>NW_027141430.1:0-673599 GCF_036365525.1 Heterodontus francisci
TACATTGCAAAGAGGAGTTGCAGAGGGGAGTTCGGGATGGGAGTTGGGGAGGGTAGTTGGGGTATGGCAGTTTGTGTGAGGAGTGGGGGAGGAGAGTTGGGGAGGGGAGTTCGTGTGGGGAGTTGGGGAGGGGAGTTGGTGTGGGGAGTTGGGGAGGGAAGTGGGGGAGGGGAGTTGGGGAGGGGCGTTGCAGAGGGGAGTTGCAGAGGGGTGTTGGGGAGGTGAGTTGGGGAGGGGTGCTGGGGAGGGGTTTTAGGGTATGGGAGTTTGTGTGAGGAGTGGGGGACGAGAGTTAGGGAGGGGAGTTGGGGAGGGGAGTTGGGGAGGGAAGTGGGGGAGGGGAGGGGAGTTGGGTAGAGGAGTGGGGTGTAGGAGTAGGGTGGTGAGTGGGGTAGGGGAATGAGGGAGGGGAGTGGGGGACAGGGATTGGGGTAGGGGAGTGGGGTAGGGGAGTGGGGGAGCGGAGAGGGGTAGGGGAGTGTGGTAGGGCTGTAGTGGCGGGGAGTGGAGTAGGGGAGTTGGGGGAGGGGTGTGGGGGAGGGGAGCGGAGTAGGGGTGTGGGGCAGGGGTGTTGTGTCGGGGAGTGTGATAGGGGAGTGGGGTGAGGGGAGTGGGGGCAGGGAGCGGAGTAGGGGAGTGGGGTATGGGAGTTAGTGAGGGGAGTGGGGGAGGAGAGTTGGGGAGGAGAGTTGCGGAGAGGAGAGGGGTAGAGGAGTGTGGTAGAGGAGTGGGGTGAGTGATTGGGGTAGGGGAGTGAGGGAGGGGAGTGGGGGACAGGGAGTGGGGTAGGGGAGTGGCGTATTTGTGTGGGGGCGGGGAGAGGGGAGTGGAGTGGGGGAGGGGAGTGTGGTACGGGAGGGCAGTGAGGAGGTGCAGGGAAGCGGAGTGGTGGAACGGGCGTGTGGGAGGGGAGTGGGGGAGGGGAGTGGGGGTGGGGAGTGGTGTAGGGGAATGGGAAGAGGAGTGGGGCAGAGGAGTGGGGCAGAGGAGTGGGGAGCGTTTTGGGGGAGGTTAGTGTGGGAGGGGAGCGGGGGAGGGGAGTGGGGGAGGGTTGTAGTGGAAGTGAGTGAGGGAGGGGAGTGAGGGAGGAGAGTGGGGGAGGGGAGTTGGGGAGGGGAGTTGGAGAGGGAGTTGGGGAGGGGAGTTGGGGAGGGGAGCGGGGTAGGGGAGTGAGGGAGGGGAGTTGGGAGGGGAGTGAGCGAGCGGAGCGGAGTAGGGGAGTGGGGTATGGGAGTTGGTAAGGGGAGTGGGGGAGGAGAGTTGGGGAGGGGCGTTGCGGAGAGGAGCGGGGTAGAGGAGTGGGGTTTAGGAGTAGGGTGGTGAGTGGGGGAGGGATGCGGAGTAGGGGAGTGGGGTATGGGAGTTGGTGAGAAGAGTGTGGGAGGAGAGTTGGGGAGGGGAGTTGGGGAGGGGAGTTGGGGAGGCGATTTGGGGTATGGGAGTTTGTGTGAGGAGTGGGGGAGGAGAGTTGGGATGGGGTGTTGGGGAGCGGAGTTGGGGAGGGAAGTGGGGGAAGGGAGGGTGAGGGGAGTTGGGGACTGGAGTGGAGGAGGGGAGTAGGGAGGGGAGTGCCGTACGGGTGTTGGGGAGGGGAGTTGGGGAGGGGAGGAGCAAGGGGAGGTTGGTACGGGAGTGGGGGAGGGGTGTTTATGCAGGGAGTGGGGGAGTGGAGTGGTAGAGGGAAGTTGCGGTGAGGAGAGGGGGAGGGGAGTTGGGTAGAGGAGTGGGGGAGGGGAGTGGGATGTGTGAGAGGGTTAGGGGAGTGAGGGAGGGGAGTGGGGGACATGGAGTGGGGTGGGGGAGTGGGGTAGGGGAGTGGGGGAGCGGAGAGGGGTAGGGGAGTGTGGTAGGGCTGTGGTGGCGGGGAGTGGAGTAGGGGAGATGGGGGAGGGGTGTGGGGGAGGGGAGCGGAGTAGGGGAGTGGGGCAGGGGTGTGGTGTCGGGGACTGTGATAGGGGAGTGGGGGGAGGGGAGTGGGGGCAGGGAGCGGAGTCGGGGAGTGGGGTATGGGAGTTAGTGAGGGGAGTCGGGGAGGAGAGTTGGGGAGGGGAGTTGCGGAGAGGAGAGGGGTAGAGGAGTGTGGTAGAGGAGTGTGGTAGAGGAGTGGGGTGAGTGATTGGGGTAGGGGAGTGAGGGAGGGGAGTGGGGGACAGGGAGTGGGGTAGGGGAGTGGCATATTTGTGTGGGGGCGTGGAGAGGGGAGTGGAGTGGGGGATGGGATTTGGGGTATGGGAGTTTGTGTGAGGAGTGGCGGAGGAGAGTTATGGAGGGGTGTTGGGGAGAGGAGTTGGGGAGGGATGTGGGGGAAGGGAGGGTGAGGGGAGTTGGGGACTGGAGTGGAGGAGGGGAGTAGGGAGGGGAGTGCCGTACGGGTGTTGGGGAGGGGAGTTGGGGATGGGAGGGTAAGGGGAAGTTGGTACGGGAGTGGGGGAGGGAAGTTGAGGTGAGGAGAGGGGGAGGGGAGTTGGGTAGAGGAGTGGGGGAGGGGAGTGGGGTGTGTGAGAGGGTTAGGGGAGTGAGGGAGGGGAGTGGGGGACATGGAGTGGGGTGGGGGAGTGGCGTAAGTGAGTGGGGGCGGAGAGAGGGGAGTGGAGTGGTGGAGGCGAGCGGAGGGAAGGGGAGTGGGGAGTGTAGTGGGGAAATGTGTGGGGCAGGAGAGTTGGGTAGTGGAGTGCAGTGAGGAGGTGGAGGGGAGGGGAATGGGGTAGGGGTGTGGTGTCGGGGAGTGGGGAAGGGGAGTGAGGTAGGGGTGTGGTGTTTGGGAGTGGGGTAGGGGAGTAGTGGAGGGGAGTGCGGTAGGGGAGTGGGGGATTGGAGTGGGGTAGGGGAGTGGGGGATGGTAGTGGGGGAGGGTAGTGGGGCAGAGGAGTGGAGCAGAGGAGTGGGGCAGAGGAGTGGTGGAGGTTAGTGTGGGAGGGGAGCGGGAGAGGGGAGTTGTGGAGGTGAGTGAGGGAGGGGAGTGGGGGAGGAGAGTTGGGGAGGGGAGTGGGGGAAGGGAGTGTGGCAGGGGAGTGCAGCAGGGGAGTTGGGGAGTGGAGTGGGGGAGGGGAGTTGTGGAGGGGATCTGGGGAGGGGAGCGGGGTAGGGGAGTGAGGGAGGGGAGTGGGTTATGGGAGTGGGGTATGGGAGTTGGTGAGGGGTGTGGGGGAGGAGAGTTGGGGAGGGGCGTTGCGGAGAGGAGAGGGGGAGGGGAGTGGGGTAGAGGAGTGGGGTATAGGGGTAGGGTGGGCAGTGGGGTAGGGGAATGAGGGAGGGGAGTGGGGGACAGGGAGTGGGGTAGGGGAGTGGGGGTAGGGGTGTGGTGGAGGGGTGTGGGGTAAGGGAGTGGAGGAGCGGAGTGGTCGAGTGGAGTGGGGCAGAGGAGTGGGGCAGAAGAGTGGGGCAGAGGAGTGGGGAGCGTTGTGGGGGAGGTTAGTGTGGGAGGGGAGCGGCGGAGGGGAGCGGGAAGTGGAGTTGTGTAAGTGATTGAGGGAGGGAAGTGTGGGAGGAGAGAGGGGGTGGGGAGATGGGGAGGGCAGTTGGGGAGGGGATTGTGGGAGGGGAGTGGGGTGAGGGGAGTGGGGGAGGGGTGTGGGGCAGGGGAGTTGGGGAGTGGAGTGGGGGAGGAGACTTGGGGAGGGGAGTTGGGGAGGGGAGTTTTGGAGGGGCACGGGGTTGCGGAGTGAGGGAGGGCAGTTGGGGAGTGGAGTGGGGGAGTGGATGGAGGGAGGGGAGCGGAGTAGTGGAGTGGGGTATGGGAGTTGGTGCCGGGAGTGGGGGAGGAGAGTTGGGGAGGAGAGTTGGGGAGGGGAATTTGGGGAGGGGAGTTGCGGAGAGGAGAGGGGAAGGGGAGTGGGATTGAAAGGTGGGGTACAGGAGTAGGCTGTGTGAGTGGGGTAGGTGAGTGAAGGAGGGGAGTGGAGGACAGGGAGTGGGGTACGGGAGTGGGGGGAGGGGAGTGGGGGAGGGGAGCGGAGTAGGGGAGTGGGTAGGGGAGTGGTGTCGGGGTGTGGGGTAGTGGAGTGGGGGAGCGGAGTGGGGTAGGGGAGTGGGGTAGTGGTGTGTGGTAGAGGAGTGACGTGAGTGAGTGCGGTTGGGGATTGAGGGAGGGGAGGGGGGACAGGGAGTGGGGTAGGGGAGTGGCGTATTTGAGTGGGGGCGAGGAGAGGGGAGTGGAGTGGGGGAGGGGAGTGGACGGAAGGGGAGTGGGGGAGTGGAGTGGGGGACGTGTTTGGGGTAGGACAGATGTGTAGTGGAGGGCAGTGAGGAGGTGGAGGGAAGGGGAGTGGGGAGGGGAGTGGGGTAGGGGTGTCGTGTTGGGGAGTGGGGGAGCGGAGTGGGTTAGGGGAGTGGGGTAGGGGAGTGGGGGCGGGTAGTGGTGAATGGGAGTGTGGTACGCGAGGGCAGTGAGGAGGTGCAGGGAAGCGGAGTGGTGAAACGGGTGCGGGGGAGGGTATTGGGGAAGTGAGTGAGGGAGTGGAGTGTGGGAGGAGGGTGGGGGAGGGGAGTTGGGGAGGGGAGTTGGGCAGGGGAGAGTGGGAGGGGAGTGGGGGTGCGGAGTGGGGTAGGGGAGTGGGGTAGTGGTGTGTGGTAGAGGAGTGGGGTGAGTGAGTGCGGTTGGGGAGAGAGGGAGGGGAGTGGGGGACAGGGGGTGGGGTAGGGGAGTGGCGTATTTGAGTGGGGGCGGGGATAGGGGAGTGGAGTGGGGGAGTGGAGTGGAGGGAAGGGGTGTGGGGGATTGGAGTGGGGGACGTGTTTGGGGTAGGAGAGTTGGGTATTGGAGGGAAGTGAGGAGGTGCAGGGAAGCGGAGTGGTGGAACGGGTGTGGGGGAGGGTAGTGGGGGAGTGGAGTGGGAGGTAAGTGGGGCAGAGGAGTGGGGCAGAGGAGTGAGGATCGGTGTGGGGGAGGTTAGTGCGGGAGGGGAGAGGGGCAGGAGTGCGGGGGAGGGGAGCACGGAGGGGAGTTGTGGAAGTGAGTGAGGGAGGGGAGTGTGGGAGGAGGGTGGGGGAGGGTAGTTGGGGAGGGGAGTTGGGGAGGGGAGTGTGGGAGGGGAGTGGGGGAGAGGAGTGGGGCAGGGGAGTTGGGGAGTGGAGTGGAGGAGGGGAGTTAAGGAGGGGAGTTGGGGAGGGAGTTGGGGAGGGGAGCGGGGTAGCCGAGTGAGGGAGGGCAGTTGTGGAGGGGAGTGGGGGAGGGGAGTGAGGGAGAGGAGTGGGGGAGGAGAGTTGGGGAGCAGAGTTGGGGAGGGGAATGGGGGAAGGGAGTGTGGCAGGGGAGTGCAGCAGGGGAGTTGGGGAGTGGAGTGGGGGAGGGGAGTTGTGGAGGGGATCTGGGGAGGGGAGCGGGGTAGGGGAGTGAGGGAGGGGAGTGGGGAGGGGAGTGAGGTAGGAGAGCGGATTTTGGGAGTGGGGTATGGGAGTTGGTGAGGGGAGTGGGGGAGGAGAGTTGGGGAGGGGCGTTGCGGAGAGGAGAGGGGGAGGGGAGTGGGGTAGAGGAGTGGGGTATAGGGGTAGGGTGGGCAGTGGGGTAGGGGAATGAGGGAGGGGAGTGGGGGACAGGGAGTGGGGTAGGGGAGTGGGGTAGGGGTGTGGTGGAGGGGAGTGGGGTAAGGGAGTGGAGGAGCGGAGTGGTCGAGGGGAGTGGGGCAGAGGAGTGGGGCAGAAGAGTGGGGCAGAGGAGTGGGGAGCGTTGTGGGGGAGGTTAGTGTGGGAGGGGAGCGGCGGAGGGGAGCGGGAAGTGGAGTTGTGTAAGTGATTGAGGGAGGGAAGTGTGGGAGGAGAGAGGGGGTGGGGAGATGAGGAGGGCAGTTGGGGAGGGGATTGTGGGAGGGGAGTGGAGAGGGGAGTGGGGGAGGGGTGTGGGGCAGGGGAGTTGGGGAGTGGACTGGGGGAGGAGACTTGGGGAGGGGAGTTGGGGAGGGGAGTTTTGGAGGGGCACGGGGTTGCGGAGTGAGGGAGGGCAGTTGGGGAGTGGAGTGGGGGAATGGATTGAGGGAGGGGAGCGGAGTAGTGGAGTGGGGTATGGGAGTTGGTGACGGGAGTGGGGGAGGAGAGTTGGGGAGGAGAGTTGGGGAGGGGAATTTGGGGAGGGGAGTTGCGGAGAGGAGAGGGGAAGGGGAGTGGGATTGAAAGGTGGGGTACAGGAGTAGGCTGTGTGAGTGGGGTAGGTGAGTGAAGGAGGGGAGTGGGGGACAGGGAGTGGGGTACGGGAGTGGGGGGAGGGGAGTGGGGGAGGGGAGCGGAGTAGGGGAGTGGGGTAGGGGAGTGGTATCGGGGTGTGGGGTAGTGGAGTGGGGGAGCGGTGTGGGGTAGGGGAGTGGGGTAGTGGTGTGTGGTAGAGGAGTGACGTGAGTGAGTGCGGTTGGGGATTGAGGGAGGGGAGGGGGGACAGGGAGTGGGGTAGGGGAGTGGCGTATTTGAGTGGGGGCGAGGAGAGGGGAGTGGAGTGGGGGGAGGGGAGTGGACGGAAGGGGAGTGGGGGAGTGGAGTGGGGGACGTGTTTGGGGTAGGACAGATGTGTAGTTGAGGGCAGTGAGGAGGTGGAGGGAATGGGAGTTGAGAGGGGAGTGGGGTAGGGGTGTCGTGTTGGGGAGTGGGGGAGCGGAGTGGGTTAGGGGAGTGGGGTAGGGGAGTGGGGGCGGGTAGTGGTGAATGGGAGTGTGGTACGCGAGGGCAGTGAGGAGGTGCAGGGAAGCGGAGTGGTGAAACGGGTGCGGGGGAGGGTATTGGGGAAGTGAGTGAGGGAGTGGAGTGTGGGAGGAGGGTGGGGGAGGGGAGTTGGGGAGGGGAGTTGGGCAGGGGAGAGTGGGAGGGGAGTGAGGGAGCGGAGTGGGGTAGGGGAGTGGGGTAGTGGTGTGTGGTAGAGGAGTGGGGTGAGTGAGTGCGGTTGGGGAGAGAGGGAGGGGAGTGGGGGACAGGGGGTGGGGTAGGGGAGTGGCGTATTTGAGTGGGGGCGGGGATAGGGGAGTGGAGTGGGGGAGGGGAGTGGAGGGAAGGGGAGTGGGGGATTGGAGTGGGGGACGTGTTTGGGGTAGGAGAGTTGGGTAGTGGAGGGAAGTGAGGAGGTGCAGGGAAGCGGAGTGGTGGAACGGGTGTGGGGGAGGGTAGTGGGGGAGTGGAGTGGTGAGGTGAGTGGGGCAGAGGAGTGGGGCAGAGGAGTGAGGATTGGTGTGGGGGAGGTTAGTGCGGGAGGGGAGCGGGGCAGGAGTGCGGGGGAGGGGAGCACGGAGGGGAGTTGTGGAAGTGAGTGAGGGAGGGGAGTGTGGGAGGAGGGTGGGGGAGGGTAGTTGGGGAGGGGAGTTGGGGAGGGGAGTGTGGGAGGGGAGTGGGGGAGAGGAGTGGGGCAGGGGAGTTGGGGAGTGGAGTGGAGGAGGGGTGTTAAGGAGGGGAGTTGGGGAGGGAGTTGGGGAGGGGAGCGGGGTAGCCGAGTGAGGGAGGGCAGTTGTGGAGGGGAGTGGGGGAGGGGAGTGAGGGAGAGGAGTGGGGGAGGAGAGTTGGGGAGCAGAGTTGGGGAGGGGAGATGGGGAGGGGAGTAGCGGTGAGGAGAGGGGGAAGGGAGTGGGGTAGAGGAGTGGGGTATTGGAGTAGGGTGTATGAGTGGGGTAGGTGAGTGAAGGAGGGGAGTGGGGGACAGGGAGTGGGGTAGGGGAGTGGGGGGAGGGAAGTGGGGGAGGGGAGCCGAGTAGGGGAGTGGGGTAGGGGAGTGGGGTAGGGGTGTGGTGTCGGGGAGCGGGGTAGTGGAGTGGGGGAGTGGACTGGGGTAGGGGAGTGGGTAGGGGTGTGGTGGCGAGGAGTGGGTTATGGGTGCGGAGTAGGCGAGTGGGGTCGGGGTGTGATGTCGGGGAGTGTCGTCGGGGAGTTGGGAAGGGGAGTGGGGTAGGGGAGCGGAGTAGGGGAGTGGGGTATGGGCGTTGGTGAGGGGAGTAAGGGAGGAGAATTGGGGAAGGGAGTGGCGGGGAGGGGAGGGGAGTGGAGGGAAGGGACTGTGGGGAGTGGAGTTGGGGAAATATTTGGGGTAAGAGAGTTGGGTAGTGGAGGGCAGTGAGGAGTGGAGGGAAGGGGAGTGGGGTAGGGGTGTGGTGTCGGGGAGCGGGGTAGTGGAGTGGGGGAGTGGACTGGGGTAGGGGAGTGGGGTAGGGGTGTGGTGGCGAGGAGTGGGTTATGGGTGCGGAGTAGGCGAGTGGGGTCGGGGTGTGATGTCGGGGAGTGTCGTCGGGGAGTTGGGAAGGGGAGTGGGGTAGGGGAGCGGAGTAGGGGAGTGGGGTATGGGCGTTGGTGAGGGGAGTAAGGGAGGAGAATTGGGGAAGGGAGTGGCGGGGAGGGGAGGGGAGTGGAGGGAAGGACAGTGGGGAGTGGAGTTGGGGAAATATTTGGGGTAAGAGAGTTGGGTAGTGGAGGGCAGTGAGGAGTGGAGGGAAGGGGAGTGGGTTAGGGGTGTGGTGTCGGGGAGCGGGGTAGTGGAGTGGGGGAGTGGACTGGGGTAGGGGAGCGGAGTAGGGGAGTGGGGTATGGGCGTTGGTGAGGGGAGTAAGGGAGGAGAATTGGGGAAGGGAGTGGCGGGGAGGGGAGGGGAGTGGAGGGAAGGACAGTGGGGAGTGGAGTTGGGGAAATATTTGGGGTAAGAGAGTTGGATAGTGGAGGGCAGTGAGGAGTGGAGGGAAGGGGAGTGGGGGAGGGGAGTGGGGTTGGGGAGTCGGGTAGGGGTGTGGTGATGGGGAGTGGGGTCGGGAAGTGAGGTGGGGTGGTGTGGAGGGGAGTGCTTTAGGGGAGTGCGGTAGGGGAGTGGGGGAGGGTAGTGGGGAATGGGAGCGTGGTACGGGGGGGCAGTGAGGAGGTGAAGGGAAGCGGAGTGGTGGATGGGAGAGGGGGAGGGGAGTGGGGGACGGGAGTGGGGGAGGGGAGTGCGGTAGGGGAGTTGGAATGGGAGTTGGAATGGGAGTTGGGGAGGGGAGAGGGGTAGGGAGTTGGGGAGGGGACTTGAGGAGGGGAGTGGGGGAGAGGAGAGGGCCATTGGAGTGGGTCGGAGGAGTGGGGCAGAGGAGTGGGGAGCGTTGTGGGGCAGGTTAGTGCGGGAGGGGAGCTGGGGAGGGGAGCGGGGGAGGGGAGCACGGAGGCGAGTTGTGGAAGTGAGTGAGGGAGGGGAGTGTGAGAAGAGGGTGGGGGAGGGGAGTTGGGGAGGGGTGTTGGGGAGGGGAGTGTGGTAGGGGAGTGGGGGAGGGGAGTGGGGCAGGGGAGTTGGGGAGTGGAGTGGGGAAGGGGAGTTGGGGAGGGGAGTTGGGGAGGGGAGTTGGGGAGGGGGGCGGGGTAGCGGAGTGAGGGAGGGCATTTGGGGAGGGGAGTGGCGGAGGGGAGTGAGGGAGGGGAGCGGAGTAGGGGAGTGGGGTATGGGAGTTGTTAAGGGGAGTGGGGGAGGAGAGTTGGGGAGGAGAGTTGGGGAGGGGAGTTGGGGAGGGGAGTTGGGGAGGGGAGTTGCAGAGAGGAGAGGGGGACGGGAGTGGGGTAGAGGAGTGGGGTATTGGTGTAGGGAGTGTGAGTGGGGTAGGTGAGTGAAGGAGGGGAATGGGGGACAGGGAGTGAAGTAGGGGAGTTGGGGGAGGGGAGTGCGGGAGGGGAGCGGAGTAGGGGAGTGGGGTAGGGGCGTGGTGTCGGGGAGTGGGGTAGTGGAGTGGGGGCGTAGTGAGGGGTAGGGGAGTGGGGTAGGGGTGTGGTGGCGGGGAGTGGGGTAGGGGTGTGGAGTAGACGAGTGGGGTAGGGGTGCGATGTCGGGGAGTGGGGTAGGGGAGTTGGGAAGGGAAGTGGGGGAGGGGAGCGGAGTAGGGGAGTGGGGTATGGGCGTTGGTAAGGTGAGTGGGGGAGGAGAGTTGGGGAGGGGAGTGGTGGAGTGGAGAGGGGGAGGGGAGTGGGGTAGAGGTGTGTGGTAGAGGAGTAGGGTGAGTGAGTAGGGTTGGGGAGTGAGGGAGGGGAGTGGGGGACAGGGTGTGGGATAGGGGAGTGGTGTATTTGAGTGGGGGCAGGGAGACGGGGGTGGACTGTGGCAGGCGAGTGGAGGGAAGGGGATTGGGGGAGCGGAGTGAGGTAGGGGAGTCGGGTAGGGGTGTGGCGATGGGGAGTGGGTCGGGAAGTGAGGTGGGGTCGTGTGGAGGGGAGTGCGTTAGGGGAGTGCGGTAGGGGGGTGGGGAGTGGAGTGGGGTTGGGGAAGTGGGGGAGGGTAGTGGGGAATGGGAGCGTGGTACTCGAGGGGAGTGAGGAGGTGAAGGGAAGCGGAGTGGTGGATGGGAGAGGGGAAGGGGAGTGGGGACGGGAGTGGGGGAGGGGAGTGCGGTAGGGGAGTTGGAATGGGAGTTGGAATGGGAGTTGGGGAGAGGGGTGGGGTAGGGGTGCGATGGAGGGGAACTGGGGAGGGGAGTGGGGGAGAGGAGTGAAGGAGGGGAGTTGAGGAGGGGTATGGGGCAGGGGATCGGGGAGGGGTTCAGAGTAGGGGAGTGGGGTATGGGAGTTGGCGCAGGGAGTGGGGTAGGGGAGTTGAGGCAGGGTGTGGGGGAGAGGAGTGGGGGAGGGGAGTTGCGGAGAGGAGTAGGGAAGGGGAGTGGGGTAGAGTGGGGGAGGGGTGTGGGATGTGTGAGTGGGGTAGAGAGGTGAGGGAGGGGAGTGGGGGAGCGGAATGGGGTATGGGAGTTGGTGAGGGGAGTGGGGGAGGAGAGTTGGGGAGGAGAGTTGGGGAGGGGAGTTGGGGAGGGGAGTTGCGGAGAGGTGAGGGGGAAGGGAGTGGGGTAGAGGTGTGGGGTATTGGAGTAGAGTGTATGAGTTGGGTAAGTGAGTGAAGGAGGGGTGTGGGGGACAGGGAGTGGGGTAGGGAGTGGGGGGAGGGAAGTGGGGGAGGGGAGCGGAGTAGGGGAGTGGGGTAGCGGTGTGGTGTCGGGGAGTGGGGTACTGGAGTGGGTGAGTGGAGTGGGGTAGGGGAGTGGGGTAGGGGAGTGGTGGCGGGGAGTGGGGCAGGGGTGCAGAGTAGGCGAGTGGGGTAGAGGAGTTGTGTCGGGGAGTGTCGTAGGGGAGTTGGGAAGGGGAGTGGGGGAGGGGAGCGGAGTAGGGGAGTGGGGTATGGGCGTTGGTGAGGGGAGCAGGGGAGGAGAGTTGGGGAAGGGAGTGGCGGGGTGGAGAGGGGGAGGGGAGTGGGGTAGAGGTGTGTGGTAGAGGAGTAGGGTGAGTGAGTAGTGTTGGGGAGTGAGGGAGGGGAGTGGGGGACAGGGTGTGTGATAGGGGAGTGGCGTATTTGAGTGGGGGCGGGGAGAGTGGAGTGGAGTGTGGGAGCGGAGTGGAGGGAAGGGGAGTGGGAAGTGGAGTTGGGGACATATTTGGGGTAAGAGAGTTGGGTAGTGGAGGGCAGTGAGGAGGTGGAGGGAAGTGGAGTGGGGGAGGGGAGTGGGGTAGGGGTGTCGGGTAGGGGAGTGGGGGCGCAGTGTGGGGTAGGGGAGTCGGGTAGGGGTGTGGTGATGGAGAGTGGGGTCGGGAAGTGAGGTAAGGGTGGTGTGGAGGGGAGTGCGTTAGGGGAGAGCTGTAGGGGTGTGGGGGAGTGGAGTGGGGTAAGGGAGTGAGGGAGGGTAGTGGGGAATGGGAGCGTGGTACGGGAGGGGAGTGAGGAGGTGAAGGGAAGCGGAGTGGTGGACGGCAGAGGGGAAGGGGAGTGGGGGAGGGGAGTGGGGGAGGGGAGTGGGGGAGGGGAGTTGCGGAGAGGAGTAGGGGAATGGAGTGGGGTAGAATGGGGGAGGGGTGTGGGATGTGTGACTGGGGTACAGAGGTGAGGGAGGGGAGTGGGGAACGGGGAGTTGGGTAGGGGAGTGGCGTAAGTGAGTGGGGGCAGGGAGAGTGGAGTGGAGTGGGGGAATGGAGTGGGGGAGCTGTGTAAGGCAGGAGAGTTGGGGAGTGGAGGGCAATGAGGAGGTGGAGGGAAGTGGAGTGGGGGAGGGGAGTGCGGTAGGGGTGTCGGGTAGGGGAGTGGGGGCGCGGTGTGGGGTAGGGGAGTCGGGTAGGGGTGTGGTGATGGAGAGTGGGGTCGGGAAGTGAGGTAAGGGTGGTGTGGAGGGGAGTGCGTTAGGGGAGTGCGGTAGGGGGTGGGGGAGTGGAGTGAGGTTGGGGGAGTGGGGGAGGGTAGTGGGGAATGGGAGCGTGGTACGGGAGGGGAGTGAGGAGGTGAAGGGAAGCGGAGTGGTGGACGGGAGAGGGGAAGGGGAGTGGGGGAGGGGAGTGGGGGAGGGGTGTGCGGTAGGGGAGTTGGAATGGGAGTTGGAATGGGAGTTGGGGAGGGAGTTGGGGTAGGGGAGCGACGGAGGGGAGCTGGGGAGGGGAGTGGGGGAGAGGAGTGAGGGAGGGGAGTTGAGGAGGGGTTTGGGGCAGGGGATCGGGGAGGGGTTCAGAGTAGGGGAGTGGGGTATGGGAGTTGGCACAGGGAGTGGGGTAGGGGAGTTGAGGCAGGGTGTGGGGGAGAGGAGAGGGTGAGGGGAGTTGCGGAGAGGAGTAGGGGAAGGGGGTGGGGTAGAGTGGGGGAGGGGTGTGGGATGAGTGAGTGGGGTAGAGAGGTGAGGGAGGGGAGTGCGGGAGGGGATTGACGGAGGGGAGCGGAGTAGGGGAGTGGGGTATGGGAGTTGGTGAGGGGAGTGGGGGAGGAGAGTGAGGGAGGAGAGTTGGAGAGGGGAGTTGGGGAGGGGAGTTGCGGAGAGGAGAGGGGTAAGGGAGTGGGGTAGAGGAGTGGGGTATTGGAGTAGGGTGTATGAGTTGGGTAGGTGAGTGAAGGAGTGGAGTGGGGGACAGGGAGTGGGGTAGGGGAGAGCGGTAGGGGAGTGGGGGAGTGGAGTGGGGTAAGGGAGTGGGGTAACGGAGTGGGGGAGGGTAGTGGGGAATGGGAGCGTGGTACGGGAGGGCAGTGAGGAGATGAAGGGAAGCGGAGTGGTGGACGGGAGAGGGGGAGGGGAGTGGGGGAGGGGAATGCGGTAGGGGAGTTGGAATGGGAGTTGGAATGTGAGTTGGGGAGGGGAGTGGGGTAGGGGAGTTGGGGAAGGGAGTGGGGGAGAGGAGTGAGGGAGGGGAGTTGAGGAGGGGTGTTGGGCAGGGGAGTGGGTGAGGGGTTCAGACTAGGGGAGTGAGTTAGGGGAGTGGGGGGAGGGGAGTGGGGGAGGGGAGCGGAGTAGGGGAGTGGGGTAGGGGTGTGGTGGCGTTGAGTGGGGTAGGGGTGCGGAGTAGACGAGTGGGGTAGGGGTGTGATGTCGGGGAGTGGGGTAGGGGAGTTGGGAAGGGAAGTGGGGGAGGGGAGCGGAGTCGGGGAGTGGGGTATGGGCGTTGGTGAGGGGAGTGGGGGAAGAGAGTTGCAGAGGGGTGTGGCGGAGTGGAGAGGGGGAGGGGAGTGGTGTAGAGGTGTGTGGTAGAGGAGTAGGGTGAGTGAGTAGGGTTGGGGAGTGAGGGAGGGGAGTGGGGGACAGGGTGTGGGATAGGGGAGTGGCGTATTTGAGTGGGGGCGGGGAGAGCGGAGTGGAGTGTGGGAGGCGAGTGTAGGGAAGGGGAGTGGGGAAGAGGAGTGGGGTAGGGGTGTCGTGTTGGGGAGTGGGGTAGGGGAGTGGGGGAGTGGAGTGGGGTAGGGGAGTCGGGTATGGGTGTGGTGATGGGGAGTGGGGTCGGGAAGTGAGGTGGGGTGGTGTGGAGGGGAGTGCGTTAGAGGAGTGAGGTAGGGGTGGGGGAGTGGAGTGGGGTAGGGGAGTGGGGGAGGGTAGTGGGGAATGGGAGTGTGATACGGGAGGGGAGTGAGGAGGTGAAGGGAAGCGGAGTGGTGGACGGGAGAGGGGAAGGGGAGTGGGGGAGGGGAGTGCGGTAGGGGAGTTGGAATGGGAGTTGGAATGGGAGTTGGGGAGGGGCGTGGGGTAGGGGAGCGACGGAGGGGAGCTGGGGCAGGGGAGTGGGGGAGGGGTTCAGAGTAGGGAAGTGGGGTATGGGAGTTGGCGCAGGGAGTGGGGTAGGGGAGTTGAGGCAGGGTGTGGGGGAGAGTTGTGGGGGAGGCGAGTTGCGGAGAGGATTAGGGGAGGGGAGTTGGGTAGAGTGGGGGAGTGTTGTGTGATGTGTGAGTGGGGTAGAGAGGTGAGGGAGGGGAGTGGGGGAAAGGGAGTTGGGTAGGGGAGTGGGGGCGTGTAGAGTGGAGTGGTGTGGGGGAATGGAGTGGCGGAGGTGTGTTGGGCAGGAGAGTTGGGGAGTGGAGGGCAATGAGGAGGTGGATGGAAGGGGAGGCGGTAGGAGAGTTGGGGAGCGTAGTGAGGGCGGGGAGCGGAGTAGGGGAGTGGGGTATGGGAGTTGGTGAGGGGAGTTGTGGTGGATAGTTGGGGAGGGGAGTTGCGGAGAGGAGAGGGGTAGAGGAGTGTGATAGAGGAGTGGGGTGAGTGAGTGGGTAGGGGAGTGAGGGAGGGGAGTGGGGGACAGGGAGTGGGGGAGGGGAGTGGCGTATTTGAGTGGGGAAGGGGAGAGGGGAGTGGAGTGGGGGAGGGGAGTGGAGGGAAGGTGAGTGGGGGAGTGGAGTGGGGGACGTGTTTGGGGTAGAAGAGTTGGGTAGTGGAAGGCAGTGAAGAGGTGGAGGGAAGGGGAGTGGGAGTGGGGGCGGGGAGAGGGGTAGGGGTGTCGTGTTGTGGAGTGGGTGTGCGGAGTGGTGTAGGGGAGTGGGGTAGGGGAGTGGGTGCGGCTAGTGGTGGATGGGAGTGTGGTACGGTAGGGAAGTGAGGAGGTGCAGGGAAGCGGAGTTGTGGAACGGGTGTGGGGGAGGGTAGTGGGGGAGTGGAGTGGGCGATTGGAGTGGGGGAGAGGAGTGGGGAGCGTTGTGGGGCAGGTTTGTGCGGGAGGGGAGCGGGGGAGGGGATCGGGGAGGGGAGCACTGAGGCGAGTTGTGGAAGTGAGTGAGGGAGGGGAGTGTGGGAGGAGGGTGGGGGAGGGGAGTGGGGCATTGGAGTTGGGGCGTGGAGTGTGGGAGGGGAGTTGGGGAGGGGAGTTGGGGAAGGGAGCGGGGGAGGGGAGTGGGGCATTGGAGTTGGTGCGTGGAGTGTGGGAGGAGAGTTGGGGAGGGGAGTTGGGGAGGGGAGCGGGGTAGCGGAGTGAGGGAGGGCAGTTGGGGAGGGGAGTGGGGGAGGGGAGTGAGGGAGGGCAGCGGAGTACGGGAGTGGGGTATGGGAGTTGGTAAGGGGAGTGGGGGAGGAGAGTTGGGGAGTGGAGGGCAATGAGGAGGTGGATGGAAGGGGATGCGGAAGGAGAGTTGGGGAGCGGGGTGGGGGCGAGGAGCGGAGTAGGGGAGTGGGGTATGGGAGTTGGTGAGGGGAGTGGTGGTGGAGAGTCGGGGAGGGGAGTTGCGGAGAGGAGAGGGGTAGGGGAGTGTGGTAGAGGAGTGTGATAGAGGAGTGGGGTGAGTGAGTGGGTAGGGGAGTGAGGGAGGGGAGTGGGGGACAGGGAGTGGGGGAGGGGAGTGGCGTATTTGAGTGGGGAAGGGGAGAGGGGAGTGGAGTGAGGGAGGGGAGTGGAGGGAAGGTGAGTGGGGGAGTGGAGTGGGGGACGTGTTTGGTGTAGGAGAGTTGGGTAGTGGAAGGCAGTGAAGAGGTGGAGGGAAGGGGAGTGGGAGTGGGGGCGGGGAGAGGGGTAGGGGTGTCGTGTTGTGGAGTGGGGGAGTGGAGTGGTGTAGGGGAGTGGGGTAGGGGAGTGGGGGAGGGGAGTTGCGGAGAGGAGTAGGGGAATGGAGTGGGGTAGAATGGGGGAGGGGTGTGGGATGTGTGACTGGGGTACAGAGGTGAGGGAGGGGAGTGGGGAACGGGGAGTTGGGTAGGGGAGTGGCGTAAGTGAGTGGGGGCAGGGAGAGTGGAGTGGAGTGGGCGAATGGAGAGGGGGAGCTGTGTGGGGCAGGAGAGTTGGGGAGTGGAGGGCAATGAGGAGGTGGATGGAAGGGGAGTCGGGTAGGGGTGTGGCGATGGAGAGTGGGGTCGGGAAGTGAGGTAAGGGTGGTGTGGAGGGGAGTGCGTTAGGGGAGTGCGGTAGGGGGGTGGGGGAGTGGAGTGAGGTTGGGGGAGTGGGGGAGGGTAGTGGGGAATGGGAGCGTGGTACGGGAGGGGAGTGAGGAGGTGAAGGGAAGCGGAGTGGTGGACGGGAGAGGGGAAGGGGAGTGGGGGAGGGGAGTGGGGGAGGGGAGTGCGGTAGGGGAGTTGGAATGGGAGTTGGAATGGGAGTTGGGGAGGGAGTTGGGGTAGGGGAGCGACGGAGGGGAGCTGGGGAGGGGAGTGGGGGAGAGGAGTGAGGGAGGGGAGTTGAGGAGGGGTTTGGGCCAGGGGATCGGGGAGGGGTTCAGAGTAGGGGAGTGGGGTATGGGATTTGGCACAGGGAGTGGGGTAGGGGAGTTGAGGCAAGGTGTGGGGGAGAGGAGAGGGTGAGGGGAGTTGCGGAGAGGAGTAGGGGAGGGGGGTGGGGTAGAGTGGGGGAGGGGTGTGGGATGTGTGAGTGGGGTAGAGAGGTGAGGGAGGGGAGTGCGGGAGGGGATTGACGGAGGGGAGCGGAGTAGGGGAGTGGGGTATGGGAGTTGGTGAGGGGAGTGGGGGAGGAGAGTGAGGGAGGAGAGTTGGGGAGGGGAGTTGGGGAGGGGAGTTGCGGAGAGGAGAGGGGGAAGGGAGTGGGGTAGAGGAGTGGGGTATTGGAGTAGGGTGTATGAGTTGGGTAGGTGAGTGAAGGAGGGGAGTGGGGGACAGGGAGTGGGGTAGGGGAGTGCGGTAGGGGAGTGGGGGAGTGGAGTGGGGTAAGGGAGTGGGGTAAGGGAGTGGGGGAGGGTAGTGGGGAATGGGAGCGTGGTACGGGAGGGCAGTGAGGAGGTGAAGGGAAGCGGAGTGGTGGACGGGAGAGGGGGAGGGGAGTGGGGGAGGGGAATGCGGTAGGGGAGTTGGAATGGGAGTTGGAATGTGAGTTGGGGAGGGGAGTGGGGTAGGGGAGTTGGGGAAGGGAGTTGGGGAGGGGAGTGGGGGAGAGGAGTGAGGGAGGGGAGTTGAGGAGGGGTGTTGGGCAGGGGAGTGGGTGAGGGGTTCAGACTAGGGGAGTGAGTTAGGGGAGTGGGGGGAGGGGAGTGGGGGAGGGGAGCGGAGTAGGGGAGTGGGGTAGGGGTGTGGTGGCGTTGAGTGGGGTAGGGGTGCGGAGTAGACGAGTGGGGTAGGGGTGTGATGTCGGGGAGTGGGGTAGGGGAGTTGGGAAGGGAAGTGGGGGAGGGGAGCGGAGTCGGGGAGTGGGGTATGGGCGTTGGTGAGGGGAGTGGGGGAAGAGAGTTGCAGAGGGGTGTGGCGGAGTGGAGAGGGGGAGGGGAGTGGTGTAGAGGTGTGTGGTAGAGGAGTAGGGTGAGTGAGTAGGGTTGGGGAGTGAGGGAGGGGAGTGGGGGACAGGGTGTGGGATAGGGGAGTGGCGTATTTGAGTGGGGGCGGGGAGAGCGGAGTGGAGTGTGGGAGGCGAGTGGAGGGAAGGGGAGTGGGGAAGAGGAGTGGGGTAGGGGTGTCGTGTTGGGGAGTGGGGTAGGGGAGTGGGGGAGTGGAGTGGGGTAGGGGAGTCGGGTATGGGTGTGGTGATGGGGAGTGGGGTCGGGAAGTGAGGTGGGGTGGTGTGGAGGGGAGTGCGTTAGAGGAGTGAGGTAGGGGTGGGAGAGTGGAGTGGGGTAGGGGAGTGGGGGAGGGTAGTGGGGAATGGGAGTGTGGTACGGGAGGGGAGTGAGGAGGTGAAGGGAAGCGGAGTGGTGGACGGGAGAGGGGAAGGGGAGTGGGGGAGGGGAGTGCGGTAGGGGAGTTGGAATGGGAGTTGGAATGGGAGTTGGGGAGGGGCGTGGGGTAGGGGAGCGACGGAGGGGAGCTGGGGCAGGGGAGTGGGGGAGGGGTTCAGAGTAGGGAAGTGGGGTATGGGAGTTGGCGCAGGGAGTGGGGTAGGGGAGTTGAGGCAGGGTGTGGGGGAGAGTTGTGGGGGAGGGGAGTTGCGGAGAGGATTAGGGGAGGGGAGTTGGGTAGAGTGGGGGAGGGTTGTGTGATGTGTGAGTGGGGTAGAGAGGTGAGGGAGGGGAGTGGGGGAAAGGGAGTTGGGTAGGGGAGTGGGGGCGTGTAGAGTGGCGTGGAGTGGGGGAATGGAGTGGCGGAGGTGTGTTGGGCAGGAGAGTTGGGGAGTGGAGGGCAATGAGGAGGTGGATGGAAGGGGAGGCGGTAGGAGAGTTGGGGAGCGTAGTGAGGGTGGGGAGCGGAGTAGGGGAGTGGGGTATGGGAGTTGGTGAGGGGAGTTGTGGTGGATAGTTGGGGAGGGGAGTTGCGGAGAGGAGAGGGGTAGAGGAGTGTGATAGAGGAGTGGGGTGAGTGAGTGGGTAGGGGAGTGAGGGAGGGGAGTGGGGGACAGGGAGTGGGGGAGGGGAGTGGCGTATTTGAGTGGGAAAGGGGAGAGGGGAGTGGAGTGGGGGAGGGGAGTGGAGGGAAGGTGAGTGGGGGAGTGGAGTGGGGGACGTGTTTGGGGTAGGAGTGTTGGGTAGTGGAAGGCAGTGAAGAGGTGGAGCGAAGGGGAGTGGGAGTGGGGGCGGGGAGAGGGGTAGGGGTGTCGTGTTGTGGAGTGGGTGTGCGGAGTGGTGTAGGGGAGTGGGGTAGGGGAGTGGGTGCGGCTAGTGGTGGATGGGAGTGTGGTACGGGAGGGAAGTGAGGAGGTGCAGGGAAGCGGAGTTGTGGAAAGGGTGTGGGGGAGGGTAGTGGGGTAGTGGAGTGGGCGATTGGAGTGGGGGAGAGGAGTGGGGAGCGTTGTGGGGCAGGTTTGTGCGGGAGGGGAGCGGGGGAGGGGATCGGGGAGGGGAGCACTGAGGCGAGTTGTGGAAGTGAGTGAGGGAGGGGAGTGTGGGAGGAGGATGGGGGAGTGGAGTAAGGCATTGGAGTTGGGGCGTGGAGTGTGGGAGGGGAGTTGGGGAGGGGAGTTGGGGAAGGGAGCGGGGGAGGGGAGTGGGGCATTGGAGTTGGGGCGTGGAGTGTGGGAGGAGAGTTGGGGAGGGGAGTTGGGGAGGGGAGCGGGGTAGCGGAGTGAGGGAGGGCAGTTGGGGAGGGGAGTGGGGGAGGGGAGTGAGGGAGGGCAGCGGAGTACGGGAGTGGGGTATGGGAGTTGGTAAGGGGAGTGGGGGAGGAGAGTTGGGGAGTGGAGGGCAATGAGGAGGTGGATGGAAGGGGATGCGGAAGGAGAGTTGGGGAGCGGGGTGGGGGCGAGGAGCGGAGTAGGGGAGTGGGGTATGGGAGTTGGTGAGGGGAGTGGTGGTGGAGAGTCGGGGAGGGGAGTTGCGGAGAGGAGAGGGGTAGGGGAGTGTGGTAGAGGAGTGTGATAGAGGAGTGGGGTGAGTGAGTGGGTAGGGGAGTGAGGGAGGGGAGTGGGGGACAGGGAGTGGGGGAGGGGAGTGGCGTATTTGAGTGGGGAAGGGGAGAGGGGAGTGGAGTGAGGGAGGGGAGTGGAGGGAAGGTGAGTGGGGGAGTGGAGTGGGGGACGTGTTTGGTGTAGGAGAGTTGGGTAGTGGAAGGCAGTGAAGAGGTGGAGGGAAGGGGAGTGGGAGTGGGGGCGGGGAGAGGGGTAGGGGTGTCGTGTTGTGGAGTGGGGGAATGGAGTGGTGTAGGGGAGTGGGGTAGGGGAGTGGGGTTGGGGAGTGGGGTAGGGGAGTGGGGGCGGGTAGTGGTGGATGGGAGTGTGGTACGGGAGGGAAGTGAGGAGGTGCAGGGAAGCGGAGTGGTGGAACGGGTGTGGGGGAGGGTAGTGGGGGAGTGGAGTGGGCGATTGAAGTGGGGGAGAGGAGTGGGGAGCGTTGTGGGGCAGGTTTGTGCGGGAGGGGAGCGGGGGAGGGGATCGGGGGAGGGGAGCACGGAGGCGAGGTGTGGAAGTGAGTGAGGGAGGGGAGTGTGGGAGGAGGGTGGGGGAGGGGAGTTGGGGAGGGGAGTTGTGGATGGGAGTGTGTGAGGGGAGTGGGGGAGGGGAGTGGGGCATTGGAGTTGGGGCGTGGAGTGTGGGAGGGGAGTTGGGGAGGGGAGTTGGGGAGGGGAGCGGGGTAGCGGAGTGAGGGAGGGCAGTTGGGGAGGGGAGTGGGGGAGGGGAGTGAGGGAGGGGAGCGGAGTAGGGGAGTGGGGGATGGGAGTTGGGGAGGAGAGTTGGGGCGGGGAGTTGGGGAGGGGTGTTGCGGAGAGGAGAGGGGGAAGGGAGTGGGGTAGAGGAGTGGGGTATTGGAGTAGGGTTTGTGAGTGGGGTAGGTGAGTGAAGGAGGGGAGTGGGGGACAGGGAGTGGGGTAGGGGAGTGGGGGAGGGGAGTGGAGGAGGGGAGCTGAGTAGGGGAGTGGGGTAGGGGTGTTGTGTCGGTAAATGGGGTAGTGGAGTGGGGGAGGGGAGCAGAGTAGGGGAGTGGGGTAGGGGTTTGGTGTCGGGGAGTGGGGGTGGAGTATTGGGCAGGGGAGTGGTGGAGTGGAGAGGGGGAGGGGAATGGGGTAGAGGTGTGTGGTAGAGGAGTAGGGTGAGTGAGTAGGGTTGGGAAGTGAGGGATGGGAGTGGGGGACAGGGTGTGGGATAGGGGTGTGGTGTATTTGAGTGGGGGCGGGGAAAGGGGAGTTCAGTGTGGGAGGGGAGGTGAGGGAAGGGGAGTGCGGAGTGGAGTTGGGGACATATTTGGGGTAGGAGAGTTGGGTAGTGGAGGGCAGTGAGGAGGTGGATGGAAGGGGAGTGGGGGAGGGGAGTTGTGTAGGGGTGTCGTGTTGGGGAGTGGGGTTGTGGAGTGGGGGAGCAGAGTGGGGTAGGGGAGTCGGGTAGGGGTGTGGTGATGGGGCGTGGGGTCGGGAGGTGAGGTAGGGGTGGTGTGGATGGGAGTGCGTTAGGGGACTGCGGTAGGGGAGTGGGGGAGCGGAGTGGGGTAGGGGAGTGATGAAGGGTAGTGAGGAGTGGGAGCGTGTTACGGGAGGGCAGTGAGGAGTTGAAGGGAAGCGGAGTGGTATACGGGAGAGGGGGAGGGGGTGGGCGAGGGGGGTGGGGGAGGGGAGTGCGGTAGCGGAGTTGGAATGGGAGTTGGGGAGGGGTGTGAGGTTGGGGAGCGACGGAGGGGAGTTGGGTAGGGGAGTGGGGGAGCGGAGTGGGGTAGGGGAGTTGGGTAGGGGTGTGGTGATGGGGAGTGGGGGAGGGAAGTGAGGTAGGGGTGGTGTGGAGGGGAGTGCTTTAGAGGAGTGCGGTAGGGGATTGAGGGAGTGGAGTGGGGCAGGGGAGTGGGGGAGTGTAGTGGGGAATGGGAGCGTGTTACCGGAGGGCAGAGCAGGTGAAGGGAAGCGGAGTGGTGGACGGGAGTGGTGGACGGGAGTGGGGGAGGGGAGTGGGGGAGGGGAGTGGGGGAGGGGAGTGCGGTAGGGGAGTTGGATTGGGAGTTGGGATGGGAGTTGGAATGGGAGTTGGAATGGGAGTGGGAATGGAAGTTGGAATGGGAGTTGGGGACAGGGAGTGGGGTAGGGGAGTGGCGTAAGTGAGTGGGGGCGGGGAGAGTGGAGTGGAGTGGGGGAGGGGAGAGGAGGGATGGGGAGTGGGAGAGTGGAGTTGGGGAGGTATGTGGGGTAGGTGAGTTGGGTAGTGCAGGGCAGTGAGGAGGTGGAGGGGAGGGGAGTGCGGCTGGAGGGTTGGGGAGTGGAGTGTGGTAGGGGAGAGTAGGAGGGGTGTGGTGTCAGGGAGAGGGGTAGGGGAGAGTGGGAGTGGAGTGGGGTATGGATGTGGGGTAGGGGAGTTTGGAGGGGAGTGAGGTAGGGGAATCGGGGAGGGGAGTGGGGTAGGGGAGTGGGCGAGGTGTGTGGGGTAGGAGAGTTGGGTAGGGAAGTGAGTTAGGGGAGTGGGATAGGGGAGTGGGAAAGTGGAGTGCGATAGGTGAGTTGGGAAGGGGAGTGGGGGAGGGGAGTGAGTTAGGGGAGTGGGGTAGGGGAGTGGGAAAGTGGAGTGTGATCGGTGAGTGGGGGCCGTGTGTGGGGTAGGAGAGTTGGGTAGTGGAGGGCAGTGAGGAGGTAGAGGTAAGGGGAGTGGGGGAGGGGAGTTTGGGAGGGAAGTGGGGTAGGGTGGTGGGGTCGGGGAATGGGGGAGAGATGTGATTTAGGGGAGTGCAGTAGGGGACTGGGAAAGTGGAGTGGGATAGGGGAGTGGAGTAGGGGAGTGGGGCAGGGGAGTGGGGTAGTGGAGTGGGGTAGGGGAGTGGGGTCGGGGAGTTGGGTAAGAGAGTGGGGGAGGGGAGTGTGGGAGGGGAGTGTGGGAGGGGTGTGGGGCAGGGGAGTGGGCGAGGGGAGTTGGGGTGGTGAATGAGGGAGGAGAGTGGGGGAGGGGAGTGGGGGAGGAGAGTGCAGTTGGGGAGTTGGAATGGGAGTTGGGGAGGGGAGTGGGGTGGGAGAGTTGGGGAGGAGAGTTGCGGAGAGGCGAGGGGTAGAGGAGTGTGGTAGAGGAGTGTGGTAGAGGAGTGGGGTGAGTGAGTGGGGTAGGGGAGGGAGGAAGGGGAGTGGGGGACAGGGTGTGGAGTAGGGGAGTGGGGTAGGGGAGTGGCATATTTGAGTGGGGGCGGGGAGACGGGAGTGGAGTTGGGGAGGGGAGTGGATGGAAGGGGAGTGGGGGAGTGGAGTGAGGGACGTGTTTGGGTAGGAGAGTTGGGTAGTGGAGGGCAGTGAGGAGGTGGAGTGAAGGGGAGTGGGGGAGGGGAATGGGGTAGGTGTGTTGTGTTGGGGAGTGGGGCAGGGAAGTGGGGAGCGGAGTGGGGTCGGGGAGTGGTGTAGGGGAGTGGGGGAGAGTAGTGGTGGATGGGAGTGTGGTACGGGAGGGCAGTGAGGAGGTGCAGGGAAGCGGAGTGGTGGAACGGGACTGGGGGAGGATAGTGGGGGAGGGGAGTGGGGGAGGGGTGTGGGGCAGAGGAGTTGGGTAGAGGAGTGGGGCAGAGGAGTTCGAGAGCGTTATGGGGGAGGTTAGAGTGGGAGGGGAGCGAGGGAGGGGAGCGGGGGAGGGGAGTTGTGGAGGGGAGTGAGGGAGGGGAATGTGGGAGGAGAGTGGGGGAGGGGGGTTGGACGGGGAGTTCGGGAGAGAAGTGGGGGTGCGGAGTGGGACAGGGGAGTGGGGCAGGGGAGTTTGGGAGTGGAGTGGGGGAGGGGAGTTGGGGAGGGGAGTTGGGGAGGGGAGTTGGGGAGGTGAGTGGGGGAGGGGAATGGGGAGAGGGGTTGGGGAGTGGAGTGGGGGAGGGGAGTGGGGGAGGGTAGTGGGGAGGGGAGTTGGGGAGGGCAGTGTGATCGGGGAGTTGGGGAGGGGAGCTGGGGAGGGGAGCGGGGTAGGTGAGCAGAGTGGGGGAGTGTAGTGTGGGAGTTAGTGAGGGGAGTGGGGGAGGAAAGTTGGGAAGGGGAGTTGTATCGGGGTGTGGTAACGGGGAGTGGGGTAGGGGAGTGGGGTAGAGGATATGTGGAGGGGAGTGTGATAGTGGAGTGGAGTGGGGATGGGAGTGTCGTAGGTGAGGGCAGCGATGAGGTGCAGGGATGCGGAGTGGTGGACGGGAGTGGGGTAGGGGGTGGGGCAGGGGAGTGGGGGAAGGGGAGCGGGGCAGGGGAGTTGGGGAGGGGAATGGGGAGAGGGGTTGGGGAGTGGAGTGCGGGAGGGGAGTGGGGGAGGGTAGAGGGGGAGGGGAGTTGGGGAGGGCAGTGTGGTCGGGGAGTTGGGGAGGGGAGTTGGGGCGGGGAGCTGGGGAGTGGAGCGTGGTAGGTGAGTGACGGAGGGGAGTTAGGGAGGGGTGTAGGGGAGGGGTGTGCAGGAGGGGAGTTGAGGAGGGGAGTGGGGTAGGGGAGTGGAGTGGGGGAGGAGAGGGGAGATGAGAGTGTGGTAAGGGAGGGCAGTGAGGAGGTGCAGGGATGCGGAGTGGTTTACAGGAGTGGGGGAGGGGGCGGGGTAGGGGAGTGGGGGAAGGGGAGCGGGGTAGGGGAGTTGGGGAGGGAAATGGGGAGGGGTGTTGAGGAGTGGATTGCGTGTGGGGAGTGGGGGTGGGTAGTGGGGGAGGGGAGTTGGGGAGGGCAGTGTGGTCGGGGAGTTGGGGATGGGAGTTGGGGAGGGGAGCTGGGGAGGGGAGCTGGGGAGGGGAGCGGGGTAGGTGAGTGAGGCAGGGGAGTTGGGGATGGGAGTAGGGAAGGGGAGTGCAGGAGGAGAGTTGAGCAGGGGTGCGTTGGAGGGGAGCGCAGCAGGAGAGCAGAGTACGGGCGTGGGGTATGTGAGTTAGAGAGGGGAGTGGGGAGGAGAGTTGGGAAGGGGTGTTGTGTTTAGGTGTGATAGTGAGGAACGGTGTAGGGGAGTTGGGGAGGGGATAGGGGAGGGGATTGAAAGTGGATTGCGGGAGGGAAGTGGGCGAGGGGAGTTGGGGAGGGCAGTGTGGTCGGGGAGTTGGGGAGGGGAGTTGGGGAGGGGAGCTGGGGAGGGGAGCGGGGTAGGTGAGTTACGGAGGGGAGTTGCGGAGGGGAGTAGGGGAGGGGAGTAGGGGAGCAGAGTAGGGGAGTGGGGTATGGGAGTTAGTGAGGGGAGTGGGGGAGGAGGAGAGTTGGGAAGGGGAGTTGTGTCGGGGTGTGGGAACGGGGAGTGGGAAAGGGGATATGTGGAGGGGAGTGCGGTAGGGGAGTGGAGTGGGGGAGGGCAGTGGGGGATGGGAGTGTGGTAGAGGAGGGCAGTGAGGAGGTGCAGAGATGCAGAGTGGTGGACGGGAGTGAGGGAGGGGTGGGGTAGGGGAGTGGGGGAATGGGGAGGAGGGTTGGGGAGTGGAGTGCGTGAGGGGAGTGGGGATGGGTAGTGGGGGAGTGGAGCTGGGGAGGGGAGTGTGGTTGGGGATATGGGGAGGGGAGTTGGGGAGGGGAATGGGGAGGTGGGTTGGGGAGTGGTGTGCGGGAGGGGTGTGCGGGTGGGGACTGGGGAGGGTAGTGGGGGAGGGGAGTTAGGGAGGGCAGTGTGATCGGGGAGTTGGGGAGGGGAGCTGGGGAGGGGATCGGGGCAGGTGATTGAGGGAGGGGAGTTGGGGAGGGGAATAGGGGATGGGAGTGCAGGAGGGGAGTTGAGGAGGGGTGTGGGAGAGGGGAGCGGACTGGGGGAGCAGAGTAGGGGTGGGGTATGGGAGTTAGTGAGTGGAGTGGGGTATGGATGTGGGGTAGGGGAGTTTGGAGGGGAGTGAGGTAGGGGAATCGGGGAGGGGAGTGGGGTAGGGGAGTGGGCGAGGGGTGTGGGGTAGGAGAGTTGGGTAGGGAAGTGAGTTAGGGGAGTGGGATAGGGGAGTGGGAAAGTGGAGTGGGATAGGTGAGTTGGGAAGGGAGTGGGGGAGGGGAGTGAGTTAGGGGAGTGGGGTAGGGGAGTGGGAAAGTGGAGTGTGATAGGTGAGTGGGGGCCGTGTGTGGGGTAGGAGAGTTGGGTAGTGGAGGGCAGTGAGGAGGTAGAGGTATGGGGAGTGGGGGACGGGAGTTTGGGAGGGAAGTGGGGTAGGGGGGTGGGGTCGGGGAGTGGGGGAGAGAGGTGATTTAGGGGAGTGGGCTAGGGGAGTGGGGCAGGGGAGTGGGGTAGTTGAGTGGGGTAAGGGAGTGGGGTCGGGGAGTTGGGTAAGAGAGTGGGGGAGGGGAGTGTGGGAGGGGAGTGTGGGAGGGGTGTGGGGCAGGGGAGTGGGCGAGGGGAGTTGGGGTGGTGAATGAGGGAGGAGAGTGGGGGAGGGGAGTGGGGGAGGTGAGTGCGGTTGGGGAGTTGGAATGGGAGTTGGGGAGGGGAGTGGGGTAGGAGAGTTGGGGAGGGGAGTTGCGGAGAGGCGAGGGGTAGAGGAGTGTGGTAGAGGAGTGTGGTAGAGGAGTGGGGTGAGTGAGTGGGGTAGGGGAGGGAGGGAGGGGAGTGGGGGACAGGGTGTAGAGTAGGGGAGTGGGGTAGGGGAGTGGCATATTTGAGTGGGGGCAGGGAGACAGGAGTGGAGTGGAGGAGGGGAGTGGACGGAAGGGGAGTGGGGGAGTGGAGTGAGGGACATGTTTGGGGTAGGAGAGTTGGGTAGTGGAGGGCAGTGAGGAGGTGGAGTGAAGGGGAGTGGGGGAGGGGAGTGGGGGAGGTGTGTTGTGTTGGGGAGTGGGGTAGGGGAGTGGGGAGCGGATTGGGGTAGGGGAGTGGGGTAGGGGAGTGGGGTAGGGGAGTGGGGGAGAGTAGTGGTGGATGGGAGTGTGGTACGGGAGGGCAGTGAGGAGGTGCAGGGAAGCGGAGTGGTGGAACGGGACTGGGGGAGGATAGTGGGGGAGGGGAGTGGGGGAGGGGTGTGGGGCAGAGGAGTTGGGTAGAGGAGTGGGGCAGAGGAGCTCGAGAGCGTTATGGAGAGTTGGGTAGTGGAGGGCAGTGAGGAGGTGGAGTGAAGGAGAGTGTGGGAGGAGAGTGGGGGAGGGGTGTTGGGGTGGGGAGTTCGGGAGAGGAGTGGGGGTGCGTGTGGGACGGGGAGTTGGGCAGGAGAGTTTGGGAGTGGAGTGGGGGAGGGGATTGGGGAGGGGAGTTGGGGAGGGGAGTTGGGGAGGTGAGTGGGGGAGGGGAATGGGGAGAGTGGTTGGGGAGTGGAGTGGGGGAGGGGAGTGGGGGAGGGTAGTGGGGAGGGGAGTTGGGGAGGGCAGTGTGGTCGGGGAGTTGGGGAGGGGAGCTGGGGAGGGGAGCGGGGTAGGTGAGCAGAGTGGGGGAGTGTAGTGTGGGAGTTAGTGAGGGGAGTGGGGGAGGAAAGTTGGGAAGGGGAGTTGTATCGGGGTGTGGTAACGGGGAGTAGGTTAGGGGAGTGTGGTAGAGGATATGTGGAGGGGAGTGTGGTAGTGGAGTGGAGTGGGGATGGGAGTGTCGTAGGTGAGGGCAGTGATGAGGTGCAGGGATGCGGAGTGGTGGACGGGAGTGGGGGAGGGGGTGAGGCAGGGGAGTGGGGGAAGGGGAGCGGGGCAGGGGAGTTGGGGAGGGGAATGGGGAGAGGGGTTGGGGTGTGGAGTGCGGGAGGGGAGTGGGGGAGGGTCGAGGGGGAGGGGAGTTGGGGAGGGCAGTGTGGTCGGGGAGTTGGGGAGGGGAGTTGGGGCGGGGAGCTGGGGAGTGGAGCGTGGTAGGTGAGTGACGGAGGGGAGTTAGGGAGGGGTGTAGGGGAGGGGTGTGCAGGAGGGGAGTTGAGGAGGGGAGTGGGGTAGGGGAGTGGAGTGGGGGAGGAGAGGGGAGATGAGAGTGTGGTAAGGGAGGGCAGTGAGGAGGTGCAGCGATGCGGAGTTGTTTACAGGTGTGGGGGAGGGGGTGGGTTAGGGGAGTGGGGGAAGGGGAGCGGGGTAGGGGAGTTGGGGAGGGAAATGGGGAGGGGTGTTGAGGAGTGGATTGCGTGTGGGGAGTGGGGGTGGGTAGTGGGGGAGGGGAGTTGGGGAGGGCAGTGTGGTCGGGGAGTTGGGGATGGGAGTTGGGGAGGGGAGCTGGGGAGGGGAGCTGGGGAGGGGAGCGGGGTAGGTGAGTGAGGTAGGGGAGTTGGGGATGGGAGTAGGGAAGGGGAGTGCAGGAGGGGAGTTGAGCAGGGGTGCGTTGGAGGGGAGCGCAGCAGGAGAGCAGAGTAGGGGCGTGGGGTATGTGAGTTAGAGAGGGGAGTGGGGAGGAGAGTTGGGAAGGGGTGTTGTGTTTAGGTGCGGTAGCGAGGAACGGTGTAGGGGAGTTGGGGAGGGGATAGGGGAGGGGGTTGAAAGTGGATTGCGGGAGGGAAGTGGGCGAGGGGAGTTGGGGAGGGCAGTGTGGTCGGGGAGTTGGGGAGGGGAGTTGGGGAGGGGAGCTGGGGAGGGGAGCGGGGTAGGTGAGTTACGGAGGGGAGTTGCGGAGGGGAGTAGGGGAGGGAGTAGGGGAGCAGAGTAGGGGAGTGGGGTATGGGAGTTAGTGAGGGGAGTGGGGGAGGAGGAGAGTTGGGAAGGGGAGTTGTGTCGGGGTGTGGGAACGGGGAGTGGGAAAGGGGATATGTGGAGGGGAGTGCGGTAGGGGAGTGGAGTGGGGGAGGGCAGTGGGGGATGGGAGTGTGGTAGAGGAGGGCAGTGAGGAGGTGCAGGGATGCAGAGTGGTGGACGGGAGTGAGGGAGGGGTGGGGTAGGGGAGTGGGGGAATGGGGAGGAGGGTTGGGGAGTGGAGTGCGTGAGGGGAGTGGGGATGGGTAGTGGGGGAGTGGAGCTGGGGAGGGGAGTGTGGTTGGGGATATGGGGAGGGGAGTTGGGGAGGGGAATGGGGAGGTGGGTTGGGGAGTGGTGTGCGGGAGGGGTGTGCGGGTGGGGACTGGGGGAGGGTAGTGGGGGAGGGGAGTTAGAGAGGGCAGTGTGATCGGGGAGTTGGGGAGGGGAGCTGGGGAGGGGATCGGGGCAGGTGATTGAGGGAGGGGAGTTGGGGAGGGGAATAGGGGAGGGGAGTGCAGGAGGGGAGTTGAGGAGGGGTGTGGGAGAGGGGAGCGGACTGGGGGAGCAGAGTAGGGGGTGGGGTATGGGAGTTAGTGAGTGGAGTGGGGTATGGATGTGGGGTGGGGGAGTTTGGAGGGGAGTGAGGTAGGGGAATCGGGGAGGGGAGTGGGGTAGGGGAGTGGGCGAGGGGTGTGGGGTAGGAGAGTTGGGTAGGGAAGTGAGTTAGGGGAGTGGGATAGGGGAGTGGGAAAGTGGAGTGGGATAGGTGAGTTGGGAAGGGGAGTGGGGGAGGGGAGTGAGTTAGGGGAGTGGGGTAGGGGAGTGGGAAAGTGGAGTGTGATAGGTGAGTGGGGGCCGTGTGTGGGGCAGGAGAGTTGGGTAGTGGAGGGCAGTGAGGAGGTAGAGGTAAGGGGAGTGGGGGAGGGGAGTTTGGGAGGGGTGGGGTAGGGGGGTGGGGTCGGGGAGTGGGGGAGAGAGGTGATTTAGGGGAGTGGAGTAGGGGACTGGGAAAGTGGAGTGGGATAGGGGAGTGGGCTAGGGGAGTGGGGCAGGGGAGTGGGGTATTGGAGTGGGGTAGGGGAGTGGGGTCGGGGAGTTGGGTAAGAGAGTGGGGGAGGAGAGTGTGGGAGGGGAGTGTGGGAGGGGTGTGGGGCAGGGGAGTGGGCGAGGGGAGTTGGGGTGGTGAATGAGGGAGGAGAGTGGGGGAGGGGAGTGGGGGAGGTGAGCGCGGTTGGGGAGTTGGAATGGGAGTTGGGGAGGGGAGTGGGGTAGGAGAGTTGGGGAGGGGAGTTGCGGAGAGGCGAGGGTAGAGGAGTGTGGTAGAGGAGTGTGGTAGAGGAGTGGGGTGAGTGAGTGGGGTAGGGGAGGGAGGGAGGGGAGTGGGGGACAGGGTGTAGAGTAGGGGAGTGGGGTAGGGGAGTGGCATATTTGAGTGGGGGCGGGGAGACAGGAGTGGAGTGGGGGAGGGGAGTGGACGGAAGGGGAGTGGGTGAGTGGAGTGAGGGAAATGTTTGGGGCAGGAGGATTGGGTAGTGGAGGGCAGTGAGGAGGTGGAGTGAAGGGGAGTGGGGAGGGGAGTGGGGGAGGTGTGTTGTGTTGGGGAGTGGGGTAGGGGAGTGGGGAGCGGAGTGCGGTAGGGGAGTGGGGTAGGGGAGTGGGTAGGGGAGTGGGGGAGAGTAGTGGTGGATGGGAGTGTGGTACGGGAGGGTAGTGAGGAGGTGCAGGGAAGCGGAGTGGTGGAACGGGACTGGGGGAGGATAGTGGGGGAGGGGAGCGGTGTGGGGCAGAGGAGTTGGGGAGAGGAGTGGGGCAGAGGAGTTCGAGAGCGTTATGGAGAGTTGGGTAGTGGAGGGCAGTGAGGAGGTGGAGTGAGTTGGGGAGGTGAGTGGGGGAGGGGAATGGGGAGAGGGGTTGGGGAGTGGAGTGGGGGAGGGGAGTGGGGGAGGGTAGTGGGGAGGGGAGTTGGGGAGGGCAGTGTGGTCGGGGAGTTGGGGAGGGGAGCTGGGGAGGGGAGCGGGGTAGGTGAGCAGAGTGGGGGAGTGTAGTGTGGGAGTTAGTGAGGGGAGTGGGGGAGGAAAGTTGGGAAGGGGAGTTGTATCGGGGTGTGGTAACGGGGAGTGGGGTAGGGGAGTGGGGTAGAGGATATGTGGAGGGGAGTGTAGTAGTGGAGTGGAGTGGGGATGGGAGTGTCGTAGGTGAGGGCAGTGATGAGGTGCAGGGATGCGGAGTGGTGGACGGGAGTGGGGGAGGGGGTGAGGCAGGGGAGTGGGGGAAGGGGAGCGGGGCAGGGGAGTTGGGGAGGGGAATGGGGAGAGGGGTTGGGGTGTGGAGTGCGGGAGGGGAGTGGGGGAGGGTCGAGGGGGAGGGGAGTTGGGGAGGGCAGTGTGGTCGGGGAGTTGGGGAGGGGAGTTGGGGCGGGGAGCTGGGGAGTGGAGCGTGGTAGGTGAGTGACGGATGGGAGTTAGGGAGGGGTGTAGGGGAGGGGTGTGCAGGAGGGGAGTTGAGGAGGGGAGTGGGGTAGGGGAGTGGAGTGGGGGAGGAGAGGGGAGATGAGAGTGTGGTAAGGGAGGGCAGTGAGGAGGTGCAGCGATGCGGAGTGGTTTACAGGTGTGGGGGAGGGGGTGGGTTAGGGTAGTGGGGGAAGGGGAGCGGGGTAGGGGAGTTGGGGAGGGAAATGGGGAGGGGTGTTGAGGAGTGGATTGCGTGTGGGGAGTGGGGGTGGGTAGTGGGGGAGGGGAGTTGGGGAGGGCAGTGTGGTCGGGGAGTTGGGGATGGGAGTTGGGGAGGGGAGCTGGGGAGGGGAGCCGGGGAGGGGAGCGGGGTAGGTGAGTGAGGTAGGGGAGTTGGGGAGGGGAGTAGGGGAAGGGAGTGCAGGAGGGGAGTTGAGGAGGGGTGAGGGCGTGAGGAGCGGAGTAGGGGAGCAGAGTAGGGGAGTGGGGTATGGGAGTTAGTGAGGGGAGTGAGGGAGGAGGAGAGTTGGGAAGGGGAGTTTTGTCGGGGTGTGGGAACGGGGAGTGGGAAAGGGGATATGTGGAGGGGAGTGCGGTAGGGGAGTGGAGTGGGGGAGGGTAGTGGGTGATGGGAGTGTGGTAGGGGAGGGCAGTGAGGAGGTGCAGGGATGCAGAGTGGTGGACGGGAGTGAGGGAGGGGTGGGGTAGGGGAGTGGGGAATGGGGAGGCGGGTTGGGGAGTGGAGTGCGGGAGGGAGTGGGGATGGGTAGTGGGGGAGTGGAGTTGAGGAGGGGAGAGTGGTTGGGGATATGGGGAGGGGAGTTGGGGAGTGGAATGGGGAGGTGGGTTGGGGAGTGGTGAGCGGGAGGGGTGTGCGGGTGGGGACTGGGGGAGGGTAGTTGGGGAGGGGAGTTAGGGAGGGCAGTGTGGTCGGGGAGTTGGGGAGGGGAGTTGGGGAGGGGAGCTGGGGAGGGGATCGGGGCAGGTGATTGAGGGAGGGGAGTTGGGGAGGGGAATAGGGAAGGGGAGTGCAGGAGGGGTGTTGAGGAGGGGTGTGGGAGAGGGGAGCGGACTGGGGGAGCAGAGTAGGGGGTGGGTATGGGAGTTAGTGAGGGGAGTGGGGGAGGAGAGTTGGGAAGGGGAGTTGTGTCGGGGTGTGGGAACCGGGAGTGCGGTAGGGGATATGTGGAGGGGATTGTGGTATGGGAGTGGAGTGGGGGAAGGTAGTGGGGGATGGGAGTGTGGTAGGGGAGGGCAGTGAGGAGGTGCAGGGTTGCGGAGAGGTGGACGGGAGTGGGGGAGGGGGTGGGGTAGGGGAGTGGAGGAAGGGGAGCGGGGTAGGGGAGTTGGGGAGGGGAATGGGGACGTGGGTTGGGGAGTTGTGTGCGTGAGGGGAGTGCGGGAGGGGAGTGCGGGAGGGGACTGGGGGAGGGTAGTGGTGGAGGGGTGTTAGGGAGGGCAGTGTGGTCGGGGAGTTGGGGAGGGGAGTTGGGGAGGGGAGCTGGGGAGGGGAGCGGGTTAGGTGAGTGAGGGAGGGGAGTTGGGGAGGGGAGTAGGGGAGGGCAGTGCTGGAGGGGAGTTGCGGAGGGGTGTGGGGGAGCGGAGCGGAGTATGGGAGCAGAGTAGGGGTCTGCAGTTTGGGAGTTAGTGAGGGGAGTGGAGGAGGAGAGTTGGGAAGGGAGTTGTCTCGGGGTGTGTTAACAGCCAGTATGGTAGGGGAGTGGGATAGAGGATATGTGGAGGGGAGTGCGGTAGGGGAGTGGAGTGGGGGAGGGTAGTGGGGGTTGGGAGTGTGGTAGGGGAGGGCAGTGAGGAGGTGAAGTAATGCGGAGTGGTGGACGGGAGTGGGGGAGTGGGTGGGGTAGGGGAGTGGGGGAAGGGGAGCGGGGTAGGGGAGTTGGGGAGGGTAATGGGGACGGGGGTTGGGGAGTGGAGTGGGGGAGGGTAGTGGGGGATGGGGAGTGTGGTAGGGAAGGGCAGTGAGGAGGTGCAGGGATGCGGAGTGGTGGATGGGAGTGGGGAGGTGGGAAGGGGTGTGCGGGAGTGGGGAGTGGGGAGAGGGGGGGTAGGTGAGTGAGGGAGGGGAATTGGACGGGGAGTGTGGAGTGGAGTGGGGAGGGGAGTGGGGAGGGGAGTGGGGGAGGGGAGTGTGGGGAGGGGAGTTGTGTCGGGGAGTTGGGGAGGGGAGTTGGGGAGGGAAGTTGGTGGGAGTGGGGAGTTGGGGAGGGGAGTTGGGGAGGGGAGCTAGGGAGTTGGAGGTGGTGGCTAGGAGTGGAGAGGGTAGTGAGTGAGGAGGGGAGTTGGGAGGGAGTCGGGGAGGGAGTGCATGTGGGGAGTTGAGGAGGGCTGTGGGGGAGGGTAGCGGAGAAGGGGAGTAGAGTAGGGCAGTGGGGTATGGGAGTTAGTGAGGGGAGTGGGCGAGGAGAGTTGGGAAGGGGAGTTGTGTCGGGGTGTGGTAACGGGGAGTGGGGTAGGGGAGTGGGGAATGGGAGTAAGGGAGGGGAGTGAGGGAGGGGAGTGTGTGAGGGAAATGAGGTAGGGGAGTGGGGGAGGGGAGTTACAGAGAGGAGGGGATGGGAGTGGGTTGGGGAGTGGGGGAGGGGAGTTGGGGAGTGTAGTAGTGGAGGGGATTGGGAGTGGGGAGTGGGTTAGGGGATGTGGGGATTGGTTGTGATGTAGGAGAGTGGGGGAGGGTAGTGGGGGAGGAGAGCAAGGTAGGGGAGGGGGCAGGGGTGTGGGGGAGGGGAGTTGTGAGAGGTGAGTGGGGGAGGGGAGCGGGGTAGTGGATTGGGGGAGGGGTGTTGGGGAGGGGAGCGGAGTCGGGGAGCAGAGTAGGGGAGTGGGGTATGGGAATTAGTGAGGGGAGTGGGGGAGGAGAGTTGGGAAGGGGAGTTGTGTAGGGGTGTGGTAACGGGGAGTGGGGTAGGGGAGTGGGGTCGGGGATATGTGGAGGGGAGTGCGGTAGGTGAGTCGAGTGGGGGAGGGTAGTGGGGGATGGGAGTGTGGGGGAGTGCGGTAGGTGAGTTGAGTGGGGGAGGGTAGTGGGGGATGGGAGTGTGGTAGGGGAGGGCAGTGAGGAGGTGCAGGGTTGCGGAGAGGTGGACGGGAGTGGGGGAGGGGGTGGGGTAGGGGAGTGGAGGAAGGGGAGCGGGGTAGGGGAGTTGGGGAGGGGAATGGGGACGTGGGTTGGGGAGTTGTGTGCGTGAGGGGAGTGCGGGAGGGGAGTGCGGGAGGGGACTGGGGGAGGGTAGTGGTGGAGGGGTGTTAGGGAGGGCAGTGTGGTCGGGGAGTTGGGGAGGGGAGTTGGGGAGGGGAGCTGGGGAGGGGAGCGGGTTAGGTGAGTGAGGGAGGGGAGTTGGGGAGGGGAGTAGGGGAGGGCAGTGCTGGAGGGGAGTTGCGGAGGGGTGTGGGGGAGCGGAGCGGAGTATGGGAGCAGAGTAGGGGTCTGCAGTTTGGGAGTTAGTGAGGGGAGTGGAGGAGGAGAGTTGGAAGGGGAGTTGTCTCGGGGTGTGTTAACAGCCAGTATGGTAGGGGAGTGGGATAGAGGATATGTGGAGGGGAGTGCGGTAGGGGAGTGGAGTGGGGGAGGGTAGTGGGGTTGGGAGTGTGGTAGGGGAGGGCAGTGAGGAGGTGAAGTAATGCGGAGTGGTGGACGGGAGTGGGGGAGTGGGTGGGGTAGGGGAGTGGGGAAGGGGAGCGGGGTAGGGAGTTGGGGAGGGTAATGGGGACGGGGGTTGGGGAGTGGAGTGGGGGAGGGTAGTGGGGGATGGGAGTGTGGTAGGGAAGGGCAGTGAGGAGGTGCAGGGATGCGGAGTGGTGGATGGGAGTGGGGAGGTGGTTGGGGAATGGGGTGCGGGAGGGGAGTGGGGGAGGGTAGTGGGGGAGGGGAGTATGGAAGGGCAGTGTGCTCGGGGAGTTGGGGAGGGGAGCTGGGAGAGGGGCGGGGTAGGTGAGTGAGGGAGGGGAATTGGACGGGGGTTGTGGAGTGGAGTGCGGGAGGGGAGTGGGGGAGGGTAGTGGGGGAGGGGAGTTGGGGAGGGCAGTTTTGTCGGGGAGTTGGGGAGGGGAGTTGGGGAGGGAATTGTGGTCGGGGAGTTGGGGAGGGGAGTTGGGGAGGGGAGCTAGGGAGTGGAGCGTGGTAGGTGAGTGAGGGAGGGGAGTTGGGGAGGGGAGTCGGGGAGGGGAGTGCATGTGGGGAGTTGAGGAGGGCTGTGGGGGAGGGTAGCGGAGAAGGGGAGTAGAGTAGGGCAGTGGGGTATGGGAGTTAGTGAGGGGAGTGGGCGAGGAGAGTTGGGAAGGGGAGTTGTGTCGGGGTGTGGAAACGGGGAGTGAGGTAGGGGAGTGGGGAATGGGAGTAAGGGAGGGGAGTGAGGGAGGGGAGTGTGTGAGGGAAATGAGGTAGGGGAGTGGGGGAGGGGAGTTACAGAGAGGAGGGGATGGGAGTGGGTTGGGGAGTGGGGGAGGGGAGTTGGGGAGTGTAGTAGTGGAGGGGATTGGGAGTGGGGAGTGGGTTAGGGGATGTGGGGATTGGTTGTGATGTAGGAGAGTGGGGGAGGGTAGTGGGGGAGGAGAGCAAGGTAGGGGAGGGGGCAGGGGTGTGGGGGAGGGGAGTTGTGAGAGGTGAGTGGGGGAGGGGAGCGGGGTAGTGGATTGGGGGAGGGGTGTTGGGGAGGGGAGCGGAGTCGGGGAGCAGAGTAGGGGAGTGGGGTATGGGAATTAGTGAGGGGAGTGGGGGAGGAGAGTTGGGAAGGGGAGTTGTGTAGGGGTGTGGTAACGGGGAGTGGGGTAGGGGAGTGGGGTCGGGGATATGTGGAGGGGAGTGCGGTAGGTGAGTTGAGTGGGGGAGGGTAGTGGGGGATGGGAGTGTGGTAGGGGAGGGCAGTGAGGAGGTGCAGAGATGCAGAGTGGTGGACGGGAATGGGGAAGGGGGTGGGGTAGGGGAGTGGGGGATGGGGAGCGGGGTGTGGGAGTTGGGGAGAGGAATGGGGAGGGGCTTGAGGAGTGGAGTGCAGGAGGGGAGTGGGGCAGGGCAGTGGGGGAGTGGAGTTCGGGAGGGAAGTGTGGTCGGGGCGTTGGGGGAGGGGTGCTGGGGAGGGGAGCGTGGTCGGTGAGTGAGGCAGGGGAGTTGGGGAGGGGAGTAGGGGAGGGGAGTGCACGAGGGGAGTTGTGGAGGGGTGTGGGTGAGGGGAGAGGAGTAGGGGAGGGGAGTGGGGGAAGGGCAGTGAGGAGGTGCAGGGATGCGGAGTGGTGGACGGGAGTGGGGGAGGGGAGTGGGGGAGGGGTTGGGGTAGGGGAGTGGGTGCAGGGGAGCGGGGTAGGGGAGCGTTGGTGAGGGGAATGGGAAGGGGTGTTGGGGAGTGGAGTGCGGGAGGGGAGTAGGATAGGGGTGTGGAGTAGGGGAGTGGGGTAGGGGAGTTGAGGATGGGAATGGGGAGGAGGGATGGGGAGTGGGATGCGGGTGGGGGGTGAGGGAGGGTAGTGGGGGAGGGGAGCTGGGGAGGGGAGTTGGGGAGGGGAGTGGGGTATGGGAGTTTGGAGGGGAGTGACGCAGGAGGGTTGGGGAGGGGAGGTAGGGCGGGGAGCGGGGTAGGTGAGTGAGGGAGGGGAGTTGGTGAGGGGAGTAGGGGAGTGGAGTGCAGGAAGGGAGTTGAGGAATGGTGTGGGGGAGAGGAGCGGAGTAGGGGAGCAGAGTAGGGGAGTGGGGTAAGGCAGTTAGTGTGGGGAGTGTGGGAGGAGAGTTGGGAAGGGGAGTTGTGTAGGGGTGTGGTAACGGGAAGTGGGGTAGGGGAGTGGGGTATGGGATATGTGGAGTGGAGTGCGGTAGGGGAGTGGAGTGGGGGCGTGTAGTGGGGGATGGGAGTGCAGTAGGGGAGGGCAGTGAGGAGGTGCAGGGTTGCGGAGTGGTGGACGGGAGTGGGGGAGGGGAAGGGGAGCGGGGTAGGGGAGTTGCGGAGGGGAATGGGGAGGGGGGTTGGGGAGTGGGATGCGGGAGGGAGGTGAGGGAGGGTATTGGGGAAGGGGAGTTGGGGATGGGAGTTAGGGAGTGGAGTGGGGGAGTGGAGTGGGGTGTGGAGTGGGGGAGGGGAGTGGGGGTGGGGAGTGGGTGAGGGGGTGGGGTAGGGGAGTAGGGGATGGGGAGCGGGGTAGGGGAGTTGGGGGAGGGGAATCGGGAGGGAGTTGGGGAGGGGAATCGGGAGGGGGTTGGGGAGGGGAGTGCGGGAGGGGTATGGGGGAGAGTAGTGGGGGCGGGAGTTGGGGAGGGAAGAGTAGTCGGGGACTTTGGGAGGGGAGTTGTGGAGGGGAGCTGTGGAGGGGAACTGTGGCGGGGAGCGGGGTAGGTGAGTGAGGGAGGGGAGTTGAGGAGGGGTGTGGGGGAGGGGAGCGGATTAGGTGAGCAGTGTAGGGGAGTGTGGTATGGGAGTTTGTGAGGGGAGTGGCGGAGGAGAGTTGGGAAGCGGAGTTGTGTAGGGGTTTGGTAACGGGGAGTGGGGTAGGGGAGTGGGGTAGGGGATATGTGGAGGGGAATGCGGTAGGCGAGTGGAGTGGGGGAGGGTAGTGGGGGATGGGAGCGTGGTAGGGGAGGGCAGTGAGGAGGTGCAGGGATGTGGAGTTGTGGACGGGAGTGGGGAGGGGAATGTGTGAGGGGGTGGGGTAGGGGAGTAGGGGAAGGGGAGCGGGGTAGGGGAGTTGCAGAGGGGAATGGGGAGGGGGGTTAGGGAGTGGGATGCGGGAGGGAGGTGAGGGGGGTATTGGGGAAGGGGAGTTGGGGAGGGGAGTCAGGGAGTGGAGTGGGGGAGTGGAGTGGGGGTGTGGAGTGGGGGAGTGGGAGTGGGGGTGGGGAGTGGGTGAGGGGGTGGGGTAGGGGAGTAGGGGATGGGGAGCGGGGTAGGGGAGTTGGGGGAGGGGAATCGGGAGGGAGTTGGGGAGGGGAATCGGGAGGGGGTTGGGGAGGGGAGTGCGGGAGGGGAGTGAGGGAGGGTTGTGGGGGAGGGGAGTTGGGGAGGGGAGTTGGTAAGGGGAGTGGGGAGTGGGGTTGGGGAGAGGAGTGCGGGAGGGGTATGGGGGAGGGTAGTGGGGGAGGGGATTGGGGGAGGGGAGTGGGGGAGGGAAGTGTGGTCGGGGAGTTGGGGAGGGGAGTTGTGGAGGGGAGCTGTGGAGGGGAGCTGTGGAGGGGAGCGGGGTAGGTGAGTGAGGGAGGGGAGTTGGGGAGGGGAGTAGGGGAGGGGAGTGCAGGAGGGGAGTTGAGGAGGGGTGTGGGGGAGGGGAGCGGATTAGGGGAGCAGTGTAGGGGAGTGTGGTATGGGAGTTTGTGAGGGGAGTGGCGGAGGAGAGTTGGGAAGCGGAGTTGTGTAGGGGTGTGGTAACGGGGAGTGGGGTAGGGGAGTGGGGTAGGGGTTATGTGGAGGGGAGTGCGGTAGGCGAGTGGAGTGGGGGAGGGTAGTGGGGGATGGGAGCGTGGTAGGGGAGGAGAGTGAGTTGGGGAGTGGGGTAGGGGAATTACTGAGAGGAGGGGGAGGGGAGTGAGTTGGGGAGTGGGGGAGGGGAGTTGGGGAGGGGAGTTGGGGAGGGTAGTAGTGGAGGGGATTGGGGGTGGGAAGTGGGGTAGGGGAGTGGGGGAGGGGAGTGGGTTGGGGAGGGCAGTCGGGAAGGGGAGTGAGGGACGGGGGTTGGGGAGGATTGTGGGGTAGGGGAGTGGGGGAGGGGAGTGGGGGAGGATTGTGGGGTAGGGTAGTGGGGGAGGTTAGAGGGGGAGGTTAGAGGGGGAGGGGAGTGGGGGAGGAGAGTTGGGGGTGGGAGTGGGGGACGGGTGTGAGGGAGGGGAGTTGAGAAGGGGTGTGGGGGAGGGGAGTGGGGTGGTAAGTGGAGCAGGGGTGTTGGGTATGGGAGTTGTTGAGGGGAGTGGGGGAGGAGATTTGGGGAGGGGAGTTGGGAGAAGAGTGGGGGAGGGGAGTGCGGTAGGGGAGTTGGGGAGGGCATTGAGGGAGGGGAGTTGAGAAGGGGTGTGGGGGAGGGGAGTGGGGTGGTAAGTGGATCAGGAGAGTTGCGTATGGGAGCTGGGGAGGGGAGTGGGGGACGAGAGTTGGTGGTGGAGTGGGGCGGTGGTGGTGGTGGAGTGGGGCGGTGGTGGTGGTGTGGGGCGGTGGTGTTGGTGGAGTGGGGCGGTGGTGGAGTGGAGTGGGGTGGTGGTGGTAGTGGAGTGGGGTGGTAAGTGGATCAGGGGAGTTGCGTATGGGAGCTGGGGAGGGGAGTGGGGGACGAGAGTTGGGGGTGGGAGTGGGAAGGGGAGTTGGGGAGGGGAGTGGGGGAGGGGAGTGGGGGAAGGGAGTGAGGGAGGGGAGTTGGGAGAGGAGTGCTTGCGGGGAGTTGCGGAGAGGAGAGGGGAGGGGAGTGGATGAAAGGAGTGGGGGAGTGTAGTGGGGTCGTGGGAGTGGGGTATGGGTGTGGGGTAGGGTAGTGGGGAAGGGGAGAGGGGGAGGCGAAGGAGGGAGGGGAGTGGGGTAGGGTAATGTGTAGGGGAGTTTGGGAGGGGAGTGCGGTGGGGTGTGGAGCAGGGGAGTTGGATATGGGAGTTGGTGAGGGGAGTGGTGGATGAGAGTTGGGGAGAGGAGTGGGGGAGGGGTGTGGGGGAGGGGTGTGGGCTGGGGAGTTGGGGATGGGAGTGGGCGTATTTGTGTGAGGTCGGTGTGTGGGGTAGGGGAGTGGAGTAGGGGAGTTGGGTTTGGAGTGGGGGAGGGAAAAGAGTGAGGGGAATGGGGGACAGGGAGTGGGGTAGGGGAGTGGATAGGTCCGTGTGGGTGGGGAGAGGGGAGTGGAGTGGGGGAGGGGAGTGGGGAGGGGAGAGGCTAGGGGAGCTTGGGAGGGGTGTGGGGTGGGGCGAGGAGCAGGGGAGTTGGGTCTGGGAGTTTGTGAGGGGAGTGGGGGAGGAGATTTGGGGAGGGGAGCTGGGAGAGGAGTGGGGGAGGGGAGTGCGGTAGGGGAGTTGGGGAGGGCATTGAGGGAGGGGAGTTGAGAAGGGGTGTGTGGGAGGGGTGTGGGGTGGTAAGTGGATCAGGGGAGTTGGGTATGGGAGCTGGGGAGGGGAGTGGGGGACGAGAGTTGGGGGTGGGAGTGGGAAGGGGAGTTGGGGAGGGGAGAGGGGGAGGGGAGTGGGGGAGGGGAGTGAGGGAGGGGAGTTGCGGCGGGGAGTGGGGGAGGGGAGTGGCTGAGAGGAGTGTGGGTGTGTCGTGGGGTGTGGGAGTGAGGTTGGGGAGTGGGGGAGGAGAGAGTGGGAGGGGAGTGGTGGACTGGGTGTGGGGTAGGGGATGGCGTAATTCCGTGGGGGTGTGGAGAGGGGAGTGGAGTGGGGGAGGAGTGCGATGTAGGGGAGGGGGGCATGGGAGTGTTGGAGGGGAGTTGGTTGAGTGGAGTGGGAGAGGGGCGTGGGGGCGGGGAGTTGGGGAGGAGAGTGGGGTAGGGTAGTGCTGTATGGGAGTTGGTGAGGAGAGTAGGGGAGGAGAGGTGGGGAGGGGAGTTGGGGCGGGGAGTTGGGGAGGGGAGTTGGGGAGGGGAGTTGGGGAGGGGAGTGGGGTAGGGGAGTGGGGTAGGGGAGTGGTGTAGGGGAGTGGGGAGGGGAGTTGAGGCGGGGAGTGGGGGAGAGGAGTGGAGGAAGGATGTTGCGGAGACGAGATGTGGCTGGGAGAGGGGAGTGGTGTGGGGGAGGGGAGTGGGGGAGGGGTTTTGTAGGGGAGTTTGGGAGGGGAGTGGGGTAGGGGTGTGGGGGAGGGTAGTGGGGGAGCGGAGTGGTGTAGGGGAGAGGGGTAGGGGAAGGCTGTAAGGAGATGGAGGGAAGGGGAGTTGGGGAGGGGATTTGGAGTGAGCAGTGGGGTAGGGGAGCAGTGGAGGGGAGTGGGATAGGGAGTGGGGGAGAGGAGTTGGGAAGGGGTGTGCAGAGGGGTGTGGGGGCGGGGAGTAGGGGAGTGGAGTGGGGTAGGGTCGTGTGGGAGGGGTGTGCTGGAAGGGAGTGGAGCAGGGGAGTAGGGTAGGGGAGAGCAGTGAGGAGGTGGAGCAAAGGGGAGAGTGGAGGGGAGTGGTGGAGGGGAGGGCAGTGAGGATTTGGAGGGAAGGGTAGTGGGGGAGGAAAATAGGGGAGGGGAGTTGGGTAGGGGAGTGTGTTTGATGAGTGGGGTAGGGGAGTGGGGGAGGGGAGTGAGGTAGGGGAATGGGGGAGGGGAGTGGGGTAGGGGAGTGGTATAGTGGAGTGGGGTAGCGAAGGGCAGTGAGAAGGTGGAGGGAAGGGGCGTGGGGTGAGGAGTGGGGGAGGGAAGTGGGGTAGGGGAGTTGGGTAGGGGAAGGCAGTGAGGAGGATAAGGAAGGGGAGTAGGGGAGGGGAGTGGGGGAGGGTAGTGGGGGTGGTAACTCGGGGAGTGGAGTGAGGTAGGGCAGTGGGGGATGCGAGTGGGGTCGGGAGTGAGGTAGGGGAGTGGCATAGGGGATGGCAGTGAGGAGGTGGAGTGAAGGGGGGTGGCGTGGGGAGTAGGTGAGGGCAGTGGCGTAGGGGAGTTCGGTAGGGGAGGGCAGTGAGGAGGAGAAGGAATGGGAGCAGGGGAGGGGAGTGGGGGAGGGGTGTGGGCGAGTGGAGTGGGGTAGGGGTGTGGGGCAGGGGAGTGGGGGAGGGAAGTGAGTTAGGGGAGTGGGGTAGGGGAGCGGGAAAGTGGGGTGGGATAGGGGCGTGGGGTAGGGGAGCACAGTGAGGAGGTGGAGGGAAGGAGAGTGGGGGAGGGGAGTAGGATAGGTGAGTTGGGGAGCGGAGTGGGGTAGGGGAGTGGGGTAGGTGAGTGGGGGAGGTGTCTGGGTAGGGGCGTTGGGTAGTGGAGGGCAGTGAGGAGATGGAGGGAAGGGGAGTGGGGGACGGGAGCCGTATAGGAGAGTTGGGGAGCGGAGTGGGGTAGGGGAGTGGGCTGGGGGAGTGGGGGTGCAGAGTGGGGAAGGGGAGTGGGGTCGGGGAGTGGGGTAAGGGTGTGGGGTGTGGGAGTTGTGGAGGGATGTGCGGTAGGGGTGTGGGGGATTGGAGTGGGTTAGGGAGGTAGGGTAGGGGAGCGAGGAGGTGGAAAGAAACGAAGTTGGTGGACTGGAGTGAGGAAGGGGAGTGGGGGAGGGGTTGGCGGAGGGGTGTGGGGGAGGGGAGTGCAGTAGGGAAGTTGGGGAGGGGAGTTGGGGTGGGGAGTTGGGGAGGGGAGTGGGGGAGGGGAATGAGGGAGGGGAGATGTGGAGGGGTGTGGGAGAGGGGAGTGGGGTAGGGGAGAGGGGAAGGGGAGAGGGGAGGGGTGTTGAGGCGGGGAGTGTGGCAGAGGAGTGGTGTAGGGGTGTTGCGGAGAGGAGAGGTGTGGGGAGTGAGGTAGGGAAGTGGTGGAGGGGAGTGGGGGAGGGGAGTGGGGTAGGGGAGGGCAGTGAGGAGGTGGAGTGAAGGGGAGTTGCATGGGGAGTGGGGGAGGGCACTGGCGTAGGGGAGTTTGGTAGGGGACGGCAATGAGGAGGATAAGGAAGGGGAGTAGGTGAGGGGAGTTGGGGAGGAGAGTGGGGAGGGGAGTCTGGTAGGGGAGTGGGGTAGGGGAGTGTGGTAGGGGAGTGGGGTAGGGGAGTTATGGAGGCGAGTGGGGTAGTGGAGTGGGGTAGGAGAGGTGGGTAGGGGAGTAGGAAATGGGTGTGTTGTAGGGGTGTGGGGTCGGGGAGTGGGTTAGGGGAGTGGGGGATGTGATTGGGGAGGGGAGGGGAGTACAGAGAGTGGGGTATTGGAGTTGTTGAGGGGAATGGGGGAGGGGTGTGAGGCAGGGGAGTTGGGGATGGGAGTGGGGTAGAGGAGTTGGGTAGGGGAAGGCAGTGAGGAGGATAAGGAAGGGGAGTAGGGGAGGGGAGTGGGGGAGGGTAGTGGGGGTGGTAACTGGGGGAGTGGAGTGAGGTAGGGCAGTGGGGGATGTGAGTGGGGTCGGGGAGTGGGGTAGGGGAGTGGCATAGGGGACGGCAGTGAGGAGGTAGAGTGAAGGGGAGTGACGTGGGGAGTAGGGGAGGGAAGTGGGGTAGGGGAGTTGGGTAGGGGAGGGCAGTGAGGAGGAGAAGGAATGGGAGTAGGGGAGGGGAGTGGGGGAGGGGAGTGGGGGAGGGGAGTGGGTTGGGCAGTGGGGGAGGGGAGTGCTGTAGGGAATTTGGGGAGGGGAGTTGGGGAGGGGAGTTGCGGAGGGGAGTAGGGGAGGGCAGTTGGGGAGTGGAGTGCGGTCGGGCAGTTGGGGAGGGGAGTTTGTGAGGGGAGTGGGGTAGGGGAGTTGGGGAGGGGAGTTGGGGAGGGTAGTAGTGGAGGGGATTGGGGGTGAGGAGTGGGGGAGGGGCGTAGGAGAGGGGAGTGCAGGAGGGGAGATGCGGAGGGGTGTGGGGGAGGGGAGTGGAGTCGGGGAGCAGAGTAGTGGAGGCGGGTATAGGAGTTAGTGAGTGGAGTGGGGGAGGAGAGTTGGGAAGGGGAGTTGTGTAAGGGTGTGGTAACGGGGAGTGTAGTAGCGGAGTGAGGTAGGGGATATGTGGAGGGGAGTGCGGTAGGGGAGTAGAGTGGGGGAGGGTAGAGGGGGATGGGAGTGTGGTAGTGGAGGGCAGTGAGAGGGTGCAGGGATGTGGAGTGGTGGACGGGAGTAGGGGAGGGGAGTGGGGGAGGGGTTGGGGTAGGGGAGTGGGTGAAGGGGAGCGGGGTAGGGGTGTTGCGGTGGGGAATGGGATGGGGTTTGGGAGTGGAGTGCGGGAGGGAAGTTGCAGAGGGGAGTTGCTGAGGGGAGTGGGGTATGGGTGTTTGTCAGGGGAGTGAGGGAGGAGAGCTGGGGAGGGGAGTTAGGGAGGGGAGTGGGGGCGTGGAGCGGGGGATTGGAGTGAGGGAGGGGAGTGGAGGAGGGGAGTTGGGGACTGGAGTGGGGAGGGGAGTGGGGGAGGGGAGTACTGTAGGGGAGTTTGTGGGGGAGGGGAGTTGGGGAGTGGAGTGGGTGAGGGGAGTGGAGTTGGGCTTTGGAGTAGGGGAGTGGAATATGGGAGTTGGTGATGGAAGTGGGGGTGGAGTGTTGGGGAGGGGAGCTGATGCGGGGAGTGGGGTAGGGGAGTGTTTTAGGAGAGTGGCGGAGGGGAGATGAGGCAGGGATTGGGGGAGCAGAGTGGTTGAGGGGAGTTGTGGAGAGGAGAGGAGGAGGGGGGTGGGGTAGAGAAATGGGGGAAGGCAGGGTGGGGGAGTCGGGGCGCGTAGTTGGGGAGGGAACTTGGGGAGCGGCGTGGGGGATGGGAGTGGGGGAGGGGAGTGGGGGAGGGGAGTTGGGGACTGGAGTGGGGAGGGGAGTGGGGGAGGGGATTGCGGTAGGGGAGTTGGGAAGGTGAGTGGGGGAGGGGAGTTGGGGACTGGAATGGGGGAAGGGAATGGGGTTGGGGAGTGAGGGAGGGGTGTTGGGGAGGTGAGCAAGGGAGGGGAGTGAGGGAGGGGAGTTGAGGAGGGGTGTTGGGGAAGGGAGTGTGGGAGGGGAGTGGGGAGGGGAGTGAGGGAGGGGAGTGGTGCAGGGGAGTGGGGTATGGGAGTTGGTGAGGGAAGTGGGGGAGGACTGTTGGGGAGGGGAGTTGGAGACGGTAGTGGGGTAAGGTAGTGGTTGAGGGCAGTGGAGGCAGGGGTTGGAGGAGCGTAGTGGTTGAGGGGAGTTGCGGAGAGGAGAGAGGGAGTGGAGTGGCGTACAGGAGTGGGGGAGGGCAGTGGGGGGAGTGTGGGGGAGGGGAGTGGGGAAGGGGAGTCGGGGAGGGGAGTGGGGGAGGGTTAGGGGAGTGGGGTGGGGAGTGGGGGAGGGGATTGAGGGAGGGGAATGGGGAGGGGAGTGGGGGATGTGAGTAGCGTCGGGGAGTGGGGTAGGGGAGTTGGGGAGGTGATCTGGGGAGGGGAGTTGGGGAGTGGAGTGGGGTGGCTGTGCGGTAGGGGATTTGGGGAGCAGAGTTGGGGAGGGGAGTTGGGGAGGGGATTGAGGAGGGGTGTATGGTATGGGAGTAGGTGAGGGAGTGGGGGAGGAGCGTTGGGGAGCGGATTTGAGGCAGGGAGTGGGGGAGAGGAGTGGTGGAGGGGAGTTGCGGAGAGGAGAGGGGGAGGGAAGTTGAGTGGGTGATATGGGGAGGGTAGTGGGGGACGGGAGTGTTGTAGGGGAGGGCAGTGAGGAGGTGCATGGAAGCAAAGTGGTGGATGGAAGTGGGGGAGGGAGTGGGGAGGGGGTGGGGTAGGGGAGTGGCCTAGGGGAGTGCGGAGGGGAGTGAGGGAGGGGAGTGAGGGAGGGGAGGGGGTAGGGGAGAAGGGGAGGGGAGTTACAGAGAGGAGGGGGAGGGGAGTGGGTTGGGGAGTGGGGAGGGGAGTTGGGGAGGGGAGTTGGGGAGGGTAGTAGTGGAGGGGATTGGGGGTGGTAAGTGGGGTAGTGGTGTGGGGATTGGTTGTGACGTAGGGGAGTGGGGGAGGGGAGTAGGGGAGGAGAGCGAGGTAGGGGAGGTGGCAGGGGAGGGGGGCTGGGGAGTTGTTATAGATAAGTGGGGGAGGCGAGCGGGGGAGTGGATTGGGGGAGGGGAGTTCGGGAGTGGAGCAGTGGAGGGGTGTTGGGGTGTGGAGTTGTGGAGGGGAGTGGTGTAGGGGAGTGAGGGAGGCGAGTTGGGGAGGGGAGTTTGGGAGGGGAGTTGGGGAGGGGAGTTGGGGAGGGGAGTGGGGTAGGGGAGTGAGGGAGGGGAGTTGGGGAGGGGAGTGGGGTAGGGGATTAAGGGAGGGGAGTTGCGGAGTGGAGTTGGGGAGTGGAGTGGGGTTTGGGAGTTGGTGAGGGGAGTGGATGAGGAGAGTTGGGGAGGGGAGTTGGGAGGGGAGTGGGGTAGGGGAGTGAGGGAGGGGAGTTGAGGAGGGGTGTGGGGGAGGGGACTTATGACTGGAGTGGGGAAGGGGAGTGTGCGAGTGGAGTGGGGAGGGGAGCCCTGTAGGGGAGTTGAGGAGGGGAACTGGGGAGGGGAGTGTGGGAGGGGAGTGAGGGAGGGGAGTTGGGGAGGATTGTGGGGTAGGGGAGTGGGGGAGGGGAGTGGGGGAGGGGAGTGGGGGAGGGGAGCCGGGTGTGGGAGTTGGTGCGGGGAGTGGGGGAGGAGAGTTGGGGTGGGGAGTTGGGGAGGGGTGTTGGGGACGGGAGTGAGGGAGTGGAGTTGAGAAGGGGTGTGGGAGAGGGGAGTGGCGTTGTAAGTGGAGCAGGGGAGTTGGGTATGGGAGTTGGGGAAGGGTGTGCGGTAGGGGAGTGGGGGAAGGGTGTGTAGGAGGGGAGTGGGGAGAGGAGAGGGGAGGGGAGAGGGTGATAGGAGTGGGGGAGTGTAGTGGGGCGTGGGAGTGGGGTAAGGGATTGGGGCAGGGGAGTTGCGGATGTGAGTGGGAGTGGGGAGTGGGGTATGGGTATGGGGTAGGGGAGTGGCAAAGGTCCGTAGGGGTGGGGAGAGGGGAGTGGAGTGGGGGAGGGGCGTGGGGAGGGGGTGGGTAAGGGAGTTTGGGAGGGGGTGGGGTGGGGAGTGGCGTGGGGTGTGGAGCAGGGGAGTTGGGTATGGGAGTTGGTAAATGGAGTGGGGAAGGAGAGTTGGGGAGAGGAGTGGGGGAGGGGAGTGGGGAGGGGAGTGAGGGAGGGGAGTTGGAGAGGATTGTGGGGGAGGGGAGTGGGGGAGGGGAGTTGGGGATGGGACTGGGGGTTGGGAGTGGTGTAAGTAAGTGGGGTAGGGGAGTGGGGTAGGGGAGTGGAGTAGGGGAGTGGGGGAGGGGAAAGAGGGAGGGGAGTGAGGGAGGGGAGTGTGAGAGGGGAGATGGGGAGGAATGTGGGGGAGAGGAGTGGGGGAGTGTAGTGGGGTGTCGGTGTGGGGTAAGGGAGTGGGGGAGGGGAGTTGGGGATGGGAGTGGGGGTGGAGAGTGGGTTCGGTGTGTGGGGTAGGGGAGTGTGATATGGACTGGGGGAGGGGAAAGAGGGAGGGGAGTGGGGGACAGGGAGTGGGGTAGGGGAGAGGCGTAGGTCCGTGGGGGAGGGGAGTGGGGAGGGGATTGGGGAGGCGAGTGGCTAGGGGAGCTTGGGAGGGGAGTGGGGTGATGAGTGGAGTGGGGTGTGGAGTGGAGCAGGGGAGTTCGGTATGGGAGTTTGTGAAGGGGAGTGGGGGTGGAGATTTGGGGAGGGGAGATGGGAGAGGAGTGGGGGAGTGGAGTGCGGTAGGGGAGTTGGAGAGGGGAGTGAGGGAGGTGAGTTGAGAAGGGGTGTGGGGGAGGGGAGTGGGGTGGTAAGTGGAGCAGGGGAGTTGGGTTTGGGAGTTTGTGAGGGGAGTGGGGGAGGAGAGTTGGGGGTGGGAGTTGGGAAGGGGAGTTGGGGAGGGGAGTGGAGGCGTGGAGCGGGGGATTGGAGTGAGGGAGGGGAGTGGAGGAGGGGAGTTGGGGACTGGAGTGGGGAGGGGAGTGGGGGAGGGGAGTACTGTAGGGGAGTTGAGTGGGGGAGGGGAGTTGGGGAGTGGAGTGGGTGAGGGGAGTGGAGTTGGGCTTTGGAGTAGGGGAGTGGAATATGGGAGTTGGTGATGGAAGTGGGGGCGGAGTGTTGGGGAGGGGAGCTGATGCGGGGAGTGGGGTAGGGGAGTGTGGTAGGAGAGTGGCGGAGGGGAGATGAGGCAGGGATTGGGGGAGCAGAGTGGTTGAGGGGAGTTGTGGAGAGGAGAGGAGGAGGGGGGTGGGGTAGAGAAATGGGGGAAGGCAGGGTGGGGGAGTCGGGGCGCGTAGTTGGGGAGGGAACTTGGGGAGCGGCGTGGGGGATGGGAGTGGGGGAGGGGAGTGGGGGAGGGGAGTTGGGGACTGGAGTGGGGATGGGAGTGGGGGAGGGGATTGCGGTAGGGGAGTTGGGAAGGTGAGTGGGGGAGGGGAGTTGGGGACTGGAATGGGGGAAGGGAATGGGGTTGGGGAGTGAGGGAGGGGTGTTGGGGAGGTGAGCAAGGGAGGGGAGTGAGGGAGGGGAGTTGAGGAGGGGTGTTGGGGAAGGGAGTGTGGGAGGGGTGTGGGGAGGGGAGTGAGGGAGGGGAGTGGTGCAGGGGAGTGGGGTATGGGAGTTGGTGAGGGAAGTGGGGGAGGACTGTTGGGGAGGGGAGTTGGAGACGGTAGTGGGGTAAGGTAGTGGTTGAGGGCAGTGGAGGCAGGGGTTGGAGGAGCGTAGTGGTTGAGGGGAGTTGCGGAGAGGAGAGAGGGAGTGGAGTGGCGTACAGGAGTGGGGGAGGGCAGTGGGGGAGTGTGGGGGAGGGGAGTGGGGAAGGGGAGTCGGGGAGGGGAGTGGGGGAGGGTTAGGGGAGTGGGGTGGGGAGTGGGGGAGGGGATTGAGGGAGGGGAATGGGGAGGGGAGTGGGGGATGTGAGTAGCGTCGGGGAGTGGGGTAGGGGAGTTGGGGAGGCGATCTGGGGAGGGGAGTTGGGGAGTGGAGTGGGGTGGCTGAGCGGTAGGGGAGTTGGGGAGCAGAGTTGGGGAGGGGAGTTGGGGAGGGGATTGAGGAGGGGTGTATGGTATGGGAGTAGGTGAGGGAGTGGGGGAGGAGCGTTGGGGAGCGGATTTGAGGCAGGGAGTGGGGGAGAGGAGTGGTGGAGGGGAGTTGCGGAGAGGAGAGGGGGAGGGAAGTTGAGTGGGTGATATGGGGAGGGTAGTGGGGGACGGGAGTGTTGTAGGGGAGGGCAGTGAGGAGGTGCATGGAAGCAAAGTGGTGGATGGAAGTGGGGGAGGGAGTGGGGAGGGGGTGGGGTAGGGGAGTGGCCTAGGGGAGTGCAGAGGGGAGTGAGGGAGGGGAGTGAGGGAGGGGAGGGGGTAGGGGAGAAGGGGAGGGGAGTTACAGAGAGGAGGGGAGGGGAGTGGGTTGGGGAGTGGGGGAGGGGAGTTGGGGAGGGGAGTTGGGGAGGGTAGTAGTGGAGGGGATTGGGGGTGGTAAGTGGGGTAGTGGTGTGGGGATTGGTTGTGACGTAGGGGAGTGGGGGAGGGGAGTAGGGGAGGAGAGCGAGGTAGGGGAGGTGGCAGGGGAGGGGGGCTGGGGAGTTGTTATAGATAAGTGGGGGAGGCGAGCGGGGGAGTGGATTGGGGGAGGGGAGTTCGGGAGTGGAGCAGTGGAGGGGTGTTGGGGTGTGGAGTTGTGGAGGGGAGTGGTGTAGGGGAGTGAGGGAGGCGAGTTGGGGAGGGGAGTTTGGGAGGGGAGTTGGGGAGGGGAGTTGGGGAGGGGAGTGGGGTAGGGGAGTGAGGGAGGGGAGTTGGGGAGGGGAGTGGGGTAGGGGATTAAGGGAGGGGAGTTGCGGAGTGGAGTTGGGGAGTGGAGTGGGGTTTGGGAGTTGGTGAGGGGAGTGGATGAGGAGAGTTGGGGAGGGGAGTTGGGAGGGGAGTGGGGTAGGGGAGTGAGGGAGGGGAGTTGAGGAGGGGTGTGGGGGAGGGGACTTATGACTGGAGTGGGGAAGGGGAGTGTGCGAGTGGAGTGGGGAGGGGAGCCCTGTAGGGGAGTTGAGGAGGGGAACTGGGGAGGGGAGTGTGGGAGGGGAGTGAGGGAGGGGAGTTGGGGAGGATTGTGGGGTAGGGGAGTGGGGGAGGGGAGTGGGGGGAGGGGAGTGGGGGAGGGGAGCCGGGTGTGGGAGTTGGTGCGGGGAGTGGGGGAGGAGAGTTGGGGTGGGGAGTTGGGGAGGGGTGTTGGGGACGGGAGTGAGGGAGTGGAGTTGAGAAGGGGTGTGGGAGAGGGGAGTGGCGTTGTAAGTGGAGCAGGGGAGTTGGGTATGGGAGTTGGGGAAGGGTGTGCGGTAGGGGAGTGGGGGAAGGGTGTGTAGGAGGGGAGTGGGGAGAGGAGAGGGGAGGGGAGAGGGTGATAGGAGTGGGGGAGTGTAGTGGGGCGTGGGAGTGGGGTAAGGGATTGGGGCAGGGGAGTTGCGGATGTGAGTGGGAGTGGGGAGTGGGGTATGGGTATGGGGTAGGGGAGTGGCAAAGGTCCGTAGGGGTGGGGAGAGGGGAGTGGAGTGGGGGAGGGGCGTGGGGAGGGGGTGGGTAAGGGAGTTTGGGAGGGGGTGGGGTGGGGAGTGGCGTGGGGTGTGGAGCAGGGGAGTTGGGTATGGGAGTTGGTAAATGGAGTGGGGAAGGAGAGTTGGGGAGAGGAGTGGGGGAGGGGAGTGGGGAGGGGAGTGAGGGAGGGGAGTTGGAGAGGATTGTGGGGGAGGGGAGTGGGGGAGGGGAGTTGGGGATGGGACTGGGGGTTGGGAGTGGTGTAAGTAAGTGGGGTAGGGGAGTGGGGTAGGGGAGTGGAGTAGGGGAGTGGGGGAGGGGAAAGAGGGAGGGGAGTGAGGGAGGGGAGTGTGAGAGGGGAGATGGGGAGGAATGTGGGGGAGAGGAGTGGGGGAGTGTAGTGGGGTGTGGGTGTGGGGTAAGGGAGTGGGGGAGGGGAGTTGGGGATGGGAGTGGGGGTGGAGAGTGGGTTCGGTGTGTGGGGTAGGGGAGTGTGATATGGACTGGGGGAGGGGAAAGAGGGAGGGGAGTGGGGGACAGGGAGTGGGGTAGGGGAGAGGCGTAGGTCCGTGGGGGACGGGAGTGGGGAGGGGATTGGGGAGGCGAGTGGCTAGGGGAGCTTGGGAGGGGAGTGGGGTGATGAGTGGAGTGGGGTGTGGAGTGGAGCAGGGGAGTTCGGTATGGGAGTTTGTGAAGGGGAGTGGGGGTGGAGATTTGGGGAGGGGAGATGGGAGAGGAGTGGGGGAGTGGAGTGCGGTAGGGGAGTTGGAGAGGGGAGTGAGGGAGGTGAGTTGAGAAGGGGTGTGGGGGAGGGGAGTGGGGTGGTAAGTGGAGCAGGGGAGTTGGGTTTGGGAGTTTGTGAGGGGAGTGGGGGAGGAGAGTTGGGGGTGGGAGTTGGGAAGGGGAGTTGGGGAGGGGAGTGGAGGAGGGGAGTGAGGGAGGGGAGTGGGGGAGGGGAGTGGATGCAGGGAGTTGCGGAGAGGAGAGGGGGTGGGGAGTGGGTGAGAGGAGCGGGGGAGTGTCGTGGGGGGTGGGAGTGGGGGTGGGGAGTGGGGGAGGAGAGAGAGGGAGGGGAGTGGGGGACAGGGTGTGGGGTAGGGGAGTGGCGTAGTTCCGTTGGGGCGGGGAGAGCGGAGTGGAGTGGGGGAGGAGTGCGATGTAGGGGAGGGGGGCATGGGAGTGATGGAGGGGAGCTGGTTGAGTGGAGTGGGAGAGGGGAGTGGGGGCGGGGAGTTGGGGAGGAGAGTGGGGTAGGATAGTGCGATATGGGAGTTGCTGAGGAGAGTGGGGGAGGAGAGGTGTGGAGGAGAGTTGGGGAGGGGAGTTGGGGAAGGGAATGGGGGAGGGGAGTGGGGTAGGGGAGTGCAGGAGGGGAGTTGAGGCGGGGAGTGGGGGAGAGGAGTGGAGGAGGGATGTTGCGGAGAGGAGATGGGGCTGGGAGAGGGGAGTGGTGTGGAGGATGGGAGTAGGGAAGGGGAGTGGGAGAGGGGTTTGGTAGAGGAGCATGGGAGGGGGAGTGGGGTAGGAGAGTGGGGGATGGTAGTGGGGGAGCGGTGTGGTGTAGGGGAGAGGGGTAGGGGCATGCTGCAAGGAGATGGAGGGAAGGGGAGTTTGGGAGGGGATTTGGAGTGAGTAGTGGGGTAGGGGAGCAGGGGAGGGGAGTGGGATAGGGAGTTGGGGAGGGGAGTTGGGAGGGGGTGTGGGGGAGGGGAGTTGGGGAGGGGAGTTGGGGAGGGGAGTTGGGAGGGGAGTTGGGGAGGGGAGTTGGGGAGGGGAGTGGGGTATGGGAGTGGGGTAAGGGAGTGGCGGAGGGGAGTGGAGGAGGGATGTTGCGGAGAGGAGATGGGGCTGGGAGAGGGGAGTTGTGTGGGGGAAGGGAGTGGGGGAGGGGAGTGGGGTAGGGGAGTGGGGTAGGGGAGTGGGGGAGGGGAAAGAGGGAGGGGAGTGAGGGAGGGGAGTGTGAGAGGGGAGATGGGGAGGAATGTGGGGGAGAGGAGTGGGGGATGGGAGTGGAGTAGGGGAGTCGGGTACGGGAGTTTCTGCGGGGAGTGGCGGAGGAGAGTTGGGGAGGGCTTGTGGGGAGGAGAGTGGGGGAGTGTATTGCGGGAGGGGAGTTGGGGAGGGGAGTGAGGGAAGGGAGTGGGGTGGTAAGGGTGCAGGGGAGTTGGGTATGGGAGTTGGTTAGGGGAGTGGGGGACGGGAGTTAGGGGTGGGAGCTGGGAAGGGGAGTTGGGGAGGGTTGGATAGGGGATTGCGGTAGGGGAGTGGGGAAGGGAGTGGGGGAAGGGAGTGGGGGAGGGGCGTGGGGAGAGGTGTGGTTGCGGGGAGTTGCGGAGAGGAGAGGCGGAGGGGAGTGGGTGAGAGGAGTGGGGGAGTGTAGTGGGGTGTGGGTGTGGGGTAAGGGAGTGGGGGAGGGGAGTTGGGGATGGGAGTGGGGGTGGAGAGTGGGTTCGGTGTGTGGGGTAGGGGAGTGTGATATGGACTGGGGGAGGGGAAAGAGGGAGGGGAGTGGGGGACAGGGAGTGGGGTAGGGGAGAGGCGTAGGTCCATGGGGGAGGGGAGTGGGGAGGGGATTGGGGAGGCGAGTGGCTAGGGGAGCTTGGGAGGGGAGTGGGTGATGAGTGGAGTGGGGTGTGGAGTGGAGCAGGGGAGTTCGGTATGGGAGTTTGTGAAGGGGAGTGGGGGTGGAGATTTGGGGAGGGGAGATGGGAGAGGAGTGGGGGAGTGGAGTGCGGTAGGGGAGTTGGAGAGGGGAGTGAGGGAGGTGAGTTGAGAAGGGGTGTGGGGGAGGGGAGTGGGGTGGTAAGTGGAGCAGGGGAGTTGGGTTTGGGAGTTTGTGAGGGGAGTGGGGGAGGAGAGTTGGGGGTGGGAGTTGGGAAGGGGAGTTGGGGAGGGGAGTGGGGGAGGGGAGTGAGGGAGGGGAGTGGGGGAGGGGAGTGGATGCAGGGAGTTGCGGAGAGGAGAGGGGGTGGGGAGTGGGTGAGAGGAGCGGGGGAGTGTCGTGGGGGGTGGGAGTGGGGGTGGGGAGTGGGGGAGGAGTGAGAGGGAGGGGAGTGGGGGACAGGGTGTGGGGTAGGGGAGTGGCGTAGTTCCGTTGGGGCGGGGAGAGGGGAGTGGAGTGGGGGAGGAGTGCGATGTAGGGGAGGGGGGCATGGGAGTGGTGGAGGGGAGCTGGTTGAGTGGAGTGGGAGAGGGGTGTGGGGGCGGGGAGTTGGGGAGGAGAGTGGGGTAGGATAGTGCGATATGGGAGTTGCTGAGGAGAGTGGGGGAGGAGAGATGTGGAGGAGAGTTGGGGAGGGGAGTTGGGGAAGGGAATGGGGGAGGGGAGTGGGGTAGGGGAGTGCAGGAGGGGAGTTGAGGCGGGGAGTGGGGGAGAGGAGTGGAGGAGGGATGTTGCGGAGAGGAGATTGGGCTGGGAGAGGGGAGTGGTGTGGAGGATGGGAGTAGGGGAGGGGAGTGGGAGAGGGGTTTGGTAGAGGAGCATGGGAGGGGAGTGGGGTAGGGGAGTGGGGGATGGTAGTGGGGGAGCGGTGTGGTGTAGGGGAGAGGGGTAGGGGCATGCTGCAAGGAGATGGAGGGAAGGGGAGTTTGGGAGGGGATTTGGAGTGAGTAGTGGGGTAGGGGAGCAGGGGAGGGGAGTGGGATAGGGAGTTGGGGAGGGGAGTTGGGAGGGGGTGTGGGGGAGGGGAGTTGGGGAGGGGAGTTGGGGAGGGGAGTTGGGAGGGGAGTTGGGGAGGGGAGTTGGGGAGGGGAGTGGGGTATGGGAGTGGGGTAACGGAGTGGCGGAGGGGAGTGGAGGAGGGATGTTGCGGAGAGGAGATGGGGCTGGGAGAGGGGAGTGGTGTGGGGGAAGGGAGTGGGGGAGGGGAGTGGGGTAGGGGAGTGGGGTAGGGGAGTGGGGGAGGGGAAAGAGGGAGGGGAGTGAGGGAGGGGAGTGTGAGAGGGGAGATGGGGAGGAATGTGGGGGAGAGGAGTGGGGGATGGGAGTGGAGTAGGGGAGTCGGGTACGGGAGTTTCTGCGGGGAGTGGCGGAGGAGAGTTGGGGAGGGCTTGTGGGGAGGAGAGTGGGGGAGTGTATTGCGGGAGGGGAGTTGGGGAGGGGAGTGAGGGAAGGGAGTGGGGTGGTAAGGGTGCAGGGGAGTTGGGTATGGGAGTTGGTTAGGGGAGTGGGGGACGGGAGTTAGGGGTGGGAGCTGGGAAGGGGAGTTGGGGAGGGTTGGATAGGGGATTGCGGTAGGGGAGTGGGGGAAGGGAGTGGGGGAAGGGAGTGCAGGAGGGGAGTTGAGGCGGCGAGTGGGGGAGAGGAGTGGAGGAGGGATGTTGCGGAGAGGAGATCGGGCTGGGAGAGGGGAGTGGTGTGGAGGATGGGAGTAGGGGAGGGGAGTGGGAGAGGGGTTTGGTAGAGGAGCATGGGAGGGGAGTGGGGTAGGGGAGTGGGGGATGGTAGTGGGGGAGCGGTGTGGTGTAGGGGAGAGGGGTAGGGGCATGCTGCAAGGAGATGGAGGGAAGGGGAGATTGGGAGGGGATTTGGAGTGAGTAGTGGGGTAGGGGAGCAGGGGAGGGGAGTGGGATAGGGAGTTGGGGAGGGGAGTTGGGAGGGGGTGTGGGGGAGGGGATTGGGGAGGGGAGTTGGGAGGGGAGTTGGGGAGGGGAGTTGGGGAGGGGAGTGGGGTATGGGAGTGGGGTAAGGGAGTGGCGGAGGGGAGTGGAGGAGGGATGTTGCGGAGAGGAGATGGGGCTGGGAGAGGGGAGTGGTGTGGGGGAAGGGAGTGGGGGAGGGGAGTGGGGGAGGGGTTAGGTAGGGGAGCTTGGGAGGGGAGTGGGGTAGGGGAGTGGGGGAGCGGAGTGGGGGTGCGTAGTGGTCTAGGGGAGAGGGGTAGGGGAAGGCTGTAAGGAGATGGAGGGAAGGGGAGTTGGATTGGGCAGTGGGGTAGGGGAGCAGGGGAGGGGAGTGGGATAGGGCGTTGGGGAGGGGAGTTGGGAAGGGGTGTGGGGGAGGGGTGTGGGGGACGGGTGTGGGGGTGGTGCGTAGGGGAGTGGAGTGTGGTAGGGTCGTGTGGGAGGGGAGTTGTGATAGGGAGTGGAGTAGGGGAGTGGGGTAGGGGAGGGCAGTGAGGAGGTGGAGGAAAGGGGAGAGGGGAGGGGAGTGGTGGAAGGGAGTGGATTAGGGGCGTTGGGTAGTGGAGGGCAGAGAGTCGATGGAGGGAAGGGGAGTGGGGAAGGGGTGTGGTAGGAGAGGTGGGTAGGGGATTAGGGGTGTTGAGTGAGGTATGGGAGTTGTGGAGGGGAGTGGGGTAGGGGAGTGGTGGAGCGGAGTGGGGGAGCGGAGTGGTGTAGGGGAGAGGGGTAGGGGAAGGCTGTAAGGAGATGTAGGGAAGGGGAGAGGGGAGGGGAGTGGTGAAAGGGAGTGGAGTAGGGGCGTTGGGTAGTGGAGGGCAGTGAGGAGATGGAGGGAAGGGGAGTGGGGACGGGAGCAGGATAGGAGAGTTGGGGTGCGGAGTGGGGTAGGGCAGTGGGGTAGGGGAGTGTGGTAGGGGAGTGGGGGTGGGGGAGTATGGTCGGGGAGTGGGGTAGGGGTGTAGTGTTGGGGAGTGGGGCAGGGGAGTGGGTGTGGGACTTTTGGAGGTGAGTGCGGTAGGGGTGTGGGTGAGTGGAGTGGGGTAGGGAGGTAGGGTAGGGGAGGTGGAGGGAAGTGGAGTGGTGGACGGGAGTGAGGAAGGGGAGTGGGGGAGGGGGTGGCGGAGGGGAGTGGGGGATGGGAGTGCAGTAGGGAAGTTGGGGAGGGGACATGGGGAGGGGAGTTTGGGAGGGGAGTGGGGGTGGGGAATGAGGGAGGGGAATGAGGGAGGGGAGATGTGGAGGTGTGTGGGGGAGGGGAGTGGGGGAGGGGAGTGGGGGATGGAAGTGGAGTAGGGGATTGGTGTTTGGGGACTGGTGAGGGAGTGGGGGAGGAGAGTTGGGGAGGGGAGTGGGTAGGGGAGTGGGGGAGGGGAGTTGAGGCGGGGAGTGGGGCAGAGGATTGGGGTAGGGGTGTTGCGGAGAGGAGAGGGGGAGGGGAGTGAGGTAGGGCAGTGGGGGAGGGGAGTGGGGGATGGGAGTGGGGTAGTGGAGGGCAGTGAGGAGGTGGAGTGAAGGGGAGTTGCGTGGGGAGTGGGGGAGGGCACTGGCGTAGGGGAGTTTGGTAGGGGAGGGCAATGAGGAGGATAAGGAAGGGGAGTAGGTGAAGGGAGTGGGGGAGGGTAGTGGGGAGGGAAGTGTGGTAGGGGTGTGAGTAGGGGAGTGGTGTAGGGGAGTGGGTGAGGAGACTGAGGTAGGGGAGTGGCATAGGGGAGTGGGAAAGGGGATTGGGATAGCTGAGTGGGGTAGGGGAGTTGTGGAGGGAGTGGGGTAGGGGAGTGGGGTAGGAGAGGCGGGCAGGGGAGTAGGTGAGGGGTGTGGGGTAGGGGAGTGGGGGAGGGGATTGGGGTAGGGGAGTGGGGTCGGGGAGTGGGGTAGTGGAGTGGTGTAGGGGAGTGGGGTAGGGGAGTTGTCGAGGGGAGTGGGGTAGGGCAGTGTAGTAGAGGAATGGGGTAGGGGAGTTGGGGAGGGGAGTGGGGGAGGGGAGTGAGGCAGGGGAGTTGTGGAGGGGAGTGGGGTAGAGGAGTGGAGAATGGGAGTGGGGAGGGGAGTTGGGGAGGGGAGTTGGTGAGGGGAGTGGGGTAGAGGAGTGGGGGATGGGAGTGGAGGAGGGGAATTGGTGAGGGGAGTGGGGAGGGGAGTGGGGGTCAGGGAGTGGGGTAGCGGAGTGATGTAGGGGAGTGGGGGAGGGGAGTGAGGCAGGGGTGTGGGGTAGCGGACTGCAGTAGGGGAGTGGGAGAGGGGAGTGGGGGACAAGGAGTGGGGTAGGGGAGAGATGTAGTGGAGTGAGTGAGGGGATTTGGTGAGGGGAGTGGGGTAGGGGAGTGAGGGAGGGGAGTGGGGGAGGGGAGCGGTGGAGGGGAGTGAGGTAGGGAAGTGGGGAAGGGGAGTGGGATAGGGGAGCGCAGTGAGGAGCTGCCGGGAAGGGGAGTGGGGAAGGGGTGTGGTAGGAGAGGTGGGTAGGGGGTAGGGGAGGTGAACGAGGTATGGGAGTTGTGGAGGGGAGTGGGGTAGGGGAGTGGTGGGGCGGAGTGGGGGAGCGGAGTGGTGTAGGGGAGAGGGGTAGGGGAAGGCTGTAAGGAGATGGAGGGAAGGGGAGTTCGGAAGGGGATTTGGAGTGGGCAGTGGGGTAGGGGAGCAGGGGAGTGGAGTGGGGTAGGGTCGTGTGGGAGGGGAGTGGTGGAAGGGAGTGGGGTAGGCGAGTGGGGTAGGGGAGAGCAGTGAGGAGCTGGAGGAAAGGGGAGAGGGGAGGGGAGTGGTGGAGGGGAGGGCAGTGAGGATTTGGAAGGAAAGGTAGTGGGGGAGGAAAATAGGGGAGGGGAATTGGGGAGGGGAGTGTGTTTAATGAGTGGGGTAGGGGAGTGGGGGAGGGGAGTGAGGTAGGGGAATGGGGGAGGTGAAGGCAGTGAGGAGGATAAGGAAGGGCATTGTGTGAGGTGAGCGTGGGAGGGGAGTGGGGTAGGGGAGTTGGGTAGGTGAAGGCAGTGAGGAGGATAAGGAAGGGGAGTAGGGGAGGGGAGTGGGGGAGGGTAGTGGGGGTGGTAACTGGGGGAGTGGAGTGAGGTAGGGCAGTGGGTGATGCGAGTGGGGTCGGGAGTTGGGTAGGGGAGTGGCATAGGGGATGGCAGTGAGGAGGTGGAGTGAAGGGGAGTGGCGTGGGGAGTAGGTGAGGGCAGTGGCACAGGGGAGTTCGGTAGGGGAGGGCAGTGAGGAGGAGAAGGAATGGGAGCAGGGAAGGGGTGTGGGGGAGGGGTGTGATGCAGGGGAGTGGGGTAGGGGTGTGGGGCGGGGGAGTGTGGGAGGGAAGTGAGTTAGGGGAGTGGGGTAGGGGAGCGGGAATGTGGTGTGGGATAGGGGCGTGGGGTAGGGGAGTGCAGTGAGGAAGTGGAGGGAAGGAGATTGGGGAGGGGAGTAGGATAGGTGAGTTCGGGAGCGGAGTGGGGTAGGGGAGTGGGGTAGGAGAGTAGGGGAGGTGTCTGGGGTAGGGGCGTTGGGTAGTGGAGGGCAGTGAGGAGATGGAGGGAAGGGGAGTGGGGGACGGGAGCAGGATAGGAGAGTTGGGGAGCGGGGTGGGGTAGGGGTGAGGGGTCGGGGAATGGGGTAGGGGTGTGGGGTGTGGGTGTTGTGGTGGGGTGTGCGGTAGGGGTGTGGGGGAGTGGAGTGGGGTAGGGAGGTAGGGTAGGGGACCGAGGAGGTGGAGGGAAGTGGAGTTGTGGACGGGAGTGGCTAAGAGGAGTGGGGGAGCGGGTGGGGAAGGGGTGTGGAGGAGCGGAGTGGGGGAGGGGAGTGGGAGTGGGGAGTGGGGGAGGGGAGTGCAGTAGTGAAGTTGGGGAGGGGAGTTGTGGAGGGGTTTTGGGGAGGGGAGTGGGGGCGGGGAGTGGGGTAGGGGTGAGCAGTGACGAGGTGGAGTGAAGGGGAGTTGCATGGGGAGTGGGGGAGGGCACTGGCGTCGGGGAGTTTGGTAGGGGAGGGCAATGAGGAGGATAAGGAAGGGGAGTATGTGAGGGGAGTTGGGGAGGGGAGTGGGGAGGGGCGTGTGGTAGGGGAGTGGGGTAGCGGAGTTATGGAGAGGAGTGGGTTAGTGGAGTGGGGTAGGAGAGGTGGGTAGGGGATTAGGCAATGGGAGTGGGGTAGGGTAGTGGGGTCGGGGAGTGGGTTATGTAAGTGAGGTTGGGGAGTGGGTTAGGGGAGTGCGGTTGGGGAGTGGTGTAGAGGAGTTGTGGAAGAGAGTGGGGTAGGGCAGAGTGGTAGGGGAGTGGGGTGGGGGGGTTGGAGAGGGGATGGGTGTATAGAGAGTGGGGTATTGGAGTTGTTGAGGGGATTGGGGGAGGGCAGTGAGCAGGGGAGTTGGAGAAGGGAGTTGGGTAGAGGAGTTGGCTAGGGGAAGGCCGTGAGGAGGATAAGGAAGGGGAGTAGGGGAGGGGAGTGGGGGAGGTCACTGGAGGAGTGGAGTGAGGCAGGGCAGTGGGGGAGGCGAGTGGGTTCGGGGAGTGGCATAGGGGACGGAAGTGAGGAGATGGAGTGAAGGGGAGTGGCGTGGGGAGTAGGGGCGGACAGTGGCGTAGGGGAGTTGGGTAGGGGAGGGAAGTGAGGAGGAGAAGGAATGGGAGTAGGGGAGTGGAGTGGGGGAGGGGTGTGGGGGAGGTGAGTGGGGTAGGGGAGTGGGGGACGGAAGTGAGTTAGGGGAGTGGGGTAGGGGAGCGGGGGATGTGTCTGGGGTAGGGGAGTTGGGTAGTGGAGGGCAGTGCGGAGGTGGAGGGAAGGGAGTGGGGGACGGGAGCAGGATAGGAGAGTTGGGGAGAGGAGTGGGGTAGGGCAGTGGGGTAGGGGAGTGTGGTAGGGGAGTGGGGGTGGGGGAGTGTGGTCGGGGAGTGGGGTAGGGGTGTTGTGTCGGGGAGTGGTGTAGGGGAGTTGTGGAGGTGAGTGCGGTAGGGGTGTGGGGGAGTGGAGTGGGGTAGGGAGGTAGGGTAGGGGAGGTGGAAGGAAGTGGATTGGTGGACGGGAGGGGGAAGGGGAGTGGGGGAGGGGGTGGCGGAGGGGAGTGGGGGAGGGGACTGGGTTGGGCAGTGGGGGATGGGAGTGCAGTAGGGAAGTTGGGGAGGGGAGATGGGGAGGGGAGTTTGGGAGGGGAGTGGGGGAGGGGAATGAGGGAGGGGAATGAGGGAGGGGAGATGTGGAGGTGTGTGGGGGGTGGGAGTGGGGGAGGGAAGTGGAGTAGGGGAGTGGTGTTTGGGAGTTGGTGAGGGAGTGGGGGAGGAGAGTTGGGTAGGGGAGAGGGGTAGGGGAGTGGGGTAGGGGAGTGGGGGAGGGAGTTCAGGCGGGGAGTGGGGCAGAGGATTGAGGTAGGGGTGTTGCGGAGAGAAGAGGGGGAGGGGAGTGAGGTAGGGCAGTGGGGGAGGGGAGTGGGGGATGGGAGTGGGGTAGAGGAGTGGGGTAGGGGTGTGGGGTAGGGGAGGGCAGTGAGGAGGTGGAGTGAAGGGGAGTTGCGTGGGGGGTGGGGGAGGGCACTGGCGTAGTGGAATTTGGTAGGGGAGGGCAATGAGGAGGATAAGGAAGGGGAGTATGTGATGGGAGTGGGGGAGGGTAGTGGGGAGGGAAGTGTGGTAGGGGAGTGTGTAGGGGAGTGGTGTAGGGGAGTGGGGGGGGGAGACTGAGGTAGGGGAGTGGCATAGGGGAGTGGGAAAGGGGATTGGGATAGGTGAGTGGGGTAGGGGAGTTGTGGAGGGAGTGGGGTAGGAGAGGTGGGTAGGGGAGGGGAGTGGGGTAGAGGAGTGGGGGAGGGGATTGGGGTAGGGGAGTGGGGTCGGGGAATGGGGTAGGGGAGTGGGGTAGGGAAGTGGGGTAGGGGAGTTGGGGAGGGGAGTGGGGCAGTTGATTGGGGGAGGGGAAGGGAGTATAAAGAGTGGGGCATTGGAGTTGTTGTGGGGAGTGGGGGAGGGGAGAGGGGAATGGGAGTGGGGGAGGGGAATTGGGGAGGGGAGTGGGGAGGGGAGTGGGGGTCAGGGAGTGGGGTAGCGGAGTGATGTTGGGGAGTGGGGGAGGGGAGTGAGGCAGGGGTGTGGGGTAGGGGACTGCGGTCGGGGGGTGGGAGAGGGGAGTGGGAGACGGGAGTGGGGGACAAGGAGTGGGGTAGGGGAGTGATGTAGAGGAGTGGGTGAGGGTATTTGGTGAGGGGAGAGGGGTAGGGGAGTGAGGGAGGGGAGTGGGGCAGGGGAGAGGGGGAGGGGAGTGTGGGAGGGGAGTGAGGTAGGGGAGTGGGAAAGGGGAGTGGGATAGGGGAGTGCAGTGAGGAGCTGCCGGGAAGGGGAGTGGGGAAGGGGTGTGGTAGGAGAGGTGGGTAGGGGAGTAGGGGAGGTGAGTGAGGTATGGGAGTTGTGGAGGGGAGTGGGGTAGGGGAGTGGGGTCAGGCAGTGTGGTAGGGGAGTGGGGTAGGGGAGTTGTAGAGGGGTTGCAGTAGGGGAGTGGGGGAGGGGAGTGGGGTTGGGGATTGGGGGAGGGTAGTGGGGGATGGGAGGGTGGTTGGGCAGGGCAGTGAAGAGGTGGAGGGATGCAGAGTGGTGGAGGGGAGTGGGGGAGGTGATTGGAGAGGGGGTGTGGTAAGGGAGTGAGGTAGGGGAGTGGGGTAGGAGAATGGGGTAGGGGATGGGGTCGGGGAGTTTGGGAGGGGAGTGGGGAGGAGAGTTGGGCCGGGGAGATGGGGAGGGGAGTTGGGAGGAGTTGGGGAGGGGAGTAGGGGAAGGAAGTGAGGCAGGGGAGTTGGGGAGGGGAGTGGGGTATGTAAGTGGAGTAGGGGTGTGGGGTATGGGAGTTTGTGAGGGGAGTTGGGGATGGGAGTTGGGGAGGGGAGTGGGATAGGGGAGTTGGGGTGAGGAGCGGGGTAGGGGAGTGGGGTAGAGGAGCTGGGCAGGGGACTTGGGGAGGGGAGTGGGGTAGAGGAGTGTGGGATGGAAGTGGGGTGGGGGGTGGGGTAGGGGAGTGGGGGATGTGAGTTGGGGAGGGGAGTGGGTGACAGGGAGTGGGGACAGGGCGTGAGGTATTGGAGTGAGGTAGGGGAGTGGGGGAGGCGAGTGGGGGAGGGGAGTGGGGTAGGGGAGTGGGAAAGGGGAGTGGGATAGTGGAGTTGGATAGTGGAGTGGGGTCGGGGCGTTGCGTATTGCAGGGCAGTGAGGAGGTGGAGAGAAGGTGAGTGGGGGATGGGGTGGGGTAGGAGAGGTGGGTAGGGGTGTCGGGGAGGAGAGTGAGGTAGGGGAGTGGGGGAGGGGAGTGGAGGAGGGGAGTGGGGGAGGGGAGTGGAGGAGAGGAGTGGGGTAGGGGAGTGTGGTAGGGGAGTGGGGTAGGAGGAGTGGGGTAGGGGAGTTGTGGAGGGGAGTGCGGTAGTGGAGTGGGGTCGGGGAGTCGCGTAGGGGAGTGTAGTAGGGGAGTGGGGTAGGGGAGTTGTGGATGGGACTGCGGACAGGGTGTGGGGTCGGGGAGTGGGGCAGGGGAGTGGGGTAGGGTAGTGGGGGATGGGATTGTCTTAGGTGAGGGCAGTGAAGAGGTGGAGGGAATCGGAGTGGTGGAGGGGAGTGGGGGGAGGTGATTGGAGGAGGGGGTGTGGTAAGGGAGTGAGGTAGGGGAGTGGGGTAGGAGAATGGGTTAGGGGATGGGGTCGGGGAGTTTGGGAGGGGAGTGGGGAGAAGAGTTGGGCCGGGGGGTGGGGGAGGGGAGATGGGAGGAGTTGGGGAGGGGAGTGGGGGAAGGAAGTGAGGCAGGGGTGTTGGGGAGGGAAGTGGGTATGTAAGTGGGGTAGGGGAGTGGGGTATGGGAGTTGGTAAGGGGATATGGGGAGGGGAGTTGGGGAGGGGAGTGGGATAGGGGTGTTGGGGTGGGGAGCGGGGTAGGGGAGTGGGGGAGAGGAGTGTGGGATGGAAGTGGGGTGAGGAGTGGGGTAGGGGAGTGGGGGATGGGAGTTGGGGAGGGGAGTGGGGGACAGGGAGTGGGGACAGGGCGTGGGGTATGGGAGTGATGTAGGGGAGTGGGGGAGGCGAGTGGGGGAGGGGAGTGGGGTAGGGGAGTGGGAAAGGGGAGTGGGATAGTGGAGTGGGATAGTGGAGTGGGGTCGGGGCGTTGGGTATTGGAGGGCAGTGAGGAGGTGGAGAGAAGGTGAGTGGGGGATGGGGTGGGGTAGGAGAGGTGGGTAGGGGTGTCGGGGAGGGGAGTGAGGTAGGGGAGTGGGGGAGGGGAGTGGAGGAGGGGAGTGGGGGAGGGGAGTGGGGTAGGGTAGTGTGGTAGGGGAGTGGGGTAGGGGAGTGTGGTAGGGGAGTTGTGGAGGGGAGAGCGGTAGGGGAGTGGGGTCGGGGAGTTGCGTAGGGGAGTGTGGTAGGGGAGTGAGGTAGGAGAGTTGTGGAGGGGTCTGCGGTCGGGGTGTGAGGTCGGGGAGTGGGGCAGGGGAGTGGGGGAGGGTAGTTGGGGATGTGATTGTCTTTGGTGAGGGCAGTGAAATAATGGAGGGAAACGGAGTGGTGGATCGGAGTGGGGGAGGGGATTGGTGGTGGGGTGTGGTAAGGGAGTGGTTTCTGCGAATGGGGTAGGGGTGTGTTGTAGCGGAGTTTGGGAGGCTAGTTGGTGAGGGGAGTGGGGAGGAGAGTGGGGGAAGTTAGTGTGGGAGGGGAGTGGGCGAGGGGAGTGGGCGAGGGGAGCTGGGGCGGGGAGTGGGGGAGGGGAGTGGGGGATAGGAGATGCGGAGGGGATTGGGGAGGGGTGTGGGGGAGGGAAGTAGGGGAGGAATGTGGGGGAGGGCAGTTGGGGGGAGTTGGGGAGGGGTGTGGCGGAGGGAAGTGAGGGAGGGGAGTTGGGGCGGGGAGTGGGGGAGGTAAGTTGGGGAGGGGAGTGGAGTACGGGCATGGGGTATGGGAGTTAGTGAGGGGAGTGGGGGAGGGGAGTGGGGTAGGGGTGTGGGGCAATGAGTTGGGGTGGGGAGTGGGGGAGTGGGGGAGGAGTGTGAGGTGGGGAGTGGGGGAGAGGAGTTGGGGAGGGGAGTTGGGTAGAGGAGTGGGTTTGGGAGTGGGGTGGGGGAGTGGGGTAGGGGTGTGGGGGAGAGGCGTTGGGGATGGGAGTGGGAGACAGGGTTTGGGGGAAAGGGAGTGGGGGACAGGGAGATGGGTAGGGGAGTGATATAGGGGAGTGGGTAGGGGAGTGGGGGCGGGGAGTTGGGGAGAGGAGTTGGGTAGAGGAGTGGGTTTGGGAGGTAGGGGAGTGGGGGAGGGGAGTGGAGGAGGGGAGTGGGGGAGGGGAGTGGGGAGGAGAGTGGGTGAAGTTAGTGCGGGAGGGGAGTGGGCGAGGGGAGTGGGCGAGGGGAGCTGGGGCGGGGAGTGGGGGAGGGGAGTGGGGGATAGGAGATACGGAGGGGATTGGGGAGGGGTGTGGGGGAGGGAAGTAGGGGAGGGATGTGGGGGAGGGCAGTTGGGGGGAGTTGGGGAGGGGTGTGGGGGAGGGAAGTGAGGGAGGGGAGTTGGGGCGGGGAGTGGGGGAGGTAAGTTGGGGAGGGGAGTGGAGTACGGGCATGGGGTATGGGAGTTAGTGAGGGGAGTGGAGGAGGGGAGTGGGGTAGGGGTGTGGGGTAATGAGTTGGGGTGGGGAGTGGGGGAGTGGGGGAGGAGTGTGGGGGAGGGGAGTGGTGGACAGGGAGTGGGGGAAAGGGAGTGGGGGACAGGGAGTGGGGTAGGGGATTGGGGGAGGGGTGTTGGGGAGGGGAATGGTGTAGGGGTGTGGGGTAATGAGTTGGGGTGGGGAGTGGGGGAGGGGAGTGGGGGAGGGGAGTTGGGGAGAAGAGTTGGGTAAAGGAGTGGGTTTGGGAGTGGGGTGGGGGAGTGGGGTACGGGTGTGGGGGAGGGACGTAGGTCAGGGGAGTGGGGGACAGGGAGTGGGGGAAAGGGAGTGGGGGACAGGGAGTGGGGTAGGGGAGTGGGGGAGGGGTGTTGGGGAGGGGAGTGGGGGACAGGGAGTTGGGGACAGGGAGTTGGGGACAGGAAGTTGGGGACAGGGAGTGGGGTAGGGGAGTGATAAAGTGGAGTGGGGTAGGGAAGTGGGTGAGGGGAGTGGGATAGGGGAGTGAGGTAGGGGAGTGGGGGAGGCGAGTGGGGGACAGGGAGTGGGGTAGGGGTGTGATATATGGGAGTGGGGACAGGAGTGGGTGAGAGAAGTGGGGTAGGGGAGTGGGGTAGGGGAGTGAGTGAAGGGAGTGGGGGAGGGAAATGGGGGACAGCAAGTGGTGCAGGGGAGTGCGGTAGGTGAGTCGGGGCGGGGAGAGGGGTGTGGGGGAGGGGCGTGTGGCAGGGGAGTGTGGGAGGGGAGTTCGGTAGGGGGAGTGTGGGAAGGGAGTAGGGAAGGGGAGTGCGGTAGGTAAGTGGGGAGTGGGAGTGGGGTAGGGGAGTGGGGTAGGGGAGTGATGTAGGGGAGTGGGGGGGTGGAGTGGTAAGGGGACTGGGGAGGGGAGTGGGGTAGGGGAGTGGGGCAGTGAGAGGGGTGTGGAGTGGGGGAGGGGAGTGGGGTAGGGGAGTGCCAGCAGGAATGGGGTAGGGGAGTGGGGGAGGGAAGTGGGCTGGGGAGTGAGGGCGGGTAGTGTGGGAGGGGAGGGGAGAGGGGAGTAGGGGAGTGGAGTTGGGGAGGAGAGTGGGGACGGGACTGGGGGAGGTGATTTGCGGAGGGGAGTTGGGGAGGGGAGTGGGGGAGGGGAGATGGTGGTGGAGTTGGGGCGTGGAGCGGTTGAGGGGAGTTGGGGAGGGGAGTGGGGGAGTGGGGTAGGAGAGTGGGGGAGGGCAGTGGGGGAAGCATTGGGATAGGGGAGTGTGGTTGGGGGAGGGGTTGGGGAGTGGGGGAGGGGAATGATGGAGGGAAGTTGGGAGGGGTGTGGGGAAGGGGTGTGGGGGAGGGGTGGCTGGGTGGGATGTGGGGTATGGGAGTGAGGGAGGGGTGTTACGGGGTAGTGGTATCGGGGAATGGTGTATGGGAGTCGGGGTGGGGATTTGGGGAACAAAGTGATGAGCTCAAAGGAGGAGAAGGGTGGGAGAGGAGTTGTGGGGGAGAGAGAGAGCAAAATATGATAGGAGCGATTTGGCTAGGGTGGAATATTAACACACTGAGAGAGAACACAGATTAATATTAACACACTCACTGACACACTGTGTACATCATGACTCACAGTCAGATACACCCTGTGAAGTGTAAAACACCCCCACTGTCCTCAGTAATATTAACACACTGACAGAGAACACAGATTAATATTAACACACTCACTGACACACTGTGTATATCATGACCCACAGTCAGATACACCCTGTGAAGTGTAAAACACCCCCACTGTCCTCAGTAATATTAACACACTGACAGAGAACACAGATTAATATTAACACACTCACTGACACACTGTGTACATCATGACCCACAGTCAGATACACCCTGTGAAGTGTAAAACACCCCCACTGTCCTCAGTAATATTAACACACTGACAGAGAACACAGATTAATATTAACACACTCACTGACACACTGTGTATATCATGACCCACAGTCAGATACACCCTGTGAAGTGTAAAACACCCCCACTGTCCTCAGTAATATTAACACACTGACAGAGAACACAGATTAATATTAACACACTCACTGACACACTGTGTACATCATGACCCACAGTCAGATACACCCTGTGAAGTGTAAAACACCCCCACTGTCCTCAGTAATATTAACACACTGACAGAGAACACAGATTAATATTAACACACTCACTGACACACTGTGTATATCATGACCCACAGTCAGATACACCCTGTGAAGTGTAAAACACCCCCACTGTCCTCAGTAATATTAACACACTGACAGAGAACTCAGATTAATATTAACACACTCACTGACACACTGTGTATATCATGACCCACAGTCAGATACACCCTGTGAAGTGTAAAACACCCCCACTGTCCTCAGTAATATTAACACACTGACAGAGAACACAGATTAATATTAACACACTCACTGACACACTGTGTATATCATGAACCACAGTCAGATACACCCTGTGAAGTGTAAAATACACCCACTGTCCTCAGTAATATTAACACACTGACAGAGAACACAGATTAATATTAACACACTCACTGACACACTGTGTACATCATGACCCACAGTCAGATACACCCAGTGAAGTGTAAAACACCACCACTGTCCTCAGTAATATTAACACACTGACAGAGAACACAGATTAATATTAACACACTCACTGACACACTGTGTATATCATGACCCACAGTCAGATACACCCTGTGAAGTGTAAAACACCCCCACTGTCCTCAGTAATATTAACACACTGACAGAGAACACAGATTAATATTAACACACTCACTGACACACTGTGTATATCATGACCCACAGTCAGATACACCCTGTGAAGTGTAAAACACCCCCACTGTCCTCAGTAATATTAACACACTGACAGAGAACTCAGATTAATATTAACACACTCACTGACACACTGTGTATATCATGACCCACAGTCAGATACACCCTGTGAAGTGTAAAACACCCCCACTGTCCTCAGTAATATTAACACACTGACAGAGAACACAGATTAATATTAACACACTCACTGACACACTGTGTATATCATGAACCACAGTCAGATACACCCTGTGAAGTGTAAAATACACCCACTGTCCTCAGTAATATTAACACACTGACAGAGAACACAGATTAATATTAACACACTCACTGACACACTGTGTACATCATGACCCACAGTCAGATACACCCAGTGAAGTGTAAAACACCACCACTGTACTCAGTAATATTAACACACTGACAGAGAACACAGATTAATATTAACACACTCACTGACACACTGTGTATATCATGACCCACAGTCAGATACACCCTGTGAAGTGTAAAACACCCCCACTGTCCTCAGTAATATTAACACACTGACAGAGAACACAGATTAATATTAACACACTCACTGACACACTGTGTATATCATGACCCACAGTCAGATACCCCCGATGAAGTGTAAAACACCGCCACTGTCCTCAGGAATATTAACACACTGACAGAGAACACAGATTAATATTAACACACTCACTGACACACTGTGTATAACATGATGCACAGTCAGATACACCCTGTGAAGTGTAAAATACACCCACTGTCCTCAGTAATATTAACACATTGACAGAGAACACAGATTAATATTAACACACTCACTGACACACTGTGTACATCATGACCCACAGTCAGATACACCCTGTGAAGTGTAAAACACCCCCACTGTCCTCAGCAATATTAACACACTGACAGAGAACACAGATTAATATTAACACACCCACTGACACACTGTGTACATCATGACCCACAGTCAGATCCACCCTGTGAAGTGTAAAATACACTCATTGTCCTCAGTAATATTAACACACTGACAGAGAACACAGATTAATATTAACACACTCACTGACACACTGTGTATATCATGACCCACAGTTAGATACACGCTGTGAAGTGTAAAACACCCCCACTGTCCTCAGGAATATTAACACACTGACAGAGAACACAGATTAACATTAACACACTCACTGACACACTGTGTACATCATGAACCACAGTCAGATACACCCTGTGAAGTGTAAAACACCCCCACTGTCCTCAGGAATATTAACACACTGACAGAGAACACAGATTAATATTAACACACTCACTGACACACTGTGTATATCATGAACCACAGTCAGATACACCCTGTGAAGTGTAAAATACACCCACTGTCCTCAGTAATATTAACACACTGACAGAGAACACAGATTAATATCAACACACTCACAGACACACTGTGTACATCATGACCCACAGTCAGATACACCCTGTGAAGTGTAAAACACCCCCACTGTCCTCAGTAATATTAACACACTGACAGAGAACACAGATTAATATTAACACACTCACTGACACACTGTGTATATCATGACCCACAGTCAGATACACCCTGTGAAGTGTAAAACACCCCCACTGTCCTCAGGAATATTAACACACTGACAGAGAACACAGATTAATATTAACACACTCACTGACACACTGTGTATATCATGACCCACAGTCAGATACACCCGGTGAAGTGTAAAACACCCCCACTGTCCTCAGGAATATTAACACACTGACAGAGAACACAGATTAATATTAACACACTCACTGACACACTGTGTATAACATGATGCACAGTCAGATACACCCTGTGAAGTGTAAAATACACCCACTGTCCTCAGTAATATTAACACATTGACAGAGAACAAAGATTAATATTAACACACTCACTGACACACTGTGTACATCATGACCCACAGTCAGATGCACCCTGTGAAGTGTAAAACACCCCCACTGTCCTCAGCAATATTAACACACTGACAGAGAACACAGATTAATATTAACACACCCACTGACACACTGTGTACATCATGACTCACAGTCAGATACACCCTGTGAAGTGTAAAACACCCCCACTGTCCTCAGTAATATTAACACACTGACAGAGAACACAGATTAATATTAACACACTCACTGACACACTGTGTATATCATGACCCACAGTCAGATACACCCTGTGAAGTGTAAAACACCCCCACTGTCCTCAGTAATATTAACACACTGACAGAGAACACAGATTAATATTAACACACTCACTGACACACTGTGTACATCATGACCCACAGTCAGATACACCCTGTGAAGTGTAAAACACCCCCACTGTCCTCAGTAATATTAACACACTGACAGAGAACACAGATTAATATTAACACACTCACTGACACACTGTGTATATCATGACCCACAGTCAGATACACCCTGTGAAGTGTAAAACACCCCCACTGTCCTCAGTAATATTAACACACTAACAGAGAACACAGATTAATATTAACACACTCACTGACACACTGTGTATATCATGACCCACAGTCAGATACACCCTGTGAAGTGCAAAACACCCCCACTGTCCTCAGTAATATTAACACACTGACAGAGAACACAGATTAATATTAACACACTCACTGACACACTGTGTATACCATGAACCACAGTCAGATACACCCTGTGAAGTGTAAAATACACCCACTGTCCTCAGTAATATTAACACACTGACAGAGAACACAGATTAATATTAACACACTCACTGACACACTGTGTATATCATGACCCACAGTCAGATACACAATGTGAAGTGTAAAACACCCCCACTGTCCTCAGGAATATTAACACACTGACAGAGAACACAGATTAATATTAACACACTCACTGACACACTGTGTATATCATGACCCACAGTCAGATGCACCCGGTGAAGTGTAAAACACCGCCACTGTCCACAGGAATATTAACACACTGACAGAGAACACAGATTAATATTAACACACTCACTGACACACTGTGTATAACATGATGCACAGTCAGATACACCCTGTGAAGTGTAAAAAACACCCACTGTCCTCAGTAATATTAACACATTGACAGAGAACACAGATTAATATTAACACACTCACTGACACACTGTGTACATCATGACCCACAGTCAGATACACCCTGTGAAGTGTAAAATACACCCACTGTCCTCAGTAATATTAACACACTGACAGAGAACACAGATTAATATTAACACACTCACTGACACACTGTGTACATCATGACCCACAGTCAGATACACCCAGTGAAGTGTAAAACACCACCACTGTCCTCAGTAATATTAACACACTGACAGAGAACACAGATTAATATTAACACACTCACTGACACACTGTGTATATCATGACCCACAGTTAGATACACGCTGTGAAGTGTAAAACACCCCCACTGTCCTCAGGAATATTAACACACTGACAGAGAACACAGATTAATATTAACACACTCACTGACACACTGTGTACATCATGACCCACAGTCAGATACACCCTGTGAAGTGTAAAACATCCCCACTGTCCTCAGGAATATTAACACACTGACAGAGAACACAGATTAATATTAACACACTCACTGACACACTGTGTATATCATGATCCACAGTCAGATACACCCGGTGAAGTGTAAAACACCCCCACTGTCCTCAGTAATATTAACACACTGACAGAGAACACAGATTAACATTAACACACTCACTGACACACTGTGTACATCATGAACCACAGTCAGATACACCCTGTGAAGTGTAAAACACCCCCACTGTCCTCAGGAATATTAACACACTGACAGAGAACACAGATTAATATTAACACACTCACTGACACACTGTGTATATCATGAACCACAGTCAGATACACCCTGTGAAGTGTAAAATACACCCACTGTCCTCAGTATTATTAACACACTGACAGAGAACACAGATTAATATCAACACACTCACCGGCACACTGTGTACATCATGTCCCACAGTCAGATACACCCTGTGAAGTGTAAAACACCCCCACTGTCCTCAGTAATATTAACACACTGACAGAGAACACAGATTAATATTAACACACTCACTGACACACTGTGTATATCATGACCCACAGTCAGATACACCCTGTGAAGTGTAAAACACCCCCACTGTCCTCAGGAATATTAACACACTGACAGAGAACACAGATTAATATTAACACACTCACTGACACACTGTGTATATCATGACCCACAGTCAGATACACCCGGTGAAGTGTAAAACACCCCCACTGTCCTCAGGAATATTAACACACTGACAGAGAACACAGATTAATATTAACACACTCACTGACACACTGTGTATAACATGATGCACAGTCAGATACACCCTGTGAAGTGTAAAATACACCCACTGTCCTCAGTAATATTAACACATTGACAGAGAACACAGATTAATATTAACACACTCACTGACACACTGTGTACATCATGACCCACAGTCAGATACACCCTGTGAAGTGTAAAACACCCCCACTGTCCTCAGCAATATTAACACACTGACAGAGAACACAGATTAATATTAACACACCCACTGACACACTGTGTACATCATGACTCAGAGTCAGATACACCCTGTGAAGTGTAAAACACCCCCACTGTCCTCAGTAATATTAACACACTGACAGAGAACACAGATTAATATTAACACACTCACTGACACACTGTGTATATCATGACCCACAGTCAGATACACCCGGTGAAGTGTAAAACACCCCCACTGTCCTCAGTAATATTAACACACTGACAGAGAACACAGATTAATATTAACACACTCACTGACACACTGTGTACATCATGACCCATAGTCAGATACACCCTGTGAAGTGTAAAACACCCCCACTGTCCTCAGTAATATTAACACACTGACAGAGAACACAGATTAATATTAACACACTCACTGACACACTGTGTATATCATGACCCACAGTCAGATACACCCTGTGAAGTGTAAAACACCCCCACTGTCCTCAGTAATATTAACACACTGACAGAGAACACAGATTAATATTAACACACTCACTGACACACTGTGTATATCATGACCCACAGTCAGATACACCCTGTGAAGTGCAAAACACCCCCACTGTCCTCAGTAATATTAACACACTGACAGAGAACACAGATTAATATTAACACACTCACTGACACACTGTGTATACCATGAACCACAGTCAGATACACCCTGTGAAGTGTAAAATACACCCACTGTCCTCAGTAATATTAACACACTGACAGAGAACACAGATTAATATTAACACACTCACTGACACACTGTGTATATCATGACCCACAGTCAGATACACAATGTGAAGTGTAAAACACCCCCACTGTCCTCAGTAATATTAACACACTGACAGAGAACACAGATTAATATTAACACACTCACTGACACACTGTGTATATCATGACCCACAGTCAGATGCACCCGGTGAAGTGTAAAACACCGCCACTGTCCTCAGGAATATTAACACACTGACAGAGAACACAGATTAATATTAACACACTCACTGACACACTGTGTATAACATGATGCACAGTCAGATACACCCTGTGAAGTGTAAAAAACACCCACTGTCCTCAGTAATATTAACACATTGACAGAGAACACAGATTAATATTAACACACTCACTGACACACTGTGTACATCATGACCCACAGTCAGATACACCCTGTGAAGTGTAAAATACACCCATTGTCCTCAGTAATATTAACACACTGACAGAGAACACAGATTAATATTAACACACTCACTGACACACTGTGCATATCATGACCCACAGTTAGATACACCCTGTGAAGTGTAAAACACCCCCACTGTCCTCAGGAATATTAACACACTGACAGAGAACACAGATTAATATTAACACACTCACTGACACACTGTGTACATCATGACCCACAGTCAGATACACCCTGTGAAGTGTAAAACATCCCCACTGTCCTCAGGAATATTAACACACTGACAGAGAACACAGATTAATATTAACACACTCACTGACACACTGTGTATATCATGATCCACAGTCAGATGCACCCGGTGAAGTGTAAAACACCCCCACTGTCCTCAGTAATATTAACACATTGACAGAGAACACAGATTAATATTAACACACTCACTGACACACTGTGTACATCATGACCCACAGTCAGATACACCCTGTGAAGTGTAAAACACCCCCACTGTCCTCAGGAATATTAACACACTGACAGAGAACACAGATTAATATTAACACACTCACTGACACACTGTGTATATCATGAACCACAGTCAGATACACCCTGTGAAGTGTAAAATACACCCACTGTCCTCAGTAATATTAACACACTGACAGAGAACACAGATTAATATCAACACACTCACTGACACACTGTGTACATCATGACCCACAGTCAGATACACCCTGTGAAGTGCAAAACACCCCCACTGTCCTCAGTAATATTAACACACTGACAGAGAACACAGATTAATATTAACACACTCACTGACACACTGTGTATATCATGACCCACAGTCAGATACACCCTGTGAAGTGTAAAACACCCCCACTGTCCTCAGGAATATTAACACACTGACAGAGAACACAGATTAATATTAACACACTCACTGACACACTGTGTATATCATGACCCACAGTCAGATACACCCGGTGAAGTGTAAAACACCCAAACTGTCCTCAGGAATATTAACACACTGACAGAGAACACAGATTAATATTAACACACCCACTGACACACTGTGTACATCATGACCCACAGTCAGATACACCCTGTGAAGTGTAAAATACACCCATTGTCCTCAGTAATATTAACACACTGACAGAGAACACAGATTAATATTAACACACTCACTGACACACTGTGTATATCATGACCCACAGTTAGATACACCCTGTGAAGTGTAAAACACCCCCACTGTCCTCAGGAATATTAACACACTGACAGAGAACACAGATTAATATTAACACACTCACTGACACACTGTGTACATCATGAACCACAGTCAGATACACCCTGTGAAGTGTAAAACATCCCCACTGTCCTCAGGAATATTAACACACTGACAGAGAACACAGATTAATATTAACACACTCACTGACACACTGTGTATATCATGATCCACAGTCAGATACACCCGGTGAAGTGTAAAACACCCCCACTGTCCTCAGAAATATTAACACACTGACAGAGAACACAGATTAATATTAACACACTCACTGACACACTGTGTACATCATGAACCACAGTCAGATACACCCTGTGAAGTGTAAAACACCCCCACTGTCCTCAGGAATATTAACACACTGACAGCGAACACAGATTAATATTAACACACTCACTGACACACTGTGTATATCATGACCCACAGTCAGATACACCCTGTGAAGTGTAAAACACCCCCACTGTCCTCAGGAATATTAACACACTGACAGCGAACACAGATTAATATTAACACACTCACTGACACACTGTGTATATCATGACCCACAGTCAGATACACCCTGTGAAGTGTAAAACACCCCCACTGTCCTCAGTAATATTAACACACTGACAGAGAACTCAGATTAATATTAACACACTCATGACACACTGTGTACATCATGACCCACAGTCAGATAAACCCTGTGAAGTGTAAAAGACCCCCACTGTCCTCAGGAATATTAACACACTGACAGAGAACAGAGATTAATATTAACACACTCACTGACACACTGTGTACATCATGACCCACAGTTAGATACACCCTGTGAAGTGTAAAACACCCCCACTGTCCTCAGGAATATTAACACACTGACAGAGAACACAGATTAATATTAACACACTCACTGACACACTGTGTATATCATGACCCACAGTCAGATCCACCCTGTGAAGTGTAAAACACCCCCACTGTCCTCAGGAATATTAACACACTGACAGAGAACACAGATTAATATTAACACATTCACTGACACACTGTGTACATCATGACCCACAGTCAGATACACCCGGTGAAGTGTAAAACACCCCCACTGTCCTCAGTAATATTAACACATTGACAGAGAACACAGATTGATATTAACACACTCACTGACACACTATGTATATCATGACCCACAGTCAGATACACCCGGTGAAGTGTAAAACACCCCCACTGTCCTCAGTAATATTAACACACTGACAGAGAACACAGATTAATATTAATGCATTCACTGACACACTGTGTACATCATGACCCAGAGTCAGATACACCCATGGAAGTGTAAAGCACTGCCACTGTCCTCAGTAATATTAACACATTGACAGAGAACACAGATTAATATTAACACACTAACTGACACACTATGTATATCATGACCCACAGTCAGATGCACCCTGTGAAGTGCAAAACACCCCCACTGTCCTCAGGAATATTAACACACTGACAGAGAACACAGATTAATATTAACACACTCACTGACACACTGTGTATATCATGACCCAGAGTCAGATACACCCTGTGAAGTGTAAAACACCCCACTGTCCTCAGTAATATTAACACACTGACAGAGAACACAGATTAATATTAACACACTCACTGACACACTGTGTATATCATGACCCACAGTCAGATAAACCCTGTGAAGTGTAAAACACCCCAACTGTCCTCAGGAATATTAACACACTGACAGAGAACACAGATTAATATTAACACTCTCACTGACACACTGTGTATATCATGACCCAGAGTTAGATACACCCTGTGAAGTGTAAAACACCCCCACTGTCCTCAGTAATATTATCACACTGACAGAGAACACAGATTAATATTAACACACTCACTGACACACTGTGTACATCATGACCCACAGTCAGATGCACCCTGTGAAGTGTAAAACAACCCCACTGTCCTCAGGAATATTAACACACTGACAGAGAACACAGATTAATATTAACACACTCACTGACACACTATGTATATCATGACCCACAGTCAGATACACCCTGTGAAGTGTAAAACACCCCACTGTCCTCAGTAATATTAACACACTGACAGAGAACACAGATTAATATTAACACACTCACTGACACACTGTGTATATCATGACCCACAGTCAGATACACCCTGTGAAGTGTAAAACACCCCCACTGTCCTCAGGAATATAAACACACTGACAGAGAACACAGATTAATATTAACACACTCACTGACACACTGTGTATATCATGACCCAGAGTCAGATACACCCCGTGAAGTGTAAAACACCCCCACTGTCCTCAGGAATATTAACACACTGACAGAGAACACAGATTAATATTAACACACTCACTGACACACTGTGTATATCATGACCCACAGTCAGATACACCCTGTGAAGTGTAAAACACCCCCACTGTCCTCAGCAATATTAACACACTGACAGAGAACACAGATTAATATTAACATACTCACTGACACACTGTGTATATCATGACCCACAGTCAGATAGACCCTGTGAAGTGTAAAACACCCCCACTGTCCTCAGTAATATTAACACACTGACAGAGAACACAGATTAATATTAACACACTCACTGACACACTGTGTATATCATGACCCACAGTCAGATCCACCCTGTGAAGTGTAAAACACCCCCACTGTCCTCAGGAATATTAACACACTGACAGAGAACACAGATTAATATTAACACACTCACTGACACACTGTGTATATCATGACCCACAGTCAGATAAACCCTGTGAAGTGTAAAACATTCCCACTGTCCTCAGTAATATTAACACACTGACAGAGAGCACAGATTAATATTAACACACTCACTGACACACTGTGTACATCATGACCCACAGTCAGATACACCCTGTGAAGTGTAAAACACCCCCACTGTCCTCAGGAATATTAACACACTGACAGAGAACACAGATTAATATTAACACACTCACTGACACACTGTGTACATCATGACCCACAGTCAGATGCTCCCTGTGAAGTGTAAAACACTCCCACTGTTCTCAGTAATATTAACACACTGACAGAGAACACAGATTAATATTAACACACTCACTGACACACTGTGTCCATCATGACCCACAGTCAGATACACCCTGTGAAGTGTAAAACATCCCCACTGTCCTCAGCAATATTAACACATTGACAGAGAACACAGATTAATATTAACACACTCACTGACACACTGTGTATATCATGACCCACAGTCAGATACACCCTGTGAAGTGTAAAACACCCCCACTGTCCTCAGGAATATTAACACACTGACAGAGAACACAGATTAATATTAACACATTCACTGACACACTGTGTACATCATGACCCACAGTCAGATACACCCGGTGAAGTGTAAAACACCCCCACTGTCCTCAGTAATATTAACACATTGACAGAGAACACAGATTGATATTAACACACTCACTGACACACTATGTATATCATGACCCACAGTCAGATACACCCGGTGAAGTGTAAAACACCCCCACTGTCCTCAGTAATATTAGCACACTGACAGAGAACACAGATTAATATTAATGCATTCACTGACACACTGTGTACATCATGACCCAGAGTCAGATACACCCATGGAAGTGTAAAGCACTCCCACTGTCCTCAGTAATATTAACACATTGACAGAGAACACAGATTAATATTAACACACTAACTGACACACTATGTATATCATGACCCACAGTCAGATGCACCCTGTGAAGTGCAAAACACCCCCACTGTCCTCAGGAATATTAACACACTGACAGAGAACACAGATTAATATTAACACACTCACTGACACACTGTGTATATCATGACCCAGAGTCAGATACACCCTGTGAAGTGTAAAACACCCCACTGTCCTCAGTAATATTAACACACTGACAGAGAACACAGATTAATATTAACACACTCACTGACACACTGTGTATATCATGACCCACAGTCAGATAAACCCTGTGAAGTGTAAAACACCCCAACTGTCCTCAGGAATATTAACACACTGACAGAGAACACAGATTAATATTAACACTCTCACTGACACACTGTGTATATCATGACCCAGAGTTAGATACACCCTGTGAAGTGTAAAACACCCCCACTGTCCTCAGTAATATTATCACACTGACAGAGAACACAGATTAATATTAACACACTCACTGACACACTGTGTACATCATGACCCACAGTCAGATGCACCCTGTGAAGTGTAAAACAACCCCACTGTCCTCAGGAATATTAACACACTGACAGAGAACACAGATTAATATTAACACACTCACTGACACACTATGTATATCATGACCCACAGTCAGATACACCCTGTGAAGTGTAAAACACCCCACTGTCCCCAGTAATATTAACACACTGACAGAGAACACAGATTAATATTAACACACTCACTGACACACTGTGTATATCATGACCCACAGTCAGATACACCCTGTGAAGTGTAAAACACCCCCACTGTCCTCAGGAATATAAACACACTGACAGAGAACACAGATTAATATTAACACACTCACTGACACACTGTGTATATCATGACCCAGAGTCAGATACACCCCGTGAAGTGTAAAACACCCCCACTGTCCTCAGGAATATTAACACACTGACAGAGAACACAGATTAATATTAACACACTCACTGACACACTGTGTATATCATGACCCACAGTCAGATACACCCTGTGAAGTGTAAAACATCCCCACTGTCCTCAGGAATATTAACACACTGACAGAGAACACAGATTAATATTTACACACTCACTGACGCACTGTGTATATCATGACCCACAGTCAGATACACCCTGTGAAGTGTAAAACACCCCCAAATGTCCTCAGGAATATTAACACACTGACAGAGAACACAGATTAATATTAACACACTCACTGACACACTGTGTATATCATGACCCACAGTCAGATACACCCTGTGAAGTGTAAAACACCCCGACTGTCCTCAGCAATATTAACACACTGACAGAGAACACAGATTAATATTAACATACTCACTGACACACTGTGTATATCATGACCCACAGTCAGATAGACCCTGTGAAGTGTAAAACACCCCCACTGTCCTCAGTAATATTAACACACTGACAGAGAACACAGATTAATATTAACACACTCACTGACACACTGTGTATATCATGACCCACAGTCAGATCCACCCTGTGAAGTGTAAAACACCCCCACTGTCCTCAGGAATATTAACACACTGACAGAGAACACAGATTAATATTAACACACTCACTGACACACTGTGTATATCATGACCCACAGTCAGATAAACCCTGTGAAGTGTAAAACATTCCCACTGTCCTCAGTAATATTAACACACTGACAGAGAGCACAGATTAATATTAACACACTCACTGACACACTGTGTACATCATGACCCACAGTCAGATACACCCTGTGAAGTGTAAAACACCCCCACTGTCCTCAGGAATATTAACACACTGACAGAGAACACAGATTAATATTAACACACTCACTGACACACTGTGTACATCATGACCCACAGTCAGATGCTCCCTGTGAAGTGTAAAACACTCCCACTGTTCTCAGTAATATTAACACACTGACAGAGAACACAGATTAATATTAACACACTCACTGACACACTGTGTCCATCATGACCCACAGTCAGATACACCCTGTGAAGTGTAAAACATCCCCACTGTCCTCAGCAATATTAACACATTGACAGAGAACACAGATTAATATTAACACACTCACTGACACACTGTGTATATCATGACCCACAGTCAGATACACCCTGTGAAGTGTAAAACACCCCCACTGTCCTCAGGAATATTAACACACTGACAGAGAACACAGATTAATATTAACACACTCACTGACACACTGTGTTTATCATGACCCAAAGTCAGATACACCCGGAGAAGTGTAAAACACCCCCACTGTCCTCAGGAATATTAACACACTGACAGAGAACACAGATTAATATTAACACACTCACTGACACACTGTGTATATCATGACCCACAGTTAGATACACCCTGTGAAGTATAAAACACCCCACTGTCCTCAGGAATATTAACACACTGACAGAGAACACAGATTAATATTAACACACTCACTGACACACTGTGTATATCATGACCCACAGTCAGATACACCCTGTGAAGTGTAAAACACCCCCACTGTCCTCAGGAATATTAACACACTGACAGAGAACACAGATTAATATTAACACACTCACTGACACACTGTGTACATCATGACCCACAGTCCGATGCACCCTGTGAAGTGTAAAACACCCCCACTGTCCTCAGTAATATTAACACAGTGACAGAGAACACAGATTAATATTAACACACTCACTGACACACTGTGTACATCATGACCCACAGTCAGATACACCCTGTGAAGTGTAAAACACCCCACTGTCCTCAGTAATATTAACACACTGACAGAGAACACAGATTAATATTAACACACTCACTGACACACTGTGTACATCATGACCCACAGTCAGATAAACCCTGTGAAGTGTAAAACATCCCCACTGTCCTCAGCAATATTAACACACTGACAGAGAACACAGATTAATATTTACACACTCACTGACACACTGTGTATATCATGATCCACAGTCAGATAAACCCTGTGAAGTGTAAAACACCCCCACTGTCCTCAGTAATATTAACACACTGACAGATAACACAGATTAATATTTACACACTCACTGACACACTGTGTATATCATGATCCACAGTCAGATAAACCCTGTGAAGTGTAAAACACCCCCACTGTCCTCAGTAATATTAACACACTGAGAGAGAACACAGATTAATATTAACACACTCACTGACACACTGTGTATATCATGACCCAGAGTCAGATACACCCTGTGAAGTGTAAAACATTCCCACTGTCCTCAGTAATATTAACACACTGACAGGGAACACAGATTAATATTAACACACTCACTGACACACTGTGTATATCATGACCCAGAGTCAGATACACCCTGTGAAGTGTAAAACATTCCCACTGTCCTCAGTAATATTAACACACTGACAGAGAACACAGATTAATATCAACACACTCACTGACACACTGTGTATATCATGACCCACAGTCAGATCCACCCTGTGAAGTGTAAAACACCCCCACTGTCCTCAGGAATATTAACACACTGACAGAGAACACAGATTAATATTAACACACTCACTGACACACTGTGTATATCATGACCCACAGTCAGATAAACCCTGTGAAGTGTAAAACATTCCCACTGTCCTCAGTAATATTAACACACTGACAGAGAGCACAGATTAATATTAACACACTCACTGACACACTGTGTACATCATGACCCACAGTCAGATACACCCTGTGAAGTGTAAAACACCCCCACTGTCCTCAGGAATATTAACACACTGACAGAGAACACAGATTAATATTAACACACTCACTGACACACTGTGTACATCATGACCCACAGTCAGATGCTCCCTGTGAAGTGTAAAACACTCCCACTGTTCTCAGTAATATTAACACACTGACAGAGAACACAGATTAATATTAACACACTCACTGACACACTGTGTCCATCATGACCCACAGTCAGATACACCCTGTGAAGTGTAAAACATCCCCACTGTCCTCAGCAATATTAACACATTGACAGAGAACACAGATTAATATTAACACACTCACTGACACACTGTGTATATCATGACCCACAGTCAGATACACCCTGTGAAGTGTAAAACACCCCCACTGTCCTCAGGAATATTAACACACTGACAGAGAACACAGATTAATATTAACACACTCACTGACACACTGTGTTTATCATGACCCAAAGTCAGATACACCCGGAGAAGTGTAAAACACCCCCACTGTCCTCAGGAATATTAACACACTGACAGAGAACACAGATTAATATTAACACACTCACTGACACACTGTGTATATCATGACCCACAGTTAGATACACCCTGTGAAGTGTAAAACACCCCACTATCCTCAGGAATATTAACACACTGACAGAGAACACAGATTAATATTAACACACTCACTGACACACTGTGTATATCATGACCCACAGTCAGATACACCCTGTGAAGTGTAAAACACCCCCACTGTCCTCAGGAATATTAACACACTGACAGAGAACACAGATTAATATTAACACACTCACTGACACACTGTGTACATCATGACCCACAGTCCGATGCACCCTGTGAAGTGTAAAACACCCCCACTGTCCTCAGTAATATTAACACAGTGACAGAGAACACAGATTAATATTAACACACTCACTGACACACTGTGTACATCATGACCCACAGTCAGATACACCCTGTGAAGTGTAAAACACCCCCACTGTCCTCAGTAATATTAACACACTGACAGAGAACACAGATTAATATTAACACACTCACTGACACACTGTGTATATCATGACCCACAGTCAGATAAACCCTGTGAAGTGTAAAACATCCCCACTGTCCTCAGGAATATTAACACACTGACAGAGAACACAGATTAATATTAACACACTCACTGACACACTGTGTATATCATGACCCACAGTCAGATACACCCTGTGAAGTGTAAAACATCCCCACTGTCCTCAGTAATATTAACACACTGACAGAGAACACAGATTAATATTAACACACGCACTGACACACTGTGTAAATCATGACCTACAGTCAGATACACCCTGTGAAGTGTAAAACACCCCCACTGTCCTCAGTAATATTAACACACTGACAGAGAACACAGATTAATATTAACACACTCACTGACACACAGTGCATATCATGACCCACAGTCAGATACACCCTGTGAAGTGTAAAACACCCCCACTGTCCTCAGTAATATTAACACACTGACAGAGAACACAGATTAATATTAACACACTCACTGACACACTGTGTATATCATGACCCACAGTCAGATACACCCTGTGAAGTGTAAAACATCCCCACTGTCCTCAGTAATATTAACACACTGACAGAGAACACAGATTAATATTAACACACTCACTGACACACTGTGTACATCAAGACCCACAGTCAGATACACCCTGTGAAGTGTAAAACACCCCCGCTGTCCTCAGCAATATTAACACACTGACAGAGAACACAGATTAATATTTACACACTCACTGACACACTGTGTATATCATGATCCACAGTCAGATAAACCCTGTGAAGTGTAAAACACCCCCACTGTCCTCAGTAATATTAACACACTGAGAGAGAACACAGATTAATATTAACACACTCACTGACACACTGTGTATATCATGACCCAGAGTCAGATACACCCGGTGAAGTGTAAAACACACCTACTGTCCTCAGTAATATTAACACACTGACAGAGAACACAGATTAATATTAACACACTCACTGACACACTGTGTATATCATGACCCACAGTCAGATACACCCTGTGAAGTGTAAAACACCCCCACTGTCCTCAGTAATATTAACACACTGACAGAGAACACAGATTAATATTAACACACTCACTGAAACACTGTGTATATCATGACCCACAGTCAGATACACCCTGTGAAGTGTAAAACACCCCCACTGTCCTTAGGAATATTAACACACTGACAGAGAACACAGATAAATATTAACACTCTCACTGACACACTGTGTATATCATGACCCAGAGTTAGATACACCCTGTGAAGTGTAAAACACCACCACTGTCCTCAGTAATTTTAACACACTGACAGAGAACACAGATTAATATTAACACACTCACTGACACACTGTGTATATCATGATCCACAGTCAGATACACCCTGTGAAGTGTAAAACATTCCCACTGTCCTCAGTAATATTAACACACTGACAGGGAACACAGATTAATATTAACGCACTCACTGACACACTGTGTACATCATGACCCACAGTCAGACACACCCTGTGAAGTGTAAAACACCCCCACTGTCCTCAGTAATATTAACACACTGACAGAGAACACAGATTAATATTAACACACTCACTGACACACTGTGTATATCATGACCCAGAGTCAGATGCACCCTGTGAAGTATAAAACACCCCCACTGTCCTCAGTAATATTAACACACTGACAGAGAACACAGATTAATATTAACACACTCACAGACATACTGTGTCTATCATGACCCACAGTCAGATACAACCTTTGAAGTGTAAAACAACCCCACTGTCCTCAGGAATATTAACACACTGACAGAGAACACAGATTAATATTAACACACTCACTGACACACTGTGTATATCATGACCCACAGTCAGATACACCCTGTGAAGCGTAAAACACCCCCACTGTCCTCAGTAATATTAGCACACTGACAGAGAACACAGATTAATATTAACACACTCACTGACACACTGTGTATACCATGACCCACAGTCAGATACACCCTGTGAAGTGTAAAACACCCCCACTGTCCTCAGTAATATTAACACACTGACAGAGAACACAGATTAATATTAACACAGTCACTGACACACTGTGAACATCATGACCCACAGTCAGATACACCCTGTGAAGTGTAAAACACCCCCACTGTCCTCAGCAATATTAACACACTGACAGAGAACACAGATTAATATTAACACACTCACTGACACACTGTGTATATCATGACCCACAGTCAGATACACCCTGTGAAGTGTAAAACACCCCCACTGTCCTCAGTAATATTAACACACTGAAAGAAAACACAGATTAATATTAACACACTCACTGACACACTGTGTACATCATGACTCACAGTCAGATACACCCTGTGAAGTGTAAAACACCCCCACTGTCCTCAGTAATATTAACACACTGACAGAGAACACAGATTAATATTAACACACTCACTGACACACTGTGTATATCATGACCCAAAGTCAGATGCACCCTGTGAAGTATAAAACACCCCCACTGTCCTCAGTAATATTAACACACTGACAGAGAACACAGATTAATATTAACACACTCACTGACACACTGTGTATATCATGACCCACAGTCAGATAAACCCTGTGAAGTATAAAACACCCCCACTGTCCTCAGGAATATTAAAACACTGACAGAGAACACAGATTATTATTAACACACTCACTGACACACTGTGTCTATCATGACCCACAGTCAGATACAACCTGTGAAGTGTAAAACAACCCCACTGTCCTCAGGAATATTAACATACTGACAGAGAACACAGATTAATATTAACACACTCACTGACACACTGTGTATATCATGACCCACAGTCAGATACACCCTGTGAAGTGTAAAACACCCCCACTGTCCTCAGGAATATTAACACACTGACAGAGAACACAGATTAATATTAACACACTCACTGACACACTGTGTATATCATGACCCAGAGTCAGATACACCCTGTGAAGTGTAAAACACCCCCACTGTCCTCAGTAATATTAACACACTGAAAGAGAACACAGATTAATATGAACACATTCACGGACACACTGTGTACATCATGACCCACAGTCAGATAAACCCTGTGAAGTGTAAAACACCCCAACTGTCCTCAGGAATATTAACACACTGACAGAGAACACAGATTAATATTAACACACTCACTGACACACTGTGTATATCATGACCCACAGTCAGATACACCCTGTGAAGTGTAATACACCCCACTGTCCTCGGTAATATTAACACACTGACAGAGAACACAGATTAATATTAACACACTCACTGACACACTGTGTATATCATGACCCACAGTCAGATTAACCCTGTGAAGTGTAAAACACCCCCACTGTCCTCAGGAATATTAAAACACTGACAGAGAACACAGATTATTATTAACACACTCACTGACACACTGTGTCTATCATGACCCACAGTCAGATACAACCTGTGAAGTGTAAAACAACCCCACTGTCCTCAGGAATATTAACATACTGACAGAGAACACAAATTAATATTAACACACTCACTGACACACTGTGTATATCATGACCCACAGTCAGATACACCCTGTGAAGTGTAAAACACCCCCACTGTCCTCAGGAATATTAACACACTGACAGAGAACACAGATTAATATTAACACACTCACTGACACACTGTGTATATCATGACCCAGAGTCAGATACACCCTGTGAAGTGTAAAACACCCCCACTGTCCTCAGTAATATTAACACACTGAAAGAGAACACAGATTAATATGAACACATTCACTGACACACTGTGTACATCATGACCCACAGTCAGATAAACCCTGTGAAGTGTAAAACACCCCAACTGTCCTCAGGAATATTAACACACTGACAGAGAACACAGATTAATATTAACACACTCACTGACACACTGTGTATATCATGACCCACAGTCAGATACACCCTGTGAAGTGTAATACACCCCACTGTCCTCGGTAATATTAACACTTGACAGAGAACACAGATTACAATTAACACACTCACTTACACACTGTGTATAACATGACGCACAGTCAGATACACCCTGTGAAGTGTAAAACACACCCACTGTCCTCAGGAATATTAACACACTGACAGAGAACACAGATTAATATTAACACTCTCACTGACACACTGTGTACATCATGACCCACAGTCAGATACACCCTGTGAAGTGTAAAACAGCACCACTGTCCTCAGGAATATTAACACACTGACAGAGAACACAGATTAATATTAACACACTCACTGACACACTGTGTACATCATGACCCACAGTCAGATCCACCCTGTGAAGTGTAAAACATCCCCACTGTCCTCAGGAATATTAACACACTGACACAGAACACAGATTTATATTAACACACTCACTGACACACTGTGTATATCATGACCCACAGTCAGATACACCCTGTGAAGTGTAAAACACCATCACTGTCCTCAGTAATATTAACACACTGACAGAGAACACAGATTAATATTAACACACTCACTGACACACTGTGTACATCATGATCCACAGTCAGATACACCCTGTGAAGTGTAAAACACCCCCACTGTCCTCAGTAATATTAACACACTGACAGAGAACAAAGATTAATATTAACACACTCACTGACACACTGTGTACATCATGACCCACAGTCAGATACACCCTGTGAAGTGTAAAACACCCCCACTGTCCTCAGCAATATTAACACACTGACAGAGAACACAGATTAATATTAACACACTCACTGACAAACTGTGTACATCATGACCCACAGTCAGATAAACCCTGTGAAGTGTAAAACATCCCCACTGTCCTCAGCAATATTAACACACTGACAGAGAACACAGATTAATATTAACACACTCACTGACACACTGTGTATATCATGACCCAGAGTCAGATACACCCTGTGAAGTGTAAAACACCCCCACTGTCCTCAGTAATATTAACACACTGAAAGAGAACACAGATTAATATGAACACATTCACTGACACACTGTGTACATCATGACCCACAGTCAGATAAACCCTGTGAAGTGTAAAACACCCCAACTGTCCTCAGGAATATTAACACACTGACAGAGAACACAGATTAATATTAACACACTCACTGACACACTGTGTATATCATGACCCACAGTCAGATACACCCTGTGAAGTGTAATACACCCCACTGTCCTCGGTAATATTAACACTTGACAGAGAACACAGATTAAAATTAACACACTCACTTACACACTGTGTATAACATGACGCACAGTCAGATACACCCTGTGAAGTGTAAAACACACCCACTGTCCTCAGGAATATTAACACACTGACAGAGAACACAGATTAATATTAACACTCTCACTGACACACTGTGTACATCATGACCCACAGTCAGATACACCCTGTGAAGTGTAAAACAGCACCACTGTCCTCAGGAATATTAACACACTGACAGAGAACACAGATTAATATTAACACACTCACTGACACACTGTGTACATCATGACCCACAGTCAGATCCACCCTGTGAAGTGTAAAACATCCCCACTGTCCTCAGGAATATTAACACACTGACACAGAACACAGATTTATATTAACACACTCACTGACACACTGTGTATATCATGACCCACAGTCAGATACACCCTGTGAAGTGTAAAACACCATCACTGTCCTCAGTAATATTAAAACACTGACAGAGAACACAGATTAATATTAACACACTCACTGACACACTGTGTACATCATGATCCACAGTCAGATACACCCTGTGAAGTGTAAAACACCCCCACTGTCCTCAGTAATATTAACACACTGACAGAGAACAAAGATTAATATTAACACACTCACTGACACACTGTGTACATCATGACCCACAGTCAGATACACCCTGTGAAGTGTAAAACACCCCCACTGTCCTCAGTAATATTAACACATTGACAGAGAACACAGATTAATATTAACACACTCACTGACACACTGTGTTCATCATGACCCACAGTCAGATAAACCCTGTGAAGTGTAAAACATCCCCACTGTCCTCAGCAATATTAACACACTGACAGAGAACACAGATTAATATTAACACACTCACTGACACACTGTGTACATCATGACCCACAGTCAGACACACCCTGTGAAGTGTAAAACACCCCCACTCTCCACAGCAATATTAACACACTGACAGAGAACACAGATTAATATTAACACACTCACTGACACACTGTGTATATCATGACCCACAGTCAGATAAACCCTGTGAAGTGTAAAACACCCCCACTGTCCTCAGGAATATTAACACACTGACAGAGAACACAGATTAATATTAACACACTCACAGACACACTGTGTATATCATGACCCACAGTCAGATACACCCTGTGAAGTGTAAAACACCCCCACTGTCCTCAGTAATATTAACACACTGAGAGAGAACACAGATTAATATTAACACACTCACTGACACACTGTGTATACCATGACCCACAGTCAGATACACCCTGTGAAGTGTAAAACACCCCCACTGTCCTCAGTAATATTAACACACTGACAGAGAACACAGATTAATATTAACACACTCACTGACACATTGTGTACATCATGACCCACAGTCAGATACACCCTGTGAAGAGTAAAACACCCCCACTGTCCTCAGCAATATTAACACACTGACAGAGAACACAGATTAATATTAACACACTCACTGACACACTGTGTATAACATGACCCACAGTCAGATACACCCTGTGAAGTGTAAAACACCCCCACTGTCCTCAGTAATATTAACACACTGACAGAAAACACAGATTAATATTAACACACTCTCTGACACACTGTGTACATCATGACCCACAGTCAGATACACCCTGTGAAGTGTAAAACACCCCCACTGTCCTCAGGAATATTAACACACTGACAGAGAACACAGATTAATATTAACACACTCACTGACACACTGTGTACATCATCACCCAGAGTCAGATACACCCTGTGAAGTGTAAAACACCCCCACTGTCCTCAGGAATATTAACACACTGACAGAGAACACAGATTAATATTAACACACTCACTGACACACTGTGTATATCATGACCCACAGTCAGATACACCCTGTGAAGTGTAAAACACCCCCACTGCCCTCAGTAATATTAACACACTGACAGAGAACACAGATTAATATTAACACACTCACTGACACACTGTGTATATCATGACCCACAGTCAGATACACCCTGTGAAGTGTAAAACACCCCCACTGTCCTCAGTAATATTAACACACTGACAGAGAACACAGATTAATATTAACACACTCACTGACACACTGTGTATATCATGACCCACAGTCAGATAAACCCTGTGAAGTGTAAAACACCCCCACTGTCCTCAGGAATATTAAAACACTGACAGAGAACACAGATTATTATTAACACACTCCTGACACACTGTGTCTATCATGACCCACAGTCAGATACAACCTGTGAAGTGTAAAACAACCCCACTGTCCTCAGGAATATTAACGTACTGACAGAGAACACAGATTAATATTAACACACTCACTGACACACTGTGTATATCATGACCCACAGTCAGATACACCCTGTGAAGTGTAAAACACCCCCACTGTCCTCAGGAATATTAACACACTGACAGAGAACACAGATTAATATTAACAAACTCACTGACACACTGTGTATATCATGACCCAGAGTCAGATACACCCTGTGAAGTGTAAAACACCCCCACTGTCCTCAGTAATATTAACACACTGAAAGAGAACACAGATTAATATGAACACATTCACTGACAAACTGTGTACATCATGACCCACAGTCAGATAAACCCTGTGAAGTGTAAAACACCCCAAATGTCCTCAGGAATATTAACACACTGACAGAGAACACAGATTAATATTAATACACTCACTGACACACTGTGTATATCATGACCCACAGTCAGATACACCCTGTGAAGTGTAATACACCCCACTGTCCTCGGTAATATTAACACTTGACAGAGAACACAGATTAAAATTAACACACTCACTGACACACTGTGTCTATCATGACCCACAGTCAGATACAACCTGTGAAGTGTAAAACAACCCCACTGTCCTCAGGAATATTAACGTACTGACAGAGAACACAGATTAATATTAACACACTCACTGACACACTGTGAGTATCATGACCCACAGTCAGATACACCCTGTGAAGTGTAAAACACCCCCACTGTCCTCAGGAATATTAACACACTGACAGAGAACACAGATTAATATTAACACACTCACTGACACACTGTGTATATCATGACCCAGAGTCAGATACACCCTGTGAAGTGTAAAACACCCCCACTGTCCTCAGTAATATTAACACACTGAAAGAGAACACAGATTAATATGAACACATTCACTGACACACTGTGTACATCATGACCCACAGTCAGATAAACCCTGTGAAGTGTAAAACACCCCAACTGTCCTCAGGAATATTAACACACTGACAGAGAACACAGATTAATATTAACACACTCACTGACACACTGTGTATATCATGACCCACAGTCAGATACACCGTGTGAAGTGTAATACACCCCACTGTCCTCGGTAATATTAACACTTGACAGAGAACACAGATTAAAATTAACACACTCACTGACACACTGTGTATAACATGACGCACAGTCAGATACACCCTGTGAAGTGCAAAACACACCCACTGTCCTCAGGAATATTAACACACTGACAGAGAACACAGATTAATATTAACACTCTCACTGACACACTGTGTACATCATGACCCACAGTCAGATACACCCTGTGAAGTGTAAAACACCCCCACTGTCCTCAGGAATATTAACACAATGACAGAGAACACAGATTAATATTAACACACTCAATGACAGACTGCGTACATCATGACCCACAGTCAGATCCACCCTGTGAAGTGTAAAACATCCCCACTGTCCTCAGGAATATTAACACACTGACACAGAACACAGATTTATATTAACACACTCACTGACACACTGTGTATATCATGACCCACAGTCAGATACACCCTGTGAAGTGTAAAACACCATCACTGTCCTCAGGAATATTAACACACTGACAGAGAACACAGATTAATATTAACACTCTCACTGACACACTGTGTACATCATGACCCACAGTCAGATACACCCTGTGAAGTGTAAAACACCCCCACTGTCCTCAGGAATATTAACACAATGACAGAGAACACAGATTAATATTAACACACTCTCTGACACACTGTGTATATCATGACCCACTGTCAGATACACCCGGTGAAGTGTAAAACACCCCCACTGTCCTCAGGAATATTAACACACTGACAGAAAATACATGTTAATATTAACACACTCACTGACACACTGTGTATATCATGACCCAGAGTTAGATACACCCTGTGAAGTGTAAAACACCCCCACTGTCCTCAGGAATATTAACACACTGACAGAGAACTCAGATTAATATTAACACACTCACTGACACACTGTGTATATCATGACTCACAGTCAGATACACCCTGTGAAGTGTAAAACATCCCCACTGTCCTCAGGAATATTAACACACTGACAGAGAACACAGATTAATATTAACACACTCACTGACACACTGTGTACATCATGACCCACAGTCAGATGCACCCTGTGAAGTGTAAAACACCCCCACTGTCCTCAGGAATATAAACACACTGACAGAGAACACAGATTAATATTAACACAGTCACTGAAACACTGTGTACATCATGACCCACAGTCAGATACACCCGGTGAAGTGTAAAACACCCCCACTGTCCTCAGTAATATTAACACACTGACAGAGAACACAGATTAATATTAACACACTCACTGACACACTGTGTATATCATGTCCCTCAGTCAGATACACCCTGTGAAGTGTAAAACACCCCCACTGTCCTCAGTAATATTAACACACTGACAGAGAACACAGATTAATATTAACACACTCACTGACACACTGTGTACATCATGACCCACAGTCAGATACACCCTGTGAAGTGTAAAACACCCCCACTGTCCTCAGGAATATTAACACACTGACAGAGAACACAGATTAATATTAACACACTCACTGACACACTGTGTATATCATGTCCCACAGTCAGATACACCCGGTGAAGTGTAAAACACCCCCACTGTCCTCAGTAATATTAACACACTGACAGAGAACACAGATTAATATTAACACACTCACTGACACACTGTGTATATCATGTCCCACAGTCAGATACACCCGGTGAAGTGTAAAACACCCCCACTGTCCTCAGGAATATTAACACACTGACAGAGAACACAGATTAATATTAACACACTCACTGACACACTGTGTACATCATGACCCACAGTCAGATACACCCTGTGAAGTGTAAAACACCCCCACTGTCCTCAGTAATATTAACACACTGACAGTGAACACAGATTAATATTAACACACTCACTGACACACTGTGTATATCATGACCCACAGTCAGATACACCCTGTGAAGTGTAAAACATCCCCACTGTCCTCAGGAATATTAACACACTGACAGAGAACACAGATTAATATTAACACACTCACTGACACACTGTGTACATCATGACCCACAGTCAGATACACCCTGTGAAGTGTAAAACACCCCCACTGTCCTCAGGAATATTAACACACTGACAGAGAACACAGATTAATATTAACACACTCACTGACACACTGTGTACATCATGACCGACAGTCAGATACACTCTGTGAAGTGTAAAACATTCCCACTGTCCTCAGGAATATTAACACACTGACAGAGAACACAGATTAATATTAACACACTCACTGACACACTGTGTACATCATGACCCACAGTCAGATACACCCTGTGAAGTGTAAAACATCCCAACTGTCCTCAGTAATATTAACACACTGACAGAGAACACAGATTAATATTAACACACTCACTGACACACTGTGTATATCATGACCCACTGTCAGATACACCCGGTGAAGTGTAAAACACCCCCACTGTCCTCAGGAATATTAACACACTGACAGAGAACACAGATTAATATTAACACACTCACTGACACACTGTGTATATCATGACCCAGAGTTAGATACACCCTGTGAAGTGTAAAACACCCCCACTGTCCTTAGTAATATTAACACACTGACAGAGAACACAGAGTAATATTAACACACTCACTGACACACTGTGTACATCATGACCCACAGTCAGATGCACCCTGTGAAGTGTAAAACACCCCCACTGTCCTCAGTAATATTAACACACTGACAGAGAACACAGATTAATATTAACTCACTCACTGACACACTGTGTATATCATGACCCACAGTCAGATACACCCTGTGAAGTGTAAAACATCCCCACTGTCCTCAGGAATATTAACACACCGACAGAGAACACAGATTAATATTTACACATTCACTGACACACTGTGTATATCATGACCCACAGTCAGATACACCCTGTGAAGTGTAAAACACCCCCACTGTCCTCATGAATGTTAACACACTGACAGAGAACACAGATTAATATTAACACACTCACTGACACACTGTGTACATCATGACCCACAGTCAGATACACCCTGTGAAGTGTAAAACACCCCCACTGTCCTCAGTAATATTAACACACTGACAGAGAACACAGATTAATATTAACACACTCACTGACACACTGTGTATATCATGACCCACAGTCAGATACACCCTGTGAAGTGTAAAACACCCCCACTGTCCTCAGTAATATTAACACACTGACAGAGAACACAGATTAATATTAACACACTCACTGACACACTGTGTACATCATGACCCACAGTCAGATACACCCTGTGAAGTGTAAAACACCCCCACTGTCCTCAGGAATATTAACACACTGACAGAGAACACAGATTAATATTAACACACTCACTGACACACTGTGTACATCATGACCCACAGTCAGATACACTCTGTGAAGTGTAAAACATTCCCACTGTCCTCAGGAATATTAACACACTGACAGAGAACACAGATTAATATTAACACACTCACTGACACACTGTGTACATCATGACCCACAGTCAGATACACCCTGTGAAGTGTAAAACATCCGAACTGTCCTCAGTAATATTAACACACTGACAGAGAACACAGATTAATATTAACACACTCACTGACACAATGTGTATATCATGACCAACTGTCAGATACACCCGGTGAAGTGTAAAACACCCCCACTGTCCTCAGGAATATTAACACACTGACAGAGAACACAGATTAATATTAACACACTCACTGACACACTGTGTATATCATGACCCAGAGTTAGATACACCCTGTGAAGTGTAAAACACCCCCACTGTCCTCAGTAATATTAACACACTGACAGAGAACACAGATTAATATTAACACACTCACTGACACACTGTGTACATCATGACCCACAGTCAGATGCACCCTGTGAAGTGTAAAACACCCCCACTGTCCTCAGGAATATTAACACACTGACAGAGAACACAGATTAATATTAACACACTCACTGACACACTATGTATATCATGACCCACAGTCAGATACACCCTGTGAAGTGTAAAACACCCCACTGTCCTCAGTAATATTAACACACTGACAGAGAACACAGATTAATATTAACACACTCACTGACACACTGTGTATATCATGACCCACAGTCAGATACACCCTGTGAAGTGTAAAACACCACCACTGTCCTCAGGAATATTAACACACTGACAGAGAACACAGATTAATATTAACACACTCACTGACACACTGTGTTTATCATGACCCAAAGTCAGATACACCCGGAGAAGTGTAAAACACCCCCACTGTCCTCAGGAATATTAACACACTGACAGAGAACACAGATTAATATTAACACACTCACTGACACACTGTGTATATCATGACCCACAGTTAGATACACCCTGTGAAGTGTAAAACACCCCACTGTCCTCAGGAATATTAACACACTGACAGAGAACACAGATAAATATTAACACACTCACTGACACACTGTGTATATCATGACCCACAGTCAGATACACCCTGTGAAGTGTAAAACACCCCCACTGTCCTCAGTAATATTAACACACTGACAGAGAACACAGATTAATATTAACACACTCACTGACACACTGTGTATATCATGACCCACAGTCAGATAAACCCTGTGAAGTGTAAAACACCCCCACTGTCCTCAGGAATATTAACACACTGACAGAGAACACAGATTAATATTAACACACTCACTGACACACTGTGTACATCATGACCCACAGTCAGATACACTCTGTGAAGTGTAAAACATTCCCACTGTCCTCAGGAATATTAACACACTGACAGAGAACACAGATTAATATTAACACACTCACTGACACACTGTGTACATCATGACCCACAGTCAGATACACCCTGTGAAGTGTAAAACATCCCAACTGTCCTCAGTAATATTAACACACTGACAGAGAACACAGATTAATATTAACACACTCACTGACACACTGTGTATATCATGACCCACTGTCAGATATCACCCGGTGAAGTGTAAAACACCCCCACTGTCCTCAGGAATATTAACACACTGACAGAAAATACATGTTAATATTAACACACTCACTGACACACTGTGTATATCATGACCCAGAGTTAGATACACCCTGTGAAGTGTAAAACACCCCCACTGTCCTTAGTAATATTAACACACTGACAGAGAACACAGAGTAATATTAACACACTCACTGACACACTGTGTACATCATGACCCACAGTCAGATGCACCCTGTGAAGTGTAAAACACCCCCACTGTCCTCAGTAATATTAACACACTGACAGAGAACACAGATTAATATTAACACACTCACTGACACACTGTGTATATCATGACCCACAGTCAGATACACCCTGTGAAGTGTAAAACATCCCCACTGTCCTCAGGAATATTAACACACCGACAGAGAACACAGATTAATATTTACACACTCACTGACACACTGTGTATATCATGACCCACAGTCAGATACACCCTGTGAAGTGTAAAACACCCCCACTGTCCTCATGAATGTTAACACACTGACAGAGAACACAGATTAATATTAACACACTCACTGACACACTGTGTACATCATGACCCACAGTCAGATACACCCTGTGAAGTGTAAAACACCACCACTGTCCTCAGGAATATTAACACACTGACAGAGAACAGAGATTAATATTAACACACTCACTGACACACTGTGTTTATCATGACCCAAAGTCAGATACACCCGGAGAAGTGTAAAACACCCCCACTGTCCTCAGGAATATTAACACACTGACAGAGAACACAGATTAATATTAACACACTCACTGACACACTGTGTATATCATGACCCACAGTTAGATACACCCTGTGAAGTGTAAAACACCCCACTGTCCTCAGGAATATTAACACACTGACAGAGAACACAGATAAATATTAACACACTCACTGACACACTGTGTATATCATGACCCACAGTCAGATACACCCTGTGAAGTGTAAAACACCCCCACTGTCCTCAGTAATATTAACACACTGACAGAGAACACAGATTAATATTAACACACTCACTGACACACTGTGTATATCATGACCCACAGTCAGATAAACCCTGTGAAGTGTAAAACACCCCCACTGTCCTCAGGAATATTAACACACTGACAGAGAACACAGATTAATATTAACACACTCACTGACACACTGTGTACATCATGACCCACAGTCAGATACACTCTGTGAAGTGTAAAACATTCCCACTGTCCTCAGGAATATTAACACACTGACAGAGAACACAGATTAATATTAACACACTCACTGACACACTGTGTACATCATGACCCACAGTCAGATACACCCTGTGAAGTGTAAAACATCCCAACTGTCCTCAGTAATATTAACACACTGACAGAGAACACAGATTAATATTAACACACTCACTGACACACTGTGTATATCATGACCCACTGTCAGATACACCCGGTGAAGTGTAAAACACCCCCACTGTCCTCAGGAATATTAACACACTGACAGAAAATACATGTTAATATTAACACACTCACTGACACACTGTGTATATCATGACCCAGAGTTAGATACACCCTGTGAAGTGTAAAACACCCCCACTGTCCTTAGTAATATTAACACACTGACAGAGAACACAGAGTAATATTAACACACTCACTGACACACTGTGTACATCATGACCCACAGTCAGATGCACCCTGTGAAGTGTAAAACACCCCCACTGTCCTCAGTAATATTAACACACTGACAGAGAACACAGATTAATATTAACACACTCACTGACACACTGTGTATATCATGACCCACAGTCAGATACACCCTGTGAAGTGTAAAACATCCCCACTGTCCTCAGGAATATTAACACACCGACAGAGAACACAGATTAATATTTACACACTCACTGACACACTGTGTATATCATGACCCACAGTCAGATACACCCTGTGAAGTGTAAAACACCCCCACTGTCCTCATGAATGTTAACACACTGACAGAGAACACAGATTAATATTAACACACTCACTGACACACTGTGTACATCATGACCCACAGTCAGATACACCCTGTGAAGTGTAAAACACCACCACTGTCCTCAGGAATATTAACACACTGACAGAGAACAGAGATTAATATTAACACACTCACTGACACACTGTGTTTATCATGACCCAAAGTCAGATACACCCGGAGAAGTGTAAAACACCCCCACTGTCCTCAGGAATATTAACACACTGACAGAGAACACAGATTAATATTAACACACTCACTGACACACTGTGTATATCATGACCCACAGTTAGATACACCCTGTGAAGTGTAAAACACCCCACTGTCCTCAGGAATATTAACACACTGACAGAGAACACAGATAAATATTAACACACTCACTGACACACTGTGTATATCATGACCCACAGTCAGATACACCCTGTGAAGTGTAAAACACCCCCACTGTCCTCAGTAATATTAACACACTGACAGAGAACACAGATTAATATTAACACACTCACTGACACACTGTGTATATCATGACCCACAGTCAGATAAACCCTGTGAAGTGTAAAACACCCCCACTGTCCTCAGGAATATTAACACACTGACAGAGAACACAGATTAATATTAACACACTCACTGACACACTGTGTACATCATGACCCACAGTCAGATACACTCTGTGAAGTGTAAAACATTCCCACTGTCCTCAGGAATATTAACACACTGACAGAGAACACAGATTAATATTAACACACTCACTGACACACTGTGTACATCATGACCCACAGTCAGATACACCCTGTGAAGTGTAAAACATCCCAACTGTCCTCAGTAATATTAACACACTGACAGAGAACACAGATTAATATTAACACACTCACTGACACACTGTGTATATCATGACCCACTGTCAGATACACCCGGTGAAGTGTAAAACACCCCCACTGTCCTCAGGAATATTAACACACTGACAGAAAATACAGATTAATATTAACACACTCACTGACACACTGTGTATATCATGACCCAGAGTTAGATACACCCTGTGAAGTGTAAAACACCCCCACTGTCCTTAGTAATATTAACACACTGACAGAGAACACAGAGTAATATTAACACACTCACTGACACACTGTGTACATCATGACCCACAGTCAGATGCACCCTGTGAAGTGTAAAACACCCCCACTGTCCTCAGTAATATTAACACACTGACAGAGAACACAGATTAATATTAACACACTCACTGACACACTGTGTATATCATGACCCACAGTCAGATACACCCTGTGAAGTGTAAAACATCCCCACTGTCCTCAGGAATATTAACACACCGACAGAGAACACAGATTAATATTTACACACTCACTGACACACTGTGTATATCATGACCCACAGTCAGATACACCCTGTGAAGTGTAAAACACCCCCACTGTCCTCATGAATGTTAACACACTGACAGAGAACACAGATTAATATTAACACACTCACTGACACACTGTGTACATCATGACCCACAGTCAGATACACCCTGTGAAGTGTAAAACACCCCCACTGTCCTCAGTAATATTAACACACTGACAGAGAACACAGATTAATATTAACACACTCACTGACACACTGTGTATATCATGACCCACAGTCAGATACACCCTGTGAAGTGTAAAACACCCCCACTGTCCTCAGTAATATTAACACACTGACAGAGAACACAGATTAATATTAACACACTCACTGACACACTGTGTACATCATGACCCACAGTCAGATACACCCTGTGAAGTGTAAAACACCCCCACTGTCCTCAGGAATATTAACACACTGACAGAGAACACAGATTAATATTAACACACTCACTGACACACTGTGTACATCATGACCCACAGTCAGATACACTCTGTGAAGTGTAAAACATTCCCACTGTCCTCAGGAATATTAACACACTGACAGAGAACACAGATTAATATTAACACACTCACTGACACACTGTGTACATCATGACCCACAGTCAGATACACCCTGTGAAGTGTAAAACATCCGAACTGTCCTCAGTAATATTAACACACTGACAGAGAACACAGATTAATATTAACACACTCACTGACACAATGTGTATATCATGACCAACTGTCAGATACACCCGGTGAAGTGTAAAACACCCCCACTGTCCTCAGGAATATTAACACACTGACAGAGAACACAGATTAATATTAACACACTCACTGACACACTGTGTATATCATGACCCAGAGTTAGATACACCCTGTGAAGTGTAAAACACCCCCACTGTCCTCAGTAATATTAACACACTGACAGAGAACACAGATTAATATTAACACACTCACTGACACACTGTGTACATCATGACCCACAGTCAGATGCACCCTGTGAAGTGTAAAACACCCCCACTGTCCTCAGGAATATTAACACACTGACAGAGAACACAGATTAATATTAACACACTCACTGACACACTATGTATATCATGACCCACAGTCAGATACACCCTGTGAAGTGTAAAACACCCCACTGTCCTCAGTAATATTAACACACTGACAGAGAACACAGATTAATATTAACACACTCACTGACACACTGTGTATATCATGACCCACAGTCAGATACACCCTGTGAAGTGTAAAACACCACCACTGTCCTCAGGAATATTAACACACTGACAGAGAACACAGATTAATATTAACACACTCACTGACACACTGTGTTTATCATGACCCAAAGTCAGATACACCCGGAGAAGTGTAAAACACCCCCACTGTCCTCAGGAATATTAACACACTGACAGAGAACACAGATTAATATTAACACACTCACTGACACACTGTGTATATCATGACCCACAGTTAGATACACCCTGTGAAATGTAAAACACCCCACTGTCCTCAGGAATATTAACACACTGACAGAGAACACAGATAAATATTAACACACTCACTGACACACTGTGTATATCATGACCCACAGTCAGATACACCCTGTGAAGTGTAAAACACCCCCACTGTCCTCAGTAATATTAACACACTGACAGAGAACACAGATTAATATTAACACACTCACTGACACACTGTGTATATCATGACCCACAGTCAGATAAACCCTGTGAAGTGTAAAACACCCCCACTGTCCTCAGGAATATTAACACACTGACAGAGAACACAGATTAATATTAACACACTCACTGACACACTGTGTATATCATGACCCACAGTCAGATACACCCTGTGAAGTGTAAAACATCCCCACTGTCCTCAGGAATATTAACACACTGACAGAGAACACAGATTAATATTAACACACTCACTGACACACTGTGTATATCATGACCCACAGTCAGATACACCCTGTGAAGTGTAAAACATCCCCACTGTCCTCAGTAATATTAACACACTGACAGAGAACACAGATTAATATTAACACACTCACTGACACACTGTGTACATCATGACCCACAGTCAGATACACCCTGTGAAGTGTAAAACACCCCCACTGTCCTCAGTAATATTAACACACTGACAGAGAACACAGATTAATATTAACACACTCACTGACACACTGTGTATATCATGACCCACAGTCAGATACACCCTGTGAAGTGTAAAACACCCCCACTGTCCTCAGTAATATTAACACACTGACAGAGAACACAGATTAATATTAAAACACTCACTGACACACTGTGTATATCATGACCCACAGTCAGATACACCCTGTGAAGTGTAAAACATCCCCACTGTCCTCAGTAATATTAACACACTGACAGAGAACACAGATTAATATTAACACACTCACTGACACACTGTGTACATCATGACCCACAGTCAGATACTCCCTGTGAAGTGTAAAACACCCCCGCTGTCCTCAGCAATATTAACACACTGACAGAGAACACAGATTAATATTAACACACTCACTGAAACACTGTGTATATCATGATCCACAGTCAGATACACCCTGTGAAGTGTAAAACACCCCCTCTGTCCTCAGTAATATTAACACACTGAGAGAGAATACAGATTAATATTAACACACTCACTGACACACTGTGTATATCATGACCCAGAGTCAGATACACGCGGTGAAGTGTAAAACACACCCACTGTCCTCAGTAATATTAACACACTGACAGAGAACACAGATTAATATTAACACACTCACTGACACACTGTGTATATCATGACCCACAGTCAGATACACCCGGTGAAGTGTAAAACACCCCCACTGTCCTCAGTAATATTAACACACTGACAGAGAACACAGATTAATATTAACACACTCACTGAAACACTGTGTATATCATGACCCACAGTCAGATACACCCTGTGAAGTGTAAAACACCCCCACTGTCCTCAGGAATATTAACACACTGACAGAGAACACAGATTAATATTAACACTCTCACTGACACACTGTGTATATCATGACCCAGAGTTACATACACCCTGTGAAGTGTAAAACACCACCACTGTCCTCAGTAATATTAACACACTGACAGAGAACACAGATTAATATTAACATACTCACTGACACACTGTGTATATCATGATCCACATTCAGATACACCCTGTGAAGTGTAAAACATTCCCACTGTCCTCAGTAATATTAACACACTGACAGAGAACACAGATTAATATTAACACACTCACTGACACACTGTGTACATCATGACCCACAGTCAGATACACCCTGTGAAGTGTAAAACACCCCCACTGTCCTCAGTAATATTAACACACTGACAGAGAACACAGATTAATATTAACACTCTCACTGACACACTGTGTATATCATGACCCAGAGTTACATACACCCTGTGAAGTGTAAAACACCACCACTGTCCTCAGTAATATTAACACACTGACAGAGAACACAGATTAATATTAACACACTCACTGACACACTGTGTATATCATGATCCACATTCAGATACACCCTGTGAAGTGTAAAACATTCCCACTGTCCTCAGTAATATTAACACACTGACAGAGAACACAGATTAATATTAACACACTCACTGACACACTGTGTACATCATGACCCACAGTCAGATACACCCTGTGAAGTGTAAAACACCCCCACTGTCCTCAGTAATATTAACACACTGACAGAGAACACAGATTAATATTAACACACTCACTGACACACTGTGTATATCATGACCCAGAGTCAGATGCACCCTGTGAAGTATAAAACACCCCCACTGTCCTCAGTAATATTAACACACTGACAGAGAACACAGATTAATATTAACACACTCACTGACACACTGTGTCTATCATGACCCACAGTCAGATACAACCTGTGAAGTGTAAAACAACCACACTGTCCTCAGGAATATTAACACACTGACAGAGAACACAGATTAATATTAACACACTCACTGACACACTGTGTATATCATGACCCACAGTCAGATACACCCTGTGAAGTGTAAAACACCCCCACTGTCCTCAGTAATATTAACACACTGACAGAGAACACAGATTAATATTAACACACTCACTGACACACTGTGTATATCATGACCCACAGTCAGATACACCCTGTGAAGTGTAAAACACCCCCACTGTCCTCAGTAATATTAACACACTGACAGAGAACACAGATTAATATTAACACACTCACTGACACACTGTGCACATCATGACCCACAGTCAGATACACCCTGTGAAGTGTAAAACACACCCACTGTCCTCAGCAATATTAACACACTGACAGAGAACACAGATTAATATTAACACACTCACTGACACACTGTGTATATCATGACCCACAGTCAGATACACCCTGTGAAGTGTAAAACACCCCCACTGTCCTCAGTAATATTAACACACTGACAGAGAACACAGATTAATATTAACACTCTCACTGACACACTGTGTACATCATGACTCACAGTCAGATACACACTGTGAAGTGTAAAACACCCCCACTGTCCTCAGTAATATTAACACACTGACAGAGAACACAGATTAATATTAACACTCTCACTGACACACTGTGTATATCATGACCCAGAGTCAGATGCACCCTGTGAAGTATAAAACACCCCCACTGTCCTCAGTAATCTTAACACACTGACAGAGAACACAGATTAATATTAACACACTCACTGACACACTGTGTATATCATGACCCACAGTCAGATAAACCCTGTGAAGTGTAAAACACCCCCACTGTCCTCAGGAATATTAACACACTGACAGAGAACACAGATTAATATTAACACACTCACTGACACACTGTGTCTATCATGACCCACAGTCAGATACAACCTGTGAAGTGTAAAACAACCCCACTGTCCTCAGGAATATTAACACACTGACAGAGAACACAGATTAATATTAACACACTCACTGACACACTGTGTATATCATGACCCACAGTCAGATACACCCTGTGAAGTGTAAAACACCCCCACTGTCCTCAGGAATATTAACACACTGACAGAGAACACAGATTAATATTAACACACTCACTGACACACTGTGTATATCATGACCCAGAGTCAGATACACCCTGTGAAGTGTAAAACACCCCCACTGTCCTCAGTAATATTAACACACTGATAGAGAACACAGATTAATATGAACACATTCACTGACACACTGTGTACATCATGACCCACAGTCAGATAAACCCTGTGAAGTGTAAAACACCCCAACTGTCCTCAGGAATATTAACACACTGACAGAGAACACAGATTAATATTAACACACTCACTGACACACTGTGTATATCATGACCCACAGTCAGATACACCCTGTGAAGTGTAATACACCCCACTGTCCTCGGTAATATTAACACTTGACAGAGAACACAGATTAAAATTAACACACTCACTGACACACTGTGTATAACATGACGCACAGTCAGATACACCCTGTGAAGTGTAAAACACACCCACTGTCCTCAGGTATATTAACACACTGACAGAGAACACAGATTAATATTAACACTCTCACTGACACACTGTGTACATCATGACCCACAGTCAGATACACCCTGTGAAGTGTAAAACACCCCCACTGTCCTCAGGAATATTAACACACTGACAGAGAACACAGATTAATATTAACACACTCACTGACACACAGTGTACATCATGACCCACAGTCAGATCCACCCTGTGAAGTGTAAAACATCCCCACTGTCCTCAGGAATATTAACACACTGACACAGAACACAGATTTATATTAACACACTCACTGACACACTGTGTATATCATGACCCACAGTCAGATACACCCTGTGAAGTGTAAAACACCATCACTGTCCTCAGTAATATTAACACACTGACAGAGAACACAGATTAATATTAACACACACACTGACACACTGTGTACATCATGATCCACAGTCCGATACACCCTGTGAAGTGTAAAACACCCCCACTGTCCTCAGTAATATTAACACACAGGCAGAGAACACAGATTAATATTAACACACTCACTGACACACTGTGTACATCATGACCCACAGTCAGATACACCCTGTGAAGTGTAAAACACCCCCACTGTCCTCAGCAATATTAACACACTGACAGAGAACACAGATTAATATTAACACACTCACTGACACACTGTGTACATCATGACCCACAGTCAGATAAACCCTGTGAAGTGTAAAACATCCCCACTGTCCTCAGCAATATTAACACACTGACAGAGAACACAGATTAATATTAACACACTCACTGACACACTGTTTACATCATGACCCACAGTCAGATACACCCTGTGAAGTGTAAAACACCCCCACTGTCCTCAGCAATATTAACACACTGACAGAGAACACAGATTAATATTAACACACTCACTGACACACTGTGTATATCATGACCCACAGTCCGATAAACCCTGTGAAGTGTAAAACACCCCCACTGTCCTCAGGAATATTAACACACTGACAGAGAACACAGATTAATATTAACACACTCACTGACACACTGTGTATATCATGACTCACAGTCAGATACTCCCTGTGAAGTGTAAAACACCCCCGCTGTCCTCAGCAATATTAACACACTGACAGAGAACACAGATTAATATTAACACACTCACTGAAACACTGTGTATATCATGATCCACAGTCAGATACACCCTGTGAAGTGTAAAACACCCCCTCTGTCCTCAGTAATATTAACACACTGAGAGAGAATACAGATTAATATTAACACACTCACTGACACACTGTGTATATCATGACCCAGAGTCAGATACACGCGGTGAAGTGTAAAACACACCCACTGTCCTCAGTAATATTAACACACTGACAGAGAACACAGATTAATATTAACACACTCACTGACACACTGTGTATATCATGACCCACAGTCAGATACACCCGGTGAAGTGTAAAACACCCCCACTGTCCTCAGTAATATTAACACACTGACAGAGAACACAGATTAATATTAACACACTCACTGAAACACTGTGTATATCATGACCCACAGTCAGATACACCCTGTGAAGTGTAAAACACCCCCACTGTCCTCAGGAATATTAACACACTGACAGAGAACACAGATTAATATTAACACTCTCACTGACACACTGTGTATATCATGACCCAGAGTTACATACACCCTGTGAAGTGTAAAACACCACCACTGTCCTCAGTAATATTAACACACTGACAGAGAACACAGATTAATATTAACACACTCACTGACACACTGTGTATATCATGATCCACATTCAGATACACCCTGTGAAGTGTAAAACATTCCCACTGTCCTCAGTAATATTAACACACTGACAGAGAACACAGATTAATATTAACACACTCACTGACACACTGTGTACATCATGACCCACAGTCAGATACACCCTGTGAAGTGTAAAACACCCCCACTGTCCTCAGTAATATTAACACACTGACAGAGAACACAGATTAATATTAACACTCTCACTGACACACTGTGTATATCATGACCCAGAGTTACATACACCCTGTGAAGTGTAAAACACCACCACTGTCCTCAGTAATATTAACACACTGACAGAGAACACAGATTAATATTAACACACTCACTGACACACTGTGTATATCATGATCCACATTCAGATACACCCTGTGAAGTGTAAAACATTCCCACTGTCCTCAGTAATATTAACACACTGACAGAGAACACAGATTAATATTAACACACTCACTGACACACTGTGTACATCATGACCCACAGTCAGATACACCCTGTGAAGTGTAAAACACCCCCACTGTCCTCAGTAATATTAACACACTGACAGAGAACACAGATTAATATTAACACACTCACTGACACACTGTGTATATCATGACCCAGAGTCAGATGCACCCTGTGAAGTATAAAACACCCCCACTGTCCTCAGTAATATTAACACACTGACAGAGAACACAGATTAATATTAACACACTCACTGACACACTGTGTCTATCATGACCCACAGTCAGATACAACCTGTGAAGTGTAAAACAACCACACTGTCCTCAGGAATATTAACACACTGACAGAGAACACAGATTAATATTAACACACTCACTGACACACTGTGTATATCATGACCCACAGTCAGATACACCCTGTGAAGTGTAAAACACCCCCACTGTCCTCAGTAATATTAACACACTGACAGAGAACACAGATTAATATTAACACACTCACTGACACACTGTGTATATCATGACCCACAGTCAGATACACCCTGTGAAGTGTAAAACACCCCCACTGTCCTCAGTAATATTAACACACTGACAGAGAACACAGATTAATATTAACACACTCACTGACACACTGTGCACATCATGACCCACAGTCAGATACACCCTGTGAAGTGTAAAACACCCCCACTGTCCTCAGCAATATTAACACACTGACAGAGAACACAGATTAATATTAACACACTCACTGACACACTGTGTATATCATGACCCACAGTCAGATACACCCTGTGAAGTGTAAAACACCCCCACTGTCCTCAGTAATATTAACACACTGACAGAGAACACAGATTAATATTAACACTCTCACTGACACACTGTGTACATCATGACTCACAGTCAGATACACACTGTGAAGTGTAAAACACCCCCACTGTCCTCAGTAATATTAACACACTGACAGAGAACACAGATTAATATTAACACTCTCACTGACACACTGTGTATATCATGACCCAGAGTCAGATGCACCCTGTGAAGTATAAAACACCCCCACTGTCCTCAGTAATCTTAACACACTGACAGAGAACACAGATTAATATTAACACACTCACTGACACACTGTGTATATCATGACCCACAGTCAGATAAACCCTGTGAAGTGTAAAACACCCCCACTGTCCTCAGGAATATTAACACACTGACAGAGAACACAGATTAATATTAACACACTCACTGACACACTGTGTCTATCATGACCCACAGTCAGATACAACCTGTGAAGTGTAAAACAACCCCACTGTCCTCAGGAATATTAACACACTGACAGAGAACACAGATTAATATTAACACACTCACTGACACACTGTGTATATCATGACCCACAGTCAGATACACCCTGTGAAGTGTAAAACACCCCCACTGTCCTCAGGAATATTAACACACTGACAGAGAACACAGATTAATATTAACACACTCACTGACACACTGTGTATATCATGACCCAGAGTCAGATACACCCTGTGAAGTGTAAAACACCCCCACTGTCCTCAGTAATATTAACACACTGATAGAGAACACAGATTAATATGAACACATTCACTGACACACTGTGTACATCATGACCCACAGTCAGATAAACCCTGTGAAGTGTAAAACACCCCAACTGTCCTCAGGAATATTAACACACTGACAGAGAACACAGATTAATATTAACACACTCACTGACACACTGTGTATATCATGACCCACAGTCAGATACACCCTGTGAAGTGTAATACACCCCACTGTCCTCGGTAATATTAACACTTGACAGAGAACACAGATTAAAATTAACACACTCACTGACACACTGTGTATAACATGACGCACAGTCAGATACACCCTGTGAAGTGTAAAACACACCCACTGTCCTCAGGTATATTAACACACTGACAGAGAACACAGATTAATATTAACACTCTCACTGACACACTGTGTACATCATGACCCACAGTCAGATACACCCTGTGAAGTGTAAAACACCCCCACTGTCCTCAGGAATATTAACACACTGACAGAGAACACAGATTAATATTAACACACTCACTGACACACAGTGTACATCATGACCCACAGTCAGATCCACCCTGTGAAGTGTAAAACATCCCCACTGTCCTCAGGAATATTAACACACTGACACAGAACACAGATTTATATTAACACACTCACTGACACACTGTGTATATCATGACCCACAGTCAGATACACCCTGTGAAGTGTAAAACACCATCACTGTCCTCAGTAATATTAACACACTGACAGAGAACACAGATTAATATTAACACACACACTGACACACTGTGTACATCATGATCCACAGTCCGATACACCCTGTGAAGTGTAAAACACCCCCACTGTCCTCAGTAATATTAACACACAGGCAGAGAACACGGATTAATATTAACACACTCACTGACACACTGTGTACATCATGACCCACAGTCAGATACACCCTGTGAAGTGTAAAACACCCCCACTGTCCTCAGCAATATTAACACACTGACAGAGAACACAGATTAATATTAACACACTCACTGACACACTGTGTACATCATGACCCACAGTCAGATAAACCCTGTGAAGTGTAAAACATCCCCACTGTCCTCAGCAATATTAACACACTGACAGAGAACACAGATTAATATTAACACACTCACTGACACACTGTGTACATCATGACCCACAGTCAGATACACCCTGTGAAGTGTAAAACACCCCCACTGTCCTCAGCAATATTAACACACTGACAGAGAACACAGATTAATATTAACACACTCACTGACACACTGTGTATATCATGACCCACAGTCCGATAAACCCTGTGAAGTGTAAAACACCCCCACTGTCCTCAGGAATATTAACACACTGACAGAGAACACAGATTAATATTAACACACTCACTGACACACTGTGTATATCATGACTCACAGTCAGATACACCCTGTGAAGTGTAAAACATCCCCACTGTCCTCAGGAATATTAACACACTGACAGAGAACACAGATTAATATTAACACACTCACTGACACACTGTGTACATCATGACCCACAGTCAGATACACCCTGTGAAGTGTAAAACACCCCCACTGTCCTCAGGAATATAAACACACTGACAGAGAACACAGATTAATATTAACACACTCACTGACACACTGTGTACATCATGACCCACAGTCAGATACACCCGGTGAAGTGTAAAACACCCCCACTGTCCTCAGTAATATTAACACACTGACAGAGAACACAGATTAATATTAACACACTCACTGACACACTGTGTATATCATGACCCACAGTCAGATACAACCTGTGAAGTGTAAAACACCCCCCACTGTCCTCAGGAATATTAACACACTGACAGAGAACACAGATTAATATTAACACACTCACTGACACACTGTGAACATCATCACCCAGAGTCAGATACACCCTGTGAAGTGTAAAACACCCCCACTGTCCTCAGGAATATTAACACACTGACAGAGAACACAGATTAATATTAACACACTCACTGACACACTGTGTATATCATGACCCACAGCCAGATACACCCTGTGAAGTGTAAAACACCCCCACTGTCCTCAGTAATATTAACACACTGACAGAGAACACAGATTAATATTAACACACTCACTGACACAATGTGTATATCATGCCCCACAGTCAGATACACCCTGTGAAGTGTAAAACACCCCCACTGTCCTCAGTAATATTAACACACTGACAGAGAACACAGATTAATATTAACACACTCACTGACACACTGTGTACATCATGACCCACAGTCAGATACACCCTGTGAAGTGTAAAACACCCCACTGTCCTCAGTAATATTAACACACTGACAGAGAACACAGATTAATATTAACACTCTCACTGACACACTGTGTACATCATGACTCACAGTCAGATACACACTGTGAAGTGTAAAACACCCCCACTGTCCTCAGTAATATTAACACACTGACAGAGAACACAGATTAATATTAACACTCTCACTGACACACTGTGTATATCATGACCCAGAGTCAGATGCACCCTGTGAAGTATAAAACACCCCCACTGTCCTCAGTAATCTTAACACACTGACAGAGAACACAGATTAATATTAACACACTCACTGACACACTGTGTATATCATGACCCACAGTCAGATAAACCCTGTGAAGTGTAAAACACCCCCACTGTCCTCAGGAATATTAACACACTGACAGAGAACACAGATTAATATTAACACACTCACTGACACACTGTGTCTATCATGACCCACAGTCAGATACAACCTGTGAAGTGTAAAACAACCCCACTGTCCTCAGGAATATTAACACACTGACAGAGAACACAGATTAATATTAACACACTCACTGACACACTGTGTATATCATGACCCACAGTCAGATACACCCTGTGAAGTGTAAAACACCCCCACTGTCCTCAGGAATATTAACACACTGACAGAGAACACAGATTAATATTAACACACTCACTGACACACTGTGTATATCATGACCCAGAGTCAGATACACCCTGTGAAGTGTAAAACACCCCCACTGTCCTCAGTAATATTAACACACTGATAGAGAACACAGATTAATATGAACACATTCACTGACACACTGTGTACATCATGACCCACAGTCAGATAAACCCTGTGAAGTGTAAAACACCCCAACTGTCCTCAGGAATATTAACACACTGACAGAGAACACAGATTAATATTAACACACTCACTGACACACTGTGTATATCATGACCCACAGTCAGATACACCCTGTGAAGTGTAATACACCCCACTGTCCTCGGTAATATTAACACTTGACAGAGAACACAGATTAAAATTAACACACTCACTGACACACTGTGTATAACATGACGCACAGTCAGATACACCCTGTGAAGTGTAAAACACACCCACTGTCCTCAGGTATATTAACACACTGACAGAGAACACAGATTAATATTAACACTCTCACTGACACACTGTGTACATCATGACCCACAGTCAGATACACCCTGTGAAGTGTAAAACACCCCCACTGTCCTCAGGAATATTAACACACTGACAGAGAACACAGATTAATATTAACACACTCACTGACACACAGTGTACATCATGACCCACAGTCAGATCCACCCTGTGAAGTGTAAAACATCCCCACTGTCCTCAGGAATATTAACACACTGACACAGAACACAGATTTATATTAACACACTCACTGACACACTGTGTATATCATGACCCACAGTCAGATACACCCTGTGAAGTGTAAAACACCATCACTGTCCTCAGTAATATTAACACACTGACAGAGAACACAGATTAATATTAACACACACACTGACACACTGTGTACATCATGATCCACAGTCCGATACACCCTGTGAAGTGTAAAACACCCCCACTGTCCTCAGTAATATTAACACACAGGCAGAGAACACAGATTAATATTAACACACTCACTGACACACTGTGTACATCATGACCCACAGTCAGATACACCCTGTGAAGTGTAAAACACCCCCACTGTCCTCAGCAATATTAACACACTGACAGAGAACACAGATTAATATTAACACACTCACTGACACACTGTGTACATCATGACCCACAGTCAGATAAACCCTGTGAAGTGTAAAACATCCCCACTGTCCTCAGCAATATTAACACACTGACAGAGAACACAGATTAATATTAACACACTCACTGACACACTGTTTACATCATGACCCACAGTCAGATACACCCTGTGAAGTGTAAAACACCCCCACTGTCCTCAGCAATATTAACACACTGACAGAGAACACAGATTAATATTAACACACTCACTGACACACTGTGTATATCATGACCCACAGTCCGATAAACCCTGTGAAGTGTAAAACACCCCCACTGTCCTCAGGAATATTAACACACTGACAGAGAACACAGATTAATATTAACACACTCACTGACACACTGTGTATATCATGACTCACAGTCAGATACTCCCTGTGAAGTGTAAAACACCCCCGCTGTCCTCAGCAATATTAACACACTGACAGAGAACACAGATTAATATTAACACACTCACTGAAACACTGTGTATATCATGATCCACAGTCAGATACACCCTGTGAAGTGTAAAACACCCCCTCTGTCCTCAGTAATATTAACACACTGAGAGAGAATACAGATTAATATTAACACACTCACTGACACACTGTGTATATCATGACCCAGAGTCAGATACACGCGGTGAAGTGTAAAACACACCCACTGTCCTCAGTAATATTAACACACTGACAGAGAACACAGATTAATATTAACACACTCACTGACACACTGTGTATATCATGACCCACAGTCAGATACACCCGGTGAAGTGTAAAACACCCCCACTGTCCTCAGTAATATTAACACACTGACAGAGAACACAGATTAATATTAACACACTCACTGAAACACTGTGTATATCATGACCCACAGTCAGATACACCCTGTGAAGTGTAAAACACCCCCACTGTCCTCAGGAATATTAACACACTGACAGAGAACACAGATTAATATTAACACTCTCACTGACACACTGTGTATATCATGACCCAGAGTTACATACACCCTGTGAAGTGTAAAACACCACCACTGTCCTCAGTAATATTAACACACTGACAGAGAACACAGATTAATATTAACACACTCACTGACACACTGTGTATATCATGATCCACATTCAGATACACCCTGTGAAGTGTAAAACATTCCCACTGTCCTCAGTAATATTAACACACTGACAGAGAACACAGATTAATATTAACACACTCACTGACACACTGTGTACATCATGACCCACAGTCAGATACACCCTGTGAAGTGTAAAACACCCCCACTGTCCTCAGTAATATTAACACACTGACAGAGAACACAGATTAATATTAACACTCTCACTGACACACTGTGTATATCATGACCCAGAGTTACATACACCCTGTGAAGTGTAAAACACCACCACTGTCCTCAGTAATATTAACACACTGACAGAGAACACAGATTAATATTAACACACTCACTGACACACTGTGTATATCATGATCCACATTCAGATACACCCTGTGAAGTGTAAAACATTCCCACTGTCCTCAGTAATATTAACACACTGACAGAGAACACAGATTAATATTAACACACTCACTGACACACTGTGTACATCATGACCCACAGTCAGATACACCCTGTGAAGTGTAAAACACCCCCACTGTCCTCAGTAATATTAACACACTGACAGAGAACACAGATTAATATTAACACACTCACTGACACACTGTGTATATCATGACCCAGAGTCAGATGCACCCTGTGAAGTATAAAACACCCCCACTGTCCTCAGTAATATTAACACACTGACAGAGAACACAGATTAATATTAACACACTCACTGACACACTGTGTCTATCATGACCCACAGTCAGATACAACCTGTGAAGTGTAAAACAACCACACTGTCCTCAGGAATATTAACACACTGACAGAGAACACAGATTAATATTAACACACTCACTGACACACTGTGTATATCATGACCCACAGTCAGATACACCCTGTGAAGTGTAAAACACCCCCACTGTCCTCAGTAATATTAACACACTGACAGAGAACACAGATTAATATTAACACACTCACTGACACACTGTGTATATCATGACCCACAGTCAGATACACCCTGTGAAGTGTAAAACACCCCCACTGTCCTCAGTAATATTAACACACTGACAGAGAACACAGATTAATATTAACACACTCACTGACACACTGTGCACATCATGACCCACAGTCAGATACACCCTGTGAAGTGTAAAACACCCCCACTGTCCTCAGCAATATTAACACACTGACAGAGAACACAGATTAATATTAACACACTCACTGACACACTGTGTATATCATGACCCACAGTCAGATACACCCTGTGAAGTGTAAAACACCCCCACTGTCCTCAGTAATATTAACACACTGACAGAGAACACAGATTAATATTAACACTCTCACTGACACACTGTGTACATCATGACTCACAGTCAGATACACACTGTGAAGTGTAAAACACCCCCACTGTCCTCAGTAATATTAACACACTGACAGAGAACACAGATTAATATTAACACTCTCACTGACACACTGTGTATATCATGACCCAGAGTCAGATGCACCCTGTGAAGTATAAAACACCCCCACTGTCCTCAGTAATCTTAACACACTGACAGAGAACACAGATTAATATTAACACACTCACTGACACACTGTGTATATCATGACCCACAGTCAGATAAACCCTGTGAAGTGTAAAACACCCCCACTGTCCTCAGGAATATTAACACACTGACAGAGAACACAGATTAATATTAACACACTCACTGACACACTGTGTCTATCATGACCCACAGTCAGATACAACCTGTGAAGTGTAAAACAACCCCACTGTCCTCAGGAATATTAACACACTGACAGAGAACACAGATTAATATTAACACACTCACTGACACACTGTGTATATCATGACCCACAGTCAGATACACCCTGTGAAGTGTAAAACACCCCCACTGTCCTCAGGAATATTAACACACTGACAGAGAACACAGATTAATATTAACACACTCACTGACACACTGTGTATATCATGACCCAGAGTCAGATACACCCTGTGAAGTGTAAAACACCCCCACTGTCCTCAGTAATATTAACACACTGATAGAGAACACAGATTAATATGAACACATTCACTGACACACTGTGTACATCATGACCCACAGTCAGATAAACCCTGTGAAGTGTAAAACACCCCAACTGTCCTCAGGAATATTAACACACTGACAGAGAACACAGATTAATATTAACACACTCACTGACACACTGTGTATATCATGACCCACAGTCAGATACACCCTGTGAAGTGTAATACACCCCACTGTCCTCGGTAATATTAACACTTGACAGAGAACACAGATTAAAATTAACACACTCACTGACACACTGTGTATAACATGACGCACAGTCAGATACACCCTGTGAAGTGTAAAACACACCCACTGTCCTCAGGTATATTAACACACTGACAGAGAACACAGATTAATATTAACACTCTCACTGACACACTGTGTACATCATGACCCACAGTCAGATACACCCTGTGAAGTGTAAAACACCCCCACTGTCCTCAGGAATATTAACACACTGACAGAGAACACAGATTAATATTAACACACTCACTGACACACAGTGTACATCATGACCCACAGTCAGATCCACCCTGTGAAGTGTAAAACATCCCCACTGTCCTCAGGAATATTAACACACTGACACAGAACACAGATTTATATTAACACACTCACTGACACACTGTGTATATCATGACCCACAGTCAGATACACCCTGTGAAGTGTAAAACACCATCACTGTCCTCAGTAATATTAACACACTGACAGAGAACACAGATTAATATTAACACACACACTGACACACTGTGTACATCATGATCCACAGTCCGATACACCCTGTGAAGTGTAAAACACCCCCACTGTCCTCAGTAATATTAACACACAGGCAGAGAACACGGATTAATATTAACACACTCACTGACACACTGTGTACATCATGACCCACAGTCAGATACACCCTGTGAAGTGTAAAACACCCCCACTGTCCTCAGCAATATTAACACACTGACAGAGAACACAGATTAATATTAACACACTCACTGACACACTGTGTACATCATGACCCACAGTCAGATAAACCCTGTGAAGTGTAAAACATCCCCACTGTCCTCAGCAATATTAACACACTGACAGAGAACACAGATTAATATTAACACACTCACTGACACACTGTGTACATCATGACCCACAGTCAGATACACCCTGTGAAGTGTAAAACACCCCCACTGTCCTCAGCAATATTAACACACTGACAGAGAACACAGATTAATATTAACACACTCACTGACACACTGTGTATATCATGACCCACAGTCCGATAAACCCTGTGAAGTGTAAAACACCCCCACTGTCCTCAGGAATATTAACACACTGACAGAGAACACAGATTAATATTAACACACTCACTGACACACTGTGTATATCATGACTCACAGTCAGATACACCCTGTGAAGTGTAAAACATCCCCACTGTCCTCAGGAATATTAACACACTGACAGAGAACACAGATTAATATTAACACACTCACTGACACACTGTGTACATCATGACCCACAGTCAGATACACCCTGTGAAGTGTAAAACACCCCCACTGTCCTCAGGAATATAAACACACTGACAGAGAACACAGATTAATATTAACACACTCACTGACACACTGTGTACATCATGACCCACAGTCAGATACACCCGGTGAAGTGTAAAACACCCCCACTGTCCTCAGTAATATTAACACACTGACAGAGAACACAGATTAATATTAACACACTCACTGACACACTGTGTATATCATGACCCACAGTCAGATACAACCTGTGAAGTGTAAAACACCCCCCACTGTCCTCAGGAATATTAACACACTGACAGAGAACACAGATTAATATTAACACACTCACTGACACACTGTGAACATCATCACCCAGAGTCAGATACACCCTGTGAAGTGTAAAACACCCCCACTGTCCTCAGGAATATTAACACACTGACAGAGAACACAGATTAATATTAACACACTCACTGACACACTGTGTATATCATGACCCACAGCCAGATACACCCTGTGAAGTGTAAAACACCCCCACTGTCCTCAGTAATATTAACACACTGACAGAGAACACAGATTAATATTAACACACTCACTGACACAATGTGTATATCATGCCCCACAGTCAGATACACCCTGTGAAGTGTAAAACACCCCCACTGTCCTCAGTAATATTAACACACTGACAGAGAACACAGATTAATATTAACACACTCACTGACACACTGTGTACATCATGACCCACAGTCAGATACACCCTGTGAAGTGTAAAACACCCCACTGTCCTCAGTAATATTAACACACTGACAGAGAACACAGATTAATATTAACACACTCACTGACACACTGTGTATATCATGTCCCACAGTCAGATACACCCTGTGAAGTGTAAAACACCCCCACTGTCCTCAGTAATATTAACACACTGACTGAGAACACAGATTAATATTAACACACTCACTGACACACTGTGTACGTCATGACCCACAGTCAGATACACCCTGTGAAGTGTAAAACACCCCCACTGTCCTCAGGAATATTAACACACTGACAGAGAACACAGATTAATATTAACACACTCACTGACACACTGTGTATATCATGTCCCACAGTCAGATACACCCTGTGAAGTGTAAAACACCCCCACTGTCCTCAGTAATATTAACACACTGACAGAGAACACAGATTAATATTAACACACTCACTGACACACTGTGTATATCGTGCCCCACAGTCAGATACACCCGGTGAAGTGTAAAACACCCCCACTGTCCTCAGGAATATTAACACACTGACAGAGAACACAGATTAATATTAACACACTCACTGACACACTGTGTACATCATGACCCACAGTCAGATACACCCTGTGAAGTGTAAAACACCCCCACTGTCCTCAGTAATATTAACACACTGACAGAGAACACAGATTAATATTAACACACTCACTGACACACTGTGTATATCATGACCCACAGTCAGATACACCTTGTGAAGTGTAAAACATCCCCACTGTCCTCAGGAATATTAACACACTGACAGAGAACACAGATTAATATTAACACACTCACTGACACACTGTGTACATCATGACCCACAGTCAGATACACCCTGTGAAGTGTAAAACACCCCCACTGTCCTCAGGAATATTAACACACTGACAGAGAACACAGATTAATATTAACACACTCACTGACACACTGTGTATATCATGACCCACAGTCAGTTACACCCTCTGAAGTGCAAAACACCCCCACTGTCCTCAGTAATATTAACACACTGACAGAGAACACAGATTAATATTAACACACTCACTGGCACACTGTGTACATCATGACCCACAGTCAGATACACCCTGTGAAGTGTAAAACACCCCCACTGTCCTCAGGAATATTAACACACTGACAGAGAACACAGATTAATATTAACACACTCACTGACACACTGTGTACATCATGACCCACAGTCAGATACACTCTGTGAAGTGTAAAACATTCCCACTGTCCTCAGGAATATTAACACACTGACAGAGAACACAGATTAATATTAACACACTCACTGACACACTGTGTACATCATGACCCACAGTCAGATACACCCTGTGAAATGTAAAACATCCCAACTGTCCTCAGTAATATTAACACACTGACAGAGAACACAGATTAATATTAACACACTCACTGACACACTGTGTATATCATGACCCACTGTCAGATACACCCGGTGAAGTGTAAAACACCCCCACTGTCCTCAGAAATATTAACACACTGACAGAGAACACAGATTAATATTAACACACTCACTGACACACTGTGTATATCATGACCCAGAGTTAGATACACCCTGTGAAGTGTAAAACACCCCCACTGTCCTCAGGAATATTAACACACTGACAGAGAACACAGATTAATATTAACACACTCACTGACACACTGTGTACATCATGACCCACAGTCAGGTGCACCCTGTGAAGTGTAAAACAACCCCACTTTCCTCAGGAATATTAACACACTGACAGAGAACACAGATTAATATTAACACACTCACTGACACACTATGTATATCATGACCCACAGTCAGATGCACCCTGTGAAGTGTAAAACACCCCCGCTGTCCTAAGGAATATTAACACACTGACAGAGAACACAGATTAATATTAACACACTCACTGACACACTGTGTATATCATGACCCACAGTCAGATACACCCTGTGAAGAGTAAAACACCCCCACTGTCCTCAGTAATATTAACACACTGACAGAGAACACAGATTAATATTAACACACTCACTGACACACTGTGTACATCATGACTCACAGTCAGATACACCCTGTGAAGTGTAAAACACCCCCACTGTCCTCAGTAATATTAACACACTGACAGAGAACACAGATTAATATTAACACTCTCACTGACACACTGTGTATATCATGAACCAGAGTCAGATGCACCCTGTGAAGTATAAAACACCCCCACTGTCCTCAGTAATATTAACACACTGACAGAGAACACAGATTAATATTAACACACTCACTGACACACTGTGTATATCATGACCCACAGTCAGATAAACCCTGTGAAGTGTAAAACACCCCCACTGTCCTCAGGAATATTAACACACTGACAGAGAACACAGATTAATATTAACACACTAACTGACACACTGTGTCTATCATGACCCACAGTCAGATACAACCTGTGAAGTGTAAAACAACCCCACTGTCCTCAGGAATATTAACACACTGACAGAGAACACAGATTAATATTAACACACTCACTGACACACTGTGTATATCATGACCCACAGTCAGATACACCCTGTGAAGTGTAAAACACCCCCACTGTCCTCAGTAATATTAACACACTGACAGAGAACACAGATTAATATTAACACACTCACTGACACACTGTGTATATCATGACCCAGAGTCAGATACACCCTGTGAAGTGTAAAACACCCCCACTGTCCTCAGTAATATTAACACACTGATAGAGAACACAGATTAATATGAACACATTCACTGACACACTGTGTACATCATGACCCACAGTCAGATAATCCCTGTGAAGTGTAAAACACCCCAACTGTCCTCAGGAATATTAACACACTGACAGAGAACACAGATTAATATTAACACACTCACTGACACACTGTGTATATCATGACCCACAGTCAGATACACCCTGTGAAGTGTAATACACCCCACTGTCCTCGGTAATATTAACACTTGACAGAGAACACAGATTAAAATTAACACACTCACTGACACACTGTGTATAACATGACGCACAGTCAGATACACCCTGTGAAGTGTAAAACACACCCACTGTCCTCAGGAATATTAACACACTGACAGAGAACACAGATTAATATTAACACTCTCACTGACACACTGTGTACATCATGACCCACAGTCAGATACACCCTGTGAAGTGTAAAACACCCCCACTGTCCTCAGGAATATTAACACACCGACAGAGAACACAGATTAATATTAACACACTCACTGACACACTGTGTACATCATGACCCACAGTCAGATCCACCCTGTGAAGTGTAAAACATCCCCACTGTCCTCAGGAATATTAACACACTGACACAGAACACAGATTTATATTAACACACTCACTGACACACTGTGTATATCATGACCCACAGTCAGATACACCCTGTGAAGTGTAAAACACCATCACTGTCCTCAGTAATATTAACACACTGACAGAGAACACAGATTAATATTAACACACACACTGACACACTGTGTACATCATGATCCACAGTCAGATACACCCTGTGAAGTGTAAAACACCCCCACTGTCCTCAGTAATATTAACACACTGACAGAGAACACAGATTAATATTAACACACTCACTGACACACTGTGTACATCATGACCCACAGTCAGATACACCCTGTGAAGTGTAAAACACCCCCACTGTCCTCAGCAATATTAACACACTGACAGAGAACACAGATTAATATTAACACACTCACTGACACACTGTGTACATCATGACCCACAGTCAGATAAACCCTGTGAAGTGTAAAACATCCCCACTGTCCTCAGCAATATTAACACACTGACAGAAAACACAGATTAATATTAACACACTCACTGACACACTGTGTACATCATGACCCACAGTCAGATACTCCCTGTGAAGTGTAAAACACACCCACTGTCCTCAGCAATATTAACACACTGACAGAGAACACAGATTAATATTAACACACTCACTGACACACTGTGTATATCATGACCCACAGTCCGATACACCTTGTGAAGTGTAAAACATCCCCACTGTCCTCAGGAATATTAACACACTGACAGAGAACACAGATTAATATTAACACACTCACTGACACACTGTGTACATCATGACCCACAGTCAGATACACCCTGTGAAGTGTAAAACACCCCCACTGTCCTCAGGAATATTAACACACTGACAGAGAACACAGATTAATATTAACACACTCACTGACACACTGTGTATATCATGACCCACAGTCAGTTACACCCTCTGAAGTGCAAAACACCCCCACTGTCCTCAGTAATATTAACACACTGACAGAGAACACAGATTAATATTAACACACTCACTGGCACACTGTGTACATCATGACCCACAGTCAGATGCACCCTGTGAAGTGTAAAACACCCCCACTGTCCTCAGGAATATTAACACACTGACAGAGAACACAGATTAATATTAACACACTCACTGACACACTATGTATATCATGACCCACAGTCAGATGCACCCTGTGAAGTGTAAAACACCCCCGCTGTCCTAAGGAATATTAACACACTGACAGAGAACACAGATTAATATTAACACACTCACTGACACACTGTGTATATCATGACCCACAGTCAGATACACCCTGTGAAGTGTAAAACACCCCCACTGTCCTCAGTAATATTAACGCACTGACAGAGAACACAGATTAATATTAACACACTCACTGACACACTGTGTACATCATGACTCACAGTCAGATACACCCTGTGAAGTGTAAAACACCCCCACTGTCCTCAGTAATATTAACACACTGACAGAGAACACAGATTAATATTAACACTCTCACTGACACACTGTGTATATCATGAACCAGAGTCAGATGCACCCTGTGAAGTATAAAACACCCCCACTGTCCACAGTAATATTAACACACTGACAGAGAACACAGATTAATATTAACACACTCACTGACACACTGTGTATATCATGACCCACAGTCAGATAAACCCTGTGAAGTGTAAAACACCCCCACTGTCCTCAGGAATATTAACACACTGACAGAGAACACAGATTAATATTAACACACTCACTGACACACTGTGTCTATCATGACCCACAGTCAGATACAACCTGTGAAGTGTAAAACAACCCCACTGTCCTCAGGAATATTAACACACTGACAGAGAACACAGATTAATATTAACACACTCACTGACACACTGTGTATATCATGACCCACAGTCAGATACACCCTGTGAAGTGTAAAACACCCCCACTGTCCTCAGTAATATTAACACACTGACAGAGAACACAGATTAATATTAACACACTCACTGACACACTGTGTATATCATGACCCAGAGTCAGATACATCCTGTGAAGTGTAAAACACCCCCACTGTCCTCAGTAATATTAACACACTGATAGAGAACACAGATTAATATGAACACATTCACTGACACACTGTGTACATCATGACCCACAGTCAGATAAACCCTGTGAAGTGTAAAACACCCCAACTGTCCTCAGGAATATTAACACACTGACAGAGAACACAGATTAATATTAACACACTCACTGACACACTGTGTATATCATGACCCACAGTCAGATACACCCTGTGAAGTGTAATACACCCCACTGTCCTCGGTAATATTAACACTTGACAGAGAACACAGATTAAAATTAACACACTCACTGACACACTGTGTATAACATGACGCACAGTCAGATACACCCTGTGAAGTGTAAAACACACCCACTGTCCTCAGGAATATTAACACACTGACAGAGAACACAGATTAATACTAACACTCTCACTGACACACTGTGTACATCATGACCCACAGTCAGATACACCCTGTGAAGTGTAAAACACCCCCACTGTCCTCAGGAATATTAACACACTGACAGAGAACACAGATTAATATTAACACACTCACTGACACACTGTGTACATCATGACCCACAGTCAGATACACCCTGTGAAGTGTAAAACATCCCCACTGTCCTCAGGAATATTAACACACTGACACAGAACACAGATTTATATTAACACACTCACTGACACACTGTGTATATCATGACCCACAGTCAGATACACCCTGTGAAGTGTAAAACACCATCACTGTCCTCAGTAATATTAACACACTGACAGAGAACACAGATTAATATTAACACACACACTGACACACTGTGTACATCATGATCCACAGTCAGATACACCCTGTGAAGTGTAAAACACCCCCACTGTCCTCAGTAATATTAACACACTCACAGAGAACACAGATTAATATTAACACACTCACTGACACACTGTGTACATCATGACCCACAGTCAGATACACCCTGTGAAGTGTAAAACACCCCCACTGTCCTCAGCAATATTAACACACTGACAGAGAACACAGATTAATATTAACACACTCACTGACACACAGTGTACATCATGACCCACAGTCAGATAAACCCTGTGAAGTGTAAAACATCCCCACTGTCCTCAGCAATATTAACACACTGACAGAAAACACAGATTAATATTAACACACTCACTGACACACTGTGTACATCATGACCCAAAGTCAGATACTCCCTGTGAAGTGTAAAACACCCCCACTGTCCTCAGCAATATTAACACACTGACAGAGAACACAGATTAATATTAACACACTCACTGACACACTGTGTATATCATGACCCACAGTCCGATAAACACTGTGAAGTGTAAAACACCCCCACTGTCCTCAGGAATATTAACACACTGACAGAGAACACAGATTAATATTAACACACTCACTGACACACTGTGTATATCATGACTCACAGTCAGATACACCCTGTGAAGTGTAAAACATCCCCACTGTCCTCAGGAATATTAACACACCGACAGAGAACACAGATTAATATTAACACACTCACTGACACACTGTGTACATCATCACCCAGAGTCAGATACACCCTGTGAAGTGTAAAACACCCCCACTGTCCTCAGTAATATTAACACACTGACAGAGAACACAGATTAATATTAACACACTCACTGACACACTGTGTATATCATGACCCACAGTCAGATACACCCTGTGAAGTGTAAAACACCCCCACTGTCCTCAGTAATATTAACACACTGACAGAGAACACAGATTAATATTAACACACTCACTGACACACTGTGTATATCATGACCCACAGTCAGATACACCCTGTGAAGTGTAAAACACCCCCACTGTCCTCAGTAATATTAACACACTGACAGAGAACACAGATTAATATTAACACACTCACTGACACACTGTGTACATCATGACCCAAAGTCAGATACACCCTGTGAAGTGTAAAACACCCCCACTGTCCTCAGTAATATTAACACACTGACAGAGAACACAGATTAATATTAACACACTCACTGACACACTGTGTATATCATGTCCCACAGTCAGATACACCCTGTGAAGTGTAAAACACCCCCACTGTCCTCAGTAATATTAACACACTGACAGAGAACACAGATTAATATTAACACACTCACTGACACACTGTGTACATCATGACCCACAGTCAGATACACCCTGTGAAGTGTAAAACACCCCCACTGTCCTCAGTAATATTAACACACTGACAGAGAACACAGATTAATATTAACACACTCACTGACACACTGTGTACATCATGTCCCACAGTCAGATACACCCTGTGAAGTGTAAAACACCCCCACTGTCCTCAGTAATATTAACACACTGACAGAGAACACAGATTAATATTAACACACTCACTGACACACTGTGTATATCATGTCCCACAGTCAGATACACCCGGTGAAGTGTAAAACACCCCCACTGTCCTCAGGAATATTAACACACTGACAGAGAACACAGATTAAAATTAACACACTCACTGACACACTGTGTACATCATGACCCACAGTCAGATACACCCTGTGAAGTGTAAAACACCCCCACTGTCCTCAGTAATATTAACACACTGACAGAGAACACAGATTAATATTAACACACTCACTGACACACTGTGTATATCATGACCCACAGTCAGATACACCCTGTGAAGTGTAAAACATCCCCACTGTCCTCAGGAATATTAACACACTGACAGAGAACACAGATTAATATTAACACACTCACTGACACACTGTGTACATCATGACCCACAGTCAGTTACACCCTCTGAAGTGCAAAACACCCCCACTGTCCTCAGTAATATTAACACACTGACAGAGAACACAGATTAATATTAACACTCTCACTGACACACTGTGTACATCATGACCCACAGTCAGATACACCCTGTGAAGTGTAAAACACCCCCACTGTCCTCAGGAATATTAACACACTGACAGAGAACACAGATTAATATTAACACACTCACTGACACACTGTGTACATCATGACCCACAGTCAGATACACTCTGTGAAGTGTAAAACATTCCCACTGTCCTCAGGAATATTAACACACTGACAGAGAACACAGATTAATATTAACACACTCACTGACACACTGTGTACATCATGACCCACAGTCAGATACACCCTGTGAAGTGTAAAACATCCCAACTGTCCTCAGTAATATTAACACACTGACAGAGAACACAGATTAATATTAACACACTCACTGTCACACTGTGTACATCATGACCCAAAGTCAGATGCACCCTGTGAAGTGTAAAACAACCCCACTGTCCTCAGGAATATTAACACACTGACAGAGAACACAGATTAATATTAACACACTCACTGACACACTATGTATATCATGACCCACAGTCAGATACACCCTGTGAAGTGTAAAACACCCCACTGTCCTCAGTAATATTAACACACTGACAGAGAACACAGATTAATATTAACACACTCACTGACACACTGTGTATATCATGACCCACAGTCAGATACACCCTGTGAAGTGTAAAACACCCCCACTGTCCTCAGGAATATTAACACACTGACAGAGAACACAGATTAATATTAACACACTCACTGACACACTGTGTATATCATGACCCAGAGTCAGATACACCCTGTGAAGTGTAAAACACCCCCACTGTCCTCAGGAATATTAACACACTGACAGAGAACACAGATTAATATTAACACACTCACTGACACACTATGTATAACATGACCCACAGTCAGATACAACCTGTGAAGTGTAAAACACCCCCACTGTCCTCAGTAATATTAACACACTGACAGAGAACACAGATTAATATTAACACACTCACTGACACACTGTGTATATCATGACCCACAGTCAGATACACCCTGTGAAGTGTAAAACATCCCCACTGTCCTCAGGAATATTAACACACTGACAGAGAACACAGATTAATATTTACACACACACTGACACACTGTGTATATCATGACCCAGAGTCAGATACACCCTGTGAAGTGTAAAACACCCCCACTGTCCTCAGGAATATTAACACACTGACAGAGAACACAGATTAATATTAACACACTCACTGACACACTGTGTACATCATGACCCACAGTCAGATACACCCTGTGAAGTGTAAAACACCCCCACTGTCCTCAGTAATATTAACACACTGACAGAGAACACAGATTAATATTAACACACTCACTGACACATTGTGTATATCATGACCCACAGTCAGATACACCCTGTGAAGTGTAAAACACACCCACTGTCCTCAGTAATATTAACACACTGACAGAGAACACAGATTAATATTAACACACTCACTGTCACACTGTGTACATCATGACCCACAGTCAGATACACCCTGTGAAGTGTAAAACACCCCCACTGTCCTCAGGAATATTAACATACTGACAGAGAACACAGATTAATATTAACACACTCACTGACACACTGTGTACATCATGACCCACAGTCAGATACACTCTGTGAAGTGTAAAACATTCCCACTGTCCTCAGGAATATTAACACACTGACAGAGAACACAGATTAATATTAACACACTCACTGACACACTGTGTACATCATGACCCACAGTCAGTTACACCCTCTGAAGTGCAAAACACCCCCACTGTCCTCAGTAATATTAACACACTGACAGAGAACACAGATTAATATTAACACTCTCACTGACACACTGTGTACATCATGACCCACAGTCAGATACACCCTGTGAAGTGTAAAACACCCCCACTGTCCTCAGGAATATTAACACACTGACAGAGAACACAGATTAATATTAACACACTCACTGACACACTGTGTACATCATGACCCACAGTCAGATACACTCTGTGAAGTGTAAAACATTCCCACTGTCCTCAGGAATATTAACACACTGACAGAGAACACAGATTAATATTAACACACTCACTGACACACTGTGTACATCATGACCCACAGTCAGATACACCCTGTGAAGTGTAAAACATCCCAACTGTCCTCAGTAATATTAACACACTGACAGAGAACACAGATTAATATTAACACACTCACTGACACACTGTGTATATCATGACCCACTGTCAGATACACCCGGTGAAGTGTAAAACACCCCCACTGTCCTCAGGAATATTAACACACTGACAGAGAACACAGATTAATATTAACACACTCACTGACACACTGTGTATATCATGACCCAGAGTTAGATACACCCTGTGAAGTGTAAAACACCCCCACTGTCCTCAGGAATATTAACACACTGACAGAGAACACAGATTAATATTAACACACTCACTGACACACTATGTATATCATGACCCACAGTCAGATACACCCTGTGAAGTGTAAAACACCCCAAAGTCCTCAGTAATATTAACACACTGACAGAGAACACAGATTAATATTAACACACTCACTGACACACTGTGTATATCATGACCCACAGTCAGATACACCCTGTGAAGTGTAAAACACCCCCACTGTCCTCAGGAATATTAACACACTGACAGAGAACACAGATTAATATTAACACACTCACTGACACACTGTGTATATCATGACCCAGAGTCAGATACACCCTGTGAAGTGTAAAACACCCCCACTGTCCTCAGGAATATTAACACACTGACAGAGAACACAGATTAATATTAACACACTCACTGACACACTATGTATAACATGACCCACAGTCAGATACAACCTGTGAAGTGTAAAACACCCCCACTGTCCTCAGTAATATTAACACACTGACAGAGAACACAGATTAATATTAACACACTCACTGACACACTGTGTATATCATGACCCACAGTCAGATACACCCTGTGAAGTGTAAAACATCCCCACTGTCCTCAGGAATATTAACACACTGACAGTGAACACAGATTAATATTTACACACACACTGACACACTGTGTATATCATGACCCAGAGTCAGATACACCCTGTGAAGTGCAAAACACCCCCACTGTCCTCAGGAATATTAACACACTGACAGAGAACACAGATTAATATTAACACACTCACTGACACACTGTGTACATCATGACCCACAGTCAGATACACCCTGTGAAGTGTAAAACACCCCCACTGTCCTCAGTAATATTAACACACTGACAGAGAACACAGATTAATATTAACACACTCACTGACACATTGTGTATATCATGACCCACAGTCAGATACACCCTGTGAAGTGTAAAACACACCCACTGTCCTCAGTAATATTAACACACTGACAGAGAACACAGATTAATATTAGCACACTCACTGTCACACTGTGTACATCATGACCCACAGTCAGATACACCCTGTGAAGTGTAAAACACCCCCACTGTCCTCAGGAATATTAACATACTGACAGAGAACACAGATTAATATTAACACACTCACTGACACACTGTGTACATCATGACCCACAGTCAGATACACTCTGTGAAGTGTAAAACATTCCCACTGTCCTCAGGAATATTAACACACTGACAGAGAGCACAGATTAATATTAACACACTCACTGACACACTGTGTACATCATGACCCACAGTCAGATACACCCTGTGAAGTGTAAAACATCCCAACTGTCCTCAGTAATATTAACACACAGACAGAGAACACAGATTAATATTAACACACTCACTGACACACTGTGTATATCATGACGCACTGTCAGATACACCCGGTGAAGTGTAAAACACCCCCACTGTCCTCAGGAATATTAACACACTGACAGAGAACACAGATTAATATTAACACACTCACTGACACACTGTGCATATCATGACCCTGAGTTAGATACACCCTGTGAAGTGTAAAACACCCCCACTGTCCTCAGGAATATTAACACACTGACAGAGAACACAGATTAATATTAACACACTCACTGACACACTGTGTATATCATGACCCAGAGTCAGATACACCCTGTGAAGTGTAAAACACCCCCACTGTATTCAGGAATATTAACACACTGACAGAGAACACAGATTAATATTAACACACTCACTGACACACTATGTATAACATGACCCACAGTCAGATACACCCTGTGAAGTGTAAAACACCCCCACTGTCCTCAGTAATATTAACACACTGACAGAGAACACAGATTAATATTAACACACTCACTGACACACTGTGTACATCATGACCCACAGTCAGATGCACCCTGTGAAGTGTAAAACAACCCCACTGTCCTCAGGAATATTAACACACTGACAGAGAACACGGATTAATATTAACACACTCACTGACACACTATGTATATCATGACCCACAGTCAGATACACCCTGTGAAGTGTAAAACACCCCACTGTCCTCAGTAATATTAACACACTGACAGAGAACACAGATTAATATTAACACACTCACTGACACACTGTGTATATCATGACCCACAGTCAGATACACCCTGTGAAGTGTAAAACACCCCCACTGTCCTCAGGAATATTAACACACTGACAGAGAACACAGATTAATATTAACACACTCACTGACACACTGTGTACATCATGACCCACAGTCAGATGCACCCTGTGAAGTGTAAAACAACCCCACTGTCCTCAGGAATATTAACACACTGACAGAGAACACAGATTAATATTAACACACTCACTGACACACTATGTATATCATGACCCACAGTCAGATACACCCTGTGAAGTGTAAAACACCCCACTGTCCTCAGTAATATTAACACACTGACAGAGAACACAGATTAATATTAACACACTCACTGACACACTGTGTATATCATGACCCACAGTCAGATACACCCTGTGAAGTGTAAAACACCCCCACTGTCCTCAGGAATATTAACACACTGACAGAGAACACAGATTAATATTAACACACTCACTGACACACTGTGTATATCATGACCCAGAGTCAGATACACCCTGTGAAGTGTAAAACACCCCCACTGTACTCAGGAATATTAACACACTGACAGAGAACACAGATTAATATTAACACACTCACTGACACACTATGTATAACATGACCCACAGTCAGATACACCCTGTGAAGTGTAAAACACCCCCACTGTCCTCAGTAATATTAACACACAGACAGAGAACACAGATTAATATTAACACACTCACTGACACACTGTGTATATCATGACCCACAGTCAGATACACCCTGTGAAGTGTAAAACATCCCCACTGTCCTCAGGAATATTAACACACTGACATTGAACACAGATTAATATTTACACACTCACTGACACACTGTGTATATCATGACCCACAGTCAGATACACCCTGTGAAGTGTAAAACACCCCCACTGTCCTCAGGAATATTAACACACTGACAGAGAACACAGATTAATATTAACACACTCACTGACACACTGTGTACATCATGACCCACAGTCTGATACACCCTGTGAAGTGTAAAACAACCCCACTGTCCTCAGTAATATTAACACACTGACAGAGAACACAGATTAATATTAACACACTCACTGACACACTGTGTACATCATGACCCAGAGTCAGATACACCCTGTGAAGTGTAAAACACCCCCACTGTCCTCAGTAATATTAACACACTGACAGAGAACACAGATTAATATTAACACACTCACTGACTCACTGTGTACATCATGACCCACAGTCAGATACACCCTGTGAAGTGTAAAACACCCCCACTGTCCTCAGTAATATTAACACACTGACAGAGAACACAGATTAATATTAACACACTCACTGACACACTGTGTATATCATGACCCACTGTCAGATACACCCGGTGAAGTGTAAAACACCCCCACTGTCCTCAGGAATATTAACACACTGACAGAGAACACAGATTAATATTATCACACTCACTGACACACTGTGTATATCATGACCCAGAGTTAGATACACCCTGTGAAGTGTAAAACACCCCCACTGTCCTCAGTAATATTAACACACTGACAGAGAACACAGATTAATATTAACACACTCACTGACACACTGTGTACATCATGACCCACAGTCAGTTACACCCTCTGAAGTGCAAAACACCCCCACTGTCCTCAGTAATATTAACACACTGACAGAGAACACAGATTAATATTAACACTCTCACTGACACACTGTGTACATCATGACCCACAGTCAGATACACCCTGTGAAGTGTAAAACACCCCCACTGTCCTCAGGAATATTAACACACTGACAGAGAACACAGATTAATATTAACACACTCACTGACACACTGTGTATATCATGACCCACAGTCAGATACACTCTGTGAAGTGTAAAACATTCCCACTGTCCTCAGGAATATTAACACACTGACAGAGAACACAGATTAATATTAACACACTCACTGACACACTGTGTACATCATGACCCACAGTCAGATACACCCTGTGAAGTGTAAAACATCCCAACTGTCCTCAGTAATATTAACACACTGACAGAGAACACAGATTAATATTAACACACTCACTGACACACTGTGTATATCATGACCCACTGTCAGATACACCCGGTGAAGTGTAAAACACCCCCACTGTCCTCAGGAATATTAACACACTGACAGAGAACACAGATTAATATTAACACACTCACTGACACACTGTGTATATCATGACCCAGAGTTAGATACACCCTGTGAAGTGTAAAACACCCCCACTGTCCTCAGTAATATTAACACACTGACAGAGAACACAGATTAATATTAACACACTCACTGACACACTGTGTACATCATGACCCACAGTCAGATACACCCTGTGAAGTGTAAAACAACCCCACTGTCCTCAGGAATATTAACACACTGACAGAGAACACAGATTAATATTAACACACTCACTGACACACTATGTATATCATGACCCACAGTCAGATACACCCTGTGAAGTGTAAAACACCCCACTGTCCTCAGTAATATTAACACACTGACAGAGAACACAGATTAATATTAACACACTCACTGACACACTGTGTATATCATGACCCACAGTCAGATACACCCTGTGAAGTGTAAAACACCCCCACTGTCCTCAGGAATATTAACACACTGACAGAGAACACAGATTAATATTAACACACTCACTTACACACTGTGTATATCATGACCCAGAGTCAGATACACCCTGTGAAGTGTAAAACACCCCCACTGTCCTCAGGAATATTAACACACTGACAGAGAACACAGATTAATATTAACACACTCACTGACACACTATGTATAACATGACCCACAGTCAGATACAACCTGTGAAGTGTAAAACACCCCCACTGTCCTCAGTAATATTAACACACTGACAGAGAACACAGATTAATATTAACACACTCACTGACACACTGTGTATATCATGACCCACAGTCAGATACACCCTGTGAAGTGTAAAACATCCCCACTGTCCTCAGGAATATTAACACACTGACAGAGAACACAGATTAATATTTACACACACACTGACACACTGTGTATATCATGACCCAGAGTCAGATACACCCTGTGAAGTGTAAAACACCCCCACTGTCCTCAGGAATATTAACACACTGACAGAGAACACAGATTAATATTAACACACTCACTGACACACTGTGTACATCATGACCCACAGTCAGATACACCCTGTGAAGTGTAAAACACCCCCACTGTCCTCAGTAATATTAACACACTGACAGAGAACACAGATTAATATTAACACACTCACTGACACACTGTGTATATCATGACCCACAGTCAGATACACCCTGTGAAGTGTAAAACACACCCACTGTCCTCAGTAATATTAACACACTGACAGAGAACACAGATTAATATTAACACACTCACTGTCACACTGTGTACATCATGACCCACAGTCAGATACACCCTGTGAAGTGTAAAACACCCCACTGTCCTCAGTAATATTAACACACTGACAGAGAACACAGATTAATATTAACACACTCACTGACACACTGTGTATATCATGACCCACAGTCAGATACACCCTGTGAAGTGTAAAACACCCCCACTGTCCTCAGGAATATTAACACACTGACAGAGAACACAGATTAATATTAACACACTCACTGACACACTGTGTATATCATGACCCAGAGTCAGATACACCCTGTGAAGTGTAAAACACCCCCACTGTCCTCAGGAATATTAACACACTGACAGAGAACACAGATTAATATTAACACACTCACTGACACACTATGTATAACATGACCCACAGTCAGATACACCCTGTGAAGTGTAAAACACCCCCACTGTCCTCAGGAATATTAACACACTGACAGAGAACACAGATTAATATTAACACACTCACTGACACACTGTGTATATCATGACCCAGAGTCAGATACACCCTGTGAAGTGTAAAACACCCCCACTGTCCTCAGGAATATTAACACACTGACAGAGAACACAGATTAATATTAACACACTCACTGACACACTATGTATAACATGACCCACAGTCAGATACAACCTGTGAAGTGTAAAACACCCCCACTGTCCTCAGTAATATTAACACACTGACAGAGAACACAGATTAATATTAACACACTCACTGACACACTGTGTATATCATGACCCACAGTCAGATACACCCTGTGAAGTGTAAAACACCCCCACTGTCCTCAGGAATATTAACACACTGACAGAGAACACAGATTAATATTAACACACTCACTGACACACTGTGTATATCATGACCCAGAGTCAGATACACCCTGTGAAGTGTAAAACACCCCCACTGTCCTCAGCAATATTAACACACTGACAGAGAACACAGATTAATATTAACACACTCACTGACACACTATGTATAAAATGACCCACAGTCAGATACAACCTGTGAAGTGTAAAACACCCCCACTGTCCTCAGTAATATTAACACACTGACAGAGAACACAGATTAATATTAACACACTCACTGACACACTGTGTATATCATGACCCACAGTCAGATACACCCTGTGAAGTGTAAAACATCCCCACTGTCCTCAGGAATATTAACACACTGACAGAGAACACAGATTAATATTTACACACACACTGACACACTGTGTATATCATGACCCAGAGTCAGATACACCCTGTGAAGTGTAAAACACCCCCACTGTCCTCAGGAATATTAACACACTGACAGAGAACACAGATTAATATTAACACACTCACTGACACACTATGTATAACATGACCCACAGTCAGATACAACCTGTGAAGTGTAAAACACCACCACTGTCCTCAGTAATATTAACACACTGACAGAGAACACAGATTAATATTAACACACTCACTGACACACTGTGTATATCATGACCCACAGTCAGATACACCCTGTGAAGTGTAAAACATCCCCACTGTCCTCAGGAATATTAACACACTGACAGAGAACACAGATTAATATTTACACACACACTGACACACTGTGTATATCATGACCCAGAGTCAGATACACCCTGTGAAGTGTAAAACACCCCCACTGTCCTCAGGAATATTAACACACTGACAGAGAACACAGATTAATATTAACACACTCACTGACACACTGTGTACATCATGACCCACAGTCAGATACACCCTGTGAAGTGTAAAACACCCCCACTGTCCTCAGTAATATTAACACACTGACAGAGAACACAGATTAATATTAACACACTCACTGACACACTGTGTATATCATGACCCACAGTCAGATACACCCTGTGAAGTGTAAAACACACCTACTGTCCTCAGTAATATTAACACACTGACAGAGAACACAGATTAATATTAACACACTCACTGTCACACTGTGTACATCATGACCCACAGTCAGATACACCCTGTGAAGTGTAAAACACCCCACTGTCCTCAGTAATATTAACACACTGACAGAGAACACAGATTAATATTAACACACTCACTGACACACTGTGTATATCATGACCCACAGTCAGATACACCCTGTGAAGTGTAAAACACCCCCACTGTCCTCAGGAATATTAACACACTGACAGAGAACACAGATTAATATTAACACACTCACTGACACACTGTGTATATCATGACCCAGAGTCAGATACACCCTGTGAAGTGTAAAACACCCCCACTGTCCTCAGGAATATTAACACACTGACAGAGAACACAGATTAATATTAACACACTCACTGACACACTATGTATAACATGACCCACAGTCAGATACAACCTGTGAAGTGTAAAACACCCCCACTGTCCTCAGTAATATTAACACACTGACAGAGAACACAGATTAATATTAACACACTCACTGACACACTGTGTATATCATGACCCACAGTCAGATACACCCTGTGAAGTGTAAAACATCCCCACTGTCCTCAGGAATATTAACACACTGACAGAGAACACAGATTAATATTTACACACACACTGACACACTGTGTATATCATGACCCAGAGTCAGATACACCCTGTGAAGTGTAAAACACCCCCACTGTCCTCAGGAATATTAACACACTGACAGAGAACACAGATTAATATTAACACACTCACTGACACACTGTGTACATCATGACCCACAGTCAGATACACCCTGTGAAGTGTAAAACACCCCCACTGTCCTCAGTAATATTAACACACTGACAGAGAACACAGATTAATATTAACACACTCACTGACACACTGTGTATATCATGACCCACAGTCAGATACACCCTGTGAAGTGTAAAACACACCCACTGTCCTCAGTAATATTAACACACTGACAGAGAACACAGATTAATATTAACACACTCACTGTCACACTGTGTACATCATGACCCACAGTCAGATACACCCTGTGAAGTGTAAAACACCCCCACTGTCCTCAGGAATATTAACATACTGACAGAGAACACAGATTAATATTAACACACTCACTGACACACTGTGTACATCATGACCCACAGTCAGATACACTCTGTGAAGTGTAAAACATTCCCACTGTCCTCAGGAATATTAACACACTGACAGAGAACACAGATTAATATTAACACACTCACTGACACACTGTGTACATCATGACCCACAGTCAGATACACCCTGTGAAGTGTAAAACATCCCAACTGTCCTCAGTAATATTAACACACTGACAGAGAACACAGATTAATATTAACACACTCTTTGACACACTGTGTATATCATGACGCACTGTCAGATACACCCGGTGAAGTGTAAAACACCCCCACTGTCCTCAGGAATATTAACACACTGACAGAGAACACAGATTAATATTAACACACTCACTGACACACTGTGTATATCATGACCCACAGTCAGATACACCCTGTGAAGTGTAAAACACACCCACTGTCCTCAGTAATATTAACATACTGACAGAGAACACAGATTAATATTAACACACTCACTGACACACTGTGTACATCATGACCCACAGTCAGATACACTCTGTGAAGTGTAAAACATTCCCACTGTCCTCAGGAATATTAACACACTGACAGAGAACACAGATTAATATTAACACACTCACTGACACACTGTGTACATCATGACCCACAGTCAGATACACCCTGTGAAGTGTAAAACATCCCAACTGTCCTCAGTAATATTAACACACTGACAGAGAACACAGATTAATATTAACACACTCTTTGACACACTGTGTATATCATGACGCACTGTCAGATACACCCGGTGAAGTGTAAAACACCCCCACTGTCCTCAGGAATATTAACACACTGACAGAGAACACAGATTAATATTAACACACTCACTGACACACTGTGCATATCATGACCCAGAGTTAGATACACCCTGTGAAGTGTAAAACACCCCCACTGTCCTCAGGAATATTAACACACTGACAGAGAACACAGATTAATATTAACACACTCACTGACACACTGTGTATATCATGACCCAGAGTCAGATACACCCTGTGAAGTGTAAAACACCCCCACTGTATTCAGGAATATTAACACACTGACAGAGAACACAGATTAATATTAACACACTCACTGACACACTATGTATAACATGACCCACAGTCAGATACACCCTGTGAAGTGTAAAACACCCCCACTGTCCTCAGTAATATTAACACACTGACAGAGAACACAGATTAATATTAACACACTCACTGACACACTGTGTACATCATGACCCACAGTCAGATGCACCCTGTGAAGTGTAAAACAACCCCACTGTCCTCAGGAATATTAACACACTGACAGAGAACACAGATTAATATTAACACACTCACTGACACACTATGTATATCATGACCCACAGTCAGATACACCCTGTGAAGTGTAAAACACCCCACTGTCCTCAGTAATATTAACACACTGACAGAGAACACAGATTAATATTAACACACTCACTGACACACTGTGTATATCATGACCCACAGTCAGATACACCCTGTGAAGTGTAAAACACCCCCACTGCCCTCAGGAATATTAACACACTGACAGAGAACACAGATTAATATTAACACACTCACTGACACACTGTGTATATCATGACCCAGAGTCAGATACACCCTGTGAAGTGTAAAACACCCCCACTGTACTCAGGAATATTAACACACTGACAGAGAACACAGATTAATATTAACACACTCACTGACACACTATGTATAACATGACCCACAGTCAGATACACCCTGTGAAGTGTAAAACACCCCCACTGTCCTCAGTAATATTAACACACTGACAGAGAACACAGATTAATATTAACACACTCACTGACACACTGTGTACATCATGACCCACAGTCAGATGCACCCTGTGAAGTGTAAAACAACCCCACTGTCCTCAGGAATATTAACACACTGACAGAGAACACAGATTAATATTAACACACTCACTGACACACTATGTATATCATGACCCACAGTCAGATACACCCTGTGAAGTGTAAAACACCCCACTGTCCTCAGTAATATTAACACACTGACAGAGAACACAGATTAATATTAACACACTCAATGACACACTGTGTATATCATGACCCACAGTCAGATACACCCTGTGAAGTGTAAAACACCCCCACTGTCCTCAGGAATATTAACACACTGACAGAGAACACAGATTAATATTAACACACTCACTGACACACTGTGTATATCATGACCCAGAGTCAGATACACCCTGTGAAGTGTAAAACACCCCCACTGTACTCAGGAATATTAACACACTGACAGAGAACACAGATTAATATTAACACACTCACTGACACACTATGTATAACATGACCCACAGTCAGATACACCCTGTGAAGTGTAAAACACCCCCACTGTCCTCAGTAATATTAACACACAGACAGAGAACACAGATTAATATTAACACACTCACTGACTCACTGTGTATATCATGACCCACAGTCAGATACACCCTGTGAAGTGTAAAACATCCCCACTGTCCTCAGGAATATTAACACACTGACATTGAACACAGATTAATATTTACACACTCACTGACACACTGTGTATATCATGACCCACAGTCAGATACACCCTGTGAAGTGTAAAACACCCCCACTGTCCTCAGGAATATTAACACACTGACAGAGAACACAGATTAATATTAACACACTCACTGACACACTGTGTACATCATGACCCACAGTCTGATACACCCTGTGAAGTGTAAAACAACCCCACTGTCCTCAGTAATATTAACACACTGACAGAGAACACAGATTAATATTAACACACTCACTGACACACTGTGTACATCATGACCCACAGTCAGTTACACCCTCTGAAGTGCAAAACACCCCCACTGTCCTCAGTAATATTAACACACTGACAGAGAACACAGATTAATATTAACACTCTCACTGACACACTGTGTACATCATGACCCACAGTCAGATACACCCTGTGAAGTGTAAAACACCCCCACTGTCCTCAGGAATATTAACACACTGACAGAGAACACAGATTAATATTAACACACTCACTGACACACTGTGTACATCATGACCCACAGTCAGATACACTCTGTGAAGTGTAAAACATTCCCACTGTCCTCAGGAATATTAACACACTGACAGAGAACACAGATTAATATTAACACACTCACTGACACACTGTGTACATCATGACCCACAGTCAGATACACCCTGTGAAGTGTAAAACATCCCAACTGTCCTCAGTAATATTAACACACTGACAGAGAACACAGATTAATATTAACACACTCACTGACACACTGTGTATATCATGACCCACTGTCAGATACACCCGGTGAAGTGTAAAACACCCCCACTGTCCTCAGGAATATTAACACACTGACAGAGAACACAGATTAATATTAACACACTCACTGACACACTGTGTATATCATGACCCAGAGTTAGATACACCCTGTGAAGTGTAAAACACCCCCACTGTCCTCAGTAATATTAACACACTGACAGAGAACACAGATTAATATTAACACACTCACTGACACACTGTGTACATCATGACCCACAGTCAGATACACCCTGTGAAGTGTAAAACAACCCCACTGTCCTCAGGAATATTAACACACTGACAGAGAACACAGATTAATATTAACACACTCACTGACACACTATGTATATCATGACCCACAGTCAGATACACCCTGTGAAGTGTAAAACACCCCACTGTCCTCAGTAATATTAACACACTGACAGAGAACACAGATTAATATTAACACACTCACTGACACACTGTGTATATCATGACCCACAGTCAGATACACCCTGTGAAGTGTAAAACACCCCCACTGTCCTCAGGAATATTAACACACTGACAGAGAACACAGATTAATATTAACACACTCACTGACACACTGTGTATATCATGACCCAGAGTCAGATACACCCTGTGAAGTGTAAAACACCCCCACTGTCCTCAGGAATATTAACACACTGACAGAGAACACAGATTAATATTAACACACTCACTGACACACTATGTATAACATGACCCACAGTCAGATACAACCTGTGAAGTGTAAAACACCCCCACTGTCCTCAGTAATATTAACACACTGACAGAGAACACAGATTAATATTAACACACTCACTGACACACTGTGTATATCATGACCCACAGTCAGATACACCCTGTGAAGTGTAAAACATCCCCACTGTCCTCAGGAATATTAACACACTGACAGAGAACACAGATTAATATTTACACACACACTGACACACTGTGTATATCATGACCCAGAGTCAGATACACCCTGTGAAGTGTAAAACACCCCCACTGTCCTCAGGAATATTAACACACTGACAGAGAACACAGATTAATATTAACACACTCACTGACACACTGTGTACATCATGACCCACAGTCAGATACACCCTGTGAAGTGTAAAACACCCCCACTGTCCTCAGTAATATTAACACACTGACAGAGAACACAGATTAATATTAACACACTCACTGACACACTGTGTATATCATGACCCACAGTCAGATACACCCTGTGAAGTGTAAAACACACCCACTGTCCTCAGTAATATTAACACACTGACAGAGAACACAGATTAATATTAACACACTCACTGTCACACTGTGTACATCATGACCCACAGTCAGATACACCCTGTGAAGTGTAAAACACCCCCACTGTCCTCAGGAATATTAACATACTGACAGAGAACACAGATTAATATTAACACACTCACTGACACACTGTGTACATCATGACCCACAGTCAGATACACTCTGTGAAGTGTAAAACATTCCCACTGTCCTCAGGAATATTAACACACTGACAGAGAACACAGATTAATATTAACACACTCACTGACACACTGTGTACATCATGACCCACAGTCAGATACACCCTGTGAAGTGTAAAACATCCCAACTGTCCTCAGTAATATTAACACACTGACAGAGAACACAGATTAATATTAACACACTCTTTGACACACTGTGTATATCATGACGCACTGTCAGATACACCCGGTGAAGTGTAAAACACCCCCACTGTCCTCAGGAATATTAACACACTGACAGAGAACACAGATTAATATTAACACACTCACTGACACACTGTGCATATCATGACCCAGAGTTAGATACACCCTGTGAAGTGTAAAACACCCCCACTGTCCTCAGGAATATTAACACACTGACAGAGAACACAGATTAATATTAACACACTCACTGACACACTGTGTATATCATGACCCAGAGTCAGATACACCCTGTGAAGTGTAAAACACCCCCACTGTATTCAGGAATATTAACACACTGACAGAGAACACAGATTAATATTAACACACTCACTGACACACTATGTATAACATGACCCACAGTCAGATACACCCTGTGAAGTGTAAAACACCCCCACTGTCCTCAGTAATATTAACACACTGACAGAGAACACAGATTAATATTAACACACTCACTGACACACTGTGTACATCATGACCCACAGTCAGATGCACCCTGTGAAGTGTAAAACAACCCCACTGTCCTCAGGAATATTAACACACTGACAGAGAACACAGATTAATATTAACACACTCACTGACACACTATGTATATCATGACCCACAGTCAGATACACCCTGTGAAGTGTAAAACACCCCACTGTCCTCAGTAATATTAACACACTGACAGAGAACACAGATTAATATTAACACACTCACTGACACACTGTGTATATCATGACCCACAGTCAGATACACCCTGTGAAGTGTAAAACACCCCCACTGTCCTCAGGAATATTAACACACTGACAGAGAACACAGATTAATATTAACACACTCACTGACACACTGTGTATATCATGACCCAGAGTCAGATACACCCTGTGAAGTGTAAAACACCCCCACTGTACTCAGGAATATTAACACACTGACAGAGAACACAGATTAATATTAACACACTCACTGACACACTATGTATAACATGACCCACAGTCAGATACACCCTGTGAAGTGTAAAACACCCCCACTGTCCTCAGTAATATTAACACACTGACAGAGAACACAGATTAATATTAACACACTCACTGACACACTGTGTACATCATGACCCACAGTCAGATGCACCCTGTGAAGTGTAAAACAACCCCACTGTCCTCAGGAATATTAACACACTGACAGAGAACACAGATTAATATTAACACACTCACTGACACACTATGTATATCATGACCCACAGTCAGATACACCCTGTGAAGTGTAAAACACCCCACTGTCCTCAGTAATATTAACACACTGACAGAGAACACAGATTAATATTAACACACTCACTGACACACTGTGTATATCATGACCCACAGTCAGATACACCCTGTGAAGTGTAAAACACCCCCACTGTCCTCAGGAATATTAACACACTGACAGAGAACACAGATTAATATTAACACACTCACTGACACACTGTGTATATCATGACCCAGAGTCAGATACACCCTGTGAAGTGTAAAACACCCCCACTGTACTCAGGAATATTAACACACTGACAGAGAACACAGATTAATATTAACACACTCACTGACACACTATGTATAACATGACCCACAGTCAGATACACCCTGTGAAGTGTAAAACACCCCCACTGTCCTCAGTAATATTAACACACAGACAGAGAACACAGATTAATATTAACACACTCACTGACACACTGTGTATATCATGACCCACAGTCAGATACACCCTGTGAAGTGTAAAACATCCCCACTGTCCTCAGGAATATTAACACACTGACATTGAACACAGATTAATATTTACACACTCACTGACACACTGTGTATATCATGACCCACAGTCAGATACACCCTGTGAAGTGTAAAACACCCCCACTGTCCTCAGGAATATTAACACACTGACACAGAACACAGATTAATATTAACACACTCACTGACACACTGTGTACATCATGACCCACAGTCTGATACACCCTGTGAAGTGTAAAACAACCCCACTGTCCTCAGTAATATTAACACACTGACAGAGAACACAGATTAATATTAACACACTCACTGACACACTGTGTACATCATGACCCAGAGTCAGATACACCCTGTGAAGTGTAAAACACCCCCACTGTCCTCAGTAATATTAACACACTGACAGAGAACACAGATTAATATTAACACACTCACTGACTCACTGTGTACATCATGACCCACAGTCAGATACACCCTGTGAAGTGTAAAACACCCCCACTGTCCTCAGCAATATTAACACACTGACAGAGAACACAGATTAATATTAACACACTCACTGACACACTGTGTATATCATGACCCACTGTCAGATACACCCGGTGAAGTGTAAAACACCCCCACTGTCCTCAGGAATATTAACACACTGACAGAGAACACAGATTAATATTATCACACTCACTGACACACTGTGTATATCATGACCCAGAGTTAGATACACCCTGTGAAGTGTAAAACACCCCCACTGTCCTCAGTAATATTAACACACTGACAGAGAACACAGATTAATATTAACACACTCACTGACACACTGTGTACATCATGACCCACAGTCAGATGCTCCCTGTGAAGTGTAAAACAACCCCACTGTCCTCAGGAATATTAACACACTGACAGAGAACACAGATTAATATTAACACACTCACTGACACACTATGTATATCATGACCCACAGTCAGATACTCCCTGTGAAGTGTAAAACACCCCACTGTCCTCAGCAATATTAACACACTGACAGAGAACACAGATTAATATTAACACACTCACTGACACACTGTGTATATCATGACCCACAGTCAGATACACCCTGTGAAGTGTAAAACACCCCCACTGTCCTCAGGAATATTAACACACTGACAGAGAACACAGATTAATATTAACACACTCACTGACACACTGTGTATATCATGACCCAGAGTCAGATACACCCCGTGAAGTGTAAAACACCCCCACTGTCCTCAGGAATATTAACACACTGACAGAGAACACAGATTAATATTAACACACTCACTGACACACTATGTATAACATGACCCACAGTCAGATACACCCTGTGAAGTGTAAAACACCCCCACTGTCCTCAGTAATATTAACACACTGACAGAGAACACAGATTAATATTAACACACTCACTGACACACTGTGTATATCATGACCCACAGTCAGATACACCCTGTGAAGTGTAAAACATCCCCACTGTCCTCAGGAATATTAACACACTGACAGAGAACACAGATTAATATTTACACTCTCACTGACACACTGTGTATATCATGACCCACAGTCAGATACACCCTGTGAAGTGTAAAACACCCCCACTGTCCTCAGGAATATTAACACACTGACAGAGAACACAGATTAATATTAACACACTCCCTGACACACTGTGTATATCATGACCCACAGTCAGATACACCCTGTGAAGTGTAAAACACCCCCACTGTCCTCAGTAATATTAACACACTGACAGAGAACACAGATTAATATTAACACACTCACTGACACACTGTGTATATCATGACCCACAGTCAGATACACCCTGTGAAGTGTAAAACACCCCCACTGTCCTCAGTAATATTAACACACTGACAGAGAACACAGATTAATATTAACACACTCACTGACACACTGTGTATATCATGACCCAGAGTCAGATACACCCTGTGAAGTGTAAAACATTCCCACTGTCCTCAGTAATATTAACACACTGACAGAGAACACAGATTAATATTAACACACTCACTGACACACTGTGTATATCATGACCCACAGTCAGATACACCCTGTGAAGTGTAAAACACCCCCACTGTCCTCAGGAATATTAACACACTGACAGAGAACACAGATTAATATTAACACACTCACTGACACACTGTGTATACCATGACCCACAGTCAGATACACCCTGTGAAGTGTAAAACATCCCCACTGTCCTCAGGAATATTAACACACTGACAGAGAACACAGATTAATATTAGCACACTCACTGACACACTGTGTACATCATGACCCACAGTAAGATACACCCTGTGAAGTGTAAAACACCCCCACTGTCCTCAGTAATATTAACACACTGACAGAGAACACAGATTAATATTAACACACTCACTGACACACTGTGTACATCATGACCCACAGCCAGATACACCCTGTGAAGTGTAAAACACCCCCACTGCCCTCAGTAATATTAACACACTGACAGAGAACACAGATTAATATTAACACACTCACTGACACACTGTGTACATCATGACCCACAGCCAGATAAACCCTGTGAAGTGTAAAACATTCCCACTGCCCTCCGCAATATTAACACACTGACAGAGTACACAGATTAATATTAACAGTCTCACTGACACACTGTGTATATCATGACCCACAGTCAGATACACCCTGTGAAGTGTAAAACACCCCCACTGTCCTCAGGAATATTAACACAATGACAGAGAACACAGATTAATATTAACACACTCACTGACACACTGTGTATATCATGACCCACAGTCAGATACACCCTGTGAAGTGTAAAACACCCCCACTGTCCTCAGGAATATTAACACACTGACAGAGAACACAGATTAATTTAACACACTCACTGACACACTGTGTATATCATGACCCAAAGTCAGATAAACCCGGTGAAGTGTAAAACACCCCCACTGTCCTCAGGAATATTAACACACTGACAGAGAACACAGATTAATATTAACACACTCACTGACACACTGTGTATATCATGACCCACAGTTAGATACACCCTGTGAATTGTAAAACACCCCACTGTCCTCAGGAATATTAACACACTGACAGAGAACACAGTTTAATATTAACACACTCACTGACACACTGTGTATATCATGACCCACAGACAGATGCACCCTGTGAAGTGTAAAACACCCCCACTGTCCTCAGGAATATTAACACACTGACAGAGAACACAGATTAATATTAACACACTCACTGACACACTGTGTACATCATGACCCACAGTCCGATGCACCCTGTGAAGTGTAAAACACCCCCACTGTCCTCAGTAATATTAACACACTGACAGTGAACACAGATTAATATTAACACACTCACTGACACACTGTGTACATCATGACTCACAGTCAGATACACCCTGTGAAGTGTAAAACACCCCCAATGTCCTCAGTAATATTAACACACTGACAGAGAACACAGATTAATATTAACACACTCACTGGCACACTGTGTACATCATGACCCACAGTCAGATACACCCTGTGAAGTGTAAAACACCCCCACTGTCCTCAGTAATATTAACACACTGACAGAGAACACAGATTAATATTAACACACTCACTGACACACTGTGTATATCATGACCCACAGTCAGATAAACCCTGTGAAGTGTAAAACACCCCCACTGTCCTCAGGAATATTAACACACTGACAGAGAACACAGATTAATATTAACACACTCACTGACACACTGTGTATATCATGACCCACAGTCAGATACACCCTGTGAAGTGTAAAACATCCGCACTGTCCTCAGGAATATTAACACACTGACAGAGAACACAGATTAATATTAACACACTCACTGACACACTGTGTATATCATGACCCACAGTCAGATACACCCTGTGAAGTGTAAAACAACCCCACTGTCCTCAGGAATATTAACACACTGACAGAGAACACAGATTAATATTAACACACTCACTGACACACTGTGTACATCATGACCCACAGTCAGATACACCCTGTGAAGTGTAAAACACCCCCACTGTCCTCAGTAATATTAACACACTGACAGAGAACACAGATTAATGTTAACACACTCACTGACACACTGTGTATATCATGACCCACAGTCAGATACACCCTGTGAAGTGTAAAACACCCCCACTGTCCTCAGTAATATTAACACACTGACAGAGAACACAGATTAATATTAACACACACACTGACACACTGTGTATATCATGACCCACAGTCAGATACACCCTGTGAAGTGTAAAACATCCCCACTGTCCTCAGTAATATTAACACACTGACAGAGAACACAGATTAATATTAACACACTCACTGACACACTGTGTACATCATGACCCACAGTCAGATACACCCTGTGAAGTGTAAAACACCCCCGCTGTCCTCAGCAATATTAACACACTGACAGAGAACACAGATTAATATTAACACACTCACTGACACACTGTGTATATCATGATCCACAGTCAGATAAACCCTGTGAAGTGTAAAACACCCCCACTGTCCTCAGTAATATTAACACACTGAGAGAGAACACAGATTAATATTAACACACTCACTGACACACTGTGTATATCATGACCCAGAGTCAGATACACACGGTGAAGTGTAAAACACCCCCACTGTCCTCAGTAATATTAACACACTGACAGAGAACACAGATTAATATTAACACACTCACTGACACACTGTGTATATCATGACCCACAGTCAGATACACCCGGTGAAGTGTAAAACACCCCCACTGTCCTCAGTAATATTAACACACTGACAGAGAACACAGATTAATATTAACACACTCACTGAAACACTGTGTATATCATGACCCACAGTCAGATACACCCTGTGAAGTGTAAAACACCCCCACTGTCCTCAGGAATATTAACACACTGACAGAGAACACAGATTAATATTAACACTTTCACTGACACACTGTGTATATCATGACCCACAGTCAAATACACCCTGTGAAGTGTAAAACACCCCCACTGTCCTCAGTGATATTAACACACTGACAGAGAACACAGATTAATATTAACACACTCACTGACACACTGTGTATATCATGATCCACAGTCAGATACACCCTGTGAAGTGTAAAACATTCCCACAATCCTCAGTAATATTAACACACTGACAGAGAATACAGATTAATACTAACACACTCACTGACACACTGTGTATATCATGACCCAGAGTCAGATGCACCCTGTGAAGTATAAAACACCCCCACTGTCCTCAGTAATATTAACACACTGACAGAGAACACAGATTAATATTAACACACTCACTGACACACTGTGTATATCATGACCCACAGTCAGATACAACCTGTGAAGTGTAAAACAACCCCACTGTCCTCAGGAATATTAACACACTGACAGAGAACACAGATTAATATTAACACACTCACTGACACACTGTGTATATCATGACCCACAGTCAGATACACAGTGTGAAGTGTAAAACACACCCACTGACCTCAGTAATATTAACACACTGACATAGAACACAGATTAATATTAACACACTCACTGACACATTGTGTATATCATGACCCACAGTCAGATACACCCTGTGAAGTGTAAAACACCCCCACTGTCCTCAGGAATATTAACACACTGACAGAGAACACAGATTAATATTAACACACTCACTGACACACTGTGTATATCATGACCCACAGTCAGATACACCCTGTGAAGTGTAAAACACACCCACTGTCCTCAGGAATATTAACACACTGACAGAGAACACAGATTAATATTAACACACTCACTGACACACTGTGTACATCATGACCCACAGTCAGATGCACCCTGTGAAGTGTAAAACATTCCCACTGTCCTCAGGAATATTAACACACTGACAGAGAACACAGATTAATATGAACACACTCACTGACACACTGTGTATATCATGACCCACAGTCAGATACACCCTGTGAAGTGTAAAACACCCCCACTGTCCTCAGCAATATTAACACACTGACAGAGAAAACAGATTAATATTAACACACTCACTGACACACTGTGTACATCATGACCCACAGTCAGATACACCCGGTGAAGTGTAAAACATCCCCACTGTCCTCAGTAATATTAACACAATGACAGAGAACACAGATTAATATTAACACACTCACTGACACACTGTGTATATCATGACCCACAGTCAGATACACCCTGTGAAGTGCAAAAAACCCCCACTGTCCTCAGTAATATTAACACACTGACAGAGAACACAGATTAATATTAACACACTCACTGACACACTGTGTACATCATGACTCACAGTCAGATACACCCTGTGAAGTGTAAAACACCCCCACTGTCCTCAGTAATATTAACACACTGACAGAGAACACAGATTAATATTAACACACTCACTGACACACTGTGTACATCATGACCCACAGTCAGATACAACCTGTGAAGTGTAAAACAACCCCACTGTCCTCAGGAATATTAACACACTGACAGAGAACACAGATTAATATTAACACACTCACTGACACACTGTGTATATCATGACCCACAGTCAGATACACCCTGTGAAGTGTAAAACACCCCCACTGTCCTCAGTAATATTAACACATTGACAGAGAACACAGATTAATATTAACACACTCACTGACACACTGAGTATATCATGACCCACAGTCAGATACACCCTGTGAAGTGTAAAACACCCCCACTGTCCTCAGTAATATTAACACACTGACAGAGAACACAGATTAATATTAACACACTCACTGACACACTGTATACATCATGACCCAGAGTCAGATACACCCTGTGAAGTGTAAAACTCCCCCACTGTCCTCAGTAATATTAACACACTGACAGAGAACACAGATTAATATTAACACACTCACTGACACACTGTGTACATCATGACTCACAGTCAGATACACCCTGTGAAGTGTAAAACACCCCCACTGTCCTCAGTAATATTAACACACTGACAGAGAACACAGATTAATATTAACACACTCACTGACACACTGTGTACATCATGACTCACAGTCAGATACACCCTGTTAAATGTAAAACACCCCCACTGTCCTCAGGAATATTAACACACTGACAGAGAACACAGATTAATATTAACACACTCACTGACACACTGTGTACATCATGACCCACAGTCAGATACACCCTGTGAAGTGTAAAACATCCCCACTGTCCTCAGGAATATTAACACACTGACACAGAACACAGAATTATATTAACACACTCACTGACACACTGTGTATATCATGACCCACAGTCAGATACACCCTGTGAAGTGTAAAACACCATCACTGTCCTCAGTAATATTAACACACTGACAGAGAACACAGATTAATATTAACACACTCACTGACGCACTGTGTACATCATGATCCACAGTCAGATACACCCTGTGAAGTGTAAAACACCCCCACTGTCCTCAGTAATATTAACACACTGACAGAGAACACAGATTAATATTAACACACTCACTGACACACTGTGTACATCATGACCCACAGTCAGATACACCCTGTGAAGTGTAAAACACCCCCACTGTCCTCAGCAACATTAACACACTGACAGAGAACACAGATTAATATTAACACAATCACTGACACACTGTGTACATCATGACCCACAGTCAGATAAACCCTGTGAAGTGTAAAACATCCCCACTGTCCTCAGCAATATTAACACACTGACAGAGAACACAGATTAATATTAACACACTCACTGACACACTGTGTACATCATGACCCACAGTCAGATACACCCTGTGAAGTGTAAAACACCCCCACTGTCCTCAGGAATATTAACACACTGACAGAGAACACAGATTAATATTAACACACTCACTGACACACTGTGTACATCATGACCCACAGTCAGATACACCCTGTGAAGTGTAAAACATCCCCACAGTCCTCAGCAATATTAACACACTGACAGAGAATACAGATTAATATTAACACACTCACTGAAACACTGTGTACATCATGACACACAGTCAGATACACCCTGTGAAGTGTAAAACACCCCCACTGTCCTCAGTAATATTAACACACTGACACAGAACACAGATTAATATTAACACACTCACTGACACACTGTGTATATCATGACCCAGAGTCAGATGCACCCTGTGAAGTATAAAACACCCCCACTGTCCTCAGTAATATTAACACACTGACAGAGAACACAGATTAATATTAACACACTCACTGACACACTGTGTCTATCATGACCCACAGTCAGATACAACCTGTGAAGTGTAAAACAACCCCACTGTCCTCAGGAATATTAACACACTGACAGAGAACACAGATTAATATTAAAACACTCACTGACACACTGTGTATATCATGACCCACAGTCAGATACACCCTGTGAAGTGTAAAACACCCCCACTGTCCTCAGTAATATTAACACACTGACAGAGAACACAGATTAATATTAACACACTCACTGACACACTGTGTACATCATGACTCACAGTCAGATACACCCTGTGAAGTGTAAAACACCCCCACTGTCCTCAGTAATATTAACACACTGACAGAGAACACAGATTAATATTAACACACTCACTGACACACTGTGTACATCATGACTCACAGTCAGATACACCCTGTTAAATGTAAAACACCCCCACTGTCCTCAGGAATATTAACACACTGACAGAGAACACAGATTAATATTAACACACTCACTGACACGCTGTGTACATCATGACCCACAGTCAGATACACCCTGTGAAGTGTAAAACATCCCCACTGTCCTCAGGAATATTAACACACTGACACAGAACACAGAATTATATTAACACACTCACTGACACACTGTGTATATCATGACCCACAGTCAGATACACCCTGTGAAGTGTAAAACACCATCACTGTCCTCAGTAATATTAACACACTGACAGAGAACACAGATTAATATTAACACACTCACTGACGCACTGTGTACATCATGATCCACAGTCAGATACACCCTGTGAAGTGTAAAACACCCCCACTGTCCTCAGTAATATTAACACACTGACAGAGAACACAGATTAATATTAACACACTCACTGACACACTGTGTACATCATGACCCACAGTCAGATACACCCTGTGAAGTGTAAAACACCCCCACTGTCCTCAGCAACATTAACACACTGACAGAGAACACAGATTAATATTAACACAATCACTGACACACTGTGTACATCATGACCCACAGTCAGATAAACCCTGTGAAGTGTAAAACATCCCCACTGTCCTCAGCAATATTAACACACTGACAGAGAACACAGATTAATATTAACACACTCACTGACACACTGTGTACATCATGACCCACAGTCAGATACACCCTGTGAAGTGTAAAACACCCCCACTGTCCTCAGGAATATTAACACACTGACAGAGAACACAGATTAATATTAACACACTCACTGACACACTGTGTACATCATGACCCACAGTCAGATACACCCTGTGAAGTGTAAAACATCCCCACAGTCCTCAGCAATATTAACACACTGACAGAGAATACAGATTAATATTAACACAATCACTGACACACTGTGTACATCATGACACACAGTCAGATACACCCTGTGAAGTGTAAAACACCCCCACTGTCCTCAATAATATTAACACACTGACACAGAACACAGATTAATATTAACACACTCACTGACACACTGTGTATATCATGACCCAGAGTCAGATGCACCCTGTGAAGTATAAAACACCCCCACTGTCCTCAGTAATATTAACACACTGACAGAGAACACAGATTAATATTAACACACTCACTGACACACTGTGTCTATCATGACCCACAGTCAGATACAACCTGTGAAGTGTAAAACAACCCCACTGTCCTCAGGAATATTAACACACTGACAGAGAACACAGATTAATATTAAAACACTCACTGACACACTGTGTATATCATGACCCACAGTCAGATACACCCTGTGAAGTGTAAAACACCCCCACTGTCCTCAGTAATATTAACACACTGACAGAGAACACAGATTAATATTAACACACTCACTGACACACTGTGTATATCATGACCCACAGTCAGATACACCCTGTGAAGTGTAAAACACCCCCACTGTCCTCAGTAATATTAACACACTGACAGAGAACACAGATTAATATTAACACACTCACTGACACACTGTGTACATCATGACCCACAGTCAGATACACCCTGTGAAGTGTAAAACAACCCCACTGTCCTCAGTAATATTAACACACTGACAGAGAACACAGATTAATATTAACACACTCACTGACACACAGTGTATATCATGACCCACAGTCAGATACACCCTGTGAAGTGTAAAACACCCCCACTGTCCTCAGCAATATTAACACACTGACAGAGAACACAGATTAATATTAACACACTCACTGACGCACTGTGTACATCATGATACACAGTCAGATACACCCTGTGAAGTGTAAAACATCCCCACTGTCCTCAGGAATATTAACACACTGACAGAGTGCACAGATTAATATTAACACACTCACTGACACACTGTGTATATCATGACCCACAGTCAGATACACCCTGTGAAGTGTAAAACACCCCCACTGTCCTCAGTAATATTAACACACTGACAGAGAACACAGATTAATATTAACACACTCACTGACACACTGTGTATATCATGACCCACTGTCAGATGCACCCTGTGAAGTATAAAACACCCCCACTGTCCTCAGTAATATTAACACACTGACAGAGAACACAGATTAATATTAACACACTCACTGACACACTGTGTCTATCATGACCCACAGTCAGATACAACCTGTGAAGTGTAAAACAACCCCACTGTCCTCAGGAATATTAACACACTGACAGAGAACACAGATTAATATTAAAACACTCACTGACACACTGTGTATATCATGACCCACAGTCAGATACACCCTGTGAAGTGTAAAACACCCCCACTGTCCTCAGTAATATTAACACACTGACAGAGAACACAGATTAATATTAACACACTCACTGACACACTGTGTATATCATGACCCACAGTCAGATACACCCTGTGAAGTGTAAAACACCCCCACTGTCCTCAGTAATATTAACACACTGACAGAGAACACAGATTAATATTAACACACTCACTGACACACTGTGTACATCATGACCCACAGTCAGATACACCCTGTGAAGTGTAAAACACCCCCACTGTCCTCAGTAATATTAACACACTGACAGAGAACACAGATTAATATTAACACACTCACTGACACACAGTGTATATCATGACCCACAGTCAGATACACCCTGTGAAGTGTAAAACACCCCCACTGTCCTCAGCAATATTAACACAATGACAGAGAACACAGATTAATATTAACACACTCACTGACGCACTGTGTACATCATGATCCACAGTCAGATACACCCTGTGAAGTGTAAAACATCCCCACTGTCCTCAGGAATATTAACACACTGACAGAGTGCACAGATTAATATTAACACACTCACTGACACACTGTGTATATCATGACCCACAGTCAGATACACCCTGTGAAGTGTAAAACACCCCCACTGTCCTCAGTAATATTAACACACTGACAGAGAACACAGATTAATATTAACACACTCACTGACACACGTTGTATATCATGACCCAGAGTCAGATGCACCCTGTGAAGTATAAAACACCCCCACTGTCCTCAGTAATATTAACACACTGACAGAGAACACAGATTAATATTAACACACTCACTGACACACTGTGTATATCATGACCCACTGTCAGATAAACCCTGTGAAGTGTAAAACACCCCCACTGTCCTCAGCAATATTAACACACTGACAGAGAACACAGATTAATATTAACACACTCACTGACACACTGTGTCTATCATGACCCACAGTCAGATACAACCTTTGAAGTGTAAAACACCCCCACTGTCCTCAGGAATATTAACACACTGACAGAGAACACAGATTAATATTAACACACTCACTGACACACTGTGTATATCATGACCCACAGTCAGATACACCCTGTGAAGTGTAAAACACCCCCACTGTCCTCAGGAATATTAACACACTGACGGAGAACACAGATTAATATTAACACACTCACTGACACACTGTGTACATCATGACCCACAGTCAGATACACCCTGTGAAGTGTAAAACACCCCCACTGTCCTCAGGAATATTAACACACTGACAGAGAACACAGATTAATATTAACACACTCACTGACACACTGTGTATATCATGACCCAGAGTCAGATACACCCTGTGAAGTGTAAAACACCCCCACTGTCCTCAGTAATATTAACACACTGATAGAGAACACAGATTAATATGAACACATTCACTGACACACTGTGTATATCATGACCCAGAGTCAGATACACCCTGTGACGTGTAAAACACCCCCACTGTCCTCAGTAATATTAACACACTGACAGAGAACACAGATTAATATTAACACACTCACTGACACACTGTGTATATCATGACCAAGAGTCAGATACACCCTGTGAAGTGTAAAACACCCCCACTGTCCTCAGTAACATTAACACACTGACAGAGAACACAGATTAATATTAACACACTCACTGACACACTGTGTATATCATGACCCACAGTCAGATAAACCCTGTGAAGTGTAAAACACCCCAACTGTCCTCAGGAATATTAACACAGTGACAGAGAACACAGATTAATATTAACACTCTCACTGACACACTGTGTATATCATGACCCACAGTCAGATACTCCCTGTTAAATGTAAAACACCCCCACTGTCCTCAGTAATATTAACACACTGACAGAGAACTCAGATTAATATTAACACACTCACTGACACACTGTGTATATCATGACCCACAGTCAGATACACCCTGTGAAGTGTAAAACACACCACTGTCCTTGGTAATATTGACACTTGACAGAGAACACAGATTAAAATTAACACACTCACTGACACACTGTGTATAACATGACGCACAGTCAGATACACCCTGTGAAGTGTAAAACACCCCCACTTTCCTCAGTAATATTAACACACTGACAGAGAACACAGATTAATATTAACACTCTCACTGACACACTGTGTACATCATGACCCACAGTCAGATACACCCTGTGAAGTGTAAAACACCCCCACTGTCCTCAGGAATATTAACACACTGACAGAGAACACAGATTAATATTAACACACTCACTGACACACTGTGTACATCATGACCCACAGTCAGATCCACCCTGTGAAGTGTAAAACATCCCCACTGTCCTCAGGAATATTAACACACTGACACAGAACACAGATTTATATTAACACACTCACTGACACACTGTGTATATCATGACCCACAGTCAGATACACCCTGTGAAGTGTAAAACACCATCACTGTCCTCAGTAATATTAACACACTGACAGAGAACACAGATTAATATTAACACACTCACTGACACACTGTGTACATCATGATCCACAGTCAGATACACCCTGTGAAGTGTAAAACACCCCCACTGTCCTCAGTAATATTAACACACTGACAGAGAACACAGATTAATATTAACACACTCACTGACACACTGTGTACATCATGACCCACAGTCAGATACACCCTGTGAAGTGCAAAACACCCCCACTGTCCTCAGCAATATTAACACACTGACAGAGAACACAGATTAATATTAACACACTCACTGACACACTGTGTCCATCATGACCCACAGTCAGATAAACCCTGTGAAGTGTAAAACATCCCCACTGTCCTCTGCAATATTAACACACTGACAGAGAACACAGATTAATATTAACACACTCACTGACACACTGTGTACATCATGACCCACAGTCAGATACACTCTGTGAAGTGTAAAACACCCCCACTGTCCTCAGCAATATTAACACACTGACAGAGAACACAGATTAATATTAACACACTCACTGACACACTGTGTATATCATGACCCACAGTCAGATAAACCCTGTGAAGTGTAAAACACCCCCACTGTCCTCAGGAATATTAACACACTGACAGAGAACACAGATTAATATTAACACACTCACTGACACACTGTGTATATCATGACTCACAGTCAGATACACCCTGTGAAGTGTAAAACATCCCCACTGTCCTCAGGAATATTAACACACTGACAGAGAACACAGATTAATATTAACACACTCACTGACACACTGTGTATATCATGACCCACTGTCAGATACACCCGGTGAAGTGTAAAACACCCCCACTGTCCTCAGTAATATTAACACACTGACAGAGAACACAGATTAATATTAACACACTCACTGACACACTGTGTATATCATGACCCACAGTCAGATAAACCCTGTGAAGTGTAAAACACCCCCACTGTCCTCAGGAATATTAACACACTGACAGAGAACACAGATTAATATTAACACACTCACTGACACACTGTGTACATCATGACCCACAGTCAGATACACCCGGTGAAGTGTAAAACACCCCCACTGTACTCAGTAATATTAACACACTGACAGAGAACACGGATTAATATTAACACACTCACTGAAACACTGTGTATATCATGACCCACTGTCAGATACACCCGGTGAAGTGTAAAGCACCCCTACTGTCCTCAGTAATATTAACACACTGACAGAGAACACAGATTGATATTAACACACTCACTGACACACTGTGTACATCATGACCCACAGTCAGATACACCCTGTGAAGTGTAAAACACCCCCACTGTCCTCAGTAATATTAACACACTGACAGAGAACACAGATTAATATTAACACACTCACTGACACACTGTGTATATCATGACCCACAGTCAGATACACCCTGTGAAGTGTAAAACACCCCCACTGTCCTCAGGAATATTAACACACTGACAGAGAACACAGATTAATATTAACACACTCACTGACACACTGTGTACATCATGACCCACAGTCAGATACACCCTGTGAAGTGTAAAACACCCCCACTGTTCTCAGGAATATTAACACACTGACAGAGAACACAGATTAATATTAACACACTCACTGACACACTGTGTCCATCATGACCCACAGTCAGATAAACCCTGTGAAGTGTAAAACATCCCCACTGTCCTCAGCAATATTAACACACTGACAGAGAACACAGATTAATATTAACACACTCACTGACACACTGTGTACATCATGACCCACAGTCAGATACACCCTGTGAAGTGTAAAACACCCCCACTGTCCTCAGCAATATTAACACACTGACAGAGAACACAGATTAATATTAACACACTCACTGACACACTGTGTATATCATGACCCACAGTCAGATAAACCCTGTGAAGTGTAAAACACCCCCACTGTCCTCAGGAATATTAACACACTGACAGAGAACACAGATTAATATTAACACACTCACTGACACACTGTGTATATCATGACTCACAGTCAGATACACCCTGTGAAGTGTAAAACATCCCCACTGTCCTCAGGAATATTAACACACTGACAGAGAACACAGATTAATATTAACACACTCACTGACACACTGTGTATATCATGACCCACTGTCAGATACACCCGGTGAAGTGTAAAACACCCCCACTGTCCTCAGTAATATTAACACACTGACAGAGAACACAGATTAATATTAACACACTCACTGACACACTGTGTATATCATGACCCACAGTCAGATAAACCCTGTGAAGTGTAAAACACCCCCACTGTCCTCAGGAATATTAACACACTGACAGAGAACACAGATTAATATTAACACACTCACTGACACACTGTGTACATCATGACCCACAGTCAGATACACCCGGTGAAGTGTAAAACACCCCCACTGTACTCAGTAATATTAACACACTGACAGAGAACACGGATTAATATTAACACACTCACTGAAACACTGTGTATATCATGACCCACTGTCAGATACACCCGGTGAAGTGTAAAGCACCCCTACTGTCCTCAGTAATATTAACACACTGACAGAGAACACAGATTGATATTAACACACTCACTGACACACTGTGTACATCATGACCCACAGTCAGATACACCCTGTGAAGTGTAAAACACCCCCACTGTCCTCAGTAATATTAACACACTGACAGAGAACACAGATTAATATTAACACACTCACTGACACACTGTGTATATCATGACCCACAGTCAGATACACCCTGTGAAGTGTAAAACACCCCCACTGTCCTCAGGAATATTAACACACTGACAGAGAACACAGATTAATATTAACACACTCACTGACACACTGTGTACATCATGACCCACAGTCAGATACACCCTGTGAAGTGTAAAACACCCCCACTGTCCTCAGGAATATTAACACACTGACAGAGAACACAGATTAATATTAACACACTCACTGACACACTGTGTATATCATGACCCACAGTCAGATACACCCTGTGAAGTGTAAAACACCCCCACTGTCCTCAGTAATATTAACACACTGACAGAGAACACAGATTAATATTAACACACTCACTGACACACTGTGTATATCATGACCCACAGTCAGATACACCCTGTGAAGTGTAAAACACCCCCACTGTCCTCAGTAATATTAACACACTGACAGAGAACACAGATTAATATTAACACACTCACTGACACACTGTGTACATCATGACCCACAGTCAGATACACCCTGTGAAGTGTAAAACACCCCCACAGTCCTCAGTAATATTAACACACTGACAGAGAACACAGATTAATATTAACACACTCACTGACACACTGTGTATATCATGTCCCACAGTCAGATACACCCTGTGAAGTGTAAAACACCCCCACTGTCCTCAGTAATATTAATACACTGACAGAGAACACAGATTAATATTAACACACTCACTGACACACTGTGTACATCATGACCCACAGTCAGATACACCCTGTGAAGTGTAAAACACCCCCACTGTCCTCAGTGATATTAACACACTGACAGAGAACACAGATTAATATTAACACACTCACTGACACACTGTGTATATCATGTCCCACAGTCAGATACACCCTGAGAAGTGTAAAACACCCCCACTGTCCTCAGTAATATTAACACACTGACAGAGAACACAGATTAATATTAACACACTCACTGACACACTGTGTATATCATGTCCCACAGTCAGATACACCCGGTGAAGTGTAAAACACCCCCACTGTCTTCAGTAATATTAACACACTGACAGAGAACACATATTAATATTAACACACTCACTGACACACTGTGTATATCATGACCCACAGTCAGATACACCCTGTGAAGTGTAAAACATCCCCACTGTCCTCAGGAATATTAACACACTGACAGAGAACACAGATTAATATTAACACACTCACTGACACACTGTGTACATCATGACCCACAGTCAGATACACCCTGTGAAGTGTAAAACACCCCCACTGTCCTCAGGAATATTAACACACTGACAGAGAACACAGATTAATATTAACACACTCACTGACACACTGTGTATATCATGACCCACAGTCAGTTACACCCTCTGAAGTGCAAAACACCCCCACTGTCCTCAGTAATATTAACACACTGACAGAGAACACAGATTAATATTAACACACTCACTGACACACTGTGTACATCATGACCCACAGTCAGATACACCCTGTGAAGTGTAAAACACCCCCACTGTCCTCAGGAATATTAACACACTGACAGAGAACACAGATTAATATTAACACACTCACTGACACACTGTGTACATCATGACCCACAGTCAGATACACTCTGTGAAGTGTAAAACATTCCCACTGTCCTCAGGAATATTAACACACTGACAGAGAACACAGATTAATATTAACACACTCACTGACACGCTGTGTACATCATGACCCACAGTCAGATACACCCTGTGAAGTGTAAAACACCCCCACTGTCCTCAGGAATATTAACACACTGACAGAGAACACAGATTAATATTAACACACTCACTGACACACTGTGTATATCATGACCCACAGTCAGATACAACCTGTGAAGTGTAAAACACCCCCACTGTCCTCAGTAATATTAACACACTGACAGAGAACACAGATTAATATTAACACACTCACTGACACACTGTGTATATCATGACCCACAGTCAGATACACCCTGTGAAGTGTAAAACACCCCCACTGTCCTCAGTAATATTAACACACTGACAGAGAACACAGATTAATATTAACACACTCACTGACACACTGTGTACATCATGACCCACAGTCAGATACACCCTGTGAAGTGTAAAACACCCCCACAGTCCTCAGTAATATTAACACACTGACAGAGAACACAGATTAATATTAACACACTCACTGACACACTGTGTATATCATGTCCCACAGTCAGATACACCCTGTGAAGTGTAAAACACCCCCACTGTCCTCAGTAATATTAATACACTGACAGAGAACACAGATTAATATTAACACACTCACTGACACACTGTGTACATCATGACCCACAGTCAGATGCACCCTGTGAAGTGTAAAACACCCCCACTGTCCTCAGTGATATTAACACACTGACAGAGAACACAGATTAATATTAACACACTCACTGACACACTGTGTATATCATGTCCCACAGTCAGATACACCCAAAAAGTGTAAAACACCCCCACTGTCCTCAGTAATATTAACACACTGACAGAGAACACAGATTAATATTAACACACTCACTGACACACTGTGTATATCATGTCCCACAGTCAGATACACCCGGTGAAGTGTAAAACACCCCCACTGTCTTCAGTAATATTAACACACTGACAGAGAACACAGATTAATATTAACACACTCACTGACACACTGTGTATATCATGACCCACAGTCAGATACACCCTGTGAAGTGTAAAACATCCCCACTGTCCTCAGGAATATTAACACACTGACAGAGAACACAGATTAATATTAACACACTCACTGACACACTGTGTACATCATGACCCACAGTCAGATACACCCTGTGAAGTGTAAAACACCCCCACTGTCCTCAGGAATATTAACACACTGACAGAGAACACAGATTAATATTAACACACTCACTGACACACTGTGTATATCATGACCCACAGTCAGTTACACCCTCTGAAGTGCAAAACACCCCCACTGTCCTCAGTAATATTAACACACTGACAGAGAACACAGATTAATATTAACACACTCACTGACACACTGTGTACATCATGACCCACAGTCAGATACACCCTGTGAAGTGTAAAACACCCCCACTGTCCTCAGGAATATTAACACACTGACAGAGAACACAGATTAATATTAACACACTCACAGACACACTGTGTACATCATGACCCACAGTCAGATACACTCTGTGAAGTGTAAAACATTCCCACTGTCCTCAGGAATATTAACACACTGACAGAGAACACAGATTAATATTAACACACTCACTGACACGCTGTGTACATCATGGACCCACAGTCAGATACACCCTGTGAAGTGTAAAACATCCCAACTGTCCTCAGTAATATTAACACACTGACAGAGAACACAGATTAATATTAACACACTCACTGACACACTGTGTACATCATGACCCACAGTCAGATACACCCTGTGAAGTGTAAAACACCCCCACTGTCCTCAGGAATATTAACACACTGACAGAGAACACAGATTAATATTAACACACTCACTGACACACTGTGTATATCATGACCCACAGTCAGATACACCCTGTGAAGTGTAAAACACCCCCACTGTCCTCAGTAATATTAACACACTGACAGAGAACACAGATTAATATTAACACACTCACTGACACACTGTGTATATCATGACCCACAGTCAGATACACCCTGTGAAGTGTAAAACACCCCCACTGTCCTCAGTAATATTAACACACTGACAGAGAACACAGATTAATATTAACACACTCACTGACACACTGTGTACATCATGACCCACAGTCAGATACACCCTGTGAAGTGTAAAACACCCCCACAGTCCTCAGTAATATTAACACACTGACAGAGAACACAGATTAATATTAACACACTCACTGACACACTGTGTATATCATGTCCCACAGTCAGATACACCCTGTGAAGTGTAAAACACCCCCACTGTCCTCAGTAATATTAATACACTGACAGAGAACACAGATTAATATTAACACACTCACTGACACACTGTGTACATCATGACCCACAGTCAGATACACCCTGTGAAGTGTAAAACACCCCCACTGTCCTCAGTGATATTAACACACTGATAGAGAACACAGATTAATATTAACACACTCACTGACACACTGTGTATATCATGTCCCACAGTCAGATACACCCTGAGAAGTGTAAAACACCCCCACTGTCCTCAGTAATATTAACACACTGACAGAGAACACAGATTAATATTAACACACTCACTGACACACTGTGTATATCATGTCCCACAGTCAGATACACCCGGTGAAGTGTAAAACACCCCCACTGTCTTCAGTAATATTAACACACTGACAGAGAACACATATTAATATTAACACACTCACTGACACACTGTGTATATCATGACCCACAGTCAGATACACCCTGTGAAGTGTAAAACATCCCCACTGTCCTCAGGAATATTAACACATTGACAGAGAACACAGATTAATATTAACACACTCACTGACACACTGTGTACATCATGACCCACAGTCAGATACACCCTGTGAATTGTAAAACACCCCCACTGTCCTCAGGAATATTAACACACTGACAGAGAACACAGATTAATATTAACACACTCACTGACACACTGTGTATATCATGACCCACAGTCAGTTACACCCTCTGAAGTGCAAAACACCCCCACTGTCCTCAGTAATATTAACACACTGACAGAGAACACAGATTAATATTAACACACTCACTGACACACTGTGTACATCATGACCCACAGTCAGATACACCCTGTGAAGTGTAAAACATCCCCACTGTCCTCAGGAATATTAACACACTGACAGAGAACACAGATTAATATTAACACACTCACTGACACACTGTGTACATCATGACCCACAGTCAGATACACTCTGTGAAGTGTAAAACATTCCCACTGTCCTCAGGAATATTAACACACTGACAGAGAACACAGATTAATATTAACACACTCACTGACACGCTGTGTACATCATGACCCACAGTCAGATACACCCTGTGAAGTGTAAAACACCCCCACTGTCCTCAGGAATATTAACACACTGACAGAGAACACAGATTAATATTAACACACTCACTGACACACTGTGTATATCATGACCCACAGTCAGATACAACCTGTGAAGTGTAAAACACCCCCACTGTCCTCAGTAATATTAACACACTGACAGAGAACACAGATTAATATTAACACACTCACTGACACACTGTGTATATCATGACCCACAGTCAGATACACCCTGTGAAGTGTAAAACACCCCCACTGTCCTCAGTAATATTAACACACTGACAGAGAACACAGATTAATATTAACACACTCACTGACACACTGTGTACATCATGACCCACAGTCAGATACACCCTGTGAAGTGTAAAACACCCCCACAGTCCTCAGTAATATTAACACACTGACAGAGAACACAGATTAATATTAACACACTCACTGACACACTGTGTATATCATGTCCCACAGTCAGATACACCCTGTGAAGTGTAAAACACCCCCACTGTCCTCAGTAATATTAATACACTGACAGAGAACACAGATTAATATTAACACACTCACTGACACACTGTGTACATCATGACCCACAGTCAGATACACCCTGTGAAGTGTAAAACACCCCCACTGTCCTCAGTGATATTAACACACTGACAGAGAACACAGATTAATATTAACACACTCACTGACACACTGTGTATATCATGTCCCACAGTCAGATACACCCAAAAAGTGTAAAACACCCCCACTGTCCTCAGTAATATTAACACACTGACAGAGAACACAGATTAATATTAACACACTCACTGACACACTGTGTATATCATGTCCCACAGTCAGATACACCCGGTGAAGTGTAAAACACCCCCACTGTCTTCAGTAATATTAACACACTGACAGAGAACACAGATTAATATTAACACACTCACTGACACACTGTGTATATCATGACCCACAGTCAGATACACCCTGTGAAGTGTAAAACATCCCCACTGTCCTCAGGAATATTAACACACTGACAGAGAACACAGATTAATATTAACACACTCACTGACACACTGTGTACATCATGACCCACAGTCAGATACACCCTGTGAAGTGTAAAACACCCCCACTGTCCTCAGGAATATTAACACACTGACAGAGAACACAGATTAATATTAACACACTCACTGACACACTGTGTATATCATGACCCACAGTCAGTTACACCCTCTGAAGTGCAAAACACCCCCACTGTCCTCAGTAATATTAACACACTGACAGAGAACACAGATTAATATTAACACACTCACTGACACACTGTGTACATCATGACCCACAGTCAGATACACCCTGTGAAGTGTAAAACACCCCCACTGTCCTCAGGAATATTAACACACTGACAGAGAACACAGATTAATATTAACACACTCACAGACACACTGTGTACATCATGACCCACAGTCAGATACACTCTGTGAAGTGTAAAACATTCCCACTGTCCTCAGGAATATTAACACACTGACAGAGAACACAGATTAATATTAACACACTCACTGACACGCTGTGTACATCATGACCCACAGTCAGATACACCCTGTGAAGTGTAAAACATCCCAACTGTCCTCAGTAATATTAACACACTGACAGAGAACACAGATTAATATTAACACACTCACTGACACACTGTGTATATCATGACCCACTGTCAGATGCACCCGGTGAAGTGTAAAACACCCCCACTGTCCTCAGGAATATTAACACACTGACAGAGAACACAGATTAATATTAACACACTCACTGACACACTGTGTATATCATGACCCACTGTCAGATACACCCGGTGAAGTGTAAAACACCCCCACTGTCCTCAGGAATATTAACACACTGACAGAGAACACAGATTAATATTAACACACTCACTGACACACTGTGTACATCATGACCCACAGTCAGATACACCCTGTGAAGTGTAAAACACCCCCACTGTCCTCAGGAATATTAACACACTGACAGAGAACACAGATTAATATTAACACACTCACTGACACACTGTGTACATCATGACCCACAGTCAGATACACCCTGTGAAGTGTAAAACATCCCCACTGTCCTCAGCAATATTAACACACTGACAGAGAACACAGATTAATATTAACACACTCACTGACACACTGTGTACATCATGACCCACAGTCAGATAAACCCTGTGAAGTGTAAAACTACCCCACTGTCCTCAGGAATATTAACACACTGACAGAGAACACAGATTAATATTAACACACTCACTGACACACTGTGTATATCATGACCCACAGTCAGATACACACTGTGAAGTGTAAAACACCCCCACTGTCCTCAGGAATATTAACACACTGACAGAGAACACAGATTAATATTAACACACTCACTGACACACTGTGTATATCATGACCCACAGTCAGATACACCCTGTGAAGTGTAAAACACCCCCACTGTCCTCAGTAATATTAACACACTGACAGAGAACACTGATTAATATTAACACACTCACTGACACACTGTGTATATCATGACCCAGAGTCAGATACACCCTGTGAAGTGTAAAACACCCCCACTGTCCTCAGTAATATTAACACACTGACAGAGAACACAGATTAATATTAACACACTCACTGACACACTGTGTACATCATGACCCACAGTCAGATACACCCTGTGAAGTGTGAAACACCCCACTGTCCTCAGTAATATTAACACACTGACAGAGAACACAGATTAATATTAACACACTCACTGACACACTGTGTACATCATGACCCACAGTCAGATACACCCTGTGAAGTGTAAAACACCCCCACTGTCCTCAGGAATATTAACACACTGACAGAGAACACAGATTAATATTAACACACTCACTGACACACTGTGTACATCATGACCCACAGTCAGATACACTCTGTGAAGTGTAAAACATTCCCACTGTCCTCAGGAATATTAACACACTGACAGAGAACACAGATTAATATTAACACACTCACTGACACGCTGTGTACATCGTGACCCACAGTCAGATACACCCTGTGAAGTGTAAAACATCCCAACTGTCCTCAGTAATATTAACACACTGACAGAGAACACAGATTAATATTAACACACTCACTGACACACTGTGTATATCATGACCCACTGTCAGATACACCCGGTGAAGTGTAAAACACCCCCACTGTCCTCAGGAATATTAACACACTGACAGAGAACTCAGATTAATATTAACACACTCACTGACACACTGTGTATATCATGACCCACTGTCAGATACACCCTGTGAAGTGTAAAACACCCCCACTGTCCTCAGTAATATTAACACACTGACAGAGAACACAGATTAATATTAACACACTCACTGACACACTGTGTATATCATGACCCACAGTCAGATACACCCTGTGAAGTGTAAAACACCCCCACTGTCCTCAGTAATATTAACACACTGACAGAGAACACAGATTAATATTAACACACTCACTGACACACTGTGTACATCATGACCCACAGTCAGATACACCCTGTGAAGTGTAAAACACCCCCACTGTCCTCAGTAATATTAACACACTGACAGAGAACACAGATTAATATTAACACACTCACTGACACACTGTGTATATCATGTCCCACAGTCAGATACACCCTGTGAAGTGTAAAACACCCCCACTGTCCTCAGTAATATTAATACAATGACAGAGAACACAGATTAATATTAACACACTCACTGACACACTGTGTACATCATGACCCACAGTCAGATACACCCTGTGAAGTGTAAAACACCCCCACTGTCCTCAGTGATATTAACACACTGACAGAGAACACAGATTAATATTAACACACTCACTGACACACTGTGTATATCATGTCCCACAGTCAGATACACCCTGTGAAGTGTAAAACACCCCCACTGTCCTCAGTAATATTAACACACTGACAGAGAACACAGATTAATATTAACACACTCACTGACACACTGTGTATATCATGTCCCACAGTCAGATACACCCTGTGAAGTGTAAAACACTCCCACTGTCTTCAGTAATATTAACACACTGACAGAGAACACAGATTAATATTAACACACTCACTGACACACTGTGTATATCATGACCCACAGTCAGATACACCCTGTGAAGTGTAAAACATCCCCACTGTCCTCAGGAATATTAACACACTGACAGAGAACACAGATTAATATTAACACACTCACTGACACACTGTGTACATCATGACCCACAGTCAGATACACCCTGTGAAGTGTAAAACACCCCCACTGTCCTCAGGAATATTAACACACTGACAGAGAACACAGATTAATATTAACACACTCACTGACACACTGTGTATATCATGACCCACAGTCAGTTACACCCTCTGAAGTGCAAAACACCCCCACTGTCCTCAGTAATATTAACACACTGACAGAGAACACAGATTAATATTAACACACTCACTGACACACTGTGTACATCATGACCCACAGTCAGATACACCCTGTGAAGTGTAAAACACCCCCACTGTCCTCAGGAATATTAACACACTGACAGAGAACACAGATTAATATTAACACACTCACTGACACACTGTGTACATCATGACCCACAGTCAGATACACTCTGTGAAGTGTAAAACATTCCCACTGTCCTCAGGAATATTTACACACTGACAGAGAACACAGATTAATATTAACACACTCACTGACACGCTGTGTGCATCATGACCCACAGTCAGATACACCCTGTGAAGTGTAAAACATCCCAACTGTCCTCAGTAATATTAACACACTGACGGAGAACACAGATTAATATTAACACACTCACTGACACACTGTGTATATCATGACCCACTGTCAGATACACCCGGTGAAGTGTAAAACACCCCCACTGTCCTCAGGAATATTAACACACTGACAGAGAACACAGATTAATATTAACACACTCACTGACACACTGTGTATATCATGACCCACTGTCAGATACACCCGGTGAAGTGTAAAACACCCCCACTGTCCTCAGGAATATTAACACACTGACAGAGAACACAGATTAATATTAACACACTCACTGACACACTGTGTACATCATGACCCACAGTCAGATACATCCTGTGAAGTGTAAAACACCCCCACTGTCCTCAGGAATATTAACACACTGACAGAGAACACAGATTAATATTAACACACTCACTGACACACTGTGTACATCATGACCCACAGTCAGATACACCCTGTGAAGTGTAAAACATCCCCACTGTCCTCAGCAATATTAACACACTGACAGAGAACACAGATTAATATTAACACACTCACTGACACACTGTGTACATCATGACCCACAGTCAGATAAACCCTGTGAAGTGTAAAACTACCCCACTGTCCTCAGGAATATTAACACACTGACAGAGAACACAGATTAATATTAACACACTCACTGACACACTGTGTATATCATGACCCACAGTCAGATACACACTGTGAAGTGTAAAACACCCCCACTGTCCTCAGGAATATTAACACACTGACAGAGAACACAGATTAATATTAACACACTCACTGACACACTGTGTATTTCATGACCCACAGTCAGATACACCCTGTGAAGTGTAAAACACCCCCACTGTCCTCAGTAATATTAACACACTGACAGAGAACACTGATTAATATTAACACACTCACTGACACACTGTGTATATCATGACCCAGAGTCAGATACACCCTGTGAAGTGTAAAACACCCCCACTGTCCTCAGTAATATTAACACACTGACAGAGAACACAGATTAATATTAACACACTCACTGACACACTGTGTACATCATGACCCACAGTCAGATACACCCTGTGAAGTGTGAAACACCCCACTGTCCTCAGTAATATTAACACACTGACAGAGAACACAGATTAATATTAACACACTCACTGACACACTGTGTACATCATGACCCACAGTCAGATACACCCTGTGAAGTGTAAAACACCCCCACTGTCCTCAGGAATATTAACACACTGACAGAGAACACAGATTAATATTAACACACTCACTGACACACTGTGTACATCATGACCCACAGTCAGATACGCTCTGTGAAGTGTAAAACATTCCCACTGTCCTCAGGAATATTAACACACTGACAGAGAACACAGATTAATATTAACACACTCACTGACACGCTGTGTACATCATGACCCACAGTCAGATACACCCTGTGAAGTGTAAAACATCCCAACTGTCCTCAGTAATATTAACACACTGACAGAGAACACAGATTAATATTAACACACTCACTGACACACTGTGTATATCATGACCCACTGTCAGATACACCCGGTGAAGTGTAAAACACCCCCACTGTCCTCAGGAATATTAACACACTGACAGAGAACACAGATTAATATTAACACACTCACTGACACACTGTGTATATCATGACCCACTGTCAGATACACCCGGTGAAGTGTAAAACACCCCCACTGTCCTCAGGAATATTAACACACTGACAGAGAACACAGATTAATATTAACACACTCACTGACACACTGTGTACATCATGACCCACATTCAGATACATCCTGTGAAGTGTAAAACACCCCCACTGTCCTCAGGAATATTAACACACTGACAGAGAACACAGATTAATATTAACACACTCACTGACACACTGTGTACATCATGACCCACAGTCAGATACACCCTGTGAAGTGTAAAACATCCCCACTGTCCTCAGGAATATTAACACACTGACAGAGAACACAGATTAATATTAACACACTCACTGACACACTGTGTATATCATGACCCACAGTCAGATACACACTGGGAAGTGTAAAACACCCCCACTGTCCTCAGGAATATTAACACACTGACAGAGAACACAGATTAATATTAACACACTCACTGACACACTGTGTATATCATGACCCACAGTCAGATACACCCTGTGAAGTGTAAAACACCCCCACTGTCCTCAGTAATATTAACACACTGACAGAGAACACAGATTAATATTAACACACTCACTGACACACTGTGTATATCATGACCCAGAGTCAGATACAACCTGTGAAGTGTAAAACACCCCCACTGTCCTCAGTAATATTAACACACTGACAGAGAACACAGATTAATATTAACACACTCACTGACACACTGTGTACATCATGACCCACAGTCAGATACACCCTGTGAAGTGTGAAACACCCCACTGTCCTCAGTAATATTAACACACTGACAGAGAACACAGATTAATATTAACAGACTCACTGACACACTGTGTATATCATGACCCAGAGTCAGATACACCCTGTGAAGTGTAAAACATCCCCACTGTCCTCAGGAATATTAACACACTGACAGAGAACACAGATTAATATTAACACACTCACTGACACACTGTGCATATCATGACCCACAGTCAGATAAACCCTGTGAAGTGTAAAACACCCCCACTGTCCTCAGGAATATTAACACACTGACAGAGAACACAGATTAATATTAACACAGTCACTGACACACTGTGTACATCATGACCCACAGTCAGATACACCCTGTGAAGTGTAAAACACCCCCACTGTCCTCAGTAATATTAACACACTGACAGAGAACACAGATTAATATTAACACACTCACTGACACACTGTGTATAGCATGACCCACAGTCAGATACACCCTGTGAAGTGTAAAACACCCCCACTGTCCTCAGGAATATTAACTCACTGACAGAGAACACAGATTAATATTAACACTCTCACTGACACACTGTGTATATCATGACCCACAGTCAGATACACCCTGTGAAGTGTAAAACACCCCCACTGTCCTCAGCAATATTAACACACTGACAGAGAACACAGATTAATATTAACACACTCACTGACACACTGTGTATATCATGACCCACAGTCAGATACACCCTGTGAAGTGTAAAACATCCCCAATGTCCTCAGTAATATTAACACACTGATAGAGTACACAGATTAATATTAACACACTCACTGACACACTGTGTATATCATGACCCACAGTCAGATACACCCTGTGAAGTGTAAAACACCCACACTGTCCTCAGGAATATTAACACACTGACAGAGAACACAGATTAATATTAACACACTCACTGACACACTGTGTATATCATGATCCACAGTCAGATACACCCTGTGAAGTGTAAAACACCCCCACTGTCCTCAGTAATATTAACACACTGACAGAGAACACAGATTAATATTAACACACTCACTGACACACTGTGTATATCATGACCCACAGTCAGATACACCCTGTGAAGTGTAAAACACCCCCACTGTCCTCAGCAATATTAACACACTGACAGAGAACACAGATTAATATTAACACACTCACTGACACACTGTGTATATCATGCACCACAGTCAGATACACCCTGTGAAGTGTAAAACATCACCAATGTCCTCAGTAATATTAACACACTGACAGAGTACACAAATTAATATTAACACACTCACTGACACACTGTGTATATCATGATCCACAGTCAGATACACCCTGTGAAGTGTAAAACACCCCCACTGTCCTCAGCAATATTAACACACTGACAGAGAACACAGATTAATATTAACACACTCACTGACACACTGTGTATATCATGACCCACAGTCAGATACACCCTGTGAAGTGTAAAACACCCCCACTTTCCTCAGGAATATTAACACACTGACAGAGAACACAGATTAATATTAACACACTCACTGACACACTGTGTACATCATGACCCACAGTCAGATAAACCCTGTGAAGTGTAAAACATTCCCATTGTCCTCAGGAATATTAACACACTGACAGAGAACACAGATTAATATTAACACACTCACTGACACACTGTGTATATCATGACCCACAGTCAGATACACCCTGTGAAGTGTAAAACATTCCCATTGTCCTCAGGAATATTAACACACTGACAGAGAACACAGATTAATATTAACACACTCACTGACACACTGTGTATATCATGACCCACAGTCAGATACACCCTGTGAAGTGTAAAACACCCCCACTGTCCTCAGTAATATTAACACACTGACAGAGGACACAGATTAATATTAACACACTTACTGACACACTGTGTACATCATGACCCACAGTCAGATACACCCTGTGAAGTGTAAAACACCCCCACTGTCCTCAGGAATATTAACACACTGACAGAGAACACAGATTAATATTACCACACTCACTGACACACTGTGTATATCATGACCCACAGTCAGATACACCCTGTGAAGTGTAAAACACCCCCACTGTCCTCAGTAATATTAACACACTGACACAGAACACAGATTAATATTAACACACTCACTGACACACTGTGCACATCATGACCCAGAGTCAGATACACCCTGTGAAGTGTAAAACACCCCCACTGTCCTCAGTAATATTAACACACTGACAGAGAACACAGATTAATATTAACACACTCACTGACACACTGTGTACATCATGACCCAGAGTCAGATACACCATGTGAAGTGTAAAACATTCCCACTGTCCTCAGGAATATTAACACACTGACAGAGAACACAGATTAATATTAACACACTCACTGACACACTGTGTATATCATGACCCACAGTCAGATACACCCTGTGAAGTGTAAAACACCCCCACTGTCCTCAGTAATATTAACACACTGACACAGAACACAGATTAATATTAACACACTCACTGACACACTGTGTATATCATGACTCACAGTCAGATACACCCTGTGAAGTGAAAAACACCTCCACTGTCCTCAGTAATATTAACACACTGACAGAGAACACAGATTAATATTAACACACTCACTGACACACTGTGTATATCATGACCCACAGTCAGATACACCCTGTGAAGTGTAAAACATCCCCACAGTCCTCAGGAATATTAACACACTGACAGAGAACACAGATTAATATTAACACACTCACTGACACACTGTGTAAATCATGACCCACAGTCAGATACACAATGTGAGGTGGAAAACACCCCCACTGTCCTCAGTAATATTAACACACTGACAGAGAACACAGATTAATATTAACACACTCACTGACACACTGTGTATATCATGACCCACAGTCAGATACACCCTGTGAAGTGTAAAACACCCCCACTGTCCTCAGGAATATTAACACACTGACAGAGAACACAGATTAATATTAACACACTCACTGACACACTGTGTATATCATGACCCACAGTCAGATACACCCTGTGAAGTGTAAAGCATCCCCACTGTCCTCAGGAATATTAACACACTGACAGATAACACAGATTAATATTAACACACTCACTGACACACTGTGTATATCATGACCCACAGTCAGATACACCCTGTGAAGTGTAAAACACCCCCACTGTCCTCAGGAATATTAGCACACTGACAGAGAACACAGATTAATATTAACACACTCACTGACACACTGTGTATATCATGACCCACAGTCAGATACACCATGTGAAGTGTAAAACACCCCCACTGTCCTCAGTAATATTAACACACTGACACAGAACACAGATTAATATTAACACACTCACTGACACACTGTGCACATCATGACCCACAGTCAGATACACCCTGTGAAGTGTAAAACACCCCCACTGTCCTCAGTAATATTAACACACTGACAGAGAACACAGATTAATATTAACACACTCACTGACACACTGTGTATATCATGACCCACAGTCAGATACACCCTGTGAAGTGTAAAACACCCCCACTGTCCTCAGGAATATTAACACACTGACAGAGAACACAGATTAATATTAACACACTCACTGACACACTGTGTATATCATGGCCCACAGTCAGATACACCCTGTGAAGTGTAAAGCATCCCCACTGTCCTCAGGAATATTAACACACTGACAGAGAACACAGATTAATATTAACACACTCACTGACACACTGTGTATATCATGACCCACAGTCAGATACACCCTGTGAAGTGTAAAACACCCCCACTGTCCTCAGGAATATTAACACACTGACAGAGAACACAGATTAATATTAACACACTCACTGACACACTGTGTATATCATGACCCACAGTCAGATACACCATGTGAAGTGTAAAACACCCCCACTGTCCTCAGTAATATTAACACAATGACACAGAACACAGATTAATATTAACACACTCACTGACACACTGTGCACATCATGACCCACAGTCAGATACACCCTGTGAAGTGTAAAACACCCCCACTGTCCTCAGTAATATTAACACACTGACAGAGAACACAGATTAATATTAACACACTCACTGACACACTGTGTACATCATGACCCAGAGTCAGATACACCCTGTGAAGTGTAAAACATTCCCACTGTCCTCAGGTATATTAACACACTGACAGAGAACACAGATTAATATTAACACACTCACTGACACACTGTGTATATCATGACCCACAGTCAGATACACCCTGTGAAGTGTAAAACACCCCCACTGTCCTCAGTAATATTAACACACTGACACAGAACACAGATTAATATTAAGACACTCACTGACACACTGTGTATATCATGACCCACAGTCAGATACACCCTGTGAAGTGTAAAACACCCACACTGTCCTCAGGAATATTAACACACTGACAGAGAACACAGATTAATATTAACACACTCACTGACACACTGTGTATATCATGATCCACAGTCAGATACACCCTGTGAAGTGTAAAACACCCCCACTGTCCTCAGTAATATTAACACACTGACAGAGAACACAGATTAATATTAACACACTCACTGACACACTGTGTATATCATGACCCACAGTCAGATACACCCTGTGAAGTGTAAAACACCCCCACTGTCCTCAGCAATATTAACACACTGACAGAGAACACAGATTAATATTAACACACTCACTGACACACTGTGTACATCATGACCCACAGTCAGATAAACCCTGTGAAGTGTAAAACATTCCCATTGTCCTCAGGAATATTAACACACTGACAGAGAACACAGATTAATATTAACACACTCACTGACACACTGTGTATATCATGACCCACAGTCAGATACACCCTGTGAAGTGTAAAACATTCCCATTGTCCTCAGGAATATTAACACACTGACAGAGAACACAGATTAATATCAACACACTCACTGACACACTGTGTATATCATGACCCACAGTCAGATACACCCTGTGAAGTGTAAAACACCCCCACTGTCCTCAGTAATATTAACACACTGACAGAGGACACAGATTAATATTAACACACTCACTGACACACTGTGTACATCATGACCCACAGTCAGATACACCCTGTGAAGTGTAAAACACCCCCACTGTCCTCAGGAATATTAACACACTGACAGAGAACACAGATTAATATTAACACACTCACTGACACACTGTGTATATCATGACCCACAGTCAGATACGCCCTGTGAAGTGTAAAACACCCCCACTGTCCTCAGTAATATTAACACACTGACACAGAACACAGATTAAATTAACACACTCACTGACACACTGTGCACATCATGACCCACAGTCAGATACACCCTGTGAAGTGTAAAACACCCCCACTGTCCTCAGTAATATTAACACACTGACAGAGAACACAGATTAATATTAACACACTCACTGACACACTGTGTACATCATGACCCAGAGTCAGATACACCCTGTGAAGTGTAAAACATTCCCACTGTCCTCAGGAATATTAACACACTGACAGAGAACACAGATTAATATTAACATACTCACTGACACACTGTGTATATCATGACCCACAGTCAGATACACCCTGTGAAGTGTAAAACACCCCCACTGTCCTCAGTAATATTAACACACTGACACAGAACACAGATTAATATTAACACACTCACTGACACACTGTGTATATCATGACTCACAGTCAGATACACCCTGTGAAGTGAAAAACAACTCCACTGTCCTCAGTAATATTAACACACTGACAGAGAACACAGATTAATATTAACACACTCACTGACACACTGTGTATATCATGACTCACAGTCAGATACACCCTGTGAAGTGTAAAGCATCCCCACTGTCCTCAGGAATATTAACACACTGACAGAGAACACAGATTAATATTAACACACTCACTGACACACTGTGTATATCATGACCCACAGTCAGATACACCCTGTGAAGTGTAAAACACCCCCACTGTCCTCAGTAATATTAACACACTGACAAGGAACACAGATTAATATTAACACACTCACTGACACACTGTGCACATCATGACCCACAGTCAGATACACCCTGTGAAGTGTAAAACACCCCCACTGTCCTCAGTAATATTAACACACTGACAGAGAACACAGATTAATATTAGCACACTCACTGACACACTGTGTACATCATGACCCAGAGTCAGATACACCCTTTGAAGTGTAAAACATTCCCACTGTCCTCAGGAATATTAACACACTGACAGAGAACACAGATTAATATTAACACACTCACTGACACACTGTGTATATCATGACCCACAGTCAGATACACCCTGTGAAGTGTAAAACACCCCACTGTCCTCAGTAATATTAACACACTGACAGAGGACACAGATTAATATTAACACACTCACTCTGGTAGTGCCATAGACATTTATAAGTGTAAAGTAATAGTAACGTTTAACACACCATTCACTTACAATGCCCTGGACCTTTTTAGCATGCTTGACTATTGGAATGCAAAGGCCTATTGCAGTGTAATTGTACCTCGCAGTTCAGGAACCTCTGACAGGGTAATTGTACCTCGCAGTGCAGGAACCTCTGACAGGGTAATTGTGCCTCGCAGTGCAGGAACCTCTGACAGGGTAATTGTACCTCGCAGTGCAGGAACCTCTGACAGGGTAATTGTACCTCGCAGTACAGGAACCTCTGACAGGGTAATTGTACCTCGCAATACAGGAACCTCTGTCCGGGTAATTGTACCTCGCAGTGCAGGAACCTCTGACAGGGTAATTGTACCTCGCAGTACAGGAACCTCTGACAGGGTAATTGTACCTCGCAGTACAGGAACCTCTGACAGGGTAATTGTACCTCGCAGTACAGGAACCTCTGACAGGATAATTGTACCTCACAGTGCAGGAACCTCTGACAGGGTAATTGTACCTCACAGTACAGGAACCTCTGACAGGGTAATTGTACCTCGCAGTACAGGAACCTCTGACCGGGTAATTGTACCTCGCAGTGCAGGAACCTCTGACAGGGTAAGTGTACCTCGCAGTACAGGAACCTCTGACCGGGTAATTGTACCTCGCAGTACAGGAACCTCTGACCGGGTAATTGTACCTCGCAGTGCAGGAACCTCTGACAGGGTAATTGTACCTCGCAGTACAGGAACCTCTGACAGGGTAATTGTACATCGCAGTGCAGGAACCTCTGACAGGGTAATTGTACCTCGCAGTACAGGAACCTCTGACAGGGTAATTGTACCTCGCAGTACAGGAACCTCTGACAGGATAATTGTACCTCACAGTGCAGGAACCTCTGACAGGGTAATTGTACCTCACAGTACAGGAACCTCTGACAGGGTAATTGTACCTCGCAGTACAGGAACCTCTGACAGGGTAATTGTACCTCGCAGTACAGGAACCTCTGACCGGGTAATTGTACCTCGCAGTGCAGGAACCTCTGACAGGGTAATTGTACCTCGCAGTACAGGAACCTCTGACAGGGTAATTGTACCTCGCAGTACAGGAACCTCTGACAGGATAATTGTACCTCACAGTGCAGGAACCTCTGACAGGGTAATTGTACCTCACAGTACAGGAACCTCTGACAGGGTAATTGTACCTCGCAGTACAGGAACCTCTGACAGGGTAATTGTACCTCGCAGTACAGCAACCTCTGACAGGGTAATTGTACCTCACAGTACAGGAACCTCTGACAGGGTAATTGTACCTCGCAGTACAGGAACCTCTGACAGGTTAATTGTACCTCGCAGTACAGGAACCTCTGACAGGGTAATTGTACCTCGCAGTACAGGAACCTCTGACAGGGTAATTGTACCTCGCAGTACAGGAACCTCTGACAGGGTAATTGTCCCTCGCAGTGCAGGAACCTCTGACAGGGTAATTGTACCTCGCAGTACAGGAAGCTCTGACAGGGTAATTGTACCTCGCAGTGCAGGAACCTCTGACAGGGTAATTGTACCTCGCAGTACAGGAACCTCTGACAATGTAATTGTACCTCGCAGTACAGGAACCTCTGACAGGGTAATTGTACCTCGCAGTACAGGAACCTCTGACCGGGTAATTGTACCTCGCAGTGCAGGAACCTCTGACAGGGTAATTGTACCTCGCAGTACAGGAACCTCTGACAGGGTAATTGTACCTCGCAGTACAGGAACCTCTGACAGGATAATTGTACCTCACAGTGCAGGAACCTCTGACAGGGTAATTGTACCTCGCAGTACAGGAACCTCTGACAGGGTAATTGTACCTCGCAGTACAGGAACCTCTGACAGGGTAATTGTACCTCGCAGTACAGGAACCTCTGACAGGGTAATTGTCCCTCGCAGTGCAGGAACCTCTGACAGGGTAATTGTACCTCGCAGTACAGGAACCTCTGACAGTGTAATTGTACCTCGCAGTACAGGAACCTCTGACAGGGTAATTGTACCTCGCAGTACAGGAACCTCTGACAGGGTAATTGTACCTCGCAGTACAGGAACCTCTGACAGGGTAATTGTACCTCGCAGTACAGGAACCTCTGACAGGGTAATTGTACCTCGCAGTACAGGAACCTCTGACAGGGTAATTGTACCTCGCAGTACAGGAACCTCTGACAGGGTAATTGTACCTCGCAGTACAGGAACCTCTGACCGGGTAATTGTACCTCGCAGTGCAGGAACCTCTGACAGGGTAATTGTACCTCGCAGTACAGGAACCTCTGACCGGGTAATTGTACCTCGCAGTACAGGAACCTCTGACCGGGTAATTGTACCTCGCAGTGCAGGAACCTCTGACAGGGTAATTGTACCTCGCAGTACAGGAACCTCTGACAGGGTAATTGTACCTCGCAGTGCAGGAACCTCTGACAGGGTAATTGTACCTCGCAGTACAGGAACCTCTGACAGGGTAATTGTACCTCGCAGTACAGGAACCTCTGACAGGATAATTGTACCTCACAGTGCAGGAACCTCTGACAGGGTAATTGTACCTCACAGTACAGGAACCTCTGACAGGGTAATTGTACCTCGCAGTACAGGAACCTCTGACAGGGTAATTGTACCTCGCAGTACAGGAACCTCTGACCGGGTAATTGTACCTCGCAGTGCAGGAACCTCTGACAGGGTAATTGTACCTCGCAGTACAGGAACCTCTGACAGTGTAATTGTACCTCGCAGTACAGGAACCTCTGACAGGATAATTGTACCTCACAGTGCAGGAACCTCTGACAGGGTAATTGTACCTCACAGTACAGGAACCTCTGACAGGGTAATTGTACCTCGCAGTACAGGAACCTCTGACAGGGTAATTGTACCTCACAGTACAGGAACCTCTGACAGGGTAATTGTACCTCACAGTGCAGGAACCTCTGACAGGGTAATTGTACCTCACAGTACAGGAACCTCTGACAGGGTAATTGTACCTCGCAGTACAGGAACCTCTGACAGGGTAATTGTACCTCGCAGTACAGGAACCTCTGACCGGGTAATTGTACCTCGCAGTGCAGGAACCTCTGACAGGGTAATTGTACCTCGCAGTACAGGAACCTCTGACAGTGTAATTGTACCTCGCAGTACAGGAACCTCTGACAGGATAATTGTACCTCACAGTGCAGGAACCTCTGACAGGGTAATTGTACCTCACAGTACAGGAACCTCTGACAGGGTAATTGTACCTCGCAGTACAGGAACCTCTGACAGGGTAATTGTACCTCACAGTACAGGAACCTCTGACAGGGTAATTGTACCTCGCAGTACAGGAACCTCTGACAGGGTAATTGCACCTCGCAGTACAGGAACCTCTGACAGGGTAATTGTCCCTCGCAGTGCAGGAACCTCTGACAGGGTAATTGTACCACGCAGTACAGGAACCTCTGACAGGGTAATTGTACCTCGCAGTACAGGAACCTCTGACAGGGTAATTGTACCTCGCAGTACAGGAACCTCTGACAGGGTAATTGTACCTCGCAGTACAGGAACCTCTGACAGGGTAATTGTCCCTCGCAGTGCAGGAACCTCTGACAGGGTAATTGTACCTCGCAGTACAGGAACCTCTGACAGGGTAATTGTACCTCGTAGTGCAGGAACCTCTGACAGGGTAATTGTACCTCGCAGTACAGGAACCTCTGACAGTGTAATTGTACCTCGCAGTACAGGAACCTCTGACAGGGTAATTGTACCTCGCAGTACAGGAACCTCTGACCGGGTAATTGTACCTCGCAGTGCAGGAACCTCTGACAGGGTAATTGTACCTCGCAGTACAGGAACCTCTGACAGGGTAATTGTACCTCGCAGTACAGGAACCTCTGACAGGATAATTGTACCTCACAGTGCAGGAACCTCTGACAGGGTAATTGTACCTCACAGTACAGGAACCTCTGACAGGGTAATTGTACCTCGCAGTACAGGAACCTCTGACAGGGTAATTGTACCTCGCAGTACAGGAACCTCTGACAGGGTAATTGTCCCTCGCAGTGCAGGAACCTCTGACAGGGTAATTGTACCTCGCAGTACAGGAACCTCTGACAGGGTAATTGTACCTCGCAGTGCAGGAACCTCTGACAGGGTAATTGTACCTCGCAGTACAGGAACCTCTGACAGTGTAATTGTACCTCGCAGTGCAGGAACCTCTGACAGGGTAATTGTACCTCGCAGTGCAGGAACCTCTGACAGGGTAATTGTACCTCGCAGTACAGGAACCTCTGACAGGGTAATTGTACCTCGCAGTACAGGAACCTCTGACAGGGTAATTGTACCTCGCAGTACAGGAACCTCTGACAGGGTAATTGTACCTCGCAGTACAGGAACCTCTGACAGGGTAATTGTACCTCGCAGTACAGGAACCTCTCGCAGCACAATAGCATATTGCAATGCAGAGGCCTTTCCTGTGCATTTGCCCATGTAATGCAATGGGACTTGCTATGTAAAATCCAATTGTAATGCAAATTTCCCATGCAGTGCTGCAGCCCCTTGTAGTGCAAAAAGCACCTAGAGATGTCATAGAATGTTGCAATGCAACAAGCATTTGAAATCCCATTGAAGTTCTGGTGCACTAGACCCTTACAATGCAACACAAAAACTTGTAGTACAATAGCCTTTGCAGTACAACATCCACTAACAAAGCAATAGCCCCATGCAGTGCAATCTCCACTCACAGTGTAAAAACAACATGCAATGTAATAGTCTCTAAGAGTGACATAGCAATAACGTGAAGAAATGCTATAGCCTTTTGAACACAACAGACCATGACAATTCAATAGCCTCTTGCAGTGCAAAAGCTCTTTGGTGTGCAATAGACCCTGACAATGTATTTTCCCCTTACAGTGCAACAGTTCTATGCTTTGCATAACATGCTTATGGTACAAAAGCCAGGTGCAGTCCAAGAGCAAATTGCCTTTTGATACCCTATTGAAATATAATATCCTCTCACAATGGAAACTATCTCGCAATACAAAATTTCCCTGCAGTGCAATACCTATTTGTTTTGCAATAGTGACTTTCAATACAATAGGCACTTGCCATGTAACATCCAGTTGCAATGTAATGGAACCATTAGTGTGCATGATCCTTGTATTGCAATAGCCTCTTGCAGTGCAATAGCAGCTTGCAATGCAGGGACCTTTGGTAGTGCAATAACTCCTTCCAATGCAAAGGTCTTTGAGTTTGCAATAGAGCGTGGTGTGCAACATCCACTTGCAATGAAAATGCAAAGGCACCTTGCAATACAAGAACTATTTGCAGAGCAAAAACTCCAGCAATGCAACACGCATTTCATTGCAATAGCGCTTGCAATCCAACAGTCCCTCCCTTGCAGACTATTATCCTTGCAATGTCAGAGCCCCTTTCAATACAACATCCACATGCAACGCAAGAAAACCAAGAATGTTTGGCAATGCACTGAAACAACTACTTGCAATGCAATAGGGCTAAGTCATGCAATTGCCCATTGATAACATTGCACACTGGCAAAGTAATGGACTTTTACAGAGCAATAGCTCATCGGAGGGCAATTGCCCTTTGCAATGCAATAACCTGAAGCAGTACATTGGGGGCTTACAATACAGTATCCATGATTAATACAATAACACTTTGCATTACAATGGCCTCTTACACTGTAATATCTTCTTGTAGTTCAATAGCTGCGTGCTGGAAAGCAGAAGCCTCTTGCAAACAAATACCCTTTGTAATTCAATCACCTCTTGCACGGTGACAGCACCTTGCAATGCAGGATACAATGACAGTTTAATAGTCCTTTGTAATTCAATCACCTCTTGCACGGTGACAGCACCTTGCAATGCAGGATACACTGACAGTTTAATAGTCCTTTATAATTCGCCAGAGCTGGCGGGCAGCCATAAAGACAGGGCTAAATTGTGGCGAGTCGAAGAGACTTAGTAGTTGGCAGAAAAAAATACAGAGGCGCAAGGGGAGAGCCAACTGTGCAACAGCCCCAACAAACAAATTTCTCTGCAGCACCTGTGGAAGAGCCTGTCACTCCAGAATTGGCCTTTATAGCCACTCCAGGGGCTGCTTCACAAACCACTGACCACCTCCAGGCGCGTATCCATTGTCTCTCGAGATAAGGAGGCCCAAAAGAAAAGAATAATTCAATCACCTCTTGCACGGTGACAGCACCTTGCAATGCAGGATACAATGACAGTTTAATAGTCCTTTATAATTCAATCACCTCTTGCACGGTGACAGCACCTTGCAATGCAGGATACACTGACAGTTTAATAGTCCTTTGTAATTCAATCACCTCTTGCACGGTGACAGCACCTTGCAATGCAGGATACACTGACAGTTTAATAGTCCTTTATAATTCAATCACCTCTTGCACGGTGACAGCACCTTGCAATGCAGGATACAAATACAGTTTAATAGTCCTTTGTAATTCAATCACCTCTTGCACGGTGACAGCACCTTGCAATGCAGGATACACTGACAGTTTAATAGTCCTTTGTAATTCAATCAACTCTTGCACGGTGACAGCACCTTGCAATACAGGATACACTGACAGTTTAATAGTCCTTTATAATTCAATCACCTCTTGCACGGTGACAGCACCTTGCAATGCAGGATACAATGACAGTTTAATAGTCCTTTGTAATTCAATCACCTCTTGCACGGTGACAGCACCTTGCAATGCAGGATACACTGACAGTTTAATAGTCCTTTGTAATTCAATCACCTCTTGCACGGTGACAGCACCTTGCAATGCAGGATACACTGACAGTTTAATAGTCCTTTGTAATTCAATCACCTCTTCCACGGTGACAGCACCTTGCAATGCAGGATACACTGACAGTTTAATAGTCCTTTGTAATTCAATCACCTCTTGCACGGTGACAGCACCTTGCAATGCAGGATACACTGACAGTTTAATAGTCCTTTGTAATTCAATCACCTCTTGCACGGTGACAGCACCTTGCAATGCAGGATACACTGACAGTTTAATAGTCCTTTGTAATTCAATCACCTCTTGCACGTTGACAGCACCTTGCAATGCAGGATACACTAACAGTTTAATCGTCCTTTGTAATTCAATCACCTCTTGCACGGTGACAGCACCTTGCAATGCAGGATGCACTGACAGTTTAATAGTCCTTTGTAATTCAATCACCTCTTGCACGGTGACAGCACCTTGCAATGCAGGATACAATGACAGTTTAATAGTGCTTTGTAATTCAATCACCTCTTGCACGGTGACAGCACCTTGCAATGCAGGATACAATGACAGTTTAACAGTCCTTTGTAATTCAATCACCTCTTGCACGGTGACAGCACCTTGCAATGCAGGATACAATGACAGTTTAATAGTCCTTTGTAATTCAATCACCTCTTGCACGGTGACAGCACCGTGCAATGCAGGATACAATGACAGTTTAATAGTCCTTTGTAATTCAATCACCTCTTGCACGGTGACAGCACCTTGCAATGCAGGATACACTGACAGTTTAATAGTCCTTTGTAATTCAATCACCTCTTGCACGGTGACAGCACCTTGCAATGCAGGATACAATGACAGTTTAACAGTCCTTTGTAATTCAATCACCTCTTGCACGGTGACAGCACCTTGCAATGCAGGATACACTGACAGTTTAAGGACTGGAGAGGCCTTTGACAGTGCAATCACCCTTGCAGTTTAACATCCACATGGAGTTGTCACACAAACCACAGCTGTGATGATACAACAATCGTGAAAATAACTCCAAAGAGCTCCAGAAACCATCTTTGTCTTTAAGGAAAAAAAATCAGCCTTTAATTTACAAAATGAACAATGTATCCAAAATGGCATTGAAAGAAAACAATCTTGGTCTTTGTGTGTTGAAACTGTCTGACAAGGACAAAGGACAAATGGTCAAAGCTAACAGGTGTCAAATGAACACATCCTATACCATGCTAAAACATTCCTGAATTGAATATCTCCGACTGAAAGAAAGGAGATGTGAAGTCACCATATTCTGGGTCACAGTGCAGTCACCATGGGTCAGAGAGCAGAGTGTCTGCTTCCAGGAGGTACAAGATAACAGAGCTTTGCATTAAAGTGTCTTTCAGCAAAACATTAACATATTGTTTGTCTTTGCTCCATGACCTTCTGGTCTGTTATTCTGTGACCTTGTCCTATCAACACCTTCTCTTTTGTTATCTCTTCCCCCACCCCCGCTTTACTTGCTTAAAATCTTTTACATTTCTTATATCTGTTAGTTCTGATGAAGGGTCACAGACCTGAAACGTTAACTCCGTTTCTCTATGCACAGATGTTGCCCGACCTGCTGAGTATTTCCAGCACTCTCTGTTTTTATTAACTCTGTTTCTCTCTCCACAGATGTTGCCCGACCTGCTGAGTATTTCCAGCACTCTCTGTTTTTATTAACTCTGTTTCTCTCTCCACAGATGTTGCCCGACCTGCTGAATATTTCCAGCACTCTCTGTTTTATTAACTCTGTTTCTCTCTCCACAGATGTTGCCCGACCTGCTGAGTATTTCCAGCACTCTCTGTTTTTATTAACTCTGTTTCTCTCTCCACAGATGTTGCCCGACCTGCTGAGTATTTCCAGCACTCTCTGTTTTTATTAACTCTGTTTCTCTCTCCACAGATGTTGCCCGACCTGCTGAATATTTCCAGCACTCTCTGTTTTTATTAACTCTGTTTCTCTCTCCACAGATGTTGCCCGAACTGCTGAATATTTCCAGTACTCGCTGTTTTTATTAACTCTGTTTATCTCTCCACAGATGCTGCCCGACCTGCTGAATATTTCCAGCACTCTCTGTTTTTATTAACTCCGTTTCTATCTCCACAGATCTTGCCCGACCTGCTGAATATTTCCAGCACTCTCTGTTTTTATTAACTCTGTTTTTCTCTCCACAGATGTTGCCCGACCTGCTGAATATTTCCAGCACTCTCTGTTTTTATTAACTCTGTTTCTCTCTCCACAGATGTTGCCCGACCTGCTGAATATTTCCAGCACTCGCTGTTTTTATTAACTCTGTTTCTCTCTCCACAGATGTTGCCCGACCTGCTGAATATTTCCAGCACTCTCTGTTTTTATTAACTCTGTTTCTCTCTCCACAGATGCTGCCCAACCTGCTGAGTATTTCCAGCACTCTCTGTTTTTGTTAACTCTGTTTCTCTCTCCACAGATGTTGCCCGACCTGCTGAATATTTCCAGTACTCGCTGTTTTTATTAACTCTGTTTCTCTCTCCACAGATTTTGCCCGACCTGCTGAGTATTTCCAGCACTCTCTGTTTTTATTAACTCTGTTTCTCTCTCCACAGATGTTGCCCGACCTGCTGAGTATTTCCAGCACTCTCTGTTTTTATTAACTCTGTTTCTCTCTCCACAGATGTTGCCCGACCTGCTGAATATTTCCAGCACTCTCTGTTTTATTAACTCTGTTTTTCTCTCCACAGATGCTGCCCGACCTGCTGAATATTTCCAGTACTCGCTGTTTTTATTAACTCTGTTTCTCTCTCCACAGATGCTGCCCAACCTGCTGAATATTTCCAGCACTCTCTGTTTTTATTAACTCTGTTTCTCTCTCCACAGATGTTGCCCGACCTGCTGAATATTTCCAGCACTCGCTGTTTTTATTAACTCTGTTTCTCTCTCCACAGATGTTGCCCGACCTGCTGAATATTTCCAGCACTCTCTGTTTTTATTAACTCTGTTTCTCTCTCCACAGATGCTGCCCAACCTGCTGAGTATTTCCAGCACTCTCTGTTTTTGTTAACTCTGTTTCTCTCTCCACAGATGTTGCCCGACCTGCTGAATATTTCCAGTACTCGCTGTTTTTATTAACTCTGTTTCTCTCTCCACAGATGTTGCCCGACCTGCTGAATATTTCCAGCACTCGCTGTTTTTATTAACTCCGTTTCTCTCTCCACAGATGTTGCCTGACCTGCTGAATATTTCCAGCACTCGCTGTTTTTATTAACTCTGTTTCTCTCTCCACAGATGTTGCCCGACCTGCTGAATATTTCCAGCACTCTCTGTTTTTATTAACTCTGTTTCTCTCTCCACAGATGTTGCCCGACCTGCTGAATATTTCCAGCACTCTCTGTTTTTATTAACTCTGTTTCTCTCTCCACAGATGTTGCCCGACCTGCTGAGTATTTCCAGCACTCTCTGTTTTTATTAACTCTGTTTCTCTCTCCACAGATGTTGCCCGACCTGCTGAGTATTTCCAGCACTCTCTGTTTTTATGAACTCTGTTTCTCTCTCCACAGATGTTGCCCGACCTGCTGAATATTTCCAGCACTCTCCGTTTTATTAACTCTGTTTCTCTCTCCACAGATGTTGCCCGACCTGCTGAGTATTTCCAGCACTCTCTGTTTTTATTAACTCTGTTTCTCTCTCCACAGATGTTGCCCGACCTGCTGAGTATTTCCAGCACTCTCTGTTTTTATTAACTCTGTTTCTCTCTCCACAGATGTTGCCCGACCTGCTGAATATTTCCAGCACTCTCTGTTTTTATTAACTCTGTTTCTCTCTCCACAGATGTTGCCCGACCTGCTGAATATTTCCAGCACTCGCTGTTTTTATTAACTCTGTTTTTCTCTCCACAGATGCTGCCCGACCTGCTGAATATTTCCAGTACTCGCTGTTTTTATTAACTCCGTTTCTCTCTCCACAGATGTTGCCCGACCTGCTGAGTATTTCCAGCACTCTCTGTTTTTATTAACTCCGTTTCTCTCTCCACAGATCTTGCCCGACCTGCTGAATATTTCCAGCACTCTCTGTTTTTATTAACTCTGTTTTTCTCTCCACAGATGGTGCCCGACCTGCTGAATATTTCCAGCACTCTCTGTTTTTATTAACTCTGTTTCTCTCTCCACAGATGTTGCCCGACCTGCTGAATATTTCCAGCACTCGCTGTTTTTATTAACTCCGTTTCTCTCTCCACAGATGTTGCCTGACCTGCTGAATATTTCCAGCACTCGCTGTTTTTATTAACTCTGTTTCTCTCTCCACAGATGTTGCCCGACCTGCTGAATATTTCCAGCACTCTCTGTTTTTATTAACTCTGTTTCTCTCTCCACAGATGTTGCCCGACCTGCTGAATATTTCCAGCACTCTCTGTTTTTATTAACTCTGTTTCTCTCTCCACAGATGTTGCCCGACCTGCTGAATATTTCCAGCACTCTCTGTTTTTATTAACTCTGTTTCTCTCTCCACAGATGTTGCCCGACCTGCTGAGTATTTCCAGCACTCTCTGTTTTTATGAACTCTGTTTCTCTCTCCACAGATGTTGCCCGACCTGCTGAGTATTTCCAGCACTCTCTGTTTTTATTAACTCTGTTTCTCTCTCCACAGATGCTGCCCGACCTGCTGAATATTTCCAGCACCCTCTGTTTTTATTAACTCTGTTTCTCTCTCCACAGATGTTGCCCGACCTGCTGAATATTTCCAGCACTCGCTGTTTTTATTAACTCTGTTTCTCTCTCCACAGATGTTGCCCGACCTGCTGAATATTTCCAGTACTCGCTGTTTTTATTAACTCTGTTTCTCTCTCCACAGATGTTGCCCGACCTGCTGAGTATTTCCAGTACTCGCTGTTTTTATTAACTCTGTTTCTCTCTCCACAGATGTTGCCCGACCTGCTAAATATTTCCAGCACTCTCTGTTTTTATTAACTCTGTTTCTCTCTCCACAGATGTTGCCTGACCTGCTGAGTATTTCCAGCACTCTCTGTTTTTATGAACTCTGTTTCTCTCTGCACAGATGTTGCCCGACCTGCTGAGTATTTCCAGCACTCTCTGTTTTTATTAACTCCGTTTCTCTCTCCACAGATGTTGCCCGACCTGCTGAATATTTCCAGCACTCTCTGTTTTTATGAACTCTGTTTCTCTCTCCACAGATGTTGCCCGACCTGCTGAGTATTTCCAGCTCTCGCTGTTTTTATTAACTCTGTTTCTCTCTCCACAGATGTTGCCCGACCTGCTGAATATTTCCAGCACTCTCTGTTTTTATTAACTCTGTTTCTCTCTCCACAGATGTTGCCCGACCTGCTGAGTATTTCCAGCACTCGCTGTTTTTATTAACTCTGTTTCTCTCTCCACAGATGTTGCTCGACCTGCTGAATATTTCCAGCACTCTCTGTTTTTATTAACTCTGTTTCTCTCTCCACAGATGTTGCCCGACCTGCTGAATATTTCCAGCACTCTCTGTTTTTATTAACTCTGTTTCTCTCTCCACAGATGTTGCCCGACCTGCTGAATATTTCCAGCACTCTCTGTTTTTATTAACTCTGTTTCTCTCTCCACAGATGTTGCCCGACCTGCTGAATATTTCCAGCACTCTCTGTTTTTATGAACTCTGTCTGGAGACGCTGTCAATCAGCCTCTCAATGTAACAGAGTATTGTTTTTGTAACAAGTATTAGTGCCACAGTCTCACAGCTCCAGTGACCCGGGTTCGGTTCTGTTTTTTGCCACAGTCTCACAGCTCCAGTGTCCTGGGTTCGGTTCTGTTTTTTGCCACAGTCTCACAGCTCCAGTGTCCTGGGTTCGGTTCTGTTTTTTGCCACAGTCTCACAGCTCCAGTGACCTGGGTCCGGTTCTGTTTACTGCCACAGTCTCACAGCTCCAACGACCTGGGTTCGGTTCTGTTTACTGCCACAGTCTCACAGCTCCAGTGACCTGGGTTCGGTTCTGTTTACTTCCACAGTCTCACAGCTCCAGTGTCCCGGGTTCGGTTCTGTTTACTGCCACAGTCTCACAGCCCCAGTGACCTGGGTTCGGTTCTGTTTACTGCCACAGTCTCACAGCTCCAGTGTCCCGGGTTCGGTTCTGTTTACTGCCACAGTCTCACAGCTCCAGTGTCCCGGGTTCAGTTCTGTTTACTGCCACAGTCTCACAGCTCCAGTGACCTGGGTTCGGTTCTGTTTCCTGCCACAGCCTCACATCTTCAGTGACCTCTGTTTGGTTCTGTTTTTTGCCACAGTCTCACAGCTCCAGTGACCTGGGTTCGGTTCTGTTTACTGCCACAGTCTCACAGCTCCAGTGACCATTGTTCGGTTCTGTTTACTGCCACAGTCTCACAGCTCCAGTGTCCTGGGTTCGGTTCTGTTTACTGCCACAGTCTCACAGCTCCAGTGACCCGGGTTCAGTTCTGTTTAATGCCACAGTCTCACAGCTCCTGTGTCCCGGTTTCGGTTCTGTTCACTGCCACAGTCTCACAGCTCCAGTGACATGGGTTCGGTTCTGTTTACTGCCACAGTCTCACAGCTCCAGTGTCCTGGGTTCGGTTCTGTTTACTGCCACAGTCTCACAGCTCCAGTGTCCTGGGTTCGGTTCTGTTTACTGCCACAGTCTCACAGCTCCATTGACCCGGGTTCGGTTCTGTTTACTGCCACAGTCTCACAGCTCCAGTGACCAGGGTTCGGTTCTGTTTACTGCCACAGTCTCACAGCTCCAGTGTCCCGGGTTCGGTTCTGTTTTTTGCCACAGTCTCACAGCTCCAGTGACCTGGGTTCGGTTCTGTTTACTGCCACAGTCTCACAGCTCCAGTGACGTGGGTTCGGTTCTGTTTTTTGCCACAGTCTCACAGCTCCAGTGTCCTGGGTTCGGTTCTGTTTTTTGCCACAGTCTCACAGCTCCAGTGTCCTGGGTTCGGTTCTGTTTTTTGCCACAGTCTCACAGCTCCAGTGACCTGGGTTCGGTTCTGTTTACTGCCACAGTCTCACAGCTCCAGTGTCCTGGGTTCGGTTCTGTTTACTGCCACAGCCTCACCGCTCCAGTGACCTCTGTTCGGTTCTGTTTACTGCCACAGTCTCACAGCTCCAGTGTCCCGGGTTCGGTTCTGTTTACTGCCACAGTCTCACAGCTCCAGTGACCTGGGTTCGGTTCTGTTTACTGCCACAGCCTCACAGCTCCAGTGACCAGGGTTCGGTTCTGTTTACTGCCACAGTCTCACAGCTCCAGTGACCAGGGTTCGGTTCTGTTTCCTGCCACAGTCTCACAGCTCCAGTGTCCTTGGTTCGGTTCTGTTTACTGCCACAGTCTCACAGCTCCAGTGACCCGGGTTCAGTTCTGTTTACTGCCACAGTCTCACAGCTCCAGTGACCAGGGTTCGGTTCTGTTTCCTGCCACAGTCTCACAGCTCCAGTGTCCTGGGTTCGGTTCTGTTTACTGCCACAGTCTCACAGCTCCAGTGACCCGGGTTCAGTTCTGTTTAATGCCACAGTCTCACAGCTCCTGTGTCCCGGGTTCGGTTCTGTTTACTGCCACAGTCTCACAGCTCCAGTGACATGGGTTCGGTTCTGTTTACTGCCACAGTCTCACAGCTCCAGTGACCTGGGTTCGGTTCTGTTTACTGCCACAGTCTCACAGCTCCAGTGACGTGGGTTCGGTTCTGTTTTTTGCCACAGTCTCACAGCTCCAGTGTCCTGGGTTCGGTTCTGTTTTTTGCCACAGTCTCACAGCTCCAGTGTCCTGGGTTCGGTTCTGTTTTTTGCCACAGTCTCACAGCTCCAGTGACCTGGGTTCGGTTCTGTTTACTGCCACAGTCTCACAGCTCCAGTGACCTGGGTTCGGTTCTGTTTACTGCCACAGTCTCACAGCTCCAGTGACCCGGGTTCGGTTCTGTTTACTGCCACAGCCTCACCGCTCCAGTGACCTCTGTTCGGTTCTGTTTACTGCCACAGTCTCACAGCTCCAGTGTCCCGGGTTCGGTTCTGTTTACTGCCACAGTCTCACAGCTCCAGTGACCTGGGTTCGGTTCTGTTTACTGCCACAGCCTCACAGCTCCAGTGACCAGGGTTCGGTTCTGTTTACTGCCACAGTCTCATAGCTTCAGTGACCTGGGTTCGGTTCTGTTTACTGCCACAGTCTCACAGCTCCAGTGACCTGGGTTCGGTTCTGTTTACTGCCACAGCCTCACAGGTCCAGTGACCTGGGTTCGGTTCTGTTTACTGCCACAGCCTCACAGCTCCAGTGTCCCGGGTTCGGTTCTGTTTACTGCCACAGTCTCACAGCTCCAGTGACCTGGGTTCGGTTCTGTTTACTGCCACAATCTCACAGCTCCAGTGTCCCGGGTTCGGTTCTGTTTACTGCCACAGTCTCACAGCTCCAGTGACCTGGTTTCGGTTCTGTTTACTGCCACAGCCTCACAGCTCCAGTGTCCCGGGTTCAGTTCTGTTTACTGCCACAGTCTCACAGCTCCAGTGACCTGGGTTCGGTTATGTTCACTGCCACAGTCTCACAGCTCCAGTGACCCGGGTTCGGTTCTGTTTACTGCCACAGTCTCACAGCTCCAGTGTCCCGGGTTCGGTTCTGTTTACTGCCACAGTCTCACAGCTCCAGTGACCTGGGTTCGGTTCTGTTTACTGCCACAGTCTCACAGCTCCAGTGACCCGGGTTCGGTTCTGTTTACTGCCACAGTCTCACAGCTCCAGTGACCTGGGTTCGGTTCTGCGTACTGCCACAGCCTCACAGCTCCGGTGACCTGGGTTCTGTTCTGGGTGCTGCCTGTGTGGAGTTTGCAAGTTTTCCCTTTGACCATGTGGGTTTCTGCCGGGTGCTCTTGTTTCTTCCCACAGACAAAGACTTGCAGTTTGATTGATAAATTGGCCATTGTAAATGTCCCTAGTCTCGTTAGGTGGTTGGAGGATGGTGGGGATGTGGTAGGAAATATGGGATTAATGTCGGATATATAAATGGGTGGCTGTTGGTCAGCACAGACTCGATGGGCCAAAGGGTCTGTTTCAGTGCAGTATCTCTCTATGATTCTCTTTGTGTAAAGACTTTTCATCCATTTTACACAGACAGATATTTGTCTTCATTGTTAGGATGTGTCTGTCACTGGACCATCAGATATTGTCCATCCCCAGTTGTCCATTGAGAAGGTGATGCTGGTCCATCACCTTGAATCTCTGCAGTCTGTGTGGTGAAGGTCATCTCACAATGGTGTTGGAGAAGGAGTTACAGCATTTTCACCCAGTCATGATGAAGGAAAGGTGATATATGTCCAACACAACAACAGCTTGTATTTATATAGCACCATTAATGTCAGCACATGTTCCAAGGCACTCCTCTCCACCACTCCCCTCCCCCACTCCCCTCCCCAACACCCCTACCGCACTCCCCTCCCCCACTCCCCTCCACCACTCCCCTCCCCAACACCCCTACCCCACTCCACTCCCCCACTCCCCTCCCCCACTCCCCTCCCCAACACCCCTACCCCACTCCGCTCCCCCACTCCCCTCCCCCACTCCCCTCCCCAACACCCCTACCCCACTCCCCTCCCCCACTCCCCTCCCCCACTCCCCTCCCCAAACTCCCTCCCCCACTCCCCTCCCCCACTCCCCTCACCCACTCCACTCTCCCACTCCCCTCCCCCACTCCCCTCCCCAACACCCCTCCCCCACTCCCCTCCCCCACTCCCCTCCCCAACACCCCTACCGCACTCCCCTCCCCCACTCCTCTCCACCACTCCCCTCCCCCACCCCCCTCCCCAACACCCCTACCCCATTCCCCTCCCCCACTCCCCTCCCCAACACCCCTACCCCTCTACCCTCCCCCACTCCTCTCCACCACTCCCCTCCCCCACTCCCCTCCCCAACACCCCTACCCCACTCCCCTCCCCCACTCCCCTCCCCACTCCCCTCCCCAACACCCCTACCCCACTCCCCTCCCCCACTCCCCTCCCCCACTCCCCTCCCCCACTCCTCTCCACCACTCCCCTCGCCCACTCCCCTCCCCAACACCCCTACCCCACTCCCCTCCCCCACTCCCCTCCCCCACTCCACTCCCCAAACTCCCTCCCCCACTCCCCTCCCCCACTCCCCTCCCCCACTCCCCTCCCCCACTCCCCTCCCCAACACCCCTACCCCACTCCCCTCCCCCACTCCACTCCCCCACTCCACTCCTCCCACTCCCCTACCCCACTCCTCTCCACCACTCCCCTCCCCCACTCCCCTCCCCAACACCCCTACCCCACTCCCCTCCCCCACTCCCCTCCCCCACTCCCCTCCCCAACTCCCCTACCCCACTCCCCTCCCCCACTCCCCTCCCCCACTTCCCTCCCCCACTCCACTCCCCCACTCCTCTCCACCACTCCCCTCCCCCAGTCCCCTCCCCAACACCCCTACCCCACTCCCATCCACAACACCCCTACCCCACTCCCCTCCCCCACTCCACTCCCCCACTCTACTCCTCCCACTCCACTTCCCCACAGCGCAATATCACTCCCCTCCCCCACTCCCATCCCCAACACCCCTACCCCACTCCCCTCCCCCACTCCCCTCCCCAACACCCCTCCCCCACTCCCCTCCCCCACACCCCTACCCCACTCCCCTCCCCCACTCCACTCCCCCACTCCACTCCTCCCACTCCACTTCCCCACAGCACAATATCACTCCCCTCCCCCACTCCCATCCCCAACACCCCTACCCCACTCCCCTCCCCCACTCCAATCCCCCATTCCCCTCCACCACTCCCCTACCACACAGCCCTCCCCCGCTCCCCTCCCCCACACCCCTCCCCAAACTCCCTCCCTCACACCCCTCCCCACTCCCCTCACCAGCTCCCCTCCCCACTCCCCTATGTAAATCCCCTCCCCCACTCCCCTACACCACTCCCATCCCCCACTCGCCTCCCAAACATCCCTACTCCACTCCACTCCCCAAACGCCCTCCCCTATTCCCCTACCCATATCCCCTCCCCAGCTCCCCTTACCCACTCCCCTCCCGTACTCCCCTGCCCCACTCACATCCCTAACTCCCCTCCCCCACTCCCCTCCCCCTCACCTCCCCAACTCCCCTCACTAAGTCCTCCCACTCACCTCCCCCACTCCCCTCCCTAAATCCCCTCCCTCAGTCCCCTACCCCAATCACGTCACCAACTTCCCTCCCCCACTCCCCTCCCCCACTCATCTCCCCAACTCCCCCAACAACTCCCTCCCACTCACCTCCCCCACTCCCCTCCCTAACTCCCCTCCCCAACTCCCCGACGTCACTCACCTCCCTAACTCCGCACGCCAACTCCCCTCCCCAACTCACCTTCCCAACTCCCTCCCACTCACCTGCATAACTCCCCTCCCCCACTCCCCACCCCCTCACCTCCACAACTCCACTCACTAACTCCCTCCCACTCACCTCCCCCACTCCCCTCCCTAACTCCCCTCCCTCACTCCCCTCCCCCACATCTCCCCAACTCCCCCCAACAACTCCCTCCTACTCACCTCCCCCACTCCCCTCCCTAACTCCCCTCCCCAACTCCCCTTACCCACTCACCTGCCCAACTCCCTCCCACTCACCTCCCCCACTCCCCTATCCCACTCCAATCCACCGCTCACCCCCACTCTCCACCCCCACTCCCCTACCCCACTGCACTCCCCAGCTCCCATTTCCCACTCCCCGCCCCAACTCCCCTACCCCACTCCCCTCCCACACTCCCCTATATCACACGTCTCCCCCACTCCACTACCCCACTCCCCTCACCAGATCCCTTCCCCCACTCCCCTCTGTCATTCTCCTCCCCCTCCCCTACACCACTCCCATTCCCCACTCGCCTCCCAAACTTCAATACTCCACCCCGCTCCCCAAACCCACGCCCCCATTTCCCTACCCAAATCCCCTTCCCAGCACCCCTTACCCACTCCCCTCCCCCACTCCCCTACCCTAACTCCCCTCCCCCATTCACCTTCCCAACTCCCTACCACTCACCTCCATAACTCCACTCACTAACTCCCTCCCACTCACCTCCCCCACTCCCCTCCCTAACTCCCCTCCCTCACTCCCCTACCCCTCTCAGATCACCAACTTCCCTCCCCCATTCCCCTCCCACACTCATCTCCCCAACTCTCCCCACCAACTCCCTCCCACTCACCTCCCCCACTCCTCTCCCTAACTCCCCTCCCTCACACCCCTCCCCAACTCCCCTCACTCACTCCCCTGCCCAACTCCCTCCCACTCACGGTCCCCACTCCCCTATCCCACTCCCCTCCCCCACTCACCCCCACTCTCCACCCCCACTCCCCACCCCACTGCGCTCCCCAGTGCCCTTGCCCACTCCCCGCCCCAACTCCCCTACCCCACTCCCCTCCCCCACTCGCCTATATCACACCCCTCCCCCACTCCCCGACACCACTCCAATCCCCCACTCGCCTCCCAAACTTCCCTCCTCCACTCCGCTCCCCAAACACCCTCCCCCATTCCCCTACCCAAATCCCATCCCCAGCTCCCCTTACCCACTCCACTCCCCCACACCCCAACCCCACTAACATCCCTAACTCCGCAAGCCCACACCCCTCCACTACTCACCTCCCCAACTCCCCTCACCAACTCCCTCCCACTCACCTCCTTAACTCCCCTCCTAACTCGCCTCCCCCGCTCCCCTCCCGCTCACCTCCCCAACTCCCCTCACTAACTCCCTCCCACTCACCTCCCCTCCCTAACTCCCCTCCCTCACTCCCCCACCCCACTTACCTCCCCAATCCCCCTCACCAACTCCCTCCCCCTCACCTCACCAGCTCCCCTCACTAACTCCCTCTCACTCACCTCCCCTCCTCTCCACTCCTCTCCACTCCCCTCCCACACTCGCCTCCCAAACTGCCCTCCTCCATTCCGCTCCCCAACCCCCCTCCCCCACTCCCCTACCCCACCCACCTCCCTAACTCCGCACCCCCACTCCCCTCCCCCACTCAACTCCCCAACTCCCCTCACTAACTCCCTCCCACTCACCTCCCTAACTCCCCTCCCTAACTCCCCTCCCCCACTCCCCTCCCCCTCACCTCCCCAACTCCCCTCACTAACTCCCTCCCACTCAACTCCCCACTCCCCTCCCTAACTCCCCTCGCTAACTCCCCTCCCTCACACCCCAACCCCACTTACTTCCCCAACTTCCCTCCCCCACTCATCTCCCCAAATCCCCCCACCAACTTCCTCACACTCACCTCCCCCACTCCCCAGTCCCGCTCCCCTCCCCCGCTCACTCCCACTCTCCACCCCCACTCCTCTACCCCACTGCACTCCCCAGCTCCCCTTGCCCACTCCCCGCCCCAACTCCCCTACACCACTCCCCTCCCCCACTCCCCTATATCACTCCCCTCCCCCACTCAGCTCCCCCACTCGCCTCCCAAACTTCCCTACTCCACTCCGCTCCCCCACCCCGTTCTCCAATACCCCTCCCCTTCCCCTATCCCACTCCCCTCCCCCAAACCCCTACTCCACACTCCTCCCCCATTCCCCTCCCCCAATCTCCTCCCCCACTCCCCTCCCCCAATCTCCTCCCCCACTCCACTCCCCTCCCCCACTCCCCTCCCCTACTCCGCTCCCCAACATCCTCCCCCATTCTCCGACCCAAATCCCCTCCCCAAACTCTCCCCTCCACTCCACTCCCCCATGCCCCTCCCCCACTCCCCAACCCCACTCACCTCCCCATCTGCCCTCCCCCAAATCCCTCCCCCACTCCCCTCCCGCACTCACCTCCCCCACTCCCCTCCACACACCCACTCCCTTCCTCCACACTCCACTCCCTCTCCCCTACCCCACTCCCCTCCACACACCCAATCCCCTGCACCACTCCCCACACCCACTCCCCTACTCCAGTCCTCTCCTTCTCTCCTCCCACAATCTCCTCCCCCACTTCCCTCCACCACTCCCACTCTCTACCCCTCTCCTCTCCCGCTCATCTCTCCTCCCTACTGCCCTTCCCAATCCCCTCCCCCACTCCCCTTCTCTCCACTCCTCTCCACTCCCCTCCCCCACTTGCCTCCCAAACTTCCCTCCTCCATTCCGCTCCCCAAGCCCCCTCCCCATTCCCCTACCCCACTCCCCTCCCCAACTCCCCTCCCCAACCCCCCTCCACCACTACCCGACATCACACCCCTCCCCCACTCCCCTCCTCTCCACTCCCCTCCCCCACTCGCCTCATAAACTTCCCTCCTCCATTCCGCTCCCCAACCCCCCTCCCCATTCCCCTACACCACTCCCCTCCCCAACTCCCCTCCCCAACCCCCCTCCACCACTACCCGACATCACACCCCTCCCCCACTCCCCAACCCCACTCCCATCCCCAAATCTCCTCCTCCACTCCCCTCCCCTACTCCCCATACCCACAGCCCTCCCCCCACTCCCCTACCCCACTCCATTTCCACTCCCCTTCCCTCTCCCCTTCCAACTCCCCTCCCCCACTCTCCTTCCCACTCCCCTTGCAACTCCCCTCCCCCACTCTCCTTCCCACTCCCCTTCCCACTCCCCTTCCACTCCCCACCCGCACTCCCCTCCCCCACTCCCCTCCCCACATCCCCTCCCCCACTCCCCTCCTCCACACCATTTCCACTCCCCTCCCCCGCATTCCTTCTACGCCCCTCCCCCACACCCCACCCACTCCCCTCCCCCACTCCCCTTCCAACTCCCCCCACCAACTCCCTCCCACTCCCCTCCCCACATCCCCTCCCCCACTCCCCTCCTCCACACCATTTCCACTCCCCTCCCCCGCATTCCTTCTACGCCCCTCCCCCACACCCCACCCACTCCCCCTCCCCCACTCCCCTTCCAACTCCCCCCACCAACTCCCTCCCACTCACCTCCCCCAGTCCCCTCCCTAACTCCCATCCCCCCACTCCCCTCCCCGACTTCCCACACCCATTCCCCTGCCCAACTCCCTCCCACACACGTCCCCCACTCCCCTATCCCTCTCCCCTCCCCCGCTCACCCACACTCTCCACCCCCACATCCCTAACCCACTCCCCTCCCCAAACTCACTCCCCGACTCCCCTACCCCACTGCGCTCCCCAGCTCCCCTTGCCCACTCACCGCCCCAATTCCCCTACCCCACACCCCTCCACCACTCCCCTATATCACTCCCCTCCCCCACTCCCCTCCCAAACGTCCTTACTCCACTCCGCTCCCCAACCCCCCTCCCCCATTCCCCTACCCAATCTCCTCCTCCACTCCCCTCCCCTACTCCCCATACCCACACCCCTCCCCCACTCCCCTACCCCACTCCATTTCCACTCCCCTTCCCTCTCCCCTTCCAACTCCCCTCCCCCACTCTCCTTCCCACTCCCCTCCCCCACTCCCCTTCCACTCCCCACCCGCACTCCCCTCCCCCACTCCCCTCCCTACATCCCCTCCCCCACTCCCCTCCTCCACACCATTTTCACTCCCCTCCCCCGCATTCCTTCTACGCCCCTCCCCCACACCCCACCCACTCCCCTCCCCCACTCCCCTTCCAACTCCCCCCACCAACTCCCTCCCACTCACCTCCCCCACTCCCCTCCCTAACTCCCATCCCCCACTCCCCTCCCCAACTTCCCACACCCATTCCCCTGCCCAACTCCCTCCCACACACATTCCCCACTCCCCTATCCCTCTCCCCTCCCCCGCTCACCCCCACTCTCCACCCCCCACATCCCTAACCCACTCCCCTCCCCAAACTCACTCCCCGACTCCCCTACCCCACTGCGCTCCCCAGCTCCCCTTGCCCACTCCCCGCCCCAATTCCCCTACCCCACACCCCTCCACCACTCCCCTATATCACTCCCCTCCCCCACTCCCCTCCCAAACGTCCTTACTCCACTCCGCTCCCCAACCCCCCTCCCCCCATTCCCCTACCCCACTCCCCTCCACCACTCCCTTACTCGACGCTCCTCCCCCACTCCCCTTCCCCACTCCCCTCCCCAATCTCCTCCCCCACTCCCCTCCTCCACACCCCACACCCACTCCCCGACCCCACTCCCCTACACACACCCACTCCCTTCCTCCACACCCCTCACCAACTCCCCTACCCCACTCCCCCCACACACCCACTCCCCTGCACCACACCCCACCCCCACTCCACTTTTCCACACCCCACTCAAACTCCCCTACCCCAGTCCCCTTCCCTACTCTCCTCCCCCACTTCCCTCCACCACTCCCACTCTCTACCCCTCTCCTCTCCCCCTCCTCTCTCCTCCCCACTCCCCTTTCCCAATCCCCTCCCCAACTCCACGACCCCACTCTCCTCCTCTCCACTCCTCTCCTCTCCACTACTCCACTCCCCACCCCCACTGCCCTTCCACTCCCCTCCCCCACTCCCATTCCCACTCCCCTCCCTCACTCCCCTTCCCACACCCCTACGCACTCCCCTCCCCCACTCTCCTTTGCATTCCCCTCCCCCACTCTCCTTCGCACTCCCCTCCCCCACTCTCCTTCCCACTTCGCTCCCCCACTTCCCCACTCCCCTCCCCCACTCCCCTTCCAACTCCCCTCCCCCACTCCCCGTCCACTCCCCTCCCCACTCGCCACCCAAACTTCGCTCCTCCATTCCGCTCCCCAAACCCCCTCCCCATTCCCCTAACACACGACCCTCCCCAACTCCCCTGCCCCAACCACCCTCCACCACTACCCTACATCACTCCCCTCCAACACTCCTCAACCCCACTCCCATCCCCAAAATCCCACCTCCACTCCCCTCCCCCACCGTCCTTCCCACTTTGCTCGCCCACTCCCCTTCCACTCCCCTCCCCCACTCCCCTCCCCCACTCCCCTTCCACTCCCCTCCCCCCCCAATCCCCTTCCACTCCCCTCCCCAAATCCCCTTCCACTCCCCTCCCCACTCCGCTTCCATTCCCCTCCCCCACTACCCTTTCCCACTCCCCTTCCACTCTGCTGTCCCACTCCCCTCACCCACTCTCCTTTCCACTTCGCTCCCCCAGTCCCCTCCCCACGCCCCTCCCCCACTCCCCCACTCCCCTCCACCACTCCACTCCCCCACACCCCCTCCCCCACTCACCCTCCTCCACTCCCATTCCCCCCTTCCACTCCCTCCCCACTCCGCTTCCACTCCCCTCCCCCACTACCCTTTCCCACTCCCTTTCCACTCCCCTGCCCCACTCCCCTCACCCACTCACCGTACCCCACATCCCTCCTCCACTCCGCTCCCCTTCAACCCTCCCACACTCCCATCAAACATTTCCCTCCGCCACTCCCACTCGCTACCCCTCTCCTCCTTCCGCTCCCCTCCACCTTCCCCTCCCTTCCCCCACTCCCCTTCCACTCCCCTCTCCCACTCCCCTCCCCTTCCAACTCCCCTCAAACTCCCCTCCCACAGTCCTTCCAACTTTGCTCGCCCACCACTTCCACTCCCCTCCCCCACTCCCCTCCCCCACTCCCCTTCCACTCCACTCCCCCCCACTCCCCTTCCACTCACCTCCCCCACTCCCCTTCCACTCCCCTCCCCACTCCGCTTCCACTCCCCTCCCCCACTACCCTATCCCACTCCCTTTCCACTCCCCTGTCCCACTCCCCTCAGCCACTCACCGTCCCCCACATCCCTCCTCCACTCCGCTCCCCTTCAACCCTCCCACACTCCCTTCACACACTTCCCTCTGCCACTCCCACTCGCTACCCCTCTCCTCCCTCCGCTCCCCTCCACCTTCCGCTTACCACGCCCCTCTCCCACAGCCTCCCCATTCCCATCCTCTCCCCTCCACACTCCCCTTGCCATTCCCCTCTCTCACAGCCTCCTCTCCCCACCTCTTCCCTCCCCCACTACCCTTCCCACTCCAATCTCCCACAGCCTACCCGACTCCCCTCCTCTCCCCTCCACCACTCCTCTTCCCACTCTCCTCTCCCATCCCCTCCCCCCTACTCCCCTCCTCTCCCCTCCTCCCCTACTCTACCCTCCTACCCTCCTCCACTCCCATTCCCACTCCCCTCTCCCATAGCCACCCCTACTCCCCTCCTCTACCCTCCTCCCCCCTCCTCCCCTACTCTACCCTCCTACCCTCCTCTCCCCTACTCCACTCCCCTTCCCACTCCCCTCTCCCACTGCCGCCCCTACTCCCCTCCTCTCCCCTCCCCCACTCCCCTTCCCAATCAATTCCCCCCCTCCCCACCCGCACACCCCTCCCCCAGACCCCTCCCCCAATCACCTTCCCAACCCCTCCCCCACCCCCTTCCCACTCCGATCCCCCACTTCCCTCCCCCTCTCCCCTCTCCCAATCCCCTCCTGCATACCCCTCCACCACTCCCCTCCCTAACTCCCCTCCCCCACTCCCCTCCCCCTCACCTCCCCAACTCCCCTCACTAACTCCCTCCCACTCAACTCCCCACTCCCCTCCCTAACTCCCCTCCCTCACACCCCAACCCCACTTACTTCCCCAACTTCCCTCCCCCACTCATCTCCTCAAATCCCCCCACCAACTTCCTCCCACTCACCTCCCCCACTCCCCAATCCCACTCCCCTCCCCCGCTCACTCCCACTCTCCACCCCCACTCCTCTACCCCACTGCACTCCCCAGCTCCCCTTGCCCACTCCCCGCCCCAACTCCCCTACCCCACTCCCCTATATCACTCCCCTCCCCCACTCAGCTCCCCCACTCGCCTCCCAAACTTCCCTACTCCACTCCGCTCCCCCACCCCGTTCTCCAATACCCCTCCCCTTCCCCTATCCCACTCCCCTCCCCCAAACCCCTACTCCACACTCCTCCCCAATTCCCCTCCCCCAATCTCCTCCCCCACTCCCCTCCCCCAATCTCCTCCCCCACTCCACTCCCCTCCCCCACTCCCCTCCCCTACTCCGCTCCCCAACACCCTCCCCCCATTCTCCTACCCAAATCCCCTCCCCAAACTCTCCCCTCCACTCCACTCCCCCATGCCCCTCCCCCACTCTCCTCCCGCACTCACCTCCCCCACTCCCCTCCACACACCCACTCCCTTCCTCCACACTCCACTCCCACTCCCCTACCCCACTCCCCTCCACACACCCAATCCCCTGCACCACTCCCCACACCCACTCCCCTACCCCAGTCCTCTCCTTCTCTCCTCCCACAATCTCCTCCCCCACTTCCCTCCACCACTCCCACTCTCTACCCCTCTCCTCTCCCCCTCATCTCTCCTCCCCACTCCCCTTCCCAATCCCCTCCCCCACTCCCCTCCTCTCCACTCCTCTCCACTCCCCTCCCCCACTTGCCTCCCAAACTTCCCTACTCCATTCCGCTCCCCAACCCCCTCCCCATTCCCCTACCCCACTCCCCTCCCCAACTCCCCTCCCCAACCCCCCTCCACCACTACCCGACATCACACCCCTCCCCCACTCCCCTCCTCTCCACTCCCCTCCCCCACTCGCCTCATAAACTTCCCTCCTCCATTCCACTCCCCAACCCCCCTCCCCATTCCCCTACCCCACTCCCCTCCCCAACTCCCCTCCCCAAACCCCCTCCACCACTACCCTACATCACACCCCTCCCCCACTCCCCAACCCCACTCTCATCCCCAAATCTCCTCCTCCACTCCCCTCCCCTACTCCCCATACCCACACCCCTCCCCCACTCCCCTACCCCACTCCATTTCCACTCCCCTTCCTTCTCCCCTTCCAACTCCCCTCCCCCACTCTCCTTCCCACTCCCCTCACCCACTCCCCTTCCACTCCCCACCCGCACTCCCCTCCCCCACTCCCCTCCCCCACATCCCCTCCCCCACTCCCCTCCTCCACACCATTTCCACTCCCCTCCCCCGCATTCCTTCTACGCCCCTCCCCCACTCCCCACCCACTCCCCTCCCCCACTCCCCTTCCAACTCCCCCCACCAACTCCCTCCCACTCACCTCCCCCACTCCCCTCCCTAACTCCCATCCCCCACTCCCCTCCCCAACTTCCCACACCCATTCCCCTGCCCAACTCCCTCCCACACACATCCCCCACTCCCCTATCCCTCTCCCCTCCCCCGCTCACCCCCACTCTCCACCCCCACATCCCTAACCCACTCCCCTCCCCAAACTCACTCCCCGAATCCCCTACCCCACTGCGCTCCCCAGCTCCCCTTGCCCACTCCCCGCACCAATTCCCCTACCCCACACCCCTCCACCACTCCCCTATATCACTCCCCTCCCCCACTCCCCTCCCAAACGTCCTTACTCCACTCCGATCCCCAACCCCCCTCCCCCATTCCCCTACCCCACTCCCCTCCACCACTCCCTTACTCCACGCTCCTCCCCCACTCCCCTCCTCCACACCCCACACCCACTCCCCGACCCCACTCCCCTACACACACCCACTCCCTTCCTCCACACCCCTCACCAACTCCCCTACCCCACTCCCCCCACACACCCACTCCCCTGCAGCACACCCCACCCCCACTCCACTTTTCCACACCCCACTCCCACTCCCCTACCCCAGTCCCCTTCCCTTCTCTCCTCCCACACTCTCCTCCCCCACTTCCCTCCACCACTCCCACTCTCTACCCCTCTCCTCTCCCCCTCCTCTCTCCTCCCCACTCCCCTTTCCCAATCCCCTCCCCAACTCCACGACCCCACTCTCCTCCTCTCCACTCCTCTCCTCTCCACTACTCCACTCCCCGCCCCCACTGCCCTTCCACTCCCCTCCCCCACTCCCATTCCCACTCCCCTCCCTCACTCCCCTTCCCACACCCTACGCACTCCCCTCCCCCACTCTCCTTCGCATTCCCCTCCCCCACTCTCCTTCGCACTCCCCTCCCCCACTCTCCTACCCACTTCGCTCCCCCACTTCCCCACTCCCCTCCCCCACTCCCCTTCCAACTCCCCTCCCCCACTCCCCTTCCCACACCCCCTCCCCCCACTCTCCTTCCCACTTCGCTCACCCACTCCCCGTCCACTCCCCTCCCCTCTCGCGTCCCAAACTTCCCTCCTCCATTCCGCTCCCCAAAACCCCTCCCCATTCCCCTAACACACGACCCTCCCCAACTCCCCTGCCCCAACCACCCTCCACCACTACCCTACATCACTCCCCTCCCACACTCCTCAACCCCACTCCCGTCCCCAAAATCCCACCTCCACTCCCCTCCCCCACTCCCCTTCCCACTTTGCTCGCCCACTCCCCTTCCACTCCCCTCCCCCACTCCGCTCCCCACTCCGCTTCCACTCCCCTCCCCCACTACCCTTTCCCACTCCCCTTCCACTCTGCTGTCCCACTCCCCTCACCAACTCTCCTTTCCACTTCGCTCCCCCAGTCCCCTCCCCACGCTCCTCCCACAGTCCCCTCCCCCACTCCCCCACTCCCCTCCACCACTCCACTCCCCCACACCCCCTCCCCCACTCCCCCTCCTCCACTCCCATTCCCCCCTTCCACTCCCTCCCCACTCCGCTTCCACTCCCCTCCCCCACTACCCTTTCCCACTCCCTTTCCACTCCCCTGCCCCACTCCCCTCACCCACTCACCGTACCCCACATCCCTCCTCCACTCCGCTCCCCTTCAACCATCCCACACTCCCATCAAACACTTCCCTCCGCCACTCCCACTCGCTCCCCCTCTCCTCCTTCCGCTCCCCTCCACCTTCCCCTCCCTTCCTCCACTCCCCTTCCACTCCCCTCTCCCACTCCCCTCCCCTTCCAACTCCCCTCAAACTCCCCTCCCACAGTCCTTCCAACTTTGCTCGCCCACTCCACTTCCACTCCCATCCCCCACTCCCCTCCCCCACTCCCCTTCCACTCCACTCCCCCCACTCCCCTTCCACTCACCACCCCCACTCCCCTTCCACTCACCTCCCCCACTCCCCTTCCACTCCCCTCCCCACTCCGCTTCCACTCCCCTCCCCCACTACCCTATCCCACTCCCTTTCCACTCCCCTGTCCCACTCCCTTCAGCCACTCACCGTCCCCCACATCCCTCCTCCACTCCGCTCCCCTTCAACCCTCCCACACTCCCTTCACACACTTCCCTCTGCCACTCCCACTCGCTACCCCTCTCCTCCCTCCGCTCCCCTCCACCTTCCGCTTACCACGCCCCTCTCCCACAGCCTCCCCATTCCCATCCTCTCCCCTCCACACTCCCCTTGCCATTCCCCTCTCTCACAGCCTCCTCTCCCCACCTCTTCCCTCCCCCACTACCCTTCCCACTCCAATCTCCCACAGCCTACCCGACTCCCCTCCTCTCCCCTCCACCACTCCTCTTCCCAATCTCCTCTCCCATCCCCTCCCCCCTACTCCCCTCCTCTCCCCTCCTCCCCTACTCTACCCTCCTACCCTCCTCCACTCCCATTCCCACTCCCCTCTCCCACAGCCACCCATACTCCCCTCCTCTACCCTCCTCCCCCCTCCTCCCCTACTCTACCCTCCTACCCTCCTCTCCCCTACTCCACTCCCCTTCCCACTCCCCTCTCCCACTGCCGCCCCTACTCCCCTCCTCTCCCCTCCCCCACTCCCCTTCCCAATCAATTCCCCCCCTCCCCACCCGCACACCCCTCCCCCAGACCCCTCCCCCAATCACCTTCCCAACCCCTCCCCCACCCCCTTCCCACTCCGATCCCCCACTTCACTCCCCCTCTCCCCTCTCCCAATCCCCTCCTGCATACCGCTCCACCACTCCCCTCCCGAACAACCCGCCCCCACTCCCCTCCCCTAATCACCTTCCCAACCTCTCCAACACCCCCTTCCCACTCACCACCCCCACTCCCCTCCCCCACTCACCTTCCCAACCCCGCCTCCACCCACTTCCCACACCCGTCCGCCACCCATCTCCCACTCCCACTCCCCTACCCCTGCCACTTCCCCACTCCCCTCCCTCACTCCGTCACTCCCCTCTCCCACTCCCCTTAATGCTCACATACCCCCTCCCATCGCAATCCCCTCCCCCTCACCCTCACCCCGCCCCTTCCCCCCTCCCCTCCTCCTCTCCCCTACCTCCTCCCACTCCCCCCCACTCCCCTCCCACTACCCCTCCCACTCCCCCTCCCACTCGCCTCCCACTCCCCCTCCCAGCCGCCTCCCACTGCACTCCCCCACTCCCCTCCCACTCCACTCCCCCACTCCACTCCCCCACTGCCCTCCACCACTCCCATCCCGTCAGTATTAAACAATCAGGGGAACACACTCTCCTCACTTACACTGTTCACCTGGTAGCATGCGCTGTTCATATTAAACCATTAGGGGAACACACTCTCCTCACTTATACTGTTCACCTGGTAACATGTCCCGTCTATATTAAACCATCAGTGGTAAACACTCTCCTCACTTATACTGTTCACCTGGTGACATGTCCCGTGTATATTAAACAAACAGGGGAACACACTCTCCTCACTTATACTGTTCACCTGGTAACATGTCCCGTGTGTATTAAACCATCAGGCGAAAACATTCTCCTCACTTATACTGTTCACCTGGTAACATGTTCTGTGTGCATTAAACAAACAGGGGAACACACTCTCCTCACATTTACTGTTCACCTGGTAACATGTCCTGTGTATATTAAACCATCAGGGGAACACAGTGTCCTCACTTATTCTGTTTGTCTGGTAACATGTCTGTGTGTGTTAAACAAACAGGGGAACACACTCTCCTCACTTATACTGTTCACCTCGTGACATGTCCGGTTTGTATTAAACCATCAGGGGAACACACTCTCCTCACTTTACTGTTCACCTGGTAACATGTCCCGTGTATATTGAACCATCAGGGGAACACATTCTCCTCACTTATACCGTTCGCCTTGTAACATGTCCCATGTATATTAAACAAACAGGGGAAAACACTTCCTCCCTTATACTGTTCACCTGGTGACATGTCCCGTGTATATTAAACAGTCAGGGGAACACACTCTCCTCACTTATACTGTTCACCTGGTAATATGTCTCGTGTATATCAAAACATCAGGGGAACACACTCTCCTCACTTATACTGTTCACATGGTAACATGTCCCGTGTGTATTAAAACATCAGGGAAACACACTCTCCTCACTTATACTGTTCACCTGGTAACATGTCTCGTGTATATTAAACCATCAGGGGAACACACTCTGCTCACTTATACTGTTCACCTGTTAACTTGTCCCGTGTCTATTAAAACATTAGGGGAACACACTCTCCTCACTTATACTGTTCATCTGGTAACATGTCCCGTGTGTATTAAAACATCAGTGGAACACAGTCTCCTCACCTATACTGTTCACCTGCTAACATGTCCCGTGTGTATTAAACAATCTGGGGAACACACTCTCCTCACTTATACTGTTCACCTGGCAACATGTCCCGTGTGTATTAAAACATCAGGGGAACACACTCAGCTCACTTATACTGTTCTCCTGGTAACATGTCTCGTGTATATTAAACCATCAGGGGAACACACTCTGCTCACTTATACTGTTCACCTGGTAACATGTCCCGTGTGTATTAAACAAACAGGGGAACACACTCTCCTCACTGAAACAGTTCACCTGGTAACATGTCCCGTGTATATTAAACAATCTGGGGAACACGCTCGCCTCACTTATACTGTTCACCTGGCAACATGTCCCGTGCGTATTAAACAATCTGGGGAACACACTCTCCTCACTTATACTGCTCACCTGGCAATATGTCCCGTGTGTATTAAACAATCAGGGGAACACACTCTCCTCACTTATACTGTTCACCTGGCAACATGTCCCGTGTGTATTAAAACATCAGCGAAATACACTCTCCTCACTTGTACTGTTCGCCTGGGAACATGTCCCGTGTGTATTAAAACATCAGCGAAACACACTCTCCTCACTTAAACTGTTCACCTGGGAACATGTCCTGTGTATATTAAACAATCTGGGGAACACACTCTCCTCACTTATACTGTTCACCTGGCAACATGTCCCGTGTGTATTAAAACATCAGCGAAATACACTCTCCTCACTTATACTGTTCGCCTGGGAACATGTCCTGTGTATATTAAACAATCTGGGGAACACACTCTCCTCACTTATACTGTTCACCTGGTAACATGTCCCGTGTGTATTAAAACATCAGCGAAACACACTCTCCTAACTTAAACTGTTCACCTGGTAACATGTCCCGTGTGCAATAAACAATCAGGGGAACACGCTCTCCTCACTTATACTGTTCACCTGGTAACATGTCACGTGTATATTAAACCATCAGGGGAACACACTCTCCTCACTTACACTGTTCACCTGGTAACATGTCCCGTGTGTATTAAACAAACAGGGGAACACACTCTCCTCACTGAAACAGTTCACCTGGTAACATGTCCCGTGTATATTAAACAATCTGGGGAACACGCTCGCCTCACTTATACTGTTCACCTGGTAACATGTCCCGTGCGTATTAAACAATCTGGGGTACACACTCTCCTCACTTATACTGCTCACCTGGCAACATGTCCCGTGTATATTAAACAATCTGGGGAACACCCTCGCCTCACTTATACTGTTCACCTGGTAACATGTCCCGTGTGTATTAAAACATCAGCGAAACACACTCTCCTCACTTAAACTGTTCACCTGGGAACATGTCCTGTGTATATTAAACAATCTGGGGAACATACTCTCCTCACTTATACTGTTCACCTGGTAACATGTCCCGTGTGTAATAAACAATCAGGGGAACACGCTCTCCTCACTTATACTGTTCACCTGGTAACATGTCACGTGTATATTAAACCATCAGGGGAACACACTCTCCTCACTTACACTGTTCACCTGGTAACATGTCCCGTGTGTATTAAACCATCAGGGGAACACACTCTCCTCACTTACACTGTTCAACTGTTAACATGTCTCGTGTATATTAAACCATCAGGGGAACACACTCTCCTCACTTATACTGTTCACCTGGTAACATGTCCCGTGTGTATTAAAACATAAGGGGAACACCCTCTCCTCACTAATACTGTTTACCTGGTAACATGTCCCGTGTGTATTAAAACATCAGGGGAACACACTCTCCTCACTTATACTGTTCACCTGGTGAAATGTCCCGTGTGTATTAAAACATCAGGGGAACACACTCTCCTCACTTATACTGTTCACCTGGTAACATGTCCCGCGTGTATTAAAACATCAGGGGAACACACTCTCCTCACTTATACTGTTCATCTGGTAACATGTCCCGTGTGTATTAAAACATCAGGGGAACACCCTCTCCTAACTTATACTGTTCACCTGGTAACATGTCCCGTGTCCATTAAACTATCAGTGGAACACAGTTTCCTCACCTATACTGTTCACCTGGTAACATGTCCCGTGTGTATTAAACAATCGGGGGAACACACTCTCCTCACTTATACTGTTCACCTGGCAACATGTCCCGTGTGTATTAAAACATCAGGGGAACACACTCAGCTCACTTATACTGTTCACCTGGTAACATGTCCCGTGTGTATTAAACAATCTGGGGAACACGCTCGCCTCACTTATACTGTTCACCTGGTAACATGTCCCGTGCGTATTAAACAATCTGGGGAACACACTCTCCTCACTTATACTGCTCACCTGGCAACATGCCCCGTGTATATTAAACAATCTGGGGAACACCCTCGCCTCACTTATACTGTTCACCTGGTAACATGTCCCGTGTATATTAAACAATCTGGGGAACACCCTCGCCTCACTTATACTGTTCACCTGGTAACATGTCCCGTGTGTATTAAAACATCAGCGAAACACACTCTCCTCACTTAAACTGTTCACCTGGGAACATGTACTGTTTATATTAAACAATCTGGGGAACACACTCTCCTCACTTTTACTGTTCACCTGGCAACATGTCCCGTGTGTATTAAAACATCAGCGAAATACGCTCTCCTCACTTATACTGTTCGCCTGGGAACATGTCCTGTGTATATTAAACAATCTGGGGAACACACTCTCCTCACTTATACTGTTCACCTGGTAACATGTCCCGTGTGTATTAAAACATCAGCGAAACACACTCTCCTAACTTAAACTGTTCACCTGGTAACATGTCCCGTGTGTAATAAACAATCAGGGGAACATGCTCTCCTCACTTATACTGTTCACCTGGTAACATGTCCCGTGCGTATTAAACAAACAGGGGAACACACTCTCCTCACTGAAACAGTTCACCTGGTAACATGTCCCGTGCGTATTAAACAATCTGGGGAACACACTCTCCTCACTTATACTGCTCACCTGGCAACATGTCCCGTGTGTATTAAACAATCAGGGGAGCACCCTCTGCTCACTTATACTGTTCACCTGGTAACATGTCCCGTGTGTATTAAACAAACAGGGGAACACACTCTCCTCACTTATACTGCTCACCTGGCAATATGTCCCGTGTGTATTAAACAATCAGGGGAACACACTCTCCTCACTTATACTGTTCACCTGGCAACATGTCCCGTGTGTATTAAAACATCAGCGAAATACACTCTCCTCACTTATACTGTTCGCCTGGGAACATGTCCCGTGTGTATTAAAACATCAGCGAAACACACTCTCCTCACTTAAACTGTTCACCTGGGAACATGTCTCGTGTGTATTAAACAATCAGGGGAACACACTCTCCTCACTTATACTGTTCACCTGGTAACATGTCCCGCGTGTATTAAAACATCAGGGGAACACACTCTCCTCACTTATACTGTTCATCTGGTAACATGTCCCGTGTGTATTAAAACATCAGGGGAACACCCTCTCCTAACCTATACTGTTCACCTGGTAACATGTCCCGTGTCCATTAAACTATCAGTGGAACACAGTTTCCTCACCTATACTGTTCACCTGGTAACATGTCCCGTGTGTATTAAACAATCGGGGGAACACACTCTCCTCACTTATACTGTTCACCTGGCAACATGTCCCGTGTGTATTAAAACATCAGGGGAACACACTCAGCTCACTTATACTGTTCACCTGGTAACATGTCCCGTGTGTATTAAACAATCTGGGGAACACGCTCGCCTCACTTATACTGTTCACCTGGTAACATGTCCCGTGCGTATTAAACAATCTGGGGAACACACTCTCCTCACTTATACTGCTCACCTGGCAACATGCCCCGTGTATATTAAACAATCTGGGGAACACCCTCGCCTCACTTATACTGTTCACCTGGTAACATGTCCCGTGTATATTAAACAATCTGGGGAACACCCTCGCCTCACTTATACTGTTCACCTGGTAACATGTCCCGTGTGTATTAAAACATCAGCGAAACACACTCTCCTCACTTAAACTGTTCACCTGGGAACATGTACTGTTTATATTAAACAATCTGGGGAACACACTCTCCTCACTTTTACTGTTCACCTGGCAACATGTCCCGTGTGTATTAAAACATCAGCGAAATACGCTCTCCTCACTTATACTGTTCGCCTGGGAACATGTCCTGTGTATATGAAACAATCTGGGGAACACACTCTCCTCACTTATACTGTTCACCTGGTAACATGTCCCGTGTGTATTAAAACATCAGCGAAACACACTCTCCTAACTTAAACTGTACACCTGGTAACATGTCCCGTGTGTAATAAACAATCAGGGGAACATGCTCTCCTCACTTATACTGTTCACCTGGTAACATGTCCCGTGCGTATTAAACAAACAGGGGAACACACTCTCCTCACTGAAACAGTTCACCTGGTAACATGTCCCGTGCGTATTAAACAATCTGGGGAACACACTCTCCTCACTTATACTGCTCACCTGGCAACATGTCCCGTGTGTATTAAACAATCAGGGGAGCACCCTCTGCTCACTTATACTGTTCACCTGGTAACATGTCCCGTGTGTATTAAACAAACAGGGGAACACACTCTCCTCACTTATACTGCTCACCTGGCAATATGTCCCGTGTGTATTAAACAATCAGGGGAACACACTCTCCTCACTTATACTGTTCACCTGGCAACATGTCCCGTGTGTATTAAAACATCAGCGAAATACACTCTCCTCACTTATACTGTTCGCCTGGGAACATGTCCCGTGTGTATTAAAACATCAGCGAAACACACTCTCCTCACTTAAACTGTTCACCTGGGAACATGTCCTGTGTATATTAAACAATCTGGGGAACACACTCTCCTCACTTATGCTGTTCACCTGGCAACATGTCCCGTGTGTATTAAAACATCAGCGAAATACACTCACCTCACTTATACTGTTCACCTGGCAACATGTCCCGTGTGTATTAAAACATCAGCGAAATACACTCTCCTCACTTATACTGTTCGCCTGGGAACATGTCCTGTGTATATTAAACAATCTGGGGAACACACTCTCCTCACTTATACTGTTCACCTGGCAACATGTCCCGTGTGTATTAAAACATCAGCGAAGTACACTCTCCTCACTTATACTGTTCGCCTGGGAACATGTCCTGTGTATATTAAACAATCTGGGGAACACACTCAGCTCACTTATACTGTTCACCTGGTAACATGTCCCGTGTGTATTAAACCATCAGGGGAACACACTATCCTCACTTACACTGTTCAACTGGTAACATGTCTCGTGTATATTAAACCATCAGGGGAACACACTCTCCTCACGTATACTGTTCACCTGGTAACACGTCCCGTGTGTATTAAAACATAAGGGGAACACCCTCTCCTCACGAATACTGTTTACCTGGTAACATGTCCCGTGTGTATTAAAACATCAGGGGAACACACTCTCCTCACTTATACTGTTCACCTGGTGAAATGTCCCGTGTGTATTAAAACATCAGGGGAACACACTCTCCTCACTTATACTGTTCAACTGGTAACATGTCCAATGTCTATTAAACTATCAGTGGAACACAGTTTCCTCACCTATACTGTTCACCTGGTAACATGTCCCGTGTGTATTAAACAATGTGGGGAACACACTCTCCTCACTTATACTGTTCACCTGGCAACATGTCCCGTGTGTATTAAAACATCAGGGGAACACACTCAGCTCACTTATACTGTTCACCTGGTAACATGTCCCGTGTGTATTAAACAATCTGGGGAACACGCTCGCCTCACTTATACTGTTCACCTGGTAACATGTCCCGTGCGTATTAAACAATCTGGGGAACACACTCTGCTCACTTATACTGCTCACCTGGCAACATGTCCCGTGTGTATTAAACAATCAGGGGAGCACCCTCTGCTCACTTATACTGTTCACCTGGTAACATGTCCCGTGTATATTAAACAATCTGGGGAACACCCTCGCCTCACTTATACTGTTCACCTGGTAACATGTCCCGTGTGTATTAAAACATCAGCGAAACACACTCTCCTCACTTAAACTGTTCACCTGGGAACTTATCATGTGTATATTAAACAATCTGGGGAACACACTCTCCTCACTTATACTGTTCACCTGGCAACATGTCCCGTGTGTATTAAAACATCAGCGAAATACACTCTCCTCACTTATACTGTTAGCCTGGGAACATGTCCTGTGTATATTAAACAATCTGGGGAACACTCTCTCCTCACTTATACTGTTCAGCTGGTAACATGACCCGTGTGTATTAAAACATCAGCGAAACTCACTCTCCTAACTTAAACTGTTCACCTGGTAACATGTCCCGTGTGTAATAAACAATCAGGGGAACACGCTCTCCTCACTGAAACAGTTCACCTGGTAACATGTCCCGTGCGTATTAAACAATCTGGGGAACACACTCTCCTCACTTATACTGCTCACCTGGCAACATGTCCCGTGTGTATTAAACAATCAGGGGAGCACCCTCTGCTCACTTATACTGTTCACCTGGTAACATGTCCCGTGTATATTAAACAATCTGGGGAACACCCTCGCCTCACTTATACTGTTCACCTGGTAACATGTCCCGTGTGTATTAAAACATCAGCGAAACACACTCTCCTCACTTAAACTGTTCACCTGGGAACATGTCCTGTGTATATTAAACAATCTGGGGAACACACTCTCCTCACTTATACTGTTCACCTGGCAACATGTCCCGTGTGTATTAAAACAGCAGCGAAATACACTCTCCCCACTTATACTGTTCGCCTGGGAACATGTCCTGTGTATATTAAACAATCTGGGGAACATACTCTCCTCACTTATACTGTTCACCTGGTAACATGTCCCGTGTGTATTAAAACATTAGCGAAACACTCTCTCCTAACTTAAACTGTTCACCTGGTAACATGTCCCGTGTGTAATAAACAATCAGGGGAACACGCTCTCCTCACTTATACTGTTCACCTGGTAACATGTCACGTGTATATTAAACCATCAGGGGAACACACTCTCCTCACTTACACTGTTCACCTGGTAACATGTCCCGTGTGTATTAAACCATCAGGGGAACACACTCTCCTCACTTACACTGTTCAACTGGTAACATGTCTCGTGTATATTAAACCATCAGGGGAACACAATCTCCTCACTAATACTTTTCACCTGGTAACATGTCCCGTGTGTATTAAAACATAAGGGGAACACCCTCTCCTCACTAATACTGTTTACCTGGTAACATGTCCCGTGTGTATTAAAACATCAGGGGAACACACTCTCCTCACTTATACTGTTCATCTGGTAACATGTCCCGTGTGTATTAAAACATCAGGGGAACACCCTCTCCTCACTTATACTGTTCACCTGGTAACATGTCCCGTGTCTATTAAACTATCAGTGGAACACAGTTTCCTCACCTATACTGTTCACCTGGTAACATGTCCCGTGTGTATTAAACAATCTGGGGAACACACTCTCCTCACTTATACTGTTCACCTGGCAACATGTCCCGTGTGTATTAAAACATCAGGGGAACACACTCAGCTCACTTATACTGTTCACCTGGTAACATGTCCCGTGTGTATTAAACAATCTGGGGAACACGCTCGCCTCACTTATACTGTTCACCTGGTAACATGTCCCGTGCGTATTAAACAATCTGGGGAACACACTCTCCTCACTTATACTGCTCACCTGGCAACATGTCCCGTGTGTATTAAACAATCAGGGGAGCACCCTCTGCTCACTTATACTGTTCACCTGGTAACATGTCCCGTGTATATTAAACAATCTGGGGAACACGATCGCCTCACTTATACTGTTCACCTGGTAACATGTCCCGTGTGTATTAAAACATCAGCGAAATACACTCTCCTCACTTATACTGTTCGCCTGGGAACATGTCCTGTGTATATTAAACAATCTGGGGAACACACTCTCCTCACTTATACTGTTTACCTGGTAACATGTCCCGTGTGTATTAAAACATCAGCGAAACACACTCTCCTAACTTAAACTGTTCACCTGGTAACATGTCCCGTGTGTATTAAAACATAAGGGGAACACCCTCTCCTCACTAATACTGTTTACCTGGTAACATGTCCCGTGTGTATTAAACAATCTGGGGAACACACTCTCCTCACTTATACTGTTCACCTGGCAAAATGTCCCGTGTGTATTAAAACATCAGGGGGACACACTCTCCTCACTTATATTGTTCACCTGGTGAAATCTCCCATGTATAAAAAACAATCAGGGGAACAAACTCTCCTCACTTATACTGTTCACCTGGTAACATGTCCCGTGTGTATTAAAACATCAGGGGAACACACTCTCCTCACTTATACTGTTCACCTGTTAACTTGTCCCGTGTCGATTAAAACATTAGGGGAACACACTCTCCTCACTTATACTGTTCATCTGGTAACATGTCCCGTGTGTATTAAAACATCAGGGGAATACCCTCACCTCACTTATACTGTTCACCTGGTAACATGTCCCGTGTCTATTAAACTATCAGTGGAACACAGTCTCCTCACCTATACTGTTCACCTGGCAACATGTCCCGTGTGTATTAAAACATCAGGGGAACACACTCAGCTCACTTATACTGTTCACCTGGTAACATGTCCCGTGTGTATTAAACAATCTGGGGAACACACTCTCCTCACTCATACTGTTCACCTGGTAAAATGTCTCGTGTATATTAAACCATCAGGGGAACACACTCTGCTCACTTATACTGTTCACCTGGTAACATGTCCCGTGTGTATTAAACAAAAAGGGGAACACACTCTCCTCACTGAAACAGTTCACCTGGGAACATGTCCCGTGTATATTAAACAATCTGGGGAACACGCTCGCCTCACTTATACTGTTCACCTGGTAACATGTCCCGTGCGTATTAAACAATCTGGGGAACACACACTCCTCACTTATACTGCTCACCTGGCAACATGTCCCGTGTGTATTAAACAATCAGGGGAGCACCCTCTGCTCACTTATACTGTTCACCTGGTAACATGTCCCATGTATATTAAACAATCTGGGGAACACCCTCGCCTCACTTATACTGTTCACCTGGTAACATGTCCCGTGTGTATTAAAACATCAGGGGAACACACTCTCCTCACTTAAACTGTTCACCTGGTAACATGTCCCGTGTGTAATAAACAATCAGGGGAACACACTCTCCTCACTTATACTGTTCACCTGGTAACATGTCACGTGTATATTAAACCATCAGGGGAACACACTCTCCTCACTTACACTGTTCACCTGGTAACATGTCCCGTGTGTATTAAACCATCAGGGGAACACAATCTCCTCACTTATACTGTTCACCTGGTGACATGTCTCGTGTATATTAAACCATCAGGGGAACACACTCTCCTCACTTACACTGTTCACCTGGTAACATGTCCCGTGTGTATTAAACCATCAGGGGAACACAATCTCCTCACTTATACTGTTCACCTGGTGACATGTCTCGTGTATATTCAACCATCAGGGGAACACACTCTCCTCACTTACACTGTTCACCTGGTAACATGTCCCGTGTGTATCAAACCAGCAGGGGAACACAATCTCCTCACTTATACTGTTCACCTGGTGACATGTCCCGTGTGTATTAAAACATCAGCGAAATACACTCTCCTCACTTATACTGTTCGCCTGGGATCATTTCCTGTGTGTATTAAAACATCAGGGGAACACACTCAGCTCACTTATACTGTTCACCTGGTAACATGTCCCGTGTGTATTAAACAATCTGGGGAACACGCTCGCCTCACTTATACTGTTCACCTGGTAACATGTCCCGTGCGTATTAAACAATCTGGGGAACACACACTCCTCACTTATACTGCTCACCTGGCAACATGTCCCGTGTGTATTAAACAATCAGGGGAGCACCCTCTGCTCACTTATACTGTTCACCTGGTAACATGTACCATGTATATTAAACAATCTGGGGAACACCCTCGCCTCACTTATACTGTTCACCTGGTAACATGTCCCGTGTGTATTAAAACATCAGCGAAACACACTCTCCTCACTTAAACTGTTCACCTGGGAACATGTCCTGTGTATATTAATACATCAGGGGAACACACTCTCCTCACTTATACTGTTCACCTGGCAACATGTCCCGTGTGTATTAAAACATCAGCGAAATACACTCTCCTCACTTATACTGTTCACCTGGTAACATGTCCCGTGTGTATTAAAACATCAGGGGAACACACTCTCCTCACTTAAACTGTTCACCTGGTAACATGTCCCGTGTGTAATAAACAATCAGGGGAACACACTCTCCTCACTTATACTGTTCACCTGGTAACATGTCACGTGTGTATTAAACCATCAGGGGAACACAATCTCCTCACTTATACTGTTCACCTGGTGACATGTCTCGTGTATATTAAACCATCAGGGGAACACACTCTCCTCACTTACACTGTTCACCTGGTAACATGTCCCGTGTGTATTAAACCATCAGTGGAACACAGTCTCCTCACCTATACTGTTCACCTGGTAACATGTCCCGTGTGTATTAAACAATCTGGGGAACACACTCTCCTCACTTATACTGTTCACCTGGCAACATGTCCCGTGTGTATTAAAACATCAGGGGAACACACTCAGCTCACTTATACTGTTCACCTGGTAACATGTCTCGTGTGTATTAAACAATCTGGGGAACACACTCTCCTCACTCATACTGTTCACCTGGTAAAATGTCTCGTGTATATTAAACCATCAGGGGAACACACTCTGCTCACTTATACTGTTCACCTGGTAACATGTCCCGTGTGTATTAAACAAACAGGGGAACACACTCTCCTCACTGAAACAGTTCACCTGGGAACATGTCCCGTGTATATTAAACAATCTGGGGAACACGCTCGCCTCACTTATACTGTTCACCTGGTAACATGTCCCGTGCGTATTAAACAATCTGGGGAACACACACTCCTCACTTATACTGCTCACCTGGCAACATGTCCCGTGTGTATTAAACAATCAGGGGAGCACCCTCTGCTCACTTATACTGTTCACCTGGTAACATGTCCCATGTATATTAAACAATCTGGGGAACACCCTCGCCTCACTTATACTGTTCACCTGGTAACATGTCCCGTGTGTATTAAAACATCAGCGAAACACACTCTCCTCACTTAAATTGTTCACCTGGGAACATGTCCTGTGTATATTAAACAATCTGGGGAACACACTCTCCTCACTTATACTGTTCACCTGGCAACATGTCCCGTGTGTATTAAAACATCAGCGAAATACACTCTCCTCACTTATACTGTTCACCTGGTAACATGTCCCGTGTGTATTAAAACATCAGGGGAACACACTCTCCTCACTTAAACTGTTCACCTGGTAACATGTCCCGTGTGTAATAAACAATCAGGGGAACACACTCTCCTCACTTATACTGTTCACCTGGTAACATGTCACGTGTATATTAAACCATCAGGGGAACACACTCTCCTCACTTACACTGTTCACCTGGTAACATGTCCCGTGTGTATTAAACCATCAGGGGAACACAATCTCCTCACTTATACTGTTCACCTGGTGACATGTCTCGTGTATATTAAACCATCAGGGGAACACACTCTCCTCACTTACACTGTTCACCTGGTAACATGTCCCGTGTGTATTAAACCATCAGGGGAACACAATCTCCTCACTTATACTGTTCACCTGGTGACATGTCTCGTGTATATTCAACCATCAGGGGAACACACTCTCCTCACTTACACTGTTCACCTGGTAACATGTCCCGTGTGTATCAAACCAGCAGGGGAACACAATCTCCTCACTTATACTGTTCACCTGGTGACATGTCCCGTGTGTATTAAAACATCAGCGAAATACACTCTCCTCACTTATACTGTTCGCCTGGGAACATTTCCTGTGTGTATTAAAACATCAGGGGAACACACTCAGCTCACTTATACTGTTCACCTGGTAACATGTCCCGTGCGTATCAAACAATCTGGGGAACACACTCTCCTCACTTATACTGCTCACCTGGCAACATGTCCCGTGTGTATTAAACAATCAGGGGAGCACCCTCTGCTCACCTATACTGTTCACCTGGTAACATGTCCCGTGTATATTAAACAATCTGGGGAACACCCTCGCCTCACTTATACTGTTCACCTGGTAACATGTCCCGTGTGTATTAAAACATCAGCGAAATACACTCTCCTCACTTATACTGTTCGCCTGGGAACATGTCCTGTGTATATTAAACAATCTGGGGAACACACTCTCCTCACTTATACTGTTTACCTGGTAACATGTCCCGTGTGTATTAAAACATCAGCGAAACACACTCTCCTAACTTAAACTGTTCACCTGGTAACATGTCCCGTGTGTATTAAAACATGAGGGGAACACCCTCTCCTCACTTATACTGTTCAGCTGGTAACATGTCCCGTGTGTATTAAACAATCTGGGGAACACACACTCCTCACTTATACTGCTCACCTGGCAACATGTCCCGTGTGTATTAAACAATCAGGGGAGCACCCTCTGCTCACTTATACTGTTCACCTGGTAACATGTCCCATGTATATTAAACAATCTGGGGAACACCCTCGCCTCACTTATACTGTTCACCTGGTAACATGCCCCGTGTGTATTAAAACATCAGCGAAACACACTCTCCTCACTTAAACTGTTCACCTGGGAACATGTCCTGTGTATATTAAACAATCTGGGGAACACACTCTCCTCACTTATACTGTTCACCTGGCAACATGTCCCGTGTGTATTAAAACATCAGCGAAATACACTCTCCTCACTTATACTGTTCACCTGGTAACATGTCCCGTGTGTATTAAAACATCAGCGGAACACACTCTCCTCACTTAAACTGTTCACCTGGTAACATGTCCCGTGTGTAATAAACAATCAGGGGAACACACTCTCCTCACTTATACTGTTCACCTGGTAACATGTCACGTGTATATTAAACCATCAGGGGAACACACTCTCCTCACTTACACTGTTCACCTGGTAACATGTCCCGTGTGTACTAAACCATCAGGGGAACACAATCTCCTCACTTATACTGTTCACCTGGTGACATGTCTCGTGTATATTAAACCATCAGGGGAACACTCTCTCCTCACTTACACTGTTCACCTGGTAACATGTCCCGTGTGTATTAAACCATCAGTGGAACACAGTCTCCTCACCTATACTGTTCACCTGGTAACATGTCCCGTGTGTATTAAACAATCTGGGGAACACACTCTCCTCACTTATACTGTTCACCTGGCAACATGTCCCGTGTGTATTAAAACATCAGTGGAACACACTCAGCTCACTTATACTGTTCACCTGGTAACATGTCTCGTGTGTATTAAACAATCTGGGGAACACACTCTCCTCACTCATACTGTTCACCTGGTAAAATGTCTCGTGTATATTAAACCATCAGGGGAACACACTCTGCTCACTTATACTGTTCACCTGGTAACATGTCCCGTGTGTATTAAACAAACAGGGGAACACACTCTCCTCACTGAAACAGTTCACCTGGGAACATGTCCCGTGTATATTAAACAATCTGGGGAACACGCTCGCCTCACTTATACTGTTCACCTGGTAACATGTCCCGTGCGTATTAAACAATCTGGGGAACACACACTCCTCACTTATACTGCTCACCTGGCAACATGTCCCGTGTGTATTAAACAATCAGGGGAGCACCCTCTGCTCACTTATACTGTTCACCTGGTAACATGTCCCATGTATATTAAACAATCTGGGGAACACCCTCGCCTTACTTATACTGTTCACCTGGCAACATGTCCCGTGTGTATTAAAACATCAGCGAAACACACTCTCCTCACTTAAACTGTTCACCTGGGAACATGTCCTGTGTATATTAAACAATCTGGGGAACACACTCTCCTCACTTATACTGTTCACCTGGCAACATGTCCCGTGTGTATTAAAACATCAGCGAAATACACTCTCCTCACTTATACTGTTCACCTGGTAACATGTCCCGTGTGTATTAAAACATCAGGGGAACACACTCTCCTCACTTAAACTGTTCACCTGGTAACATGTCCCGTGTGTAATAAACAATCAGGGGAACACACTCTCCTCACTTATACTGTTCACCTGGTAACATGTCACGTGTATATCAAACCATCAGGGGAACACACTCTCCTCACTTACACTGTTCACCTGGTAACATGTCCCGTGTGTATTAAACCATCAGGGGAACACAATCTCCTCACTTATACTGTTCACCTGGTGACATGTCTCGTGTATATTAAACCATCAGGGGAACACACTCTCCTCACTTACACTGTTCACCTGGTAACATGTCCCGTGTGTATTAAACCATCAGGGGAACACAATCTCCTCACTTATACTGTTCACCTGGTGACATGTCTCGTGTATATTCAACCATCAGGGGAACACACTCTCCTCACTTACACTGTTCACCTGGTAACATGTCCCGTGTGTATCAAACCAGCAGGGGAACACAATCTCCTCACTTATACTGTTCACCTGGTGACATGTCCCGTGTGTATTAAAACATCAGCGAAATACACTCTCCTCACTTATACTGTTCGCCTGGGAACATTTCCTGTGTGTATTAAAACATCAGGGGAACACACTCAGCTCACTTATACTGTTCACCTGGTAACATGTCCCATGTGTATTAAACAAACTGGGGAACACGCTCGCCTCACTTATACTGTTCACCTGGTAACATGTCCCGTGCGTATTAAACAATCTGGGGAACACACTCTCCTCACTTATACTGCTCACCTGGCAACATGTCCCGTGTGTATTAAACAATCAGGGGAGCACCCTCTGCTCACCTATACTGTTCACCTGGTAACATGTCCCGTGTATATTAAACAATCTGGGGAACACCCTCGCCTCACTTATACTGTTCACCTGGTAACATGTCCCGTGTGCATTAAAACATCAGCGACATACACTCTCCTCACTTATACTGTTCGCCTGGGAACATGTCCTGTGTATATTAAACAATCTGGGGAACACACTCTCCTCACTTATACTGTTTACCTGGTAACATGTCCCGTGTGTATTAAAACATCAGCGAAACACACTCTCCTAACTTAAACTGTTCACCTGGTAACATGTCCCGTGTGTATTAAAACATAAGGGGAACACCCTCTCCTCACTTATACTGTTCAGCTGGTAACATGTCCCGTGTGTATTAAACAATCTGGGGAACACACACTCCTCACTTATACTGCTCACCTGGCAACATGTCCCGTGTGTATTAAACAATCAGGGGAGCACCCTCTGCTCACTTATACTGTTCACCTGGTAACATGTCCCATGTATATTAAACAATCTGGGGAACACCCTCGCCTCACTTATACTGTTCACCTGGTAACATGTCCCGTGTGTATTAAAACATCAGCGAAACACACTCTCCTCACTTAAACTGTTCACCTGGGAACATGTCCTGTGTATATTAAACAATCTGGGGAACACACTCTCCTCACTTATACTGTTCACCTGGCAACATGTCCCGTGTGTATTAAAACATCAGCGAAATACACTCTCCTCACTTATACTGTTCACCTGGTAACATGTCCCGTGTGTATTAAAACATCAGCGGAGCACACTCTCCTCACTTAAACTGTTCACCTGGTAACATGTCCCGTGTGCAATAAACAATCAGGGGAACACACTCTCCTCACTTATACTGTTCACCTGGTAACATGTCACGTGTATATTAAACCATCAGGGGAACACACTCTCCTCACTTACACTGTTCACCTGGTAACATGTCCCGTGTGTATTAAACCATCAGGGGAACACAATCTCCTCACTTATACTGTTCACCTGGTGACATGTCTCGTGTATATTAAACCATCAGGGGAACACACTCTCCTCACTTACACTGTTCACCTGGTAACATGTCCCGTGTGTATTAAACCATCAGGGGAACACAATCTCCTCACTTCTTCTGTTCACCTGGTGACATGTCTCGTGTATATTCAACCATCAGGGGAACACACTCTCCTCACTTACACTGTTCACCTGGTAACATGTCCCGTGTGTATCAAACCAGCAGGGGAACACAATCTCCTCACTTATACTGTTCACCTGGTGACATGTCCCGTGTGTATTAAAACATCAGCGAAATACACTCTCCTCACTTATACTGTTCGCCTGGGAACATTTCCTGTGTGTATTAAAACATCAGGGGAACACACTCAGCTCACTTATACTGTTCACCTGGTAACATGTCCCGTGTGTATTAAACAATCTGGGGAACACGCTCGCCTCACTTATACTGTTCACCTGGTAACATGTCCCGTGCGTATTAAACAATCTGGGGAACACACTCTCCTCACTTATACTGCTCACCTGGCAACATGTCCCGTGTGTATTAAACAATCAGGGGAGCACCCTCTGCTCACTTATACTGTTCACCTGGTAACATGTCCCGTGTATATTAAACAATCTGGGGAACACCCTCGCCTCACTTATACTGTTCACCTGGTAACATGTCCCGTGTGTATTAAAACATGAGCGAAATACACTCTCCTCACTTATACTGTTCGCCTGGGAACATGTCCTGTGTATATTAAACAATCTGGGGAACACACTCTCCTCACTTATACTGTTTACCTGGTAACATGTCCCGTGTGTATTAAAACATCAGCGAAACACACTCTCCTAACTTAAACTGTTCACCTGGTAACATGTCCCGTGTGTATTAAAACATAAGGAGAACACCCTCTCCTCACTAATACTGTTTACCTGGTAACATGTCCCGTGTGTATTAAACAATCTGGGGAACACACTCTCCTCACTTATACTGTTCACCTGGCAAAATGTCCCGTGTGTATTAAAACATCAGGGGAACACACTCTCCTCACTTATACCGTTCACCTGGTGAAATCTCCCATGTATAAAAAACAATCAGGGGAACAAACTCTCCTCACTTATACTGTTCACCTGGTAACATGTCCCTTGTGTATTAAAACATCAGGGGAACACACTCTCCTCACTTATACTGTTCACCTGGTAACATGTCCCGTGTGTATTAAAACATCAGGGGAACACACTCTCCTCACTTATACTGTTCACCTGGTAACATGTCTCGTGTATATTAAACCATCAGGGGAACACACTCTCCTCACTTATACTGTTCACCTGTTAACTTGTCCCGTGTCGATTAAAACATTAGGGGAACACACTCTCCTCACTTATACTGTTCATCTGGTAACATGTCCCGTGTGTATTAAAACATCAGGGGAATACCCTCACCTCACTTATACTGTTCACCTGGTAACATGTCCCGTGTCTATTAAACTATCAGTGGAACACAGTCTCCTCACCTATACTGTTCACCTGGTAACATGTCCCGTGTGTATTAAACAATCTGGGGAACACACTCTCCTCACTTATACTGTTCACCTGGCAACATGTCCCGTGTGTATTAAAACATCAGGGGAACACACTCAGCTCACTTATACTGTTCACCTGGTAACATGTCCCGTGTGTATTAAACAATCTGGGGAACACACTCTCCTCACTCATACTGTTCACCTGGTAAAATGTCTCGTGTATATTAAACCATCAGGGGAACACACTCTGCTCACTTATACTGTTCACCTGGTAACATGTCCCGTGTGTATTAAACAAACAGGGGAACACACTCTCCTCACTGAAACAGTTCACCTGGGAACATGTCCCGTGTATATTAAACAATCTGGGGAACATGCTCGCCTCACTTATACTGTTCACCTGGTAACATGTCCCGTGCGTATTAAACAATCTGGGGAACACACACTCCTCACTTATACTGCTCACCTGGCAACATGTCCCGTGTGTATTAAACAATCAGGGGAGCAACCTCTGCTCACTTATACTGTTCACCTGGTAACATGTCCCGTGCGTATTAAACAATCTGGGGAACACACTCTCCTCACTTAAACAGTTCACCTGGGAACATGTCCTGTGTATATTAAACAATCTGGGGAACACACTCGCCTCACTTATACTGTTCACCTGGCAACATGTCCGTGTGTATTAAAACATCAGCGAAATACACTCTCCTCACTTATACTGTTCACCTGGTAACATGTCCCGTGTGTATTAAAACATCAGCGGAACACACTCTCCTCACTTAAACTGTTCACCTGGTAACATGTCCCGTGTGTAATAAACAATCAGGGGAACACACTCTCCTCACTTATACTGTTCACCTGGTAACATGTCACGTGTATATTAAACCATCAGGGGAACACACTCTCCTCACTTACACTGTTCACCTGGTAACATGTCCCGTGTGTATTAAACCATCAGGGGAACACAATCTCCTCACTTATACTGTTCACCTGGTGACATGTCTCGTGTATATTAAACCATCAGGGGAACACACTCTCCTCACTTACAATGTTCACCTGGTAACATGTCCCGTGTGTATTAAACCATCAGGGGAACACAATCTCCTCACTTATACTGTTCACCTGGTGACATGTCTCGTGTATATTCAACCATCAGGGGAACACACTCTCCTCACTTACACTGTTCACCTGGTAACATGTCCCGTGTGTATCAAACCAGCAGGGGAACACACTCTCCTCACTTATACTGTTCACCTGGCAAAATGTCCCGTGTGTATTAAAACATCAGGGGAACACACTCTCCTCACTTATACCGTTCACCTGGTGAAATCTCCCATGTATAAAAAACAATCAGGGGAACAAACTCTCCTCACTTATACTGTTCACCTGGTAACATGTCCCGTGTGTATTAAAACATCAGGGGAACACACTCTCCTCACTTATACTGTTCACCTGTTAACTTGTCCCGTGTCGATTAAAACATTAGGGGAACACACTCTCCTCACTTATACTGTTCATCTGGTAACATGTCCCGTGTGTATTAAAACATCAGGGGAATACCCTCACCTCACTTATACTGTTCACCTGGTAACATGTCCCGTGTCTATTAAACTATCAGTGGAACACAGTCTCCTCACCTATACTGTTCACCTGGTAACATGTGCCGTGTGTATTAAACAATCTGGGGAACACACTCTCCTCACTTATACTGTTCACCTGGCAACATGTCCCGTGTGTATTAAAACATCAGGGGAACACACTCAGCTCACTTATACTGTTCACCTGGTAACATGTCCCGTGTGTATTAAACAATCTGGGGAACACACTCTCCTCACTCATACTGTTCACCTGGTAAAATGTCTCGTGTATATTAAACCATCAGGGGAACACACTCTGCTCACTTATACTGTTCACCTGGTAACATGTCCCGTGTGTATTAAACAAACAGGGGAACACACTCTCCTCACTGAAACAGTTCACCTGGGAACATGTCCCGTGTATATTAAACAATCTGGGGAACACGCTCGCCTCACTTATACTGTTCACATGGTAACATGTCCCGTGCGTATTAAACAATCTGGGGAACACACACTCCTCACTTATACTGCTCACCTGGCAACATGTCCCGTGTGTATTAAACAATCAGGGGAGCAACCTCTGCTCACTTATACTGTTCACCTGGTAACATGTCCCGTGCGTATTAAACAATCTGGGGAACACACTCTCCTCACTTAAACAGTTCACCTGGGAACATGTCCTGTGTATATTAAACAATCTGGGGAACACACTCGCCTCACTTATACTGTTCACCTGGCAACATGTCCCGTGTGTATTAAAACATCAGCGAAATACACTCTCCTCACTTAAACTGTTCACCTGGTAACATGTCCCGTGTGTAATAAACAATCAGGGGAACACACTCTCCTCACTTATACTGTTCACCTGGTAACATGTCACGTGTATATTAAACCATCAGGGGAACACACTCTCCTCACTTACACTGTTCACCTGGTAACATGTCCCGTGTGTATTAAACCATCAGGGGAACACAATCTCCTCACTTATACTGTTCACCTGGTGACATGTCTCGTGTATATTAAACCATCAGGGGAACACACTCTCCTCACTTACACTGTTCACCTGGTAACATGTCCCGTGCGTATTAAACAATCTGGGGAACACACTCTCCTCACTTAAACAGTTCACCTGGGAACATGTCCTGTGTATATTAAACAATCTGGGGAACACACTCGCCTCACTTATACTGTTCACCTGGCAACATGTCCCGTGTGTATTAAAACATCAGCGAAATACACTCTCCTCACTTATACTGTTCACCTGGTAACATGTCCCGTGTGTATTAAAACATCAGCGGAACACACTCTCCTCACTTAAACTGTTCACCTGGTAACATGTCCCGTGTGTAATAAACAATCAGGGGAACACACTCTCCTCACTTATACTGTTCACCTGGTAACATGTCACGTGTATATTAAACCATCAGGGGAACACACTCTCCTCACTTACACTGTTCACCTGGTAACATGTCCCGTGTGTATTAAACCATCAGGGGAACACAATCTCCTCACTTATACTGTTCACCTGGTGACATGTCTCGTGTATATTAAACCATCAGGGGAACACACTCTCCTCACTTACACTGTTCACCTGGTAACATGTCCCGTGTGTATTAAACCATCAGGGGAACACAATCTCCTCACTTATACTGTTCACCTGGTGACATGTCTCGTGTATATTCAACCATCAGGGGAACACACTCTCCTCACTTACACTGTTCACCTGGTAACATGTCCCGTGTGTATCAAACCAGCAGGGGAACACAATCTCCTCACTTATACTGTTCACCTGGTGACATGTCCCGTGTGTATTAAAACATCAGCGAAATACACTCTCCTCACTTATACTGTTCACCTGGGAACATTTCCTGTGTGTATTAAAACATCAGGGGAACACACTCAGCTCACTTATACTGTTCACCTGGTAACATGTCCCGTGTGTATTAAACAATCTGGGGAACACGCTCGCCTCACTTATACTGTTCACCTGGTGACATGTCCCGTGCGTATTAAACAATCTGGGGAACACACTCTCCTCACTTATACTGCTCACCTGGCAACATGTCCCGTGTGTATTAAACAATCAGGGGAGCACCCTCTGCTCACTTATACTGTTCACCTGGTAACATGTCCCGTGTGTATTAAAACATCAGCGAAATACACTCTCCTCACTTATACTGTTCGCCTGGGAACATGTCCTGTGTATATTAAACAATCTGGGGAACACACTCTCCTCACTTATACTGTTTACCTGGTAACATGTCCCGTGTGTATTAAAACATCAGCGAAACACACTCTCCTAACTTAAACTGTTCACCTGGTAACATGTCCCGTGTGTATTAAAACATAAGGGGAACACCCTCTCCTCACTAATACTGTTTACCTGGTAACATGTCCCGTGTGTATTAAACAATCTGGGGAACACACTCTCCTCACTTATACTGTTCACCTGGCAAAATGTCCCGTGTGTATTAAAACATCAGGGGAACACACTCTCCTCACTTATACTGTTCACCTGGTGAAATCTCCCATGTATAAAAAACAATCAGGGGAACAAACTCTCCTCACTTATACTGTTCACCTGGTAACATGTCCCGTGTGTATTAAAACATCAGGGGAACACACTCTCCTCACTTATACTGTTCACCTGGTAACATGTCCCGTGTGTATTAAAACATCAGGGGAACACACTCTCCTCACTTATACTGTTCACCTGGTAACATATCTCGTGTATATTAAACCATCAGGGGAACACACTCTCCTCACTTATACTGTTCACCTGTTAACTTGTCCCGTGTCGATTAAAACATTAGGGGAACACACTCTCCTCACTTATACTGTTCATCTGGTAACATGTCCCGTGTGTATTAAAACATCAGGGGAATACCCTCACCTCACTTATACTGTTCACCTGGTAACATGTCACGTGTCTATTAAACTATCAGTGGAACACAGTCTCCTCACCTATACTGTTCACCTGGTAACATGTCCCGTGTGTATTAAACAATCTGGGGAACACACTCTCCTCACTTATACTGTTCACCTGGCAACATGTCCCGTGTGTATTAAAACATCAGGGGAACACACTCAGCTCACTTATACTGTTCACCTGGTAACATGTCCCGTGTGTATTAAACAATCTGGGGAACACACTCTCCTCACTCATACTGTTCACCTGGTAAAATGTCTCGTGTATATTAAACCATCAGGGGAACACACTCTGCTCACTTATACTGTTCACCTGGTAACATGTCCCGTGTGTATTAAACAAACAGGGGAACACACTCTCCTCACTGAAACAGTTCACCTGGGAACATGTCCCGTGTATATTAAACAATCTGGGGAACACGCTCGCCTCACTTATACTGTTCACCTGGTAACATGTCCCGTGCGTATTGAACAATCTGGGGAACACACACTCCTCACTTATACTGCTCACCTGGCAACATGTCCCGTGTGTATTAAACAATCAGGGGAGCACCCTCTGCTCACTTATACTGTTCACCTGGTAACATGTCCCGTGCGTATTAAACAATCTGGGGAAAACACTCTCCTCACTTAAACAGTTCACTGGGAACATGTCCTGTGTATATTAAACAATCTGGGGAACACACTCGCCTCACTTATACTGTTCACCTGGCAACATGTCCCGTGTGTATTAAAACATCAGCGAAATACACTCTCCTCACTTATACTGTTCACCTGGTAACATGTCCCGTGTGTATTAAAACATCAGGGGAACACACTCTCCTCACTTAAAATGTTCACCTGGTAACATGTCCCGTGTGTAATAAACAATCAGGGGAACACACTCTCCTCACTTATACTGTTCACCTGGTAACATGTCACGTGTATATTAAACCATCAGGGGAACACACTCTCCTCACTTACACTGTTCACCTGGTAACATGTCCCGTGTGTATTAAACCATCAGGGGAACACAATCTCCTCGCTTATACTGTTCACCTGGTGACATGTCTCGTGTATATTAAACCATCAGGGGAACACATTCTCCTCACTTACACTGTTCACCTGGTAACATGTCCCGTGTGTATTAAACCATCAGGGGAACACAATCTCCCCACTTATACTGTTCACCTGGTGACATGTCTCGTGTATATTCAACCATCAGGGGAACACACTCTCCTCACTTACACTGTTCACCTGGTAACATGTCCCGTGTGTATTAAACCAGCAGGGGAACACAATCTCCTCACTTATACTGTTCACCTGGTGACATGTCTCGTGTATATTAAACCATCAGGGGAACACACTCTCCTCACTTACACTGTTCAACTGATAACATGTCTCGTGTATATTAAACCATCAGGGGAACACACTCTCCTCACTTATGCTGTTCGCCTGGGAACATGTCCTGTGTATATTAAACAATCTGGGGAACACACTCTCCTCACTTATACTGTTTACCTGTTAACATGTCCCGTGTGTATTAAAACATCAGCGAAACACACTCTCCTAACTTAAACTGTTCACCTGGTAACATGTCCCGTGTGTATTAAAACATAAGGGGAACACCCTCTCCTCACTAATACTGTTTACCTGGTAACATGTCCCGTGTGTATTAAACAACCTGGGGAACACACTCTCCTCACTTATACTGTTCACCTGGCAAAATGTCCCGTGTGTATTAAAACATCAGGGGAACACACTCTCCTCACTTATACTGTTCACCTGGTGAAATCTCCCATGTATAAAAAACAATCAGGGGAACAAACTCTCCTCACTTATACTGTTCACCTGGTAACATGTCCCGTGTGTATTAAAACATCAGGGGAACACACTCTCCTCACTTATACTGTTCACCTGGTAACATGTCCCGTGTGTATTAAAACATCAGGGGAACACACTCTCCTCACTTATACTGTTCACCTGGTAACATGTCTCGTGTATATTAAACCATCAGGGGAACACACTCTCCTCACTTATACTGTTCACCTGTTAACTTGTCCCGTGTCGATTAAAACATTAGGGGAACACACTCTCCTCACTTATACTGTTCATCTGGTAACATGTCCCGTGTGTATTAAAACATCAGGGGAATACCCTCACCTCACTTATACTGTTCACCTGGTAACATGTCCCGTGTCTATTAAACTATCAGTGGAACACAGTCTCCTCACCTATACTGTTCACCTGTTAACATGTCCCGTGTGTATTAAACAATCTGGGGAACACACTCTCCTCACTTATACTGTTCACCTGGCAACATGTCCCGTGTGTATTAAAACATCAGGGGAACACACTCAGCTCACTTATACTGTTCACCTGGTAACATGTCCCGTGTGTATTAAACAATCTGGGGAACACACTATCCTCACTCATACTGTTCACCTTGTAAAATTTCTCGTGTATATTAAACCATCAGGGGAACACACTCTGCTCACTTATACTGTTCACCTGGTAACATGTCCCGTGTGTATTAAACAATCTGGGGAACACACTTTCCTCACTTAAACAGTTCACCTGGGAACATGTCCTGTGTATATAAAACAATCTGGGGAACACACTCGCCTCACTTATACTGTTCACCTGGCAACATGTCCCGTGTGTATTAAAACATCAGCGAAATACACTCTCCTCACTGATACTGTTCACCTGGTAACATGTCCCGTGTGTATTAAAACATCAGGGGAACACACTCTCCTCACTTAAAATGTTCACCTGGTAACATGTCCCGTGTGTAATAAACAATCAGGGAAATAACACTCTCCTCACTTATACTGTTCACCTGGTAACATGTCACGTGTATATTAAACCATCAGGGGAACACACTCTCCTCACTTACACTGTTCACCTGGTAACATGTCCCGTGTGCATTAAACCATCAGGGGAACACAATCTCCTCACTTATACTGTTCACCTGGTGACATGTCTCGTGTATATTAAACCATCAGGGGAACACACTCTCCTCACTTACACTGTTCACCTGGTAACATGTCCCGTGTGTATTAAACCATCAGGGGAACACAATCTCCCCACTTATACTGTTCACCTGGTGACATGTCTCGTGTATATTCAACCATCAGGGGAACACACTCTCCTCACTTACACTGTTCACCTGGTAACATGTCCCGTGTGTATTAAACCAGCAGGGGAACACAATCTCCTCACTTATACTGTTCGCCTGGTGACATGTCTCGTGTATATTAAACCATCAGGGGAACACACTCTCCTCACTTACACTGTTCAACTGGTAACATGTCTCGTGTATATTAAACCATCAGGGGAACACACTCTCCTCACTTATACTGTTCGCCTGGGAACATGTCCTGTGTATATTAAACAATCTGGGGAACACACTCTCCTCACTTATACTGTTTACCTGGTAACATGTCCCGTGTGTATTAAAACATCAGCGAAACACACTCTCCTAACTTAAACTGTTCACCTGGTAACATGTCCCGTGTGTATTAAAACATAAGGGGAACACCCTCTCCTCACTAATACTGTTTACCTGGTAACATGTCCCGTGTGTATTAAACAATCTGGGGAACACACTCTCCTCACTTATACTGTTCACCTGGCAAAATGTCCCGTGTGTATTAAAACATCAGGGGAACACACTCTCCTCACTTATACTGTTCACCTGGTGAAATCTCCCATGTATAAAAAACAATCAGGGGAACAAACTCTCCTCACTTTTACTGTTCACCTGGTAACATGTCCCGTGTGTATTAAAACATCAGGGGAACACACTCTCCTCACTTATACTGTTCACCTGGTAACATGTCCCGTGTGTATTAAAACATCAGGGGAACACACTCTCCTCACTTATACTGTTCACCTGGTAACATGTCTCGTGTATATTAAACCATCAGGGGAACACACTCTCCTCACTTATACTGTTCACCTGTTAACTTGTCCCGTGTCGATTAAAACATTAGGGGAACACACTCTCCTCACTTATACTGTTCATCTGGTAACATGTCCCGTGTGTATTAAAACATCAGGGGAATACCCTCACCTCACTTATACTGTTCACCTGGTAACATGTCCCGTGTCTATTAAACTATCAGTGGAACACAGTCTCCTCACCTATACTGTTCACCTGGTAACATGTCCCGTGTGTATTAAACAATCTGGGGAACACACTCTCCTCACTTATACTGTTCACCTGGCAACATGTCCCGTGTGTATTAAAACATCAGGGGAACACACTCAGCTCACTTATACTGTTCACCTGGTAACATGTCCCGTGTGTATTAAACAATCTGGGGAACACACTCTCCTCACTCATACTGTTCACCTGGTAAAATGTCTCGTGTATATTAAACCATCAGGGGAACACACTCTGCTCATTTATACTGTTCACCTGGTAACATGTCCCGTGTGTATTAAACAAACAGGGCAACACACTCTCTTCACTGAAACAGTTCACCTGGGAACATGTCCCGTGTATATTAAACAATCTGGGGAACACGCTCGCCTCACTTATACTGTTCACCTGGTAACATGTCCCGTGCGTGTTAAACAATCTGGGGAACACACACTCCTCACTTATACTGCTCACCTGGCAACGTGTCCCGTGTGTATTAAACAATCAGGGGAGCACCCTCTGCTCACTTATACTGTTCACCTGGTAACATGTCCCGTGCGTATTAAACAATCTGGGGAACACACTCTCCTCACTTAAACAGTTCACCTGGGAACATGTCCTGTGTATATTAAACAATCTGGGGAACACACTCGCCTCACTTATACTGTTCACCTGGCAACATGTCCCGTGTGTATTAAAACATCAGCGAAATACACTCTCCTCACTTATACTGTTCACCTGGTAACATGTCCCGTGTGTATTAAAACATCAGGGGAACACACTCTCCTCACTTAAAATGTTCACCTGGTAACATGTCCCGTGTGTAATAAACAATCAGGGGAACACACTCTTCTCACTTATACTGTTCACCTGGTAACATGTCACGTGTATATTAAACCATCAGGGGAACACACTCTCCTCACTTACACTGTTCACCTGGTAACATGTCTCGTGTGTATTAAACCATCAGGGGAACACAATCTCCTCACTTATACTGTTCACCTGGTGACATGTCTCGTGTATATTAAACCATCAGGGGAACACAATCTCCTCACTTACACTGTTCACCTGGTAACATGTCCCGTGTGTATTAAACCATCAGGGGAACACAATCTCCTCACTTATACTGTTCACCTGGTGACATGTCTCGTGTATATTCAACCATCAGGGGAACACACTCTCCTCACTTACACTGTTCACCTGGTAACATGTCCCGTGTGTATTAAACCATCAGGGGAACACAATCTCCTCACTTATACTGTTCACCTGGTGACATGTCTCGTGTATATTAAACCATCAGGGGAACACACTCTCCTCACTTACACTGTTCAACTGGTAACATGTCTAGTGTATATTAAAGCATCAGGGGAACACACTCTCCTCACTTATACTGTTCACCTGGTAACATGTCCCGTGTGTATTAAAACATAAGGGGAACACCCTCTCCTCAGTAATACTGTTTACCTGGTAACATGTCCCGTGTGTATTAAACAATCTGGGGAACACACTCCCCTCACTTATACTGTTCACCTGGCAAAATGTCCCGTGTGTATTAAAACATCAGGGGAACACACTCTCCTCACTTATACTGTTCACCTGGTAACATGTCCCGTGTATATTAAATCATCAGGGGAACACACTCTCCTCACTTATACTGTTCACCTGGTAACATGTCCCGTGTGTATTAAAACATCAGGGGAACACACTCTCGTCACTTATACTGTTCACCTGGTAACATGTCTCGTGCATATTAAACCATCAGGGGAACACACTCTCCTCACTTATACTGTTCACCTGTTAACATGTCCCGTGTCTATTAAAACATTAGGGGAACACACTCTCCTCACTTATACTCTTCATCTGGTAACATGTTCCGTGTGTATTAAAACATCAGGGGAAAACTCTCTCCTCACTTATACTGTTCAACTGGTAACATGTCCCGTGTCTATTAAACTATCAGTGGAACACAGTCTCCTCACCTATACTGTTCACCTGGTAACATGTCCCGTGTGTATTAAACAATCTGGGGAACACACTCTCCTCACTTATACTGTTCACCTGGTAACATGTCCCGTGTGTAATAAACAATCAGGGCAACACACTCTCCTCAATTATACTGTTCACCTGGTAACATGTCCCGTGTATATTAAATCGTCAGGGGAACACACTCTCCTCACTTACACTGTTCACCTGGTAACATGTCCCGTGTGTATGAAACCATCAGGGGAACGCACTCTCCTCACTTACACTGTTCAACTGGTAACATGTCCCTTGTATATTAAACCATCAGGGGAACACACTCTCCTCACTTATACTGTTCACCTGGTAACATGTCCCGTGTGTATTAAAACATAAGGGGAACACCCTCTCCTCACTAATACTGTTTACCTGGTAACATGTCCCGTGTGTATTAAACAATCTGGGGAACACACTCTCCTCACTTATACTGTTCACCTGGCAAAATGTCCCGTGTGTATTAAAACATCAGGCGAACATACTCTCCTCACTTATACTGTTCACCTGGTAACATGTCCCGTGTGTATTAAAACATCAGGGGAACACACTCTCCTCACTTATACTGTTCACCTGGTAACATGTCCCGTGTGTATTAAAACATCAGGGGAACACACTCTCCTCACTTATACTGTTCACATGGTAACATGTCTCGTGTATATTAAACCATCAGGGGAACACCCTCTCCTCACTTATACTGTTCACCTGGTAACATGTCCCGTGTGTATTAAAACATCAGGGGAACACACTCTCCTCACTTATACTGTTCACCTGGTAACATGTCCCGTGTGTATTAAAACATCAGGGGACCACACTCTCCTCACTTATACTGTTCACCTGTTAACTTGTCCCGTGTCTATTAAAACATTAGGGGAACACACTCTCCTCACTTATACTGTTCATCTGGTAACATGTCCCGTGTGCATTAAACCATCAGGGGAACACACTCTCCTCACTTAATACTGTTCATCTGGTAACATGTCCCGTGTGTATTAAACCATCGGGGGAACACAATCTCATCACTTATACTGTTCATCTGGTAACATGTCCCGTGTGTATTAAACAATCAGGGGAACACACTCTCCTCACTTATTCTGTTCACCTGGTGACATGTCCCGTGCATATTAAACAATCAGGGGAACACAATCTCCTCACTTATACTGTTCATCTGGTAACATGTCCCGTGTGTTTTAAACCATCAGGGGAACACACTCTCCTCACTTATGCTTTTCACCTGGTGATATGTCCCGTAAGTATTAAACAATCAGGGCAACAAACTGTCCTCACTTCTACTGTTCACCTGGTAACATGTCACGTGTGTATTATACAATCAGGTGAACACACTCTCCTCGCTTATAAAGTTCACCTGGTAACATGTCACGTGTATATTAAACAATCAGGGGAACACACTCTCCTCACTTATAAAGTTCACCTGGTAACATGTCCCGTCAGTATTAAACAATCAGGGGAACACACTCTCCTCACTTATAAAGCTCGCCTGGTAACATGTCCCGTCAGTATTATACATTCAGGGGAACACACTCTCCTCACTTATACTGTTCACCTTGTAACATGTCCCGTGTTTATTAAACCATCAGGGGAACACATTCTCCTCATTTACACTGTTCACCTGGTAACATGTCCCATGTGTATTAATCAATCATGGGAAAATACTCTCCTCACTTATACTGTTCACCTGGCAACATGTCCCGTCAGTATTAAAGCATCAGGGGAACAAACTCTCCTCACTTATACTGTTCACCTGGTAACATGTCCCGCATATATTAAATAATAGGGGGAACACACTCTCCTCACTTATACTGTTCACCTGGTGAAATGTCCCGTGTATATTAAACCATCAGGGGAACACGCTCTCATCACTTATACTGTTCACCTGGTAACATGTCCCGTGTATTTAAACAATCAGTGGAACACACTCTCCTCACTTATACTGTTCACCTGGTAACATGTCCCGTGTATATTCAACCATCAGGGGAACACACTCTCCTCACTTATTCTGTTCACCTGGTAACATGTCCCGTGAGCGTTAAACAATCAGGGGAACACACTCTCCTCACTTATACTGTTCACCTGGTGACATGTCCCGTGTATATTAAACCATCAGGGGAACACACTCTCATCACTTATACTGTTCACCTGGTAACATGTCCCGTGTATATTAAACAATCAGTGGAACACACTCTCCTCACTTATACTGTTCACCTGGTAACATGTCCCGTGTATATTCAACCATCAGGGGAACACACTCTCCACACTTATTCTGTTCACCTGGTAACATGTCCCGTGAGCGTTAAACAATCAGGGGAACACACTCTCCTCACTTATTCTGTTCACCTGGTAACATGTCCCGTGAGCGTTAAACAATCAGGGGAACACACTCTCCTCACTTATACTGTTCACCTGGTAACATGTCCTGTGTATATTCAACCATCAGGGGAACACACTCTCCTCACTTATAGTGTTCACCTGGTAACATGTCCTGTGTATATTCAACAATCAGGGGAACACACTCTCCTCACTTATACTGTTCACCTGGTAACATGTCCCGTGTATATTCAACCATCAGGGGAACACACTCTCCTCACTTATACTGTTCACCTGGTATCATGTCCTGTGTATATTCAACCATCAAGGGAACACACTCTCCTCACTTATACTGTTCACCTGGTAGCATGTCCCGTGTATATTCAACCATCAGGGGAACACACTCTCCTCACTTATACTGTTCACCTGGTAACATGTCCTGTGTGTATTTAACAATCAGGGGAACACACTCTCCTCACATATACTGTTCACCTCGTAACATGTCCTGTGTATATTCAACAATCAGGGGAACACACTCTCCTCACTTATACTGTTCACCTGGTAACGTGTCCCGTGTGTATTAAACAATCAGGGGAACACTCTCTCCTCACATATCCTGTTCACCTGGTAACATGTCCCGTGTATATTCAACCATCAGGGGAACACACTCTCCTCACTTATACTGTTCACCTACTAACATGTCCCGTGTATATTAAACCATCAGGGGAACACACTCTCCTCACTTATACTGTTCACCTGGTAACATGTCCTGTGTATATTTAACAATCAGGGGAACACACCTTCCTCACTCATACTGTTCACCTGGTAACATGTCCTGTGTTTATTTAACAATCAGGGGAACACACTCTCCTCACTTATACTGTTCACCTGGTAACATGTCCTGTGTATATTTAACAATCAGGGGAACACACTCTCCTCACTCATACTGTTCACCTGGTAACATGTCCCGTGTGTATTAAACAATCAGGGGAACACACTCTCCTCACTTATACTGTTCACCTGGTAACATGTCCTGTGTATATTTAACAATGAGGGGAACACACCCTCCTCACTTATACTGTTCACCTGGTAACATGTCCTGTGTATATTAAACCATCAGCGGAACACACTCTCCTCACTTATACTGTTCACCTGGTAACATGTCCTGTGTATATTAAACCATCAGGGGAACACTCTCTCCTCACTTATACTGTTCATATGGTAACATGTCCCGTGCGTATTAAACCATCAGGGGAACACACTCTCCTCACTTCGACTGTTCACCTGGTAACATGTCCCGTGTGTATTAAACCATCAGGAGAACACACTCTCCTCACTTATACTGTTCATCTGGTAACATGTCCCGTGTGTATTAAACCATCAGGGGAACACAATCTCATCACTTATACTGTTCATCTGGTAACATGTCCCGTGTGTATTAAACAATCAGGGGAACACACTCTCCTCACTTATACTGTTCTCCTGGTAACATGTCCCATGTGTATTAAACCATCAGGGGAACACACTCTCCTCACTTATGCTGTTCACCTGGTAACATGTCCCGTTTATGTTAAACAATCAGGGGAACACACTCTCCTCACTTATACAGTTCACCTGCTAACATGACCTGTGTATATTAAACCATCAGGGGAACACACTCTCCTCACTTAAACTGTTCACCTGGTAACATGTCCCGTGTGTATTAAACAATCAGGGGAACACACTCTCCCCACTTATACGGTTTACCTGGTAACATGTCCCGTGTATATTAAACAATTTGGGGAACACACTCTCCTCACTTATACTGTTCACCTGGTAACATGTCCCGTGTATATTCAACCATCAAGGGAACACACTCTCCTCACTTATACTGTTCACCTGGTAACATGTCCTGTGTATATTCAACCATCAGGGGAACACACTCTCCTCACTGATACTGTTCACCTGGTAACATGTCCTGAGTATATTCAACCATCAGGGGAACACACTCTCCTCACTTATACTGTTCACCTGGTAACATGGCCCGTGTATATTCAACCATCAGGGGAACACACTCTCCTCACTTATACTGTTCACCTGGTAACATGTCCCGTGTGTATTTAACAATCAGGGGAACACACTCTCCTCACATATACTGTTCACCTGGTAACATGTCCCGTGTATATTCAACCATCAGGGAAACACACTCTCCTCACTTATACTGTTCTCCTGGTAACATGTCCCGTGTGTATTAAACAATCAGGGGAACACACTCTCCTCACTTATACTGTTCACCTGGTAACATGTCCTGTGTAGATTTAACTTTCAGGGGAACACACTCTCCTCACTTATACTGTTCACCTGGTGACATGTGCTGTGTATATTAAACCATCAGGGGAACACACTCTCCTCACTTATACTGTTCACATGGTAACAGGACCCGTGAGTATTTAACCATCAGGGCAACACACTCTCCTCACATATACTGTTCAATTTGTGACATGTCCTGTGTGTATTTGACCATCAGGGGAACTCACTCTCCTCACTTATACTGTTCACCTGGTAACATGTCCCGTGCGTATTAAACAATCAGGGGAACATACTCTCCTCACTTATACAGTTCACCTGGTAACATGTCCTGTGTATATTAAACCATCAGGGGAACACTCTCTCCTCACTTATACTGTTCACCTGGTAACATGTCCCGTGTGTATTAAACCATCAGGGGAACACAATCTCGTCACTTATGCTGTTCACCTGGTAACATGTCCCGTGCGTATTAAACAATCAGGGGAACATACTCTCCTCACTTAGACTGTTCAACTGTTGACATGTCCGTGTATATAAAACAATCATGGGAACACACTCTCCTCACTTATACTGTTCATCTGGTAACATGTCCCGTGTGTATTAAACCATCAGGGGAACACAATCTCGTCACTTATGCTGTTCACCTGGTAACATGTCCCGTGCGTATTAAACAATCAGGGGAACATACTCTCCTCACTTAGACTGTTCAACTGTTGACATGTCCGTGTATATAAAACAATCAGGGGAACACACTCTCCTCACTTATACTGTTCATCTGGTAACATGTCCCGTGTGTATTAAACCATCAGGGGAACACACTCTCCTCACTTATACTGTTCATCTGGTAACATGTCCCGTGTGTATTAAACCATCGGGGGAACACAATCTCCTCACTTATACTGTTCATCTGGTAACATGTCCCGTGTGTATTAAACCATCAGGGGAACACACTCTCCTCACTTATTCTGTTCATCTGGTAACATGTCCCGTGTGTATTAAACCATCAGGAGAACACACTCTCCTCACTTATACTGTTCATCTGGTAACATGTCCCGTGTATATTAAACCATCAGGGGAACACACTCTCCTCACTTATACTGTTCATCTGGTAACATGTCCTGTGTGTATTAAACCATCAGGGGAACACAATCTCATCACTTATACTGTTCATCTGGTAACATGTCCCATGTGTATTAAACAATCAGGGGAACACAATCTCCTCACTTATACTGTTCACCTGGTAACATGTCCCGTGTGTATTAAACCATCAGGGGAACACAATCTCCTCACTTATTCTGTTCAACTGGTAACATGTCCCATGTGTATTAAACAATCAGGGGAACACAATCTCCTCACTTATTCTGTTCAACTGGTAACATGTCCCATGTGTATTAAACAATCAGGGGAACACAATCTCCTCACTTATTCTGTTCACCTGGTAACATGTCCCATGCGTATTAAACTATCAGGGCAACATACTCTCCTCACTTATACAGTTCACCTGCTAACATGTCCTGTGTATATTAAACCATCAGGGGAACACACTCTCCTCACTGATACTGTTCACCCGGTAACATGACCCGTGCGTATTAAACCATCAGGGGAATACATTCTCCTCACTTATACTGTTCACCTGGTAACATGTCCCGTGTACATTCAACCATCAGGGGAACACCCTCTCCTCACTTATACTGTTCACCTGGTGACATGTCCCGTGTATATTAAACAATCAGGGGAACACAGTCGCCTCACTTATGCTGTTCATCTGGTAACATGTCCCGTGTGTTTTAAACCATCAGGGGAACACACTCTCCTCACTTATACTGTTCATCTGGTAACATGTCCCGTGTGTATTAAACCATCAGGGGAACCCAATCTCCTCACTTATGCTGTTCACCTAGGAACATGTCCTGTGTGTATTAAACCATCAGGGGAAAACACTCTCCTCACTTATGCTGTTCACCTGGTGACATGTCCCGTGTGTATTAAACAATCAGGGGAACGCACTCTCCTCACTTATACTGTTCACCTGGCAACATGTCCCGTCAGTATTAAACAATCAGGGGAACACACTCTCCTCACTTATACTGTTCTCCTGGTAACATGTCCCGTGTATATTAAACCATCAGGGGAACGCACTCTCCTCACTTATACCGTTCACCTGGCAAAATGTCCTGTGTATATTAAACCATCAGGGGAACACATTCTCCTCACTTATACTGTTCACCTGGCAACATGTCCCATCAGAATTAAACAATCAGGGGAACACACTCTCCTCACTTATACTGTTCACCTGGTAACAGGTCCCGTGAGTATTTAACCATCAGGGCAACACACTCTCCTCACATATACTGTTCAATTTGTGACATGTCCTGTGTGTATTTAACCATCAGGGGAACTCACTCTCCTCACTTATACTGTTCACCTGGTAACATGTCCCGTGCGTATTAAACAATCAGGGGAACATACTCTCCTCACTTATGCAGTTCACCTGGTAACATGTCCTGTGTATATTAAACCATCAGGGGAACACTCTCTCCTCACTTATACTGTTCACCTGGTAACATGTCCCCTGCGTATTAAACCATCAGGGGAACACACTCTCCTCACTTATACTGTTCATCTGGTAATATGTCCCGTGTGTATTGAACCATCAGGGGAACACACTCTCCTCACTTATACTGTTCACCCGTTGACATGTCCTGTGTATATTAAACCATCAGGGGAACGCACTCTCCTCACTTATACTGTTCACCTGGCAACATGTCCCATCAGAATTAAACAATCAGGGGAACACACTCTCCTCACTTATACTGTTCACCTGGTAACATGTCCCGTGTATATTAAACAATCAGGGGAACACACTCTCCTCACTTATACTGTTCACCTTGTTACATGTCCCGTCAGTATTATACAATCAGGGGAACACACTCTCCTCATTTACACTGTTCGCCTGGTGACATGTCCCGTGTGCATTAAACAATCAGGGGAAAACACTCTCCACACTTATACTGTTCACCTGGTAACATGTCCCGTGTATATTAAACAATCAGGGGAACACACTCTCCTCACTTATACTGTTCACCTGGTAACATGTCCCGTGTATATTAAACAATCAGGGGAACACACTCTCCTCACTTATACTGTTCACCTTGTAACATGTCCCGTGTATATTAAACAATCAGTGGAACACACTCTCCTCACTTATACTGTTCACCTGGTAACATGTCCTGTGTATATTAAACCATCAGGGGAACACACTCTCCTCACTTATACTGTTCACCTGGCAACATGTCCCGTGTATATTAAGCCATCAGGGGAACACATTCTCATCATTTACACTGTTCGCCTGGTGACATGTCCTGTGTGCATTAAACAATCAGGGGAACACACTCTCCTCACTTATACTGTTCACCTGGCAACATGTCCCGTCAGTATTAAACAATCAGGGGAACACACTCTCCTCACTTATACTGTTCGCCTGGTAACATGTCCCGTCAGTATTAAACAATCAGGGGAACACACTCTCCTCACTTATACTGTTCGCCTGGTAACATGTCCCGTCAGTATTAAACCATCAGGGGAACAAACTCTCCTCACTTATACTGTTCACCTGGCGACATGTCCCGTGTATATTAAACCATCAGGGGAACTCACTCACCTCACTTATACTGTTCACCTGGCAATATGTCCCGTGTATATTAAACCGTCAGGGGAAAACACTCTCCTCACTTATACTGTTCACCTGGTAACATGCCCTGTGTGTATTAAGCAATCAGGGGATCACACTCTCCTCACTTATACTGTTCACCTGGTAACATGTCCCGTGTATATTAAAACATCAGGGGAACACACTCTCCTCACTTATACTGTTCACCTGGTAACATGTCCTGTGTATATTAAACCATCAGGGGAAGAAACTCTCCTCACTTATCCAGTTCATCTGGTAACATGTCCCGTCAGTATTAAACCATCCATGGAACACACTCTCCTCACTTATACTGTTCACCTGGTAACATGTCCCGTGTATATTAAGCCATCAGGGGAACACACTCTCCTCACTTGTAGTGTTCACCTGGTAACATGTCCTGTGCGCATTAAACAATCAGGGGAACACACTCTCCTCACTTATACTGTTCACCTGGTAACATGTCCCGTATATATTAAACAATCAGGGGAACACACTCTCCTCACTTATACTCTTCACCTGGTAACATGTCCCGTGCGTATTAAACCATCAGGGGAACACACTCTCCTCACTTATACTGTTCACCTGGTAACATGTCCCGTGTATATTAAACAATCAGGGGAACACACTCTCCTCACTTAAACTGTTCATCTGGAAACATTTCCCGTGTGTATTAAACCATCAGGGAAACACACTCTCCTCACTTATACGGTTCATCTGGTAACATGTCCCGTGTGTATTCAACCATCAGGGGAACACAATCTCCTCACTTATACTGTTCATCTGGTAACATGTCCCGTGTATATTAAACCATCAGGGGAACACAATCTCCTCACTTATACTGTTCACCTGGTAACATGTCCTGTGTATATTTAACAATCAGGGGAACACACTCTCCTCACTTATACTGTTCACCTGGTAACATGTCCCGTGTATATTCAACCATCAGGGGAACACACTCTCCTCACTTATACTGTTCACCTGGTAACATGTCCTGTGTGTATTTAACAATCAGGGGAACACACTCTCCTCACATATACTGTTCACCTGGTAACATGTCCCGTGTATATTAAACCTTCAGGGGAAAACACTCTCCTCACTTATACTGTTCACCTTGTAACATGTCCCGTCAGTATTAAACAATCAGGGGATCACACTCTCCTCACTTATACTGTTCACCTGGTAACATGTCCCGTGTGCATTAAAACATCAGGGGAACACACTCTCCTCACTTATACTGTTCACCTGGTAACATGTCCTGTGTATATTAAACCGTCAGGGGAAGAAACTCTCCTCACTTATCCAGTTCATCTGGTAACATGTCCCGTCAGTATTAAACCATCCAGGGAACACACTCTCCTCACTTATACTGTTCACCTGGTAACATGTCCTGTGCGCATTAAACAATCAAGGGAACACACTCTCCTCACTTATACTGTTCACCTGGTAACATGTCCTGTGCGCATTAAACCATCAGGGGAACACACTCTCCTCACTTATACTGTTCATCTGGAAACATGTCCCGTGTGTATTAAACAATCAGGGGAACACACTCTCCTCACTTATACTGTTCACCTGGTAACATGTCCCGTGTATATTAAACCATCAGGGGAACACAATCTCCTCTCTTATACTGTTCACCTGGTAACATGTCCCGTGTGTATTAAACAATCAGAGGAACACACTCTCCTCACTTATACTGTTCACCTGGAAACATGTCCCGTGTGTATTAAACAATCAGGGGAACACACTCTCCTCACTTATACTGTTCACCTGGTAACATGTCCCGTGTATATTAAACCATCAGGGGAACACAATCTCCTCTCTTATACTGTTCACCTGGTAACATGTCCCGTGTGTATTAAACAGTCAGAGGAACACACTCTCCTCACTTATACTGTTCATCTGTTAACAAGTCCCGTGCGTATTAAACAATCATGGGAACACACTCTCCTCACTTATACTGTTCACCTGGTAACATGTCCCGTGTGTATTAAACAATCAGAGGAACACACTCTCCTCACTTATACTGTTCATCTGGAAACATGTCCCGTGTGTATTAAACAATCAGGGGAACACACTCTCCTCACTTATACTGTTCACCTGGTGACATGTCCCGTGTATATTAAACAATCAGGGGAACACAATCTCCTCACTTATACTGTTCATCTGGTAACATGTCCCGTGTGTATTAAACCATCAGGGGAACACAATCTCCTCACTTATGCTGTTCATCTGGTAACATGTCTCGTGTGTATTAAACCATCAGGGGAACACACTCTCCTCACTTATACTGTTCATCTGGTAACATGTCCCGTGTGTATTAAACCATCAGGGGAACACACTCTCCTCACTTATACTGTTCATCTGGTAACATGTCCCGTGTATATTAAACCATCAGGGGAACACAATCTCCTCACTTATACTGTTCACCTGGTAACATGTCCCGTGCATATTAAACCATCTGGGGAACACATTCTCCTCACTTATACTGTTCACCTGTTGACATGTCCCATGTATATTAAACCATCAGGGGAACACACTCTGCTCTCTTAAACTGTTCACCTGGTAACATGTCCCATGTATATTAAACCATCAGGGGAACACACTCTCCTCACTTATACTGTTCACCTGGTAACATGTCCTGTGCGCATTAAACCATCAAGGGAACACACTCTCCACACTTATACTGTTCACCTGGTGACATGTCCCGTGTGTATTAAACCATCAGGGGAACACACTCTCCTCACTTATACAGTTCACCTGGTGACATGTCCCGCGTGTATTAAACCATCAGGGGAACACACTCTCCTCACTTATACTGTTCATCTGGTAACATTTCCCATGTATATTAAACAATCAGGGGAACACACTCTCCTCACTTATACTGTTCACCTGGTGACATGTCCCGTGTGTATTAAACCATCAGGGAAACACACTCTCCTCACTTATACAGTTCACCTGGTAACATGTCCCGTGTATATTAAAACATCAGGGGAACACACTCTCCTCACTTATACTGTTCACCTGGTAACATGTCCTGTGTATATTAAACCATCTGGGGAAGAAACTCTCCTCACTTATCCAGTTCATCTGGTAACATGTCCCGTCAGTATTAAACCATCCAGGGAACACACTCTCCTCGCTTATACTGTTCACCTGGTAAGATGTCCCGTGTATATTAAGCCATCAGGGGAACACAGTCTCCTCACTTGTAGTGTTCACCTGGTAACATGTCCTGTGCGCATTAAACAATCAGGGGAACACACTCTCCTCACTTATACTGTTCACCTGGTAACATGTCCTGTGCGCATTAAACCATCAGGGGAACACATTCTCCTCACTTATACTCTTCACCTGGTAACATGTCCCGTGCGTATTAAACAATCATGGGAACACACTCTCCTCACTTATACTGTTCACCTGGTAACATGTCCCGTGTGTATTAAACAATCAGGGGAACACACTCTCCTCACTTATACTGTTCATCTGGAAACATGTCCCGTGTGTATTAAACAATCAGGGGAACACACTCTCCTCACTTATACTGTTCACCTGGTAACATGTCCCGTGTATATTAAACAATCAGGGGAACACAATCTCCTCTCTTATACTGTTCACCTGGTGACATGTCCCGTGTATATTAAACCATCAGGGGAACACACTCTCCTCACTTACACTGTTCACCTGTTGACATGTCCGTGTATATAAAACCATCAGGGGAACACACTCTCCTCACTTATACTGTTAATCTGGTAACATGTCCCGTATGTATTCAACCATCAGGGGAACACAATCTCCTCACTTATACTGTTCATCTGGTAACATGTCCCGTGTATATTAAACCATCAGGGGAACACACTCTCCTCACTTATACTGTTCATCTGGTAACATGTCCCGTGTAGATTAAACCATCAGGGGAACACACTCTCCTCACTTATACTGTTCACCTAGTAACATGTCCCGTGTAGATTAAACCATCAGGGGAACACACTCTCCTCACTTATACTATTCACCTGGTAACATGTCCTGTGCGCATTAAACCATCAGGGGAACACACTCTCCTCACTTATACTCTTCACCTGGTAACATGTCCCGTGCGTATTAAACAATCATGGGAACACACTCTCCTCACTTATACTGTTCACCTGGTAACATGTCCCGTGTGTATTAAACAATCAGGGGAACACACTCTCCTCACTTATACTGTTCATCTGGAAACATGTCCCGTGTGTATTAAACAATCAGGGGAACACACTCTCCTCACTTATACTGTTCACCTGGTAACATGTCCCGTGTATATTAAACAATCAGGGGAACACAATCTCCTCTCTTATACTGTTCACCTGGTGACATGTCCCGTGTATATTAAACCATCAGGGGAACACACTCTCCTCACTTACACTGTTCACCTGTTGACATGTCAGTGTATATAAAACCATCAGGGGAACACACTCTCCTCACTTATACGGTTCATCTGGTAACATGTCCCGTGTGTATTCAACCATCAGGGGAACACAATCTCCTCACTTATACTGTTCATCTGGTAACATGTCCCGTGTATATTAAACCATCAGGGGAACACACTCTCCTCACTTATACTGTTCATCTGGTAACATTTCCCATGTATATTAAACAATCAGGGGAACACACTCTCCTCACTTATACTGTTCACCTAGTAACATGTCCCGTGTAGATTAAACCATCAGGGGAACACACTCTCCTCACTTATACTGTTCACCTAGTAACATGTCCCGTGTAGATTAAACCATCAGGGGAACACACTCTCCTCACTTATACTGTTCACCTGGTGACATGTCACGTGTGTATTAAACAATCAGGGGAACACACTCTCCACACTTATACTCTTCACCTGGTAACATGTCGCGTGTAGATTAAACCATCAGGGGAACACACTCTCCTCACTTATACTAAAATAAAAGCAAAATACTGCGAATGCTGGAAATCTGAAACAAAAACAAGAAATGCTGGAATCACTCAGCAGGTCTGGCAGCATCTGTGGAAAGAGAAGCAGAGTTAACGTTTCGGGTCAGTGACCCGTCTTCGGAACTGACAAATATTAGAAAAGTCACAGATTATAAACAAGTGAGGTGGGGGTTGGGCAAGAGATAACAAAGGAGAAGGTGCAGATTGGACCAGGCCACATCGCTGACCAAAAGGTCACGGAGCAAAGGCAAACAATATGTTAATGGTGTGTTGAAAGACAAAGCATTAGTACAGATTAGGTGTGAATACACTGAATATTGAACATCAGCAAGTGCAAACCTGAAGAAAAACAACCTGAAAAAAACAGTGGGTAAGCAAACTGAACAAACTAAGATGAAATGAAATAAATGCAAAAAATTTTTGCAAAAAATCGCTCTACACCTCCATCCCCCACCAGGATGGTTTGAGGGCTCTCCGCTTCTTCCTGGAACAGAGGCCCAACCAGTCCCCATCCACCACCACCCTCCTCCGCCTGGCTGAACTTGTTCTCACATTGAACAACTTCTCCTTCAACTCCACTCACTTTCTTCAAGTAAAAGTTGTTGCTATGGGTACCCATATGGGTTCTAGTTATGCCTGTCTTTTTGTGGGATATGTCGAGCATTCTTTGTTCCAGTCCTACTCAGGCCCCCTCCCCCAACTCTTTTTCCGGTACATTGATGACTGTATCGGTGCCGTTTCCTGCTCCCGCCCTGAACTGGAAAACTTTATCAACTTTGCTTCCAATTTCCACCCTTCTCTCACCTTTACATGTTCCATCTCTGACACTTCCCTTCCCTTCCTCGACTTCTCTGTCTCCATCTCTGGGGATAGGTTGTCTACCAATATCCATTATAAGCCCACTGACTCCCACAGCTACCTCGACTACACTTCTTCACACCCTACCTCCTGTAAGGACTCCATTCCATTCTCCCAGTTTCTCCATCTCCGACGCATCTGCTCTGATGATGCTACCTTCCATGACGGTGCTTCTGATATGACCTCCTTTTTCCTCAACCGAGGATTTTCCCCCACTGTGGTTGACAGGGCCCTCAACCGTGTCCGACCCATTCCCCGCACCTCTACCCTCACCCCTTCCCCTCCCTCCCAGAACCGTGACAGGGTTCCCCTTGTCCTCACTTTTCATCCCACCAGCCTCCATATCCAAAGGATCATCCTCCGCCATTATCGCCACCTCCAGCGTGATGCCACTACCAGCCGCATCTTCCCCTCCCTTCCCCTGTCAGCATTCCGAAGGGATCGTTCCCTCCGCGACACCTTGGTCCACTCCTCCATTACCCCCACCACCTCGTCCCCGTCCCAGGGCACCTTCCCTTGCAATCGCAGGAGGTGTAATACCTGCCCATTTACCTCCTCTCTCCTCACTATCCCAGGCCCCAAACACTCCTTTCAGGTGAAGCAGCGATTTACTTGTACTTCTTTCAATGTAGTATACTGTATTCGCTGCTCACAGTGTGGTCTCCTCTACATTGGGGAGACCAAGCGCAGACTGGGTGACCGCTTTGCGGAACATCTCCGCTCAGACTGCAAGCAGGACCCTGAGCTTCCGGTTGCTTGCCATTTCAACACTCCCCCCTGCTCTCATGCTCACATCTCTGTCCTGGGATTGCTGCAGTGTTCCAGTGAACATCAACGCAAGCTCGAGGAACAGCATCTCATCTACCGATTAGGCACACTACAGCCTGCCGGACTGAACATTGAGTTCAATAATTTCAGAGCATGACAGCCCCCCACCTTACTTTCATTTTTAGTCATTTTTAGTTATTTTTTCTTCCTTTTTTTTGCATTCCTTTTTAAATTTTTTGCATTTATTTCATTTCATCTTAGTTTGTTCAGTTTGCTTACCCACTGTTTTTTTCAGGTTGTTTTTCTTCAGGTTTGCACTTGCTGATGTTCAATATTCAGTGTATTCACACCTAATCTGTACTAATGCTTTGTCTTTCAACACACCATTAACATATTGTTTGCCTTTGCTCCGTGACCTTTTGGTCAGCTATGTGGCCTGGTCCAATCTGCACCTTCTCCTTTGTTATCTCTTGCCCAACCCCCACCTCACTTGTTTATAATCTGTGACTTTTCTAATATTTGTCAGTTCCGAAGAAGGGTCACTGACCCGAAACGTTAACTCTGCTTCTCTTTCCACAGATGCTGCCAGACCTGCTGAGTGAATCCAGCATTTCTTGTTTTTGCTCCTCACTTATACTGTTCACCTGGTGACATGTCCCGCGTGTATTAAACCATCAGGGGAACACACTCTCCTCACTTATACTGTTCACCTGGTGACATGTCACGTGTGTATTAAACAATCAGGGGAACACACTCTCCTCACTTATACTGTTCATCTGGTAACATTTCCCATGTATATTAAACAATCAGGGGAACACACTCTCCTCACTTATACTGTTCACCCGGTAACATGTCCCGTGTATATTCAACCATCAGCGGAACACACTCTCCTCACTTATACTGTTCATCTGGTAACATTTCCCGTGTATATTAAACCATCAGGGGAACACATTCTCCTCACTTATACTGTTTATCTGGTAACATGTCCCGTGTGTATTAAACCATCAGGGGAACAAACTCTCCTCATTTATACTGTTCACCTGGTGACATGTCCCGTGTATATAAAATCAGCAGGGGCACACACTCTCCTCACTTATACTGTTCAACTGGCAACATGTCCCGCGTGTATTAAACAATCAGGGGAACACAGTCTCCTCACTCATACAGTTCATTTGGTGACATGTCCCGTGTATATTAAACCATCAGGGGAACACACTCTCCTCACTTACACTGTTCACCTGGTAACATGTCCCATGTATATTAAACCATCAGGTGAACACACTCTCCTCACTTATACTGTTCACCTGGCATCATGTCCCGTGTATATTAAACAATCCGGGGAACACATTCTCCTCACTTATACAGTTCACTTGGTGACATGTCCCGTGCGTATTAAACAATCAGGGGAACACATTCACTTCACTTACACTGTTCACCTGGTAACATGTCCCGTGTATATTAAACCATCAGGGGAACACACTCTCCTCACTTATACTGTTCACCTGGTAACATGGCCTTTGTGTATTAATCAATCTGGGGAAAACACTCCCCTCACTTATACTGTTCATCTGGTAACATGTCCCGTCAGTATTAAACCATCAGGGGAACACAAGCTCCTCACTTCTACTGTTCATCTGGTAACATGTCCCGTCAGTATTAAACCATCAGGGGAACACACTCTCCTCACTTATAGAGTTCAGCTGGGAACATGTCCCGTGTATATTAAACCAGCAGGGGAACAGGCTCTCCGCACTTATACTGTTCATCTGGTAACATGTCCCGTGTATATTAAACAATCAGGGGAACACACTCCCCTCACTTATACTGTTCACCTGGTAACATGTCCCGTGTATATTAAACCATCAAGGTAACACACTCTCCTCACTTATACTGTTCACCTGGTAACATGTCCTGTGTATATTAAATCATCAGGGGAACACACTCTCCTCACTTATACTGTTCACCTGGTAACATGTACCGTGTAAATTAAACCATCAGGGGAACACACTCTCCTCACATATACTGATCACCTGGTAACATGTCCCGTGTATATGAAACCATCAAGGGAACACACTCTCCTCACTTATACTGTTCACCTGGTAACATGTCCTGTGTATATTAAACCATCAGGGAACACACTCTCCTCACTTATACTGTTCACCTGGTAACATGTCCTGTGTATATTAAATCATCAGGGGAACACACTCTCCTCACTTATACAGTTCAGTTGGTGACATGTCCTGTGTTCATTATACCATCAGGGGAACACACTCTCCTCACTTATACAGATCAGTTGGTGACATGTCCCGTGTGTATTAAACAATCAGGGGAACACTCTCTCCTCACTGATACTGTTCATCTGGTAACATGTCCCGTCAATATTAAACCATCAGGGGAACACACTCTCCTCACTTATAGTGTTCACCTGGTAACATGTCCCGTGTATATTAAACCAGCAGGGGAACACACTCTCCTCACTTATACTGTTCACCTGGTAACATGTCCCGTGTATATTAAACCATCAGGTGAACACACTCTCCTCACTTATACTGTTCACCTGGTAACATGTCCCGTGTATATTAAACCATCAGGGGAACACACTCTCCTCACTTATACTGTTCATCTGGTAACATGTCCCGTCTGTATTAAACCATCAGGGGAAAAAACTCTCCTCACTTATACTGTTCACATGGTGACATGTCCCGTGTATATAAAATCATCAGGGGAACTCACTCTCCTCACTTATACTGTTCACCTGGTAACATGTCCCGTCAGTATTAAACCATCAGGGGAACACATTCTCCTCACTTATACTGTTCACCTGGTAACATGTCCGGTGTATATTAAACCATAAGGGGAACACACTCTCCTCACTTATACTGTTCACCTGGTAACATGTCCTGTGTATATTAAACCATCAGGGGAACACACTCTCCTCACATATACTGTTCACCTGGTAACATGTCCTGTGTATATTAAACCATAAGGGGAACACACTCTCCTCACTTATACTGTTCACCTGGTAACATGTCCTGTGTATATTAAATCATCAGGGGAACACACTCTCCTCACTGAGAGTGTTCACCTGGTAACATGTCCCCTCAGTATTAATCCATCAGTGGAACACACTCTCCTCAATTATACTGTTCACCTGGTAACATGTCCTGTGTTCATTAAACCATCAGGGGAATACGCTCGCCTCACTTATACTGTTCATCTGGTAACATGTCCCGTAGGTATTAAACCATCAGGGGAACACAAGCTCCTCACTTATACTGTTCATCTGGTAACATGTCCCGTCAGCATTGAACCATCAGGGGAACACACTCTCCTCACTTATAGTGTTCACCTGGTAACATGTCCCGTGTATATTAAACCAGCAAGGGAACACACTCTCCTCACTTGTACTGTTCACCTGGTAACATGTCCCGTGTATATTAAACCATCAGGGGAACACATTCTCCTCACTTATACTGTTCACATGGTAACATGTCCCGTGTATATTAAACCATCAGGGGAACACTCTCTCCTCACTTATACTGTTCATCTGGTAACATGTCCCCTCAGTATTAAACCATCAGGGGAACACATTCTCCTCACTTATACTGTTCACATGGTAACATGTCCCGTGTATATTAAACCATCAGGGGAACACACTCTCCTCACTTACACAGTTCACTTGGTGAAATGTCCCATGCGTATTAAACCATCAGGGGAACACACTCTCCTCACTTATACTGTTCACCTGTTGACATGTCCCGGGTATATTAAACAATCAGGGGAACTCACTCTCCTCACTTATACTGTTCACCTGGTATCATGTCCTGTGTATATTAAACCATCAGAGGAACACACTCACCTCACTTACACTGTTCACCTGGTGAAATGTCCCGTGCGTATTAAACAATCAGGGGAACACACTCTCCTCACTTATACTTTTCAGTGGGTTACATGTCCCGTGCGTATAAAACAATCAGGGGAACGCACTCTCCTCACTTATACTGTTTTCCTGGTAACATGTCCCGTGTATATTAAACCATCAGGGGAACACACTCGCCTCATCTTTTCTGTTCACCTGGTGACATGTCCCGTGTGCATTAAACAATCAGGGGACACGCTCTCCTCACTAATACTGCTCACCTGGTAACATGTCCCATGTATATTAAACCATCAGGGGAACACACTCTCCTCACTTAAACATTTCACCTGTTGACATGCCCCGTGTGTATTAAACAATCAGGGGAACACACTCTCCTCACTTATACTGTTCACCTGGTAACATGGCCTCTGTGTATTAATCAATCTGGGGAAAAAACTCTACTCACTTATAGAGTTCAGCTGGGAACATGTCCCGTGTATATTAAACCAGCAGGGGAACAGGCTCTCCGCACTTATACTGTTCATCTGGTAACATGTCCCGCGTATATTAAACCATCAGGGGAACACACTCAACTCACTTATACTGTTCACCTGGTAACATGTCCCGTGTATATTAAACCATCAAGGTAACACACTCTCCTCACTTATACTGTTCACCTGGTAACATGTCCTGTGTATATTAAATCATCAGGGGAACACACTCTCCTCACTTATACTGTTCACCTGGTAACATGTACCGTGTAAATTAAACCATCAGGGGAACACACTCTCCTCACATATACTGATCACCTGGTAACATGTCCCGTGTATATGAAACCTTCAAGGGAACACACTCTCCTCACTTATACTGTTCACCTGGTAACATGTCCTGTGTATATTAAACCATCAGGGAACACACTCTCCTCACTTATACTGTTCACCTGGTAACATGTCCTGTGTATATTAAATCATCAGGGGAACACACTCTCCTCACTTATACAGTTCAGTTGGTGACATGTCCTGTGTTCATTAAACCATCAGGGGAACACACTCTCCTCACTTATACAGATCAGTTGGTGACATGTCCCGTGTGTATTAAACAATCAGGGGAACACTCTCTCCTCACTGATACTGTTCATCTGGTAACATGTCCCGTCAGTATTAAACCATCAGGGGAACACACTCTCCTCACTTATAATGTTCACCTGGTAACATGTCCCGTGTATATTAAACCAGCAGGGGAACACACTCTCATCACTTATACTGTTCACCTGGTAACATGTCCTGTGTATATTAAACCATCAGGGGAACACACTCTCCTCACTTATACTGTTCACCTGGTAACATGTCCCGTGTATATTAAACCATCAGGGGAACACATTCTCCTCACTTATACTGTTCATCTGGTAACATGTCCCGTCTGCATTAAACCATCAGGGGAACAAACTCTCCTCACTTATACTGTTCACATGGTGACATGTCCCGTGTATATAAAATCATCAGGGGAACTCACTCTCCTCTCTTATACTGTTCACCTGGTAACATGTCCCGTCAGTATTAAACCATCAGGGGAACACATTCTCCTCACTTATACTGTTCACCTGGTAACATGTCCGGTGTATATTAAACCATAAGGGGAACACACTCTCCTCACTTATACTGTTCACCTGGTAACATGTCCTGTGTATATTAAACCATCAGGGGAACACACTCTCCTCACATATACTGTTCACCTGGTAACATGTCCTGTGTATATTAAACCATAAGGGGAACACACTCTCCTCACTTATACTGTTCACCTGGTAACATGTCCTGTGTATATTAAATCATCAGGGGAACACACTCTCCTCACTGAGAGTGTTCACCTGGTAACATGTCCCCTCAGTATTAAACCATCAGTGGAACACACTCTCCTCAATTATACTGTTCACCTGGTAACATGTCCTGTGTTCATTAAACCATCAGGGGAACACACTCTCCTCACTTATACTGTTCATCTGGTTACATGTCCCGTCAGTATTAAACCATCAGGGGAACACAAGCTCCTCACTTATACTGTTCATCTGGTAACATGTCCCGTCTGTATTGAACCATCAGGGGAACACACTCTCCTCACTTATAGTGTTCACCTGGTAACATGTCCCGTGTATATTAAACCAGCAAGGGAACACACTCTCCTCACTTGTACTGTTCACCTGGTAACATGTCACGTGTATATTAAACCATCAGGGGAACACATTCTCCTCACTTATACTGTTCACATGGTAACATGTCCCGTGTATATTAAACCATCAGGGGAACACTCTCTCTTCACTTATACTGTTCATCTGGTAACATGTCCCCTCAGTATTAAACCATCAGGGGAACACATTCTCCTCACTTATACTGTTCACATGGTAACATGTCCCGTGTATATTAAACCATCAGTGGAACACACTCTCCTCACTTACACAGTTCACTTGGTGAAATGTCCCATGCGTATTAAACCATCAGGGGAACACACTCTCCTCACTTATACTGTTCACCTGTTGACATGTCCCGGGTATATTAAACAATCAGGGGAACTCACTCTCCTCACTTATACTGTTCACCTGGTATCATGTCCTGTGTATATTAAACCATCAGAGGAACACACTCACCTCACTTACACTGTTCACCTGGTGAAATGTCCCGTGCGTATTAAACAATCAGGGGAACACACTCTCCTCACTTATACTTTTCAGTGGGTTACATGTCCCGTGCGTATAAAACAATCAGGGGAACGCACTCTCCTCACTTATACTGTTTTCCTGGTAACATGTCCCATGTATATTAAACCATCAGGGGAACACATTCTCCTCACTTATACTGTTCACATGGTAACATGTCCCGTGTATATTAAACCATCAGGGGAACACTCTCTCTTCACTTATACTGTTCATCTGGTAACATGTCCCCTCAGTATTAAACCATCAGGGGAACACATTCTCCTCACTTATACTTTTCACATGGTAACATGTCCCGTGTATATTAAACCATCAGGGGAACACACTCTCCTCACTTACACAGTTCACTTGGTGAAATGTCCCATGCGTATTAAACCATCAGGGGAACACACTCTCCTCACTTATACTGTTCACCTGTTGACATGTCCCGGGTATATTAAACAATCAGGGGAACTCACTCTCCTCACTTATACTGTTCACCTGGTATCATGTCCTGTGTATATTAAACCATCAGAGGAACACACTCACCTCACTTACACTGTTCACCTGGTGAAATGTCCCGTGCGTATTAAACAATCAGGGGAACACACTCTCCTCACTTATACTTTTCAGTGGGTTACATGTCCCGTGCGTATAAAACAATCAGGGGAACGCACTCTCCTCACTTATACTGTTTTCCTGGTAACATGTCCCGTGTATATTAAACCATCAGGGGAACACACTCGCCTCACTTTTTCTGTTCACCTGGTGACATGTCCCGTGTGCATTAAACAATCAGGGGACACGCTCTCCTCACTAATACTGCTCACCTGGTAACATGTCCCATGTATATTAAACCATCAGGGGAACACACTCTCCTCACTTAAACATTTCACCTGTTGACATGCCCCGTGTGTATTAAACAATCAGGGGAACACACTCTCCTCACTTATACTGTTCACCTGGTAACATGGCCTTTGTGTATTAATCAATCTGGGGAAAACACTCTCCTCACTTATAGAGTTCAGCTGGGAACATGTCCCGTGTATATTAAACCAGCAGGGGAACAGGCTCTCCGCACTTATACTGTTCATCTGGTAACATGTCCCGTGTATATTAAACCATCAGGGGAACACACTCCCCTCACTTATACTGTTCACCTGGTAACATGTCCCGTGTATATTAAACCATCAAGGTAACTCACTCTCCTCACTTATACTGTTCACCTGGTAACATGTCCTGTGTATATTAAATCATCAGGGGAACACACTCTCCTCACTGATACTGTTCACCTGGTAACATGTACCGTGTAAATTAAACCATCAGGGGAACACACTCTCCTCACATATACTGATCACCTGGTAACATGTCCCATGTATATGAAACCATCAAGGGAACACACTCTCCTCACTTATACTGTTCACCTGGTAACATGTCCTGTGTATATTAAACCATCAGGGAACACACTCTCCTCACTTATACTGTTCACCTGGTAACATGTCCTGTGTATATTAAATCATCTGGGGAACACACTCTCCTCACTTATACAGTTCAGTTGGTGACATGTCCTGTGTTCATTAAACCATCAGGGGAACACACTCTCCTCACTTATACAGATCAGTTGGTGACATGTCCCGTGTATATTAAACAATCAGGGGAACACTCTCTCCTCACTGATACTGTTAATCTGGTAACATGTCCCGTCAGTATTAAACCATCAGGGGAACACACTCTCCTCACTTATAGTGTTCACCTGGTAACATGTCCTGTGTATATTAAACCAGCAGGGGAACTCACTCTCCTCACTTATACTGTTCACCTGGTAACATGTCCCGTGTATATTAAACCATCAGGGGAACACACTCTCCTCACTTATACTGTTCACCTGGTAACATGTCCCGTGTATATTAAACCATCAAGGGAACACACTCTCCTCACTTATACTGTTCATCTGGTAACATGTCCCGTCTGTATTAAACCATCAGGGGAACAAACTCTCCTCACTTATACTGTTCACATGGTGACATGTCCCGTGTATATAAAATCATCAGGGGAACTCACTCTCCTCACTTATACTGTTCACCTGGTAACATGTCCCGTCAGTATTAAACCATCAGGGGAACACATTCTCCTCACTTATACTGTTCACCTGGTAACATGTCCGGTGTATATTAAACCATAAGGGGAACACACTCTCCTCACTTATACTGTTCACCTGGTAACATGTCCTGTGTATATTAAACCATCAGGGGAACACACTCTCCTCACATATACTGTTCACCTGGTAACATGTCCTGTGTATATTAAACCATAAGGGGAACACACTCTCCTCACTTATACTGTTCACCTGGTAACATGTCCTGTGTATATTAAATCATCAGGGGAACACACTCTCCTCACTGAGAGTGTTCACCTGGTAACATGTCCTCTCAGTATTAAACCATCAGTGGAACACACTCTCCTCAATTATACTGTTCACCTGGTAACATGTCCTGTGTTCATTAAACCATCAGGGGAAGACACTCTCCTCACTTATACTGTTCATCTGGTAACATGTCCTGTCAGTATTAAACCATCAGGGGAACACAAGCTCCTCACTTATACTGTTCATCTGGTAACATGTCCCGTCAGTATTGAACCATCAGGGGAACACACTCTCCTCACTTATAGTGTTCACCTGGTAACATGTCCCGTGTATATTAAACCAGCAAGGGAACACACTCTCCTCACTTGTACTGTTCACCTGGTAACATGTCCCGTGTATATTAAACCATCAGGGGAACACATTCTCCTCACTTATACTGTTCACATGGTAACATGTCCCGTGTATATTAAACCATCAGGGGAACACTCTCTCCTCACTTATACTGTTCATCTGGTAACATGTCCCCTCAGTATTAAACCATCAGGGGAACACATTCTCCTCACTTATACTGTTCACATGGTAACATGTCCCGTGTATATTAAACCATCAGGGGAACACACTCTCCTCACTTATACTGTTCACCTGGTATCATGTCCTGTGTATATTAAACCATCAGAGGAACAGACTCACCTCACTTACACTGCTCACCTGGTGAAATGTCCCGTGCGTATTAAACAATCAGGGGAACACACTCTCCTCACTTATACTTTTCAGTGGGTTGCATGTCCCGTGCGTATAAAAGAATCAGGGGAACGCACTCTCCTCACTTATACTGTTTTCCTGGTAACATGTCCCGTGTATATTAAACCATCAGGGGAACACACTCGCCTCACTTTTTCTGTTCACCTGGTGACATGTCCCGTGTGCATTAAACAATCAGGGGACACGCTCTCCTCACTAATACTGCTCACCTGGTAACATGTCCCATGTATATTAAACCATCAGGGGAACACACTCTCCTCACTTAAACATTTCACCTGTTGACATGCCCCGTGTGTATTAAACAATCAGGGGAACACACTCTCCTCACTTATACTGTTCACCTGGTAACATGGCCTTTGTGTATTAATCAATCTGGGGAAAACACTCTCCTCACTTATAGAGTTCAGCTGGGAACATGTCCCGTGTATATTAAACCAGCAGGGGAACAGGCTCTCCGCACTTATACTGTTCATCTGGTAACATGTCCCGTGTATATTAAACCATCAGGGGAACACACTCCCCTCACTTATACTGTTCACCTGGTAACATGTCCCGTGTATATTAAACCATCAAGGTAACACACTCTCCTCACTTATACTGTTCACCTGGTAACATGTCCTGTGTATATTAAATCATCAGGGGAACACACTCTCCTCACTTATACTGTTCACCCGGTAACATGTACCGTGTAAATTAAACCATCAGGGGAACACACTCTCCTCACATATACTGATCACCTGGTAACATGTCCCGTGTATATGAAACCATCAAGGGAACACACTCTCCTCACTTATACTGTTCACCTGGTAACATGTCCTGTGTATATTAAACCATCAGGGAACACACTCTCCTCACTTATACTGTTCACCTGGTAACATGTCCTGTGTATATTAAATCATCTGGGGAACACACTCTCCTCACTTATACAGTTCAGTTGGTGACATGTCCTGTGTTCATTAAACCATCAGGGGAACACACTCTCCTCACTTATACAGATCAGTTGGTGACATGTCCCGTGTGTATTAAACAATCAGGGGAACACTCTCTCCTCACTGATACTGTTAATCTGGTAACATGTCCCGTCAGTATTAAACCATCAGGGGAACACACTCTACTCACTTATAGTGTTCACCTGGTAACATGTCCTGTGTATATTAAACCAGCAGGGGAACACACTCTCCTCACTTATACTGTTCACCTGGTACCATGTCCCGTGTATATTAAACCATCAGGGGAACACACTCTCCTCACTTATACTGTTCACCTGGTAACATGTCCCGTGTATATTAAGCCATCAAGGGAACACACTCTCCTCACTTATACTGTTCATCTGGTAACATGTCCCGTCTGTATTAAACCATCAGGGGAACAAACTCTCCTCACTTATACTGTTCACATGGTGACATGTCCCGTGTATATAAAATCATCAGGGGAACTCACTCTCCTCACTTATACTGTTCACCTGGTAACATGTCCCGTCAGTATTAAACCATCAGGGGAACACATTCTCCTCACTTATACTGTTCACCTGGTAACATGTCCGGTGTATATTAAACCATAAGGGGAACACACTCTCCTCACTTATACTGTTCACCTGGTAACATGTCCTGTGTATATTAAACCATCAGGGGAACACACTCTCCTCACATATACTGTTCACCTGGTAACATGTCCTGTGTATATTAAACCATAAGGGGAACACACTCTCCTCACTTATACTGTTCACCTGGTAACATGTCCTGTGTATATTAAATCATCAGGGGATCACACTCTCCTCACTGAGAGTGTTCACCTGGTAACATGTCCTCTCAGTATTAAACCATCAGTGGAACACACTCTCCTCAATTATACTGTTCACCTGGTAACATGTCCTGTGTTCATTAAACCATCAGGGGAAGACACTCTCCTCACTTATACTGTTCATCTGGTAACATGTCCTGTCAGTATTAAGCCATCAGGGGAACACAAGCTCCTCACTTATACTGTTCATCTGGTAACATGTCCCGTCAGTATTGAACCATCAGGGGAACACACTCTCCTCACTTATAGTGTTCACCTGGTAACATGTCCCGTGTATATTAAACCAGCAAGGGAACACACTCTCCTCACTTGTACTGTTCACCTGGTAACATGTCCCGTGTATATTAAACCATCAGGGGAACACATTCTCCTCACTTATACTGTTCACATGGTAACATGTCCCGTGTATATTAAACCATCAGGGGAACACTCTCTCCTCACTTATACTGTTCATCTGGTAACATGTCCCCTCAGTATTAAACCATCAGGGGAACACATTCTCCTCACTTATACTGTTCACATGGTAACATGTCCCGTGTATATTAAACCATCAGGGGAACACACTCTCCTCACTTATACTGTTCACCTGGTATCATGTCCTGTGTATATTAAACCATCAGAGGAACAGACTCACCTCACTTACACTGCTCACCTGGTGAAATGTCCCGTGCGTATTAAACAATCAGGGGAACACACTCTCCTCACTAATACTTTTCAGTGGGTTGCATGTCCCGTGCGTATAAAAGAATCAGGGGAACGCACTCTCCTCACTTATACTGTTTTCCTGGTAACATGTCCCGTGTATATTAAACCATCAGGGGAACACACTCGCCTCACTTTTTCTGTTCACCTGGTGACATGTCCCGTGTGCATTAAACAATCAGGGGACACGCTCTCCTCACTAATACTGCTCACCTGGTAACATGTCCCATGTATATTAAACCATCAGGGGAACACACTCTCCTCACTTAAACATTTCACCTGTTGACATGCCCCGTGTGTATTAAACAATCAGGGGAACACACTCTCCTCACTTATACTGTTCACCTGGTAACATGGCCTTTGTGTATTAATCAATCTGGGGAAAACACTCTCCTCACTTATAGAGTTCAGCTGGGAACATGTCCCGTGTATATTAAACCATCAGGGGAACACACTCCCCTCACTTATACTGTTCACCTGGTAACATGTCCCGTGTATATTAAACCATCAAGGTAACACACTCTCCTCACTTATACTGTTCACCTGGTAACATGTCCTGTGTATATTAAATCATCAGGGGAACACACTCTCCTCACTTATACTGTTCACCTGGTAACATGTACCGTGTAAATTAAACCATCAGGGGAACACACTCTCCTCACATATACTGATCACCTGGTAACATGTCCCGTGTATATGAAACCATCAAGGGAACACACTCTCCTCACTTATACTGTTCACCTGGTAACATGTCCTGTGTATATTAAACCATCAGGGAACACACTCTCCTCACTTATACTGTTCACCTGGTAACATGTCCTGTGTATATTAAATCATCTGGGGAACACACTCTCCTCACTTATACAGTTCAGTTGGTGACATGTCCTGTGTTCATTAAACCATCAGGGGAACACACTCTCCTCACTTATACAGATCAGTTGGTGACATGTCCCGTGTGTATTAAACAATCAGGGGAACACTCTCTCCTCACTGATACTGTTAATCTGGTAACATGTCCCGTCAGTATTAAACCATCAGGGGAACACACTCTACTCACTTATAGTGTTCACCTGGTAACATGTCCTGTGTATATTAAACCAGCAGGGGAACACACTCTCCTCACTTATACTGTTCACCTGGTAACATGTCCCGTGTATATTAAACCATCAGGGGAACACACTCTCCTCACTTATACTGTTCACCTGGTAACATGTCCCGTGTATATTAAGCCATCAAGGGAACACACTCTCCTCACTTATACTGTTCATCTGGTAACATGTCCCGTCTGTATTAAACCATCAGGGGAACAAACTCTCCTCACTTATACTGTTCACATGGTGACATGTCCCGTGTATATAAAATCATCAGGGGAACTCACTCTCCTCACTTATACTGTTCACCTGGTAACATGTCCCGTCAGTATTAAACCATCAGGGGAACACATTCTCCTCACTTATACTGTTCACCTGGTAACATGTCCGGTGTATATTAAACCATAAGGGGAACACACTCTCCTCACTTATACTGTTCACCTGGTAACATGTCCTGTGTCTATTAAACCATCAGGGGAACACACTCTCCTCACATATACTGTTCACCTGGTAACATGTCCTGTGTATATTAAACCATAAGGGGAACACACTCTCCTCACTTATACTGTTCACCTGGTAACATGTCCTGTGTATATTAAATCATCAGGGGAACACACTCTCCTCACTGAGAGTGTTCACCTGGTAACATGTCCCCTCAGTATTAAACCATCAGTGGAACACACTCTCCTCAATTATACTGTTCACCTGGTAACATGTCCTGTGTTCATTAAACCATCAGGGGAAGACACTCTCCTCACTTATACTGTTCATCTGGTAACATGTCCCGTCAGTATTAAACCATCAGGGGAACACAAGCTCCTCACTTATACTGTTCATCTGGTAACATGTCCCGTCAGTATTGAAGCATCAGGGGAACACACTCTCCTCACTTATAGTGTTCACCTGGTAACATGTCCCGTGTATATTAAACCAGCAAGGGAACACACTCTCCTCACTTGTACTGTTCACGTGGTAACATGTCCCGTGTATATTAAACCATCAGGGGAACACATTCTCCTCACTTATACTGTTCACATGGTAACATGTCCCGTGTATATTAAACCATCAGGGGAACACTCTCTCCTCACTTATACTGTTCATCTGGTAACATGTCCCCTCAGTATTAAACCATCAGGGGAACACATTCTCCTCACTTATACTGTTCACATGGTAACATGTCCCGTGTATATTAAACCATCAGGGGAACACACTCTCCTCACTTATACTGTTCACCTGGTATCATGTCCTGTGTATATTAAACCATCAGAGGAACAGACTCACCTCACTTACACTGCTCACCTGGTGAAATGTCCCGTGCGTATTAAACAATCAGGGGAACACACTCTCCTCACTTATACTTTTCAGTGGGTTGCATGTCCCGTGCGTATAAAAGAATCAGGGGAACGCACTCTCCTCACTTATACTGTTTTCCTGGTAACATGTCCCGTGTATATTAAACCATCAGGGGAACACACTCGCCTCACTTTTTCTGTTCACCTGGTGACATGTCCCGTGTGCATTAAACAATCAGGGGACACGCTCTCCTCACTAATACTGCTCACCTGGTAACATGTCCCATGTATATTAAACCATCAGGGGAACACACTCTCCTCACTTAAACATTTCACCTGTTGACATGCCCCGTGTGTATTAAACAATCAGGGGAACACACTCTCCTCACTTATACTGTTCACCTGGTAACATGGCCTTTGTGTATTAATCAATCTGGGGAAAACACTCTCCTCACTTATAGAGTTCAGCTGGGAACATGTCCCGTGTATATTAAACCAGCAGGGGAACAGGCTCTCCGCACTTATACTGTTCATCTGGTAACATGTCCCGTGTATATTAAACCATCAGGGGAACACACTCCCCTCACTTATACTGTTCACCTGGTAACATGTCCCGTGTATATTAAACCATCAAGGTAACACACTCTCCTCACTTATACTGTTCACCTGGTAACATGTCCTGTGTATATTAAATCATCAGGGGAACACACTCTCCTCACTTATACTGTTCACCTGGTAACATGTACCGTGTAAATTAAACCATCAGGGGAACACACTCTCCTCACATATACTGATCACCTGGTAACATGTCCCGTGTATATGAAACCATCAAGGGAACACACTCTCCTCACTTATACTGTTCACCTGGTAACATGTCCTGTGTATATTAAACCATCAGGGAACACACTCTCCTCACTTATACTGTTCACCTGGTAACATGTCCTGTGTATATTAAATCATCTGGGGAACACACTCTCCTCACTTATACAGTTCAGTTGGTGACATGTCCTGTGTTCATTAAACCATCAAGGGAACACACTCTCCTCACTTATACAGATCAGTTGGTGACATGTCCCGTGTGTATTAAACAATCAGGGGAACACTCTCTCCTCACTGATACTGTTAATCTGGTAACATGTCCCGTCAGTATTAAACCATCAGGGGAACACACTCTACTCACTTATAGTGTTCACCTGGTAACATGTCCTGTGTATATTAAACCAGCAGGGGAACACACTCTCCTCACTTATACTGTTCACCTGGTAACATGTCCCGTGTATATTAAACCATCAGGGGAACACACTCTCCTCACTTATACTGTTCACCTGGTAACATGTCCCGTGTATATTAAGCCATCAAGGGAACACACTCTCCTCACTTATACTGTTCATCTGGTAACATGTCCCGTCTGTATTAAACCATCAGGGGAACAAACTCTCCTCACTTATACTGTTCACATGGTGACATGTCCCGTGTATATAAAATCATCAGGGGAACTCACTCTCCTCACTTATACTGTTCACCTGGTAACATGTCCCGTCAGTATTAAACCATCAGGGGAACACATTCTCCTCACTTATACTGTTCACCTGGTAACATGTCCTGTGTCTATTAAACCATCAGGGGAACACACTCTCCTCACATATACTGTTCACCTGGTAACATGTCCTGTGTATATTAAACCATAAGGGGAACACACTCTCCTCACTTATACTGTTCACCTGGTAACATGTCCTGTGTATATTAAATCATCAGGGGAACACACTCTCCTCACTGAGAGTGTTCACCTGGTAACATGTCCCCTCAGTATTAAACCATCAGTGGAACACACTCTCCTCAATTATACTGTTCACCTGGTAACATGTCCTGTGTTCATTAAACCATCAGGGGAAGACACTCTCCTCACTTATACTGTTCATCTGGTAACATGTCCCGTCAGTATTAAACCATCAGGGGAACACAAGCTCCTCACTTATACTGTTCATCTGGTAACATGTCCCGTCAGTATTGAAGCATCAGGGGAACACACTCTCCTCACTTATAGTGTTCACCTGGTAACATGTCCCGTGTATATTAAACCAGCAAGGGAACACACTCTCCTCACTTGTACTGTTCACGTGGTAACATGTCCCGTGTATATTAAACCATCAGGGGAACACATTCTCCTCACTTATACTGTTCACATGGTAACATGTCCCGTGTATATTAAACCATCAGGGGAACACTCTCTCCTCACTTATACTGTTCATCTGGTAACATGTCCCCTCAGTATTAAACCATCAGGGGAACACATTCTCCTCAGTTATACTGTTCACATGGTAACATGTCCCGTGTATATTAAACCATCAGGGGAACACACTCTCCTCACTTATACTGTTCACCTGTTGACATGTCCCGGGTATATTAAACAATCAGGGGAACTCACTCTCCTCACTTATACTGTTCACCTGGTATCATGTCCTGTGTATATTAAACCATCAGAGGAACACACTCACCTCACTTACACTGTTCACCTGGTGAAATGTCCCGTGCGTATGAAACAATCAGGGGAACACACTCTCCTCACTTATACTTTTCAGTGGGTTACATGTCCCGTGCGTATAAAACAATCAGGGGAACGCACTCTCCTCAATTATACTGTTTTCCTGGTAACATGCCCCGTGTATATTAAACCATCAGGGGAACACACTCGCCTCACTTTTTCTGTTCACCTGGTGACATGTCCCGAGTGCATTAAACAATCAGGGGACACGCTCTCCTCACTAATACTGCTCACCTGGTAACATGTCCCATGTATATTAAACCATCAGGGGAACACACTCTCCTCACTTAAACATTTCACCTGTTGACATGCCCCGTGTGTATTAAACAATCAGGGGAACACACTCTCCTCACTTATACTGTTCACCTGGTAACATGTCCTGTGTATATTAAACCATAAGGGGAACACACTCTCCTCACTTATACTGTTCACCTGGTAACATGTACCGTGTATATTAAACCATCAGGGGAACACACTCTCCTCACTTATACTGTTCACCTCGTAACATGTCCCGTCAGTATTAAACCATCAGGGGAACACAAGCTCCTCACTTATACTGTTCATCTGGTAACAAATCCCGTCAGTATTAAACCATCAGGGGAACAGACTCTCCTCACTTATAGTGTTCACCTGGTAACATGACCCGTGTATATTAAACCAGCAGGGGAACACACTCTTCTCACTTATACTGTTCACCTGGTAACATGTCCCGTGTATATTAAACCATCAGGGGAACACACTCTCCTCACTTCTTCTGTTCACCTGGTAACATGTCCCGTGTATATTAAACCATCAGGGGAACACTCTCTCCTCACTTATACTGTTCATCTGGTAACATGTCCCCTCAGTATGAAACCATCAGTGGAACACACTCTCTTCAATTATACTGTTCACCTGGTAACATGTCCTGTTTGCATTAAACCATCAGGGGAACACACTCTCCTCACTTATACAGTTCACTTGGTGAAATGTCCCTGTTTGTGATTTTTATTAACGACTTGGATGAGGAAGTCGAAGGGTGGGTCAGTAAATTTGCAGATGATACAAAGGTTGGTGGAGTTGTGGATACCGAGGAGGGCTATTGTCGTCTGCAAAGGGACTTGGATAGGTTGCAGTGCTGGGCTGAAAAGTGGCAGATGGAGTTTAACCCTGAAAAGTGTGAGGTCGTCCATTTTGGAAGGACAAACACGAATGCAAAATACTGGGTTAACGGTAGGGTTCTTGGGCATGTGGAGGAGCAGAGAGACCTTGGGGTCTATGTGCATAGATCATTGAAAGTTGCAACTCAAGTGGATAGGGCTGTGAAGAAGGCATATGGGGTGTTAGCGTTCATTAGCAGAGGGATTGAATTTAAGAGCCGTGAGGTGATGATGCAGCTGTACAGGACCTTGGTAAGGCCTCATTTGGAGTACTGTGTGCAGTTCTGGTCGCCTCATTTTAGGAAGGATGTGGAAGCCTTGGAGAGGGTGCAGAGGAGATTTACCAGGATGTTGCCTGGAATGGAGAATAAGTCTTACGAGGAAAGGCTGAACATTCTAGGCCTCTTCTCATTAGAACGGAGAAGGATGAGGGGTGACATGATAGAGGTTTATAAGATGATCAGGGGAATAGATAGGGTAGACAGTCAGAAACTTTTTCCCCGGGTGGAGCAAAGCGTTACAAGGGGTCATAAATTTAAGGTGAAGGGTGGGAGATATAAGGAGGATGTCAGGGGAAGGTTCTTTACCCAGAGAGTGGTCGGGGCATGGAATGCCTTGCCTGGGGAAGTTGTTGAGTCAGAAACTTTAGGGACTTTCAAACGGCTTTTAGATAGGTATATGGATAAAGGAGAATGATGGGGTATAGATTAAATTGTCCTTGACAGAGGACAAAGGATCGGCACAACATTGTGGGCCGAAGGGCCTGTTCTGTGCTGTATGTTCTATGATTCTATGATTCTATGCGTATTTAACCATCAGGGGAACACACTCTCCTCACTTTTTCTGTTCGCCTGGTGACATGTCCCGTGTGCATTAAACAATCAGGGGAACACACTCTCCTCACTTATCCTGTTCACCTGGCAACATGTCCCGTGTGTAGTAAACAATCAGGGGAACACACTCTCCTCACTTATTCTGTTCACCTGGTAACATGTCCCGTGTATATTAAACCATCAGGGGAACACACTCTCCTCACTTATACTGTTCATCTGGTAACATGTCCCGTCAGTATTAAACCATCAGGGGAACACACTCTCCTCACTTATACTGTTCACCTGGTAACATGTCCCATCAGTATTTAACCATCAGGGGAACACACTGTCCTCACTTATACTGTTCACCTGGTAACATGTCCTGTGTGTATTAAACAATCAGGGGAACAAACTCTCCTCACTTTTCCATTCACCTGGTAACATGTCCTGTGTATATTAAACAATCAGGGGAACACACTCTCCTCACTTATCCTGTTCACCTGTTGACATGTCCCGTGTATATTAAACCATCAGGGGAACACACTCTCCTCACTTACACTGTTCACCTGGTAACATGTCCCATGTATATTAAACCATCAGGGGAACACACACTCCTCACTTATACTGTTCACCTGGCAACATGCCCCGTGTATATTAAACAATCAGGGGAACAAATTCTCCTCACTTATATAGTTCACTTGGTAACATGTCCCATGTATATTAAACCATCAGGGGAACACACACTCCTCACTTATACTGTTCACCTGGCAACATGCCCCGTGTATATTAAGCAATCAGGGGAACAAATTCTCCTCACTCATACTGTTCACCTGGTAACATGTCCTGTGTTCATTAAACCATCAGGGGAACACCCTCGCCTCACTTATACTGTTCACCTGGTAACATGTCCCGTGTATATTAAACCATCAGGGGAACACACTCTCCTCACTTATACTGTTCACCTGGTAACATGTCCTGTGCGTATTAAACAATCAGGGGAACACATTCTCCTCACATATACTGTTCACCTGGTAACATGTCCTGTGTTCATTAAACCATCAGGGGAACACACTCTCCTCACTTATACTGTTCATCTGGTAACATGTCCCGTCAATATTAAACCATCAGGGGAACACAAGCTCCTCACTTATACTGTTCATCTGGTAACATGTCCCGTCAGTATTGAACCATCAGGGGAACACACTCTCCTGACTTATAGTGTTCACCTGGTAACATGTCCCGTGTATATTAAACCAGCAAGGGAACACACTCTCCTCACTTATACTGTTCACCTGGTAACATGTCCCGTGTATATTAAACCATCAGGGGTACACACTCTCCTCACTTATACTGTTCACCTGGTAACATGTCCCGTGTATATTAAACCATCAGGGGAACACTCTCTCCTCACTTATACTGTTCATCTGGTAACATGTCCCCTCAGTATTAAACCATCAGTGGAACACACTCTCTTCAATTATACTGTTCACCTGGTAACATGTCCTGTTTGCATTAAACCATCAGGGGAACACACTCTCCTCACTTATACAGTTCACTTGGTGAAATGTCCCATGCGTATTAAACCATCAGGGGAACACAATCACCTCACTTATACTGTTCACCTGGTGAAATGTCCCGTGCGTATTAAACAATCAGGGGAACGCACTCTCCTCACCTATACTGTTTTCCTGCTAACATGTCCCGTGTATATTAAACCATCAGGGGAACACACTCGCCTCACTTTTTCTGTTCACCTGGTGACATGTCCCGTGTGCATTAAACAATCAGGGGACACGCTCTCCTCACTAATACTGCTCACCTGGTAACATGTCCCATGTACATTAAACCATCAGGGGAACACACTCTCCTCACTTAAACATTTCACCTGTTGACATGCCCCGTGTTTATTAAACAATCAGGGGAACACATTCTCCTCACTTATACTGTTCACCTGGCAACATGTCCCGTGTGTATTAAACAATCAGGGGAACACACTCTCCTCACTTATAATGTTCACCTGGGAACATGTCCCGTGTATATTAAAGCATCAGGGGAACACACTCCCCTCACATATACTGTTCACCTGGTAACATGTCCTGTGTATATTAAACCATAAGGGGAACACACTCTCCTCACTTATACTGTTCACCTGGTAACATGTCCTGTGTATATTAAACCATAAGGGGAACACACTCTCCTCAATTATACTGTTCTCCTGGTAACATGTCTTGTGTTCATTAAACCATCAGGGGAACACACTCTCCTCACTTATACATTTCAGTTGGTGACATGTCCCGTGTGTATTAAACAATCAGGGGAACACACTCTCCTCACTTATACTGTTCATCTGGTAACATGCCCCGTCAGTATTAAACCATCAGGGGATCACAAGCTCCTCACTTATACTGTTCATCTGGTAACATGTCCCGTCAGTATTAAACCATCAGGGGAACAGACTCTCCTCACTTATAGTTTTCACCTGGTAACATGTCCCGTGGATATTAAACCAGCAGGGGAACACACTCTTCTCACATATACTGTTCACCTGGTAACATGTCCCGTGTGTATTAAACCATCAGGGGAAAGCACTCTCCTCACTTATACTGTTCACCTGGTAACATGTCCCGTGTATATTAAACCATCAGGGGAACACTCTCTCCTCACTTATACTGTTCATCTGGTAACATGTCCCCTCAGTATTAAACCATCAGTGGAACACACTCTCTTCAATTATACTGTTCACCTGGTAACATGTCCTGTTTGCATTAAACCATCAGGGGAACATACTCTCCTCACTTATACAGTTCACTTGGTGAAATGTCCCATGCGTATTTAACCATCAGGGAAACACACTCTCCTCACTTTTACTGTTCACCTGCTGACATGTCCCGGATATATTAAACAATCAGGGGAACTCACTCTCCTCACTTATACTGTTCACCTGGTATCATGTCCTGTGTATACTAAACCATCAGGGGAACACACTCACCTCACTTATACTGTTCACCTGGTGAAATGTCCCGTCTATATTAAACCATCAGGGGAACCCACTCTCCTCACTTTTTCTGTTCACCTGGTGACATGTCCCGTGTGCATTAAACAATCAGGGGAACACGCTCTCCTCACTAATACTGCTCACCTGGTAACATGTCCCATGTATATTAAACCATCAGGGGAACTCACTCTCCTCACTTAAACATTTCACCTGTTGACATGTCCCGTGTGTATTAAACAATCAGGGGAACACATCTCCTCACTTATACTTTTCACCTGGCAACATGTCCCGTGTGTATTAAACAATCAGGGGAACACACTCTCCTCACTTATACTGTTCACCTGGTAACATGTCCCATCAGTATTAAACCATCAGGGGAACACACTCTCCTCACTTATACTGTTCACCTGGCAACATGCCCCGTGTATATTAAACAATCAGGGGAACAATTTCTCCTCACTTATATAGTTCACTTGGTGACAAGTCCTGCGCGTATTAAACAATCAGGGGAACACATTCTCCTCACATATACTGTTCACCTGGTAACATGTCCTGTGTATATTAAGTCATCAGGGGAACACACTCTCCTCACTGAGAGTGTTCACCTGGTAACATGTCCCCTCAGAATTAAACCATCAGTGGAACACACTCTCCTCAATTATACTGTTCTCCTGGTAACATGTCTTGTGTTCATTAAACCATCAGGGGAACACACTCTCCTCACTTATACATTTCAGTTGGTGACATGTCCCTTGTGTATTAAACAATCAGGGGAACACACTCTCCTCACTTATACTGTTCATCTGGTAACATGTCCCGTCAGTATTAAACCATCAGGGGAACAGACTCTCCTCACTTATAGTGTTCTCCCGGTAACATGTCCCGTGTATATTAAACCAGCAGGGGAACACACTCTTCTCACATATACTGTTCACCTGGTAACATGTCCCCTGTATATTAAACCATCAGGGGAACACACTCTCCTCACTTATACTGTTCACCTGGTAACATGTCCCGTGTGTATTAAACCATCAGGGGAAAGCACTCTCCTCACTTATACTGTTCACCTGGTAACATGTCCCGTGTATATTAAACCATCAGGGGAACACTCTCTCCTCACTTATACTGTTCATCTGGTAACATGTCCTGTTTGCATTAAACCATCAGGGGAACACACTCTCCTCACTTATACTGTTCACCTGTTGACATGTCCCGGGCATATTAAACAATCAGGGGAACTCACTCTCCTCACTTATACTGTTCACCTGGTATCATGTCCTGTGTATACTAAACCATAAGGGGAACACACTCACCTCACTTATACTGTTCACCTGGTGAAATGTCCCGTCTATATTAAACCATCAGGGGAACACACTCTCCTCACTTTTTCTGTTCACCTGGTGACATGTCCCGTGTGCATTAAACAATCAGGGGAACACGCTCTCCTCACTAATACTGCTCACCTGGTAACATATCCCATGTATATTAAACCATCAGGGGAACACACTCTCCTCACTTAAACATTTCACCAGTTGACATGTCCCGTGTGTATTAAGCAATCAGGGGAACACACTCTCCTCACTTATACTGTTCACCTGGCAACATGTCCCGTGTGTATTAAACAATCAGGGGAACACATCTCCTCACTTATACTTTTCACCTGGCAACATGTCCCGTGTATATTAAACCATCAGGGGAACACACTCTCCTCACTTATTCTGTTCACCTGGCAACATGTCCCGTGTATATTAAACCATCAGGGGAACACACTCTCCTCACTTATACTGTTCATCTGGTAACATGTCCCGTCAGTATTAAACCATCAGGGGAACACACTCTCCTCACTTATACTGTTCACCTGGTGACATGTCGCGTGTGTATTAAACAATCAGGGGAACACACTCTCCTCACTTATACTGTTCACCTGGTAACATGTCCCATCAGTATTAAACCATCAGGGGAACACACTCTCCTCACTTATACTGTTCACCTGGCAACATGCCCCGTGTATATTAAACAATCAGGGGAACAAATTCTCCTCACTTATACTGTTCACCTGGTAACATGTCCCGTGTATATAAAACCATCAGGGGAACACACTCTCCTCACTTATACTGTTCACCTGGTAACATGTCCTGTGTGCATTAAACCATCAGGGGAACACACTCTCCTCACTTATACAGTTCATTTGGTGACATGTCTCGTGTGTATTAAACAACCAGGGGAACACACTCTCCTCACTTATACTGTTCACCTGGTAACATGTCCCGTGTATATTAAACCATCAGGGGAACACACTCTCCTCACTTATACTGTTCACCTGGTAACATGTCCTATGTGCATTAAACCATCAGGGGAACACACTCTCCTCACTTATACAGTTCATTTGGTGACATGTCCCGTGTATATTAAACAATCAGGGGAACACATTCTCCTCACTTATGCAGTTCACTTGCTGACAAGTCCTGTGCGTATTAAACAATCAGGGGAACACACTCTCCTCACTTATACTCTTCACCTTGTAACATGTCCCGTGTATATTAAACCATCAGGGGAACACACTCTCCTCACTTATACTGTTCACCTGGTAACATGTCCTGTGTGCATTAAACCATCAGGGGAACACACTCTCCTCACTTATGCAGTTCATTTGCTGACATGTCCCGTGTGTATTAAACCATCAGGGGAACTCAAGCTCCTCACTTATACTGTTCATCTGGTAACATGTCCCGTCAGAATTAAACCATCAGGGGAACACACTCTCCTCACTTATACTGTTCACCTGGTAACATGTCCCGTGTATATTAAATCAGCAGGGGAACACACTCTCCTCACTTATACTGCTCACCTGGCATCATGTCCCGTGTATATTAAACAATCTGGGGAACACATTCTCCTCACTTATACAGTTCACTTAGTGACAAGTCCGTGCGTATTAAACAATCAGGGGAACACATTCTCCTCACTTACATTGTTCACCTGGTAACATGTCCCGTGTATATTAAACCATCAGGGGAACACACTCTCCTCACTTATACTGTTCACCTGGTAACATGTCCCGAGTATATTAAACCATCATGGGAACACACTCTCCTCACTTATACTGTTCACCTGGTAACATGTCCCGTGTATATTAAACCATCAGGGGAACACACTCACCTCACTTATACTGTTCACCTGCTGAAATGTCCCGTGCGTATTAAACAATCAGGGGAACACACTCTCCTCACTTATACTGTTCACCTGGTTACATGTTCTGTGTATATTAAAGCATCAGGGGAACACACTCTCCTCACTTATACTGTTCATCTGGCAACATGTCCCGTGTATATTAAACCATCAGGGGAACACACTCTCCTCACGTATGCTGTTCACCTGGTTACATGTCCCGTGTGTATTAAACCATCAGGGGAACACATTCTCTTCACTTATACTGTTCACCTTATGACATGTCCCGTGTATATTAAACCATCATGGGTACTCACTCTCCTCACTTATACTGTTCACCTGGTAACATGCCCCGTGCGTTTTAAACCATCAGGGGAACACACTCTCCAAACATACACTGTTCACCTGGTAACATGTCCCGTGCGTAATAACCCAAAAGGGGAACACACTCTCCTCACTTTTTCTGTTCATCTTCTAACATGTCCCGTGCATATTAAACCATCAGGGGAACACACTCTCCTCTCTTATACTGTTCACCTGGTAACATGCCCCGTGCGTATTAAACCATCAGGGGAACACATTCTCCTCACATACACTGTTCACCTGGTAACATGTCCCGTGCGTATTAAACCATCAGGGGAACACATTCTCCTCACATACACTGTTCACCTGGTAATATGTCCCGTGCGTATTAATCCATCAGGGGAACACACTCTCCTCACTTGTTCTATTCATCTGGTTACATGTCCCGTGTACATTAAACAATCAGGGAAACACACTCTCCTCACTTATACTGTTCACCTGGTGACATGTCCTGTGTATATTAAACCAACAGGGGAACACAATCTCCTCTCTTATATTGTTCACCTGGTGACATGTCCTGTCAGTATTAAACCATTAGGGGAACACACTCTCCTCACTTATACTGTTCACCTGGTGACATGTCCCGTGTGCATTAAACATTCAGGGGAACACACTCTCCTCACTTATACTGTTCACCTGGTAACATGGCCGTGTATGGTAAACCATCAGGTGAACACACTCTCCTCACTTATACTCTTCACCTGGTGACATGTCCCGTGTGCATAAAACCATCTGGGGAACACACTCTCCTCACTTATACTGTTCACCTGGTAACATGTCCCGTGTATGGTAAACCATCAGGGGAACACACTCTCCTCACTTATACTCTTCACCGGGTGACATGTCCCGTGTGCATAAAACCATCAGGGGAACACAATCTCCTCACTTATACTGTTCACCTGGTAACATGTCCCGTGTATTGCAAACCATCAGGGGAACACACTCTCCTCACTTATACTCTTCACCTGGTGACATGTCCCGTGTGCATAAAACCATCAGGGGAACACACTCTCCTCACTTATACTCTTCACCTGGTGACATGTCCCGTGTGCATAAAACCATCTGGGGAACACACTCTCCTCACTTATACTGTTCACCTGGTAACATGTCCCGTGTATGTTAAGCCATCAGGGGAACACACTCTCCTCACTTACACTGTTCACCTGGTAACATGTCCCGTGTATGGTAAACCATCAGGGGAACCCACTCTACTCACTTATACTCTTCACCTATTGACTTGTCCCATGTGCATAAAACCATCAGGGGAACACACTCTCCTCACTTTTTCTGTTCATCTGGTAACATGTCCCGTGCGTATTAAAACATCAGGGGAACACATTCTCCTCACATACACTGTTCACCTGGTAACATGTCCCGTGCGTATTAATCCATCAGGGGAACACGCTCTCCTCATTTATACTGTTCACCTGGTAACATGTCCCGTGTATGGTAAACGATCAGGGGAACACACTCTCCTCACTTATACTCTTCACCTGGTAACATGTCCCGTGTGTATTAAACCATCAGGGGAACACACTCTCCTCACTTATATTGTTCACCTGGTGACATGTCCCGTGTATGTTAAGCCATCAGGGGAACACACTCTCCTCAATTACACTCTTCACCTATTGACTTGTCCCATGTGCATAAAACCATCAGGGGAACACACTCTCCTCACTTATACTGTTCACCTGGTAACATGTCCCGTGTATATTAAACCATCAGGGGAACACACTCTCCTCACTTATCCTCTTCACCTGGTAACATGTCCCGTGTGTATTAAACAATCAGGGGAACACACTCTCCTCACTTATACTGTTCACTTGGTAACATGTCCTGTCTATATTAAACCATCAGGGGAACACACTCTCCTCACTTATACTGTTCACCTGGTAACATGTCCTGTCTATATTAAACAATCAGGGGAACACACTCTCCTCACTTATACTGTTCACTTGGTAACATGTCCTGTCTATATTAAACCATCAGGGGAACACACTCTCCTCACTTATACTGTTCACCTGGTAACATGTCCTGTGTATATTAAACCATCAGGGGAACACACTCTCCTCACTTATACTGTTCACTTGGTAACATGTCCTGTGTATATTAAACCATCAGGGGAACACACTCTCCTCACTTATACTGTTCACCTGGTAACATGTCCTGTGTATATTAAACCATCAGGGGAACACACTCTCCTCACTTATACTGTTGAACTGGTAACATGTCCTGTGTATATTAAACCATCAGGGGAACACACTCTCCTCACTTATACTGTTCACCTGGTAACATGTCCTGTGTATATTAAACCATCAGTGGAACACACTCTCCTCACTAATACTGTTCACCTGGTAACATGTCCTGTGTATATTAAACCATCAGGGGAGCACACTCTCCTCACTTATACAGTTCACCTGGTAACATTTCCTGTGTATATTAAACCATCAGGGGAACACACTCTCCTCACTTATGCTTTTTACCTATTAACATGTCCTGTGTATATTAACCCATCAGGGGAACACACTCTCCTCACTTACACTGTTCACCTGGTAACATGTCCCGTGCATATTAAACCATCAGGGGAAAACACTCTCCTCACTTATACTGTTCACGTGGTAACATGTCCCATGTATATTAAACCATCAGGGGAACACACTCTCTTCACATATACTGTTCACCTGGTAACATGTCCCGTGTATATTAGACCATCAGGGGAACACACTCCTCCTCACTTCTACTCTTCACCTGGTGACACGTCCCGTGCGTGTTATACCATCAGGGGAACACACTCTCCTCACTTATACTGCTCTCCTGGTAACATGTCCCGTGAGTATTAAACAATCAGGGGAACACACTCTCCTCACTTATACTTTTCACCTGGTAACATGTCCCGTGTATATTAAACCATCAGGGGAACACATTCCCCTCACTTATACTTTTCACCTGGTAACATGTCCCGTGTATATTAAACAATCAGGAGAACACACTCTCCTCACTTATACTGTTCACCTGGTAACATGTCCCGTGTATATTAAACCTTCAGGGGAAAGCCCTGTCCTCACTTATACTGTTCAGCTGGTAACATGTACCGTGTAGTTATAACATCAGGGGAACACACTCTCCTCACTTATACTGTTCACCTGGTAACATGTCCCGTGTATATTAAACCATCAGGGGAACACACTCTCCTCACTTATACTGTTCAAATGTTGACATGTCCTGTTTGTATTAAACCATCAGGGGAACTCACTCTCCTCACTTACACTGTTCACCTGGTAACATGTCCCATGTATATTAAACCATCAGGGGAACACACTCTCTTCACTTATACTCTTCACCTGTCAACATGTCCCGTGTGTATTAAACAATCAGGGGAACACACTCTCTTCACTTATACTCTTCACCTGTCAACATGTCCCGTGTGTATTAAACCATCAGGGGAACACACTCTCCTCACTTATACTGTTCAACTGGTAACATGTCCCGTGTATATTAAACCATCAGGGGAAAGCACTCTCCTCACTTATACTGTTCACCTGGTAACATGTCCCGTGTATATTAAACCATCAGGGGAACACATTCTCCTCACTTATACTGTTCACCTGGTGACATGTCCCGTGTATATTAAACCATCAGGGGAAAGCCCTATCCTCACTTATACTGTTCACCTGGGAACATGTCCCGTGCATATTAAACCATCAGGGGTAAACACTCTCCTCACTTATACTGTTCACCTGGCAACATGTCCCGTGTATATTAAACCATCAGGGGAACACATTCTCATCACTTATACTGTTCACCTGGTAACATGTCACGTGTATATTTAACAATCAGGGGAACACACTCTCCTCACTTATACTGTTCACCTGCTAAGATGTCCCGTGTATATTAAACAATGAGGGGAACACACTCTCCTCACTTTTACTGTTCAACTGGTAACATGTCCTGTGTATATTAAACCATCAGGGGAACACACTCTCCTCACTTATACTGTTCACCTGGTAACATGTCCTGTGTATATTAAACCATCAGTGGAACACACTCTCCTCACTAATACTGTTCACCTGGTAACATGTCCTGTGTATATTAAACCATCAGGGGAGCACACTCTCCTCACTTATACAGTTCACCTGGTAACATTTCCTGTGTATATTAAACCATCAGGGGAACACACTCTCCTCACTTATGCTTTTTACCTATTAACATGTCCTGTGTATATTAACCCATCAGGGGAACACACTCTCCTCACTTACACTGTTCACCTGGTAACATGTCCCGTGCATATTAAACCATCAGGGGAAAACACTCTCCTCACTTATACTGTTCACGTGGTAACATGTCCCATGTATATTAAACCATCAGGGGAACACACTCTCTTCACATATACTGTTCACCTGGTAACATGTCCCGTGTATATTAGACCATCAGGGGAACACACTCCTCCTCACTTCTACTCTTCACCTGGTGACACGTCCCGTGCGTGTTATACCATCAGGGGAACACACTCTCCTCACTTATACTGCTCTCCTGGTAACATGTCCCGTGAGTATTAAACAATCAGGGGAACACACTCTCCTCACTTATACTTTTCACCTGGTAACATGTCCCGTGTATATTAAACCATCAGGGGAACACATTCCCCTCACTTATACTTTTCACCTGGTAACATGTCCCGTGTATATTAAACAATCAGGAGAACACACTCTCCTCACTTATACTGTTCACCTGGTAACATGTCCCGTGTATATTAAACCTTCAGGGGAAAGCCCTGTCCTCACTTATACTGTTCAGCTGGTAACATGTACCGTGTAGTTATAACATCAGGGGAACACACTCTCCTCACTTATACTGTTCACCTGGTAACATGTCCCGTGTATATTAAACCATCAGGGGAACACACTCTCCTCACTTATACTGTTCAAATGTTGACATGTCCTGTTTGTATTAAACCATCAGGGGAACTCACTCTCCTCACTTACACTGTTCACCTGGTAACATGTCCCATGTATATTAAACCATCAGGGGAACACACTCTCTTCACTTATACTCTTCACCTGTCAACATGTCCCGTGTGTATTAAACAATCAGGGGAACACACTCTCTTCACTTATACTCTTCACCTGTCAACATGTCCCGTGTGTATTAAACCATCAGGGGAACACACTCTCCTCACTTATACTGTTCAACTGGTAACATGTCCCGTGTATATTAAACCATCAGGGGAAAGCACTCTCCTCACTTATACTGTTCACCTGGTAACATGTCCCGTGTATATTAAACCATCAGGGGAACACATTCTCCTCACTTATACTGTTCACCTGGTGACATGTCCCGTGTATATTAAACCATCAGGGGAAAGCCCTATCCTCACTTATACTGTTCACCTGGGAACATGTCCCGTGCATATTAAACCATCAGGGGTAAACACTCTCCTCACTTATACTGTTCACCTGGCAACATGTCCCGTGTATATTAAACCATCAGGGGAACACATTCTCATCACTTATACTGTTCACCTGGTAACATGTCACGTGTATATTTAACAATCAGGGGAACACACTCTCCTCACTTATACTGTTCACCTGCTAAGATGTCCCGTGTATATTAAACAATGAGGGGAACACACTCTCCTCACTTTTACTGTTCAACTGGTAACATGTCCCACGTATCTTAAACAATCGGGGGAACACGCTCTCTTCACTTATACTGTTCACCTGGTAACATGTCCCGTGTATATTAAACAATCAGGGGAACACACTCTCCTCACTTCTACTCTTCACCTGGTGACACGTCCCGTGGGTGTTAACCATCAGGGGAACACACTCTCCTCACTTATACTGTTCACCTGGTAACATCTCCCGTGTGTATTAAACAATCAGGGGAACACACTCTCCTCACTTATACTGCTCACCTGGTAACATGTCCCGTGTATATTAAACCATCAGGGGAACACACTCTCCTCACTTATACTGCTCACCTGGTAACATCTCCCGTGTATATTAAACAATCAGGGTAACACACTCTCCTCACTTATACTGTTCACCTGGTAACATGTCCCGTGTATATTAAACAATCAGGGGAATACAGTCTCCTCACTTATACTGTTCACCTGGGAACATGTCCCGTGTATATTAAACCATCATGGGAACACACTCTCCTCACTTATACTGTTCTCCTGGTAACAAGTCCCGTGTATATTATACCATCAGGGGAACACACTCTCCTCACTTATACTGTTCTCCTGATTACATGTCCCGTGTATATTAAACCATCAGGGGAAAGGACTCTCCTCACTTATACTGTTCACCTGGTAACATGTCCCACGTATATTAAACAATCAGGGGAACACGCTCTCTTCACTTATACTGTTCACCTGGTAACATGTCCCATGTATATTAAACCATCAGGGGAACACACTCTCTTCACATATACTGTTCACCTGGTAACATGTCCCGTGTGTATTAAACAATCAGTGGAACACACTCTCCTCACTTCTACTCTTCACCGGGTGACACGTCCCGTGCGTCTTAAACCATCAGGGGAACACACTCTCCTCAGTTATACTGTTCACCTGATGACACGTCCCGTGCGTGTTAAACCATCAGGGGAACACACTCTCCTCACTTATACTGTTCACGTTGTAACATGTCCCGTGTATATTAAACCATCAGGGGAACACATTCTCCTCACTTATACTGTTCACCTGGTAACATGTCCCGTGTATATTAAACCATCAGTGGAACACACTCTCCTCACTTCTACTGTTCACCTGGTGACACGTCCCGTGCATGTTAAACCATCAGGGGAACACACTCTCCTCAGTTATACTGCTCTCCTGGTAACATCTCCCGTGAGTATTAAACAATCAGGGGAACACACTCTCCTCACTTATACTGTTCACCTGATGGCACGTCCCGTGCGTGTTAAACCATCAGGGGAACACACTCTCCTCACTTATACTGTTCACGTTGTAACATGTCCCGTGTATATTAAACCATCAGGGGAACACACTCTCCTCACTTCTACTGTTCACCTGGTAACATGTCCCGTGTATATTAAACCATCAGTGGAACACACTCTCCTCACTTATATTGTTCACCTGGGAACAGGTCCCGTGTATATTAAACCGTCAGTGGAACACACTCTCCTCACTTCTACTGTTCACCTGGTAACATGTCCCGTGTATATTAAACCATCAGGGGAAAGCACTCTCCTCACTTATACTGTTCACCTGATGACATGTCCCGGGTATATTATACCATCAGGGGAACACACTCTCCTCACTTATACTGTTCACCTGGTAACATATCCCCTGTATATTAAACCATCAGGGGAAAGCACTCTCCTCACTTATACTGTTCACCTGGTAACATGTCCTGTGTATATTAAACCATCAGGGGAAAAGACTCTCCTCACTTATAATGTTCACCTGGTAACATGTCCCGTGTGTATTAAACAATCAGGGGAACTCACTCTCCTCACTTATACTGTTCACCTGGTATCATGTCCTGTGTATTTTAAACCATCAGGGTAACACACTCTCCTCACTTGTACTGTTCACCTGGTAACATGTCCCGTGTGTGTTAAACAATTAGGGAACACTCTCTCCTCACTTATACTGTTCACCTGGAGACATTTCCCGTCCGTATTTAATAAACAGGGGAACACACTCTCCACACTTATACTGTTCACCTGTTGACATGTCATGTTTGTATTAAACTATCAGGGGAACTCACTCTCCTCACTTACACTGTTCACCTGGAAACATGTCCTGTTTGTATTAAACCATTAGGGGAACTCACTCTCCTCACTTATACTGTTCACCTGGTAACATGTCCTGTTTGGATTAAACCATCAGGGGAACTCACTCTCATCACTTACACTGTTTACCTGGTAACATGTCCCATGTATATTAAACCATCAGGGGAACACACTCTCTTCACTTATACTCTTCACCTGGCAACATGTCCCGTGTGTTTTTAACAATCAGGGGAACAGACACTCTTCACTTATACTGTTCACCTGGTAACATGTCCCGTGTATATTAAACCATCAGGGGAACACACTCTCCTCATTCTACTGTTCACCTGGTAACATGTCCCGTGCCTGTTAAACCATCATGAGAAGACACTCTCCTCACTTATACTGTTCACCTGGTAACATGTCCCGGGTGTATTAAACCATCAGTGCATCACACTCTCCTCACTTATACTATTCACCTGGGAACATGTCCCGTGTGTATTAAACAATCAGGGGAACACACTCTCCTCACTTATACTGTTCACCTGGTAACATGTCCCATGTATATTACAACATGAGGGGAACACATTCTCCTCACTTATACTGTTCACCTGGTAACGTGTCACGTGTATATTAAACCATCAGGGGAACACACTCTCCTCACTTATACTGTTCACCTGGTAACATGTCCCGTGTGTATTAAACAATCAGGGGAACACATTCTCCTCACTTATACTGTTCAACTGATAACATGTCCCGTGTATATTGAACCATCAGGGGAATACAGTCTCCTCACTTATACTGTTCACCTGGTAACGTGTCACGTGCATATTAAACCATCAGGGCAACACACTCTCCTCACTTATACTGTTCACCTGGTAACATGTCCCGTGTGTATTAAACAATCAGGGGAACACATTCTCCTCACTTATACTGTTCACCTGATAACATGTCCCGTGTATATTGAACCATCAGGGGAATACAGTCTCCTCACTTATACTGTTCACCTGGTAACATGTCCTCTGTATATTATACCATCAGGGGAACACACTCTCCTCACTTATACTGTTCACCTGGTAACATGTCCCGTGTATATTAAACCTTCAGGGGAAAGCCCTCTCCTCACTTATACTGTTCAGCTGGTAACATGTACCGTGTAGTTATAACATCAGGGGAACACACTCTCCTCACTTATACTGTTCATCTGGTAACATGTCCTGTGTATATTAAACCATCAGGGGAAAACACTCTCCTCACTTATACTGTTCACCTGGTAACATGTCCCGTGTATATTAAACCATCAGGGGAATACATTCTCCTCACTTATACTGTTCACCTGCTAACATGTCCCGTGTATATTGAACCATCAGGGGAGTACAGTATCCTCACTTATACTGTTCACCTGGTAACATGTCCTGTGTATATTAAACCATCAGGGGAACACATTCTCCTCACTTATACTGTTCACCTGGTAACATGTCCCGTGTAGATTAAACCATCGTGGGAAAGCCCTCTCCTCACTTATACTGTTCAGCTGGTAACCTGTCCCGTGTATATTATACCATCAGGGGAACACACTGTCCTCACTTATACTGTTCACCTGGTAACATGTCCCGTGTATATTAAACCATCAGGGGAAAGCACACTCCTCACTTTTACTGTTCACCTGGTAACATGTCCCGTGTATATTAAACCATCAGGGGAACACACTCTCCACACTTATACTGTTCACCTGGTAACATGTCCTGTGTATATTAAACCATCAGCGGAACCCATTCTCCTCACTTATACTGTTCACCTGGTAACATGTCCCGTGTAGATTAAACCATCGGGGGAAAGCCCTCTCCTCACTTATACTGTTCAGCTGGTAACATGTCCCGTGTATATTATACCATCAGGGGAACACACTGTCCTCACTTATACTGTTCACCTGGTAACATGTCCCGTGTATATTAAACCATCAGGGGAAAGCACTCTCCTCACTTATACTGTTCACCTGGTAACATGCCCCGTGTATATTAAACCATCAGGGGAACACACTCTCCTCACTTATACTGTTCAAATGTTGACATGTCCTGTTTGTATTAAACCATCAGGGGAACTCACTCTCCTCACTTACACTGTTCACCTGGTAACATGTCCCATGTATATTAAACCATCAGGGGAACACACTCTCTTCACTTATACTCTTCACCTGTCAACATGTCCCGTGTGTATTAAACAATCGGGGAACACACTCTCTTCACTTATACTCTTCACCTGTCAACATGTCCCGTGTGTATTAAACCATCAGGGGAACACGCTCTCCTCACTTATACTGTTCACCTGGTATCATGACATGTGTATATTAAACCATCAGGGGAACACACTCTCCTCACTTATACTGTTCAACTGGTAACATGTCCCGTGTATATTAAACCATCAGGGGAAAGCACTCTCCTCACTTATACTGTTCACCTGGTAACATGTCCCGTGTATATTAAACCATCAGGGGAACACACTCTCCTCACTTATACTGTTCACCTGGTAACATGCCCTGTGCGTGTTAAACAATCAGGGGAACACTCTCTCCTCACTTCTACTGTTCACCTGTTGACATGTCGTGTGTTTTAAACCATCAGGGGAACACACTCTCCTCACTTATACTGTTCACCTGGTGACATGTCCCGTGTATATTAAACCATCAGGGGAAAGCCCTATCCTCACTTATACTGTTCACCTGGTAACATGTCCCGTGCATATTAAACCATCAGGGGTAAACACTCTCCTCACTTATACTGTTCACCTGGCAACATGTCCCGTGTATATTAAACCATCAGGGGAACACATTCTCATCACTTATACTGTTCACCTGGTAACATGTCCCGTGTATATTTAACAATCAGGGGAACACACTCTCCTCACTTATACTGTTCACCTGCTAACATGTCCCGTGTATATTAAACAATGAGGGGAACACACTCTCCTCACTTATACTGTTCACCTGGTAACATGTCCCACGTATCTTAAACAATCAGGGGAACACGCTCTCTTCACTTATACTGTTCACCTGGTAACATGTCCCGTGTATATTAAACAATCAGGGGAACACACTCTCCTCACTTCGACTCTTCAGCTGGTGACACGTCCCGTGGGTGTTAACCATCAGGGGAACACACTCTCCTCACTTATACTCTTCACCTGGTAACATCTCCCGTGTGTATTAAACAATCAGGGGAACACACTCTCCTCACTTATACTGCTCACCTGGTAACATGTCCCGTGTATATTAAACCATCAGGGGAATACACTCTCCTCACGTATACTGGTCACCTGGTAACATCTCCCGTGTATATTAAACAATCAGGGGAACACACTCTCCTCACTTATACTGTTCAGCTGGTAACATGTCCCGTGTATATTAAACAATCAGTGGAATACAGTCTCCTCACTTATACTGTTCACCTGGGAACATGTCCCGTGGATATTAAACCATCATGGGAACACACCCTCCTCACTTATACTGTTCTCCTGGTAACAAGTCCCGTGTATATTATACCATCAGGGGAACACACTCTCCTCACTTATACTGTTCTCCTGATAACATGTCCCGTGTATATTAAACCATCAGGGGAAAGGACTCTCCTCACTTATACTGTTCACCTGGTAACATGTCCCACGTATATTAAACAATCATCGGAACACGCTCTCTTCACTTATACTGTTCACCTGGTAACATGTCCCATGTATATTAAACCATCAGGGGAACACACTCTCTTCACATATACTGTTCACCTGGTAACATGTCCCGTGTGTATTAAACAATCAGTGGAACACACTCTCCTCACTTCTACTCTTCACCGGGTGACACGTCCCGTGCGTCTTAAACCATCAGGGGAACACACTCTCCTCAGTTATACTGTTCACCTGATGACACGTCCCGTGCGTGTTAAACCATCAGGGGAACACACTCTCCTCACTTATACTGTTCACGTTGTAACATGTCCCGTGTATATTAAACCATCAGGGGAACACACTCTCCTCACTTCTACTGTTCACCTGGTAACATGTCCCGTGTATATTAAACCATCAGTGGAACACACTCTCCGCACTTCTACTGTTCACCTGGTGACACGTCCCGTGCATGTTAAACCATCAGGGGAACACACTCTCCTCAGTTATACTGCTCTCCTGGTAACATCTCCCGTGAGTATTAAACAATCAGGGGAACACACTCTCCTCACTTATACTGTTCACCTGATGGCACGTCCCGTGCGTGTTAAACCATCAGGGGAACACACTCTCCTCACTTCTACTGTTCACCTGGTAACATGTCCCGTGTATATTAAACCATCAGTGGAACACACTCTCCTCACTTATATTGTTCACCTGGGAACAGGTCCCGTGTATATTAAACCATCAGGGGAACACACTCTCCTCACTTATACTGTTCACCTGGTAACATGTCCCGTGTATATTAAACCATCAGGGGAAAGCACTCTCCTCACTTATACTGTTCACCTGATGACATGTCCCGGGTATATTATACCATCAGGGGAACACACTCTCCTCACTTATACTGTTCACCTGGTAACATATCCCCTGTATATTAAACCATCAGGGGAAAGCACTCTCCTCACTTATACTGTTCACCTGGTAACATGTCCTGTGTATATTAAACCATCAGGGGAAAAGACTCTCCTCACTTATAATGTTCACCTGGTAACATGTCCCGTGTGTATTAAACAATCAGGGGAACTCACTCTCCTCACTTATACTGTTCACCTGGTATCATGTCCTGTGTATTTTAAACCATCAGGGGAACACACTCTCCTCACTTGTACTGTTCACCTGGTTACATGTCCCGTGTGTGTTAAACAATTAGGGAACACTCTCTCCTCACTTATACTGTTCACCTGGTGACATGTCCCGTCCGTATTTAATAAACAGGGGAACACACTCTCCTCACTTATACTGTTCACCTGTTGACATGTCCTGTTTGTATTAAACCATCAGGGGAACTCACTCTCCTCACTTACACTGTTCACCTGGAAACATGTCCTGTTTGTATTAAACCATTAGGGGAACTCACTCTCCTCACTTATACTGTTCACCTGGTAACATGTCCTGTTTGTATTAAACCATCAGGGGAACTCACTCTCCTCACTTACACTGTTTACCTGGTAACATGTCCCATGTATATTAAACCAGCACGGGAACACACTCTCTTCACTTATACTCTTCACCTGCCAACATGTCCCGTGTGTTTTTAACAATCAGGGGAACAGACACTCTTCACTTATACTGTTCACCTGGTAACATGTCCCGTGTATATTAAACCATCAGGGGAACACACTCTCCTCATTCTACTGTTCACCTGGTAACATGTGCCGTGCCTGTTAAACCATCATGGGAAGACACTCTCCTCTCTTATACTGTGCACCTGGTAACATGTCCCGGGTGTATTAAACCATCAGTGCATCACACTCTCCTCACTTATACTATTCACCTGGTAACATGTCCCGTGTGTATTAAACAATCAGGGGAACACACTCTCCTCACTTATACTGTTCACCTGGTAACATGTCCCATGTATATTACAACATGAGGGGAACACATTCTCCTCACTTATACTGTTCACCTGGTAACGTGTCACGTGTATATTAAACCATCAGGGGAACACACTCTCCTCACTTATACTGTTCACCTGGTAACATGTCCCGTGTGTATTTAACAATCAGGGGAACACATTCTCCTCACTTATACTGTTCACCTGATAACATGTCCCGTGTATATTGAACCATCAGGGGAATACAGTCTCCTCACTGATACTGTTCACCTGGTAACGTGTCACGTGTATATTAAACCATCAGGGCAACACACTCTCCTCACTTATACTGTTCACCTGGTAACATGTCCCGTGTGTATTAAACAATCAGGGGAACACATTCTCCTCACTTATACTGTTCACCTGATAACATGTCCCGTGTATATTGAACCATCAGGGGAATACAGTCTCCTCACTTATACTGTTCACCTGGTAACATGTCCCGTTTATATTAAACCATCAGGGGAAAGCCCTCTCTTCACTTATTCTGTTCACCTGGTCATAGGTCCCGTGTATATTAAACCATCAGGGGAACACACTCTCCTCACCTATACTGTTCACCTGGTAACATGTCCCGTGTATATTAGACGATCAGGGGAACACACTCCTCCTCACTTCTACTTTTCACCTGGTGACACGTCCCGTGCGTGTTAACCCATCAGGGGAACACACTCTCCTCACTTATACTGCTCACCTGGTAACATGTCCCGTGATTATTAAACAATCAGGGGAACACACTCTCCTGACTTATACTTTTCACCTGGTAACATGTCCCGTGTATATTAAACCATCAGGGGAACACATTCCCCTCACTTATACTGTCCACCTGGTAACATGTCCTGTGTATATTAAACCATCAGGGGACACACTCTCCTCACTTATACTGTTCACCTGGTAACATGTCCCGTGTATATTAAACCATCAGGGGAATACATTCTCCTCACTTATACTGTTCACCTGCTAACATGTCCCGTGTATATTAAACCATCAGGGGAACACACTCTCCTCACTGATACTGTTCACCTGGTAACATGTCCCGTGTATATTAAATCATCAGGGGAAAGCCCTCTCCTCACTTATACTGTTCAGCTGGTAACATGTCCCGTGTATATTATACCATCAGGGGAACACACTCTCCTCACTTATGCTGTTCACCTGGTAACATGTCCCTTGTATATTAAACCTTCAGGGGAATACATTCTCCTCACTTATACTGTTCAGCTGGTAACATGTCCCGTGTATATTATAACATCAGGGGAACACACTCTCCTCACTTATACTGTTCACCTCGTAACTTGTCCCGTGCATATTAAACCATCAGGGGAACACACTCTCCTCACTTATACTGTTCAACTGGTAACATGTCCCGTGTATATTTAACCATCAGGGGAACACGCTCTCCTCACTTATACTGTTCACCAGGTAACATGTCCCGTGTATATTAAACCATCAGGGGAACACACTCTCCTCACTTATACTGTTCACCTGGTAACATCTCCCGTGTGTATTAAACAATCAGGGGAACACACTCTCCTCACTTATACTGCTCACCTGGTAACATCTCCCGTGTATATTAAACTATCAGGGGAGCACACTCTCCTCACTTATACTGCTCACCTGGTAACATCTCCTGTGTGTATTAAACAATCAGGGGAACACACTCTCCCAACTTATACTGTTCACCTGGTAACATGTCCCGTGTATATTAAACAATCAGGGGAATACAGTCTCCTCACTTATACTGTTCACCTGGTAACATGTCCCGTGTATATTAAACCATCATGGGAACACACTCTCCTCACTTATACTGTTCTCCTGGTAACATGTCCCGTGTATATTAAACCATCATGGGAACACACTCGCCTCACTTCTACTGTTCACCTGGTAACATGTCCCGTGCCTGTTAAACCATCATGGGAAGACACTCTCCTCACTTATCCTGTTCACCTGGTGACACGTCCCATCAGAATTAAACTGTCATTGGATCACACTCTCCTCACTTATACTATTCACCTGGTAACATGTCCCGGGTGTATTAATCAATCAGGGGAACACACTCTCCTCACTTATACTGTTCACCTGGTAACATGTCGCATGTATATTACAACATGAGGGGAACACATTCTCCTCACTTATACTGTTCACCTGATAACATGTCCCGTGTATATTGAACCCTCAGGGGAATACAGTCTCCTCACTTATACTGTTCACCTGGTAAAATGTCCCGTGTGTATTAAACAATCAGGGAACACACTCTCCTCACTTATACTGTTCACCTAGTAACATGTCCCGTTTATATTAAACCATCAGGGGAACACACTCTCCTCACTTATACTGTTCACCTGGTAACATGTCCCGTGTATATTAAACCATCAGGGGAAAACACTCTCCACACTTATACTGTTCACCTGGTAACATGTCCCGTGTATATTTAACAATCAGGGAAACACACTCTCCTCACTTATACTGTTCAACTGGAAACATGTCCCGTGTGTATTAAACAATCAGGGGAACACACTCTCCTCACTTATACTGTTCACCTGGTAACATGTCCCGTTTATATTAAACCATCAGGGGAACACACTCTCCTCACATATACTGTTCACCTGGTAACATGTCCCGTTTATATTAAACCATCAGGGGAACACACTCTCCTCACTTATACTGTTCACCTGGTAACATGTCCTGTGTATTTTAAACCATCAGGGGAACACATTCTCCTCACTGATACTGTTCACCTGCTAACATGTACCGTGTATATTAAACAATGAGGGGAACACATTCTCCTCACTTATACTCGTCACCTTGTAACATGTCCCACGTATATTAAACAATCAGGGGAACACACTCTCCTCACTTATACTGTTCACCTGGTAACATGTCGCGTTTATATTAAACCATCAGGGGAACACACTCTCCTCACTTATACTGTTCACCTGGTAACATGTCCCATGTATATTAAACCATCAGGGGAACACACCCTCTTCACATATACTGTTCACCTGGTAACATGTCCCGTGTATATTAGACCATCAGGGGAACACACTCCTCCTCACTTCTACTCTTCACCTGGTGACACGTCCCGTGCGTGTTAAAGCATCAGGGGAACACACTCTCCTCACTTATACTGCTCACCTGGTAACATGTCCCGTGAGTATTAAACAATCAGGGGAACACACTCTCCTCAGTTATACTTTTCACCTGGTAACATGTCCCGTGTATATTAAACCATCAGGGGAACACATTCCCCTCACTTATACTGTTCACCTGGTAACATGTCCTGTGAAGATTAAACCATCAGGGGAACACACTCTCCTCACTTATATTGTTCACCTGGTAACATGTCCCGTGTATATTAAACCATCAGGGGAACACACTCTCTTCACTTATGCTGTCACCTGGTAACATGTCCCGTGTATATTAAACCTTCAGGGGAAAGCCCTCTCATCACTTCTACTGTTCAGCTGTTAACATGTCCCGTGTATATTATACCATCAGGGGAACACACTCTCCTCACTTATGCTGTCACCTGGTAACATGTCCCGTGTATATTAAACCTTCAGGGGAAAGCCCTCTCCTCACTTATACTGTTCAGCTGGTAACATGTCCCGTGTATATTAAACAATCAGGGGAACACACTCACCTCACTTATACTCTTCACCTGGTAACATGTCCCGTGCATATTAAACAATCAGGGGAACACGCTCTCCTCACTTATACCGTTCACCTGGAAACATGCCCCGGGTATATTAAACCATCAGGGGAACACACTTTCCTCACTTATACTCTTCACCTGGTAACATGTCCCGTTCATATTAAACAATCAGGGGAACATGCTCTCTTCACTTATACTGTTCACCTGTTGACATGTCCTGTGTGTATTAAACCATCAGGGGAACTCACTCTGCTCACTTATACTCTTCACCTGGTAACATGTCCCGTGCATATTAAACAATCAGGGGAACCCGCTCTCCTCACTTATACTGTTCACCTGGTAACATGTCCCGTGTGTATTAGACAGTCAGGGGAACACACTCTCCTCACTTATACTGTTCACCTGCTAACATGTCCCGTGTATATTGAACCATCAGGGGAATACAGTCTCCTCATTTATACTGTTCACCAGGTGACATGTGCCGTGTGTATTAAATCATGAGGGGAACACACTCTCCTCACTTATACTGTTTACCTGGTATCATGTCCCATGTACATTAAACCATCAGGGGAACACACTCTGCTCACTTATACTGTTCACCTGGTAACATGTCCGGTGCATATTAAACCATCAGGGGAACACACTCTCCTCACTGATACTGTTCACCTGGTAACATGTCCCGTGCCTGTTAAACCATCATGGGAACACACTCGCTTCACTTATACTGTTGACCTGGTAACATGTCCCGTGCATGTTAAACCATCAGGGGAACTACTCTCCTCACTTATACTGTTCACCTGGTAACATGTCCCGGGTGTATTAAACCATCAGGGGAATAAAGTCTCCTCACTTATACTTTTCACCTGGTAACATGTCCCGTGTATATTAAACCATCAGGGGAACACACTCTCCTCACTTATACTGTTCACCTGGTAACATGTCCCGTGTATATTCAACCATCAAGGAAAAGCCCTCTCCTCACTTATACTGTTCACCTGGTAATAAGTCCCGTGTATATTAAACCATCAGGGGAACACACTCTCCTCACTTATACTGTTCACCTGGTGACATGTCCCGTATATATTTAACAATCAGGGGAACACACTCTCCTCACTTATACTGTTCACCTGGTAACATGTCCCGTGTATATTAAACCATCAGGGGAAAGCCCTCTCCTCACTTATACTGTTCACCTGGTGACATGTCCCGTATATATTTAACAATCAGGGGAACACACTCTCCTCACTTATACTGTTCACCTGGTAACATGTCCTGTGGATATTAAACCATCAGGGGAACACAATCTCCTCACTTATACTGTTTACCTGGTAACATGTCCTGTGGATATTAAACCATCAGGGGAACACACTCTCTTCACTTATACTGTTCACCTGGTAACATGTCCCGTGTGTATTAAACAATCAGGGGAACACACTCACCTCACTTATACACTTCACCTGGTAACATGTCCCGTGCATATTAAACAATCAGGGGAACACGCTCTCTTCACTTATACTGTTCACCTGTTGACATGTCCTGTGTGTATTAAACCATCAGGGGAACTCACTCTGCTCTCTTATACTCTTCAGCTGGTAACATGTCCCGTGTGTATTAAACAATCAGGGGAACACACTCTCCTCACTTATACTGTTCACCTGCTAACATGTCCCGTGTATATTGAACCATCAGGGGAATACAGTCTCCTCACTTATACTGTTCACCAGGTGACATGTCCCGTGTGTATTAAATCATCAGGGGAACACACTCTCCTCACTTATACTGTTTACCTGGTAACATGTCCCATGTACATTAAACCATCAGGGGAACACACTCTCCTCACTTATACTGTTCACCTGGTATAATGTCCCGTGCGTATTAAACCATCAGGGGAACACACTCTCCTCACTTATACTGTTCACCTGGTAACATGTCCCGTGCCTGTTAAACCATCATGGGAACACACTCTCCTCACTTATACTGTTGACCTGGTAACATGTCCCGTGCATGTTAAACCATCAGGGGAACTACTCTCCTCACTTATACTGTTCACCTGGTAACATGTCCAGTGTATATTTAACAATCAGTGGAACACACTCTCCTCACGTATACTGTTCACCTGGTAACATGTCCCTTGTATATTAAACCAGCAGGGGAACACACTCTCCTCACTTATACTGTTCACCTGGTAACATGTCCCGTGTATATTAAACCATCAGGGGAACACAGTCTCCTCACTTATGCTGTTCACCTGGTAACATGTCCCGTGTATATTAAACCATCAGGGGAAAGCCCTCTCCTCACTTATACTGTTCACCTGGTAACATGTCCTGTGGATATTAAACCATCAGGGGAACACACTCTCCTCACTTATACTGTTTACCTGGTAACATGTCCTGTGGATATTAAACCATCAGGGGAACACACTCTCTTCACTTATACTGTTCACCTGGTAACATGTCCCGTGTGTATTAAACAATCAGGGGAACACACTCACCTCACTTATACACTTCACCTGGTAACATGTCCCGTGCATATTAAACAATAAGGGGAACACGCTCTCTTCACTTATACTGTTCTCCTGTTGACATGTCCTGTGTGTATTAAACCATCATGGGAACTCACTCTGCTCACTTATACTCTTCACCTGGTAACATGTCCCGTGCATATTAAACAATCAGGGGAACACGCTCTCCTCACTTATACTGTTCACCTGCTAACATGTCCCGTGTATATTGAACCATCAGGAGAATACAGTCTCCTCACTTATACTGTTCACCAGGTGACATGTCCCGTGTGTATTAAATCATCAGGGGAACACACTCTCCTCACTTATACTGTTTACCTGGTAACATGTCCCATGTACATTAAACCATCAGGGGAACACACTCTCCTCACTTATAATGTTCACCTGGTATAATGTCCCGTGCGTATTAAACCATCAGGGGAACACACTCTCCTCACTTATACTGTTCACCTGGTAACATGTCCCGTGCCTGTTAAACCATCATGGGAACACACTCTCCTCACTTATACTGTTGACCTGGTAACATGTCCCGTGCATGTTAAACCATCAGGGGAACTACTCTCCTCACTTACACTGTTCACCTGCTAACATGTCCCGGGTGTATTAAACCATCAGGGGAATAAAGTCTCCTCACTTATACTGTTCACCTGGTAACATGTCCCGTGTATATTAAACCATCAGGGGAACACACTCTCCTCACTTATACTGTTCACCTGGTAACATGTCCCGTGTATATTAAACCATCAGGGGAAAGCCCTCTCCTCACTTATACTGTTCATCTGGTAAATAAGTCCCGTGGATATTAAACCATCAGGGGAACACAATCTCCTCACTTAAACTGTTCACCTGGTGACATGTCCCGTATATATTTAACAATCAGGGGAACACACTCTCCTCACTTATACTGTTCACCTGGTAACATGTCCCGTGTATATTAAACCATCAGGGGAAAGCCCTCTCCTCACTTATACTGTTCACCTGGTCATAGGTCCCGTGTATATTAAACCATCAGGGGAACACACACTCCTCACCTATACTGTTCACCTGGTAACATGTCCCGTGTATATTAGACCATCAGGGGAACACACTCCTCCTCACTTCTACTTTTCACCTGGTGACATGTCCCGTGCGTGTTAACCCATCAGGGGAACACACTCTCCTCACTTATACTGCTCACCTGGTAACATGTCCCGTGATTATTAAACAATCAGGGGAACACACTCTCCTGACTTATACTTTTCACCTGGTAACATGTCCCGTGTATATTAAACCATCAGGGGAACACATTCCCCTCACTTATACTGTCCACCTGGTAACATGTCCTGTGTATATTAAACCATCAGGGGACACACTCTCCTCACTTATACTGTTCACCTGGTAACATGTCCCGTGTATATTAAACCATCAGGGGAATACATTCTCATCACTTATACTGTTCACCTGCTAACATGTCCCGTGTATATTAAACCATCAGGGGAACACACTCTCCTCACTGATACTGTTCACCTGGTAACATGTCCCGTGTATATTAAACCATCAGGGGAAAGCCCTCTCCTCACTTATACTGTTCAGCTGGTAACATGTCCCGTGTATATTATACCATCAGGGGAACACACTCTCCTCACTTATGCTGTTCACCTGGTAACATGTCCCGTGTATATTAAACCTTCAGGGGAATACATTCTCCTCACTTATACTGTTCAGCTGGTAACATGTCCCGTGTATATTATAACATCAGGGGAACACACTCTCCTCACTTATACTGTTCACCTCGTAACTTGTCCCGTGCATATTAAACCATCAGGGGAACACACTCTCCTCACTTATACTGTTCAACTGGTAACATGTCCCGTGTATATTTAACCATCAGGGGAACACACTCTCCTCACTTATACTGTTCACCAGGTAACATGTCCCGTGTATATTAAACCATCAGGGGAACACACTCTCCTCACTTATACTGTTCACCTGGTAACATCTCCCGTGTGTGTTAAACAATTAGGGGAACACACTCTCCTCACTTATACTGCTCACCTGGTAACATCTCCCGTGTATATTAAACTATCAGGGGAGCACACTCTCCTCACTTATACTGCTCACCTGGTAACATCTCCTGTGTGTATTAAACAATCAGGGGAACACACTCTCCTCACTTATACTGTTCACCTGGTAACATGTCCCGTGCCTGTTAAACCATCATGGGAACACACTCTCCTCACTTATACTGTTGACCTGGTAACATGTCCCGTGCATGTTAAACCATCAGGGGAACTACTCTCCTCACTTACACTGTTCACCTGGTAAAATGTCCCGGGTGTATTAAACCATCAGGGGAATAAAGTCTCCTCACTTATACTGTTCACCTGGTAACATGTCCCGTGTATATTAAACCATCAGGGGAACACACTCTCCTCACTTATACTGTTCACCTGGTAACATGTCCCGTGTATATTAAACCATCAGGGGAAAGCCCTCTCCTCACTTATACTGTTCACCTGGTAATAAGTCCCGTGGATATTAAACCATGAGGGGAACACAATCTCCTCACTTAAACTGTTCACCTGGTGACATGTCCCGTATATATTTAACAATCAGGGGAGCACACTCTCCTCACTTATACTGTTCACCTGGTAACATGTCCCGTGTATATTAAACCATCAGGGGAAAGCCCTCTCCTCACTTATACTGTTCACCTGGTAACATGTCCTGTGGATATTAAACCATCAGGGGAACACACTCTCCTCACTTATACTGTTTACCTGGTAACATGTCCTGTGCATATTAAACAATCAGGGGAACACTCTCTCTTCACTTATACTGTTCACCTGTTGACATGTCCTTTGTGTATTAAACCATCAGGGGAACTCACTCTGCTCACTTATACTCTTCACCTGGTAACATGTCCCGTGCATATTAAACCATCAGGGGAACTCACTCTGCTCACTTATACTCTTCACCTGGTAACATGTCCCGTGCATATTAAACAATCAGGGGAACACGCTCTCCTCACTTATACTGTTCACCTGGTAACATGTCCCGGGTATATTAAACCATCAGGGGAACACACTCACCTCACTTATACACTTCACCTGGTAACATGTCCCGTGCATATTAAACAATCAGGGGAACACTCTCTCTTCACTTATACTGTTCACCTGTTGACATGTCCTGTGTGTACTAAACCATCAGGGGAACTCACTCTGCTCACTTATACTCTTCACCTGGTAACATGTCCCGTGCATATTAAACCATCAGGGGAACTCACTCTGCTCACTTATACTCTTCACCTGGTAACATGTCCCGTGCATATTAAACAATCAGGGGAACACACTCTCCTCACTTATACTGTTCACCTGGTAACATGTCCCGGGTATATTAAACCATCAGGGGAACACACTTTTCTCACTTATACTGTTCACCTGGTAACATGTCCCGTGTGTATTAAACAATCAGGGGAACACACTCTCCTCACTTATACTGTTCACCTGCTAACATGTCCCGTGTATATTGAACCATCAGGGGAATACAGTCTACTCACTTATACTGTTCACCAGGTGACATGTCCCGTGTGTATTAAATCATCAGGGGAACACACTCTCCTCACTTATACTGTTTACCTGGTAACATGTCCCATGTACATTAAACCATCAGGGGAACACACTCTCCTCACTTATACTTTTCACCTGGTAACATGTCCCGTGCGTATTAAACCATCAGGGGAACACACTCTCCTCACTTATACTGTTCACCTGGTAACATGTCAGGTGTATATTTAACAATCAGTGGAACACACTCTTCTCACGTATACTGTTCACCTGGTAACATGTCCCGGGTGTATTAAACCATCAGGGGAATAAAGTCTCCTCACTTATACTGTTCACCTGGTAACATGTCCCGTGTATATTAAACCATCAGGGGAACACACTCTCCTCACTTATACTGTTCACCTGGTAACATGTCCCGTGTATATTAAATCATCAGGGGAAAGCCCTCTCCTCACTTATACTGTTCACTTGGTTACATGTCCCGTGCGTATTAAACAATCAGGGGAACTCACTCTCTTCACTTTTACTGTTCACCTGTTGACATGTCGTGTGTTTTAAACCATCAGGGGAACACACTCTCCTCACTTATACTGTTCACCTGGGGAAATGTCCCGTCAGTATTAAACCATCAGGGGAACACACTCACGTCACTTATACTGTTTACCTGGTAACATGTCCTGTGGATATTAAACCATCAGGGGAACACACTCTCCTCACTTATACTGTTCACCTGATCACATGTCCCGTCAGTATTAAACCATCAGGGGAACACACTCACGTCACTTATACTGTTTACCTGGTAACATGTCCTGTGGATATTAAACCATCAGGGGAACACACTCTCTTCACTTATACTGTTCGCCTGTTGACATGTCCTGTGTGTATTAAACCATCAGGGGAACACACTCACGTCACTTATACAGTTTACCTGGAAACATGTCCCGTGTGTATTAAACAATCAGGGGAACACACTCACCTCACATATACAGTTCACCTGTTGACATGTCCTGTGTGTATTAAACCATCAGGGGAAGTCACTCTGCTCACTTATGCTCTTCACCTGGTGACATGTACCGTGTATATTAAATCATCAGGGGAACTCCCTCTCCTCACTTGTACCGTTTACAAGGTAACATGTCCCATGTATATTAAACGATCAGGGGAACACACTCTCCTCACTTATCCTCTTCACCTGGCAACATGTCCCGTGTGTATTAAACCATCAGGGGAACACACTCTCCCCACTTATACTCTTCACCTGGCAACATGTCCCGGGTGTATGAAACCATCAGGGGAACACACTCTCCTCACTTATACTGTTCACCTGGCGACATGTCCCGGGTGTATTAAACAATCAGGGGAACACACTCTCCTCACTTATACTCTTCACCTGGCAACATGTCCCAGGTGTATTAAACCATCAGGGGAACACACTCTCCTCACTTATACTGTTCACCTGGCAACATGTCCCGGGTGCATTAAACAATCAGGGGAACACACTCTCCTCACTTATACTGTTGACCTGGTAACATGTCCCGTGCATGTTAAACCATCAGGGGAACACACTCTCCTCACTTATACTGTTCACCTGGTAACATGGCCCGGGTGTATTAAACCATCAGGGGAACACCCTCTCCTCACTTATACTGTTGACCTGGTAACATGTCCCGTGCGTGTTAAACCATCAGTGGAACACACTCTCCTCACTTATACTGTTCACCTGGTAACATGTCCCGTGCGTGTTAAACCATCAGGGGAACACACTCTCCTCACTTATACTGCTCACCTGGTAACATGTCCCGTGTGTATTAAACCATCAGGGGAACACCCTCTCCTCACTTATACTGTTGACCTGGTAACATGTCCCGTGCGTGTTAAACCATCAGGGGAACACACTCTCCTCACTTATACTGTTCACCTGGTAAAATGTCCCGTGCATGTTAAACCATAAGTGGAACACACTCTCCTCAATTATACTGTTCACCTGGTAACATGTCCCGTGTATATTAAACCATCAGGGGAACACACTCTCCTCACTTATACTGTTCACCTGGTAACATGTCCCGTGTGTACTAAACCATCAGGGGAAAGCCCTCTCCTCACTTATACTGTTCACCTGGTAATAAGTCCCGTGTATATTAAACCATCAGGGGAACACCCTCTCCTCACTTATACTGTTCACCTGGCAACATGTCCCGTGTATATTAAACCATCAGGGGAACACCCTCTTCTCACTTCTACTGTTCACCTGGCAACATGTCCCGTATATATTAAACCATCAGGGGAAAACATTCTCCTCACTTATACTGTTCACCTAGCAACATGTCCCGTGTATATTAAACCATCAGGGGAACACACTCTCCTCACTTATACTGTTCACCTGTTTACATGTCCCGTGTACATGAAACCATCAGGGGAACACATTCTCCTCACTGATACTGTTCACCTGCTAACATGTCCCGTGGATATTAAACAATGAGGGGAACACACTCTCCTCACCTATCCTCGTCACCTGGTAACATGTCCCACGTATATTAAACAATCAGGGGAACACGCCCTCTTCACTTATACTGTTCACCTGGTAACATGTCCCATTTATATTAAACCATCAGGGGAACACACTCTCTTCACATATACTGTTCACCTGGTAACGTGTCCCGTGTATATTAAACCATCAGGGGAACACACTCTCCTCACTTAAACTGCTCACCTGGTAACATCTCCCGTGTGTATTAAACAATCAGGGAAACACACTCCCCTCACTTATACTGTTCACGTTGTAACATGTCCCGTGTATATTAAACCATCAGCGGAACACACTCTCCTCACATCTACTGTTCACCTGATAACATGTCCCGTGTATATTAAACCATCAGGGGAATACAGTCTCCTCACTTATACTGTTCACCTGGGAACATGTCCCGTGTATATTAAACCATCAGTGGAACACACTCTCCTCACTTATACTGTTCACCTGGTAACATGTCCCGTGTATATTATACCATCAGGGGAACACACCCTCCTCACTTATACTGTTCCCCTGGTAACATGTCCCGTGTATATTAAACCATCAGGGGAAAGGACTCTCCTCACTTATACTGTTCACCTGGTAACATGTCCCGTGTATATTAAACCATCAGGGGAACACACTCTCCTCACTTATACTGTTCACCTGGTAACATGTCCCGTGTATATTAAACCATCAGGGGAACACACTCTCCTCACTTAAACTGCTCACCTGGTAACATCTCCCGTGTGTATTAAACAATCAGGGAAACACACTCTCCTCATTTATACTGTTCACGTTGTAACATGTCCCGTCTATATTAAACCATCAGCGGAACACACTCTCCTCACATCTACTGTTCACCTGATAACATGTCCCGTGTATACTAAACCGTCAGGGGAACACATTCTCCTCACTTATACTGTTCACCTGCAAACATGTCCCGTGTATATTGAACCATCAGGGGAATACTGTCTCCTCACTTATACTGTTCACCTGGGAACATGTACCGTGTATATTAAACCATCAGTGGAACACACTCTCCTGACTTATACTGTTCACCTGGTAACATATCCCGTGTATATTATACCATCAGGGGAACACACTCTCCTCACTTATACTGTTCCCCTGGTAACATGTCCCGTGTATATTAAACCATCAGGGGAAAGGACTCTCCTCACTTATACTGTTCACCTGGTAACATGTCCCGTGTATATTAAACCATCAGGGGAACAGACTCTCCTCACTTATCCTGTTCACCTGGTATCATGTCCTGTGTATAATAAATCATCAGGGGAACACACTCACCTCACTTATACTGTTCACCTGGTAACATGTCCCATGTATATTAAACCATCAGTGGAACACACTCTCCTCACTTATACTGTTCACCTGGTAACATGTCGCGTGTGTATTAAACCATCAGAGGACCACACTCTCCTCACTTATACTGTTCACCCGGTAACATGTCCGGTGTATATTAAACCATCAGGGGAACACACTCTCCTCACTTATACTGTTCACCTGGTAACATGTCCCGTGTAAATTAAACCATCAGGGGAACACACTCTACTCACTTATACTGTTCACCTGGTAACATGTCCCGGGTGTTTTAAACCATCAGGGGAACACACTCTCCTCACTTATACTGTTCACCTGGTAACATGTCCCGGGTGTTTTAAACCATCAGGGGAACACACTTTCCTCACTTATACTGTTCACCTGGTAAAATGTCCCGTGCGTGTTACACCATCAGGGGAACACACTCTCCTCACTTATACTGTTCACCTGGTAACATGTCCCGTGTGTATTCAACCATCAGGGGAAAGCCCTCTCCTCACTTATACTGTTCACCTGGTAATAAGTCCCGTGTATATTAAACCATCAGGGGAACACACTCTCCTCACTTATACTGTTCACCTGGTGACATGTCCCGTATATATTTAACAATCAGGGGAACACACTCTCCTCACTTGTACTGTTCACATGGTAACATGTCCCGTGTATATTAAACCATCAGGGGAAAGCCCTCTCCTCACTTATACTGTTCACGTGGTAATAAGTCCCGTGTATATTAAACCATCAGGGGAAGACACTCTCCTCACTTATACTGTTCACCTGGTAACATGTCCCGTGTATATTAAACCATCAGGGGAAAGCCCTCTCCTCACTTATACTGTTCACCTGCTAACATGTCCCGTGTATATTAAACCATCAGGGGAATACATTCTCCTCACTTATACTGTTCACCTGCTAACATGTCCCGTGTATGTTAAACCATCAGGGGAGTACATTATCCTCACTTATACTGTTCCCCTGGTAACATGTCCCGTGTATATTAAACCATCAGGGGAATACATTCTCCTCACTTATACTGTTCACCTGGTAACATGTCCCGTGTATATTAAACCATCAGGGGAATACATTCTCCTCACTTATACTGTTCACCTGGTAACATGTCCCGTGTATATTAAACCATCAGGGGAACACACTGTCCTCACTTATACTGTTCACCTGGTAACATGTCCCGTGTAAATTAAACCATCAGGGGAACACACTCTACTCACTTATACTGTTCACCTGGTAACATGTCCCGGGTGTTTTAAACCATCAGGGGAACACACTCTCCTCACTTATACTGTTCACCTGGTAACATGTCCCGTGTGTATTCAACCATCAGGGGAAAGCCCTCTCCTCACTTATACTGTTCACCTGGTAATAAGTCCCGTGTATATTAAACCATCAGGGGAACACACTCTCCTCACTTATACTGTTCACCTGGTGACATGTCCCGTATATATTTAACAATCAGGGGAACACACTCTCCTCACTTATACTGTTCACATGGTAACATGTCCCGTGTATATTAAACCATCAGGGGAACGCCCTCTCCTCACTTATACTGTTCACGTGGTAATAAGTCCCGTGTATATTAAACCATCAGGGGAAGACACTCTCCTCACTTATACTGTTCACCTGGTAACATGTCCCGTGTATATTAAACCATCAGGGGAAAGCCCTCTCCTCACTTATACTGTTCAGCTGGTAACATGTCCCGTGTATATTATACCATCAGGGGAACACACTGTCCTCACTTATACTGTTCACCTGCTAACATGTCCCGTGTATATTAAACCATCAGGGGAATACATTCTCCTCACTTATACTGTTCACCTGCTAACATGTCCCGTGTATGTTAAACCATCAGGGGAGTACATTATCCTCACTTATACTGTTCACCTGGTAACATGTCCCGTGTATATTAAACCATCAGGGGAATACATTCTCCTCACTTATACTGTTCACCTGGTAACATGTCCCGTGTATATTAAACCATCAGGGGAATACATTCTCCTCACTTATACTGTTCACCTGGTAACATGTCCCGTGTATATTAAACCATCAGGGGAACACACTGTCCTCACTTATACTGTTCACCTGGTAACATGTCCCGTGTATATTAAACCATCAGGGGAAAGCACTCTCCTCACTTATACTGTTCACCTGGTAACAAGTCCCGTGTATATTAAACCATAAGGGGAACTCACTCTCCTCACTTATAGTGTTCAACTGGTAACATGTCCTGTGCGTGTTAAACCATCAGGGGAAAACATTCTCCTAACTTATACAGTTCACCTGGTAACATGTCGTGTGTTTTAAACCATCAGGGGAACACACTCTCCTCACATATACTGTTCACCTGGGGAAATGTCCCGTCAGTATTAAACCATCAGTGGAACACACTCTCCTCACTTATACTGTTCACCTGGTAACATGTCCCGTGTATATTAAACCATCAGGGGAACACACTCTCCTCACTTATACTGTTCACCTGGTAACATGTCCCGTGTATATTAAACCATCAGGGGAACACACTCTCCTCACTTAAACTGCTCACCTGGTAACATCTCCCGTGTGTATTAAACAATCAGGGAAACACACTCTCCTCATTTATACTGTTCACGTTGTAACATGTCCCGTCTATATTAAACCATCAGCGGAACACACTCTCCTCACATCTACTGTTCACCTGATAACATGTCCCGTGTATACTAAACCGTCAGGGGAACACATTCTCCTCACTTATACTGTTCACCTGCAAACATGTCCCGTGTATATTGAACCATCAGGGGAATACTGTCTCCTCACTTATACTGTTCACCTGGGAACATGTACCGTGTATATTAAACCATCAGTGGAACACACTCTCCTGACTTATACTGTTCACCTGGTAACATATCCCGTGTATATTATACCATCAGGGGAACACACTCTCCTCACTTATACTGTTCCCCTGGTAACATGTCCCGTGTATATTAAACCATCAGGGGAAAGGACTCTCCTCACTTATACTGTTCACCTGGTAACATGTCCCGTGTATATTAAACCATCAGGGGAACAGACTCTCCTCACTTATCCTGTTCACCTGGTATCATGTCCTGTGTATAATAAATCATCAGGGGAACACACTCACCTCACTTATACTGTTCACCTGGTAACATGTCCCATGTATATTAAACCATCAGTGGAACACACTCTCCTCACTTATACTGTTCACCTGGTAACATGTCGCGTGTGTATTAAACCATCAGAGGACCACACTCTCCTCACTTATACTGTTCACCCGGTAACATGTCCGGTGTATATTAAACCATCAGGGGAACACACTCTCCTCACTTATACTGTTCACCTGGTAACATGTCCCGTGTAAATTAAACCATCAGGGGAACACACTCTACTCACTTATACTGTTCACCTGGTAACATGTCCCGGGTGTTTTAAACCATCAGGGGAACACACTCTCCTCACTTATACTGTTCACCTGGTAACATGTCCCGGGTGTTTTAAACCATCAGGGGAACACACTTTCCTCACTTATACTGTTCACCTGGTAAAATGTCCCGTGCGTGTTACACCATCAGGGGAACACACTCTCCTCACTTATACTGTTCACCTGGTAACATGTCCCGTGTGTATTCAACCATCAGGGGAAAGCCCTCTCCTCACTTATACTGTTCACCTGGTAATAAGTCCCGTGTATATTAAACCATCAGGGGAACACACTCTCCTCACTTATACTGTTCACCTGGTGACATGTCCCGTATATATTTAACAATCAGGGGAACACACTCTCCTCACTTGTACTGTTCACATGGTAACATGTCCCGTGTATATTAAACCATCAGGGGAAAGCCCTCTCCTCACTTATACTGTTCACGTGGTAATAAGTCCCGTGTATATTAAACCATCAGGGGAAGACACTCTCCTCACTTATACTGTTCACCTGGTAACATGTCCCGTGTATATTAAACCATCAGGGGAAAGCCCTCTCCTCACTTATACTGTTCACCTGCTAACATGTCCCGTGTATATTAAACCATCAGGGGAATACATTCTCCTCACTTATACTGTTCACCTGCTAACATGTCCCGTGTATGTTAAACCATCAGGGGAGTACATTATCCTCACTTATACTGTTCCCCTGGTAACATGTCCCGTGTATATTAAACCATCAGGGGAATACATTCTCCTCACTTATACTGTTCACCTGGTAACATGTCCCGTGTATATTAAACCATCAGGGGAATACATTCTCCTCACTTATACTGTTCACCTGGTAACATGTCCCGTGTATATTAAACCATCAGGGGAACACACTGTCCTCACTTATACTGTTCACCTGGTAACATGTCCCGTGTAAATTAAACCATCAGGGGAACACACTCTACTCACTTATACTGTTCACCTGGTAACATGTCCCGGGTGTTTTAAACCATCAGGGGAACACACTCTCCTCACTTATACTGTTCACCTGGTAACATGTCCCGTGTGTATTCAACCATCAGGGGAAAGCCCTCTCCTCACTTATACTGTTCACCTGGTAATAAGTCCCGTGTATATTAAACCATCAGGGGAACACACTCTCCTCACTTATACTGTTCACCTGGTGACATGTCCCGTATATATTTAACAATCAGGGGAACACACTCTCCTCACTTATACTGTTCACATGGTAACATGTCCCGTGTATATTAAACCATCAGGGGAACGCCCTCTCCTCACTTATACTGTTCACGTGGTAATAAGTCCCGTGTATATTAAACCATCAGGGGAAGACACTCTCCTCACTTATACTGTTCACCTGGTAACATGTCCCGTGTATATTAAACCATCAGGGGAAAGCCCTCTCCTCACTTATACTGTTCAGCTGGTAACATGTCCCGTGTATATTATACCATCAGGGGAACACACTGTCCTCACTTATACTGTTCACCTGCTAACATGTCCCGTGTATATTAAACCATCAGGGGAATACATTCTCCTCACTTATACTGTTCACCTGCTAACATGTCCCGTGTATGTTAAACCATCAGGGGAGTACATTATCCTCACTTATACTGTTCACCTGGTAACATGTCCCGTGTATATTAAACCATCAGGGGAATACATTCTCCTCACTTATACTGTTCACCTGGTAACATGTCCCGTGTATATTAAACCATCAGGGGAATACATTCTCCTCACTTATACTGTTCACCTGGTAACATGTCCCGTGTATATTAAACCATCAGGGGAACACACTGTCCTCACTTATACTGTTCACCTGGTAACATGTCCCGTGTATATTAAACCATCAGGGGAAAGCACTCTCCTCACTTATACTGTTCACCTGGTAACAAGTCCCGTGTATATTAAACCATAAGGGGAACTCACTCTCCTCACTTATAGTGTTCAACTGGTAACATGTCCTGTGCGTGTTAAACCATCAGGGGAAAACATTCTCCTAACTTATACAGTTCACCTGGTAACATGTCGTGTGTTTTAAACCATCAGGGGAACACACTCTCCTCACATATACTGTTCACCTGGGGAAATGTCCCGTCAGTATTAAACCATCAGTGGAACACACTCTCCTCACTTATACTGTTCACCTGGTAACATGTCCCGTGTATATTAAACCATCAGGGGAACACACTCTCCTCACTTATACTGTTCACCTGGTGACATGTCCCGTCAGTATTAAACCATCAGTGGAACACACTCTCCTCACTTATACTGTTCACCTGGTAACATGTCCCGTGTATATTAAACAATCAGGGGAACTCACTCTTCTCACTTATACTGTTCACCTGGTATCATGTCCCGTGTTTATTCAACAATCAGGGGAACACACTCTCCTCACATATACTGTTCACCTGGGAACATGTCCTGTGTTTCTTAAACCATCAGGGGAACACACTCTCCTCACTTATACTGTTCTCCTGTTGACTAGTCCCGTATATTTTTAACAATCAGGGGAACACACTCTCCTCACTTATACTGTTCACCTGGTAACATGTCCAACGTATATTAAGCAATCAGGGGAACACGCTCTCTCCACTTATACTGTTCACCTGGTAACATGTCCCGTGTATATTAAACCATCAGGGGAACTCCCTCTCTTCATATATACTGTTCACCTGGTAACATGTCCCGTGAATATTAGACCATCAGGGGAACACACTCTCCTCACTTCTACTCTTCACCTGGTGACACGTCCAGTGCATGTTAAACCATCAGGGGAACACACTCTCCTCACTCATACTGCTCACCTGTTAACATGTCCCGTGAGTATTAAACAATCAGGGAAACACACTCTCCTCACTTATACTTTTCACCTCGTAACCTGTCCCGTGTATATTAAACCATCAGGGGAAGACACTCTCCTCACTTATACTGTTCACCTGGTAACAAGTCCCGTGTATATTAAACCATCAGCGGAAAGCCCTCTCCTCACTTATACTGTTCAGCTGGTAACATGTCCCGTGTATATTATACCATCAGGGGAACACACTGTCCTCATTTATACTGTTCACCTGCTAACATGTCCCGTGTATATTAAACCATCAGGGGAAGACACTCTCCTCACTTATACTGTTCACCTCGGAACATGTCCCGTGTATATTAAACCATCAGTGGAACACACTCTCCTCACTTATACTGTTCACCTGGTAACATGTCCCGTGTATATTATACCATCAGGGGAACACACTCTCCTCACTTATACTGTTCCCCTGGTAACATGTCCCGTGTATATTAAACCATCAGGGGAAAGGACTCTCCTCACATATACTGTTCACCTGGTAACATGTCCCGTGCATATTAAACCATCAGGGGAACACACTCTCCTCACTTATACTGTTCACCTGATGACATGTCCCGGGTATATTAAACAATCAGGGGAACTCACTCTCCTCACTTTTCCTGTTCACCTGGTATCATGTCCTGTGTATAATAAACCATCAGGGGAACACACTCTCCTCACTTATACTGTTCACCTGGTAACATGTCCCGTGTATATTAAACCATCAGGGGAACACACTCTCCTCACTTATACTGTTCACCTGGTAACATGTCGCGTGTATATTAAACCATCAGAGGAACACACTCTCCTCACTGAAACTGTTCACCTGGTAACATGTCCCGTGTATATTAAACCATCAGGGGAACACACTCTCCTCACTTATACTGGTCACCTGCTAACATGTCCCGTGTATATTAAACTATCAGGGGAAGACACTCTCCTCACTTATACTGTTCACCTGGTAACATGTCCCGTGTGTATTAAACCATCAGGGGAACACACTCTCTTCACTAATACTGTTCACCTGGTAAAATGTCCCGTGCATGTTAAACCATAAGTGGAACACTCTCTCCTCACTTATACTGTTCACCTGGTAACATGCCCCGTGTATATTAAACCATCAGGGGAACACACTCTCCTCACTTATACTGTTCACCTGGTAACATGTCCCGTGTGTACTAAACCATCAGGGGAAAGCCCTCTCCTCACTTATACTGTTCACCTGGTAATAAGTCCCGTGTATATTAAACCATCAGGGGAACACCCTCTCCTCACTTATACTGTTCACCTGGCAACATGTCCCGTGTACATTAAACCATCAGGGGAACACCCTCTCCTCACTTATACTGTTCACCTGGCAACATGTCCCGTATATATTAAACCATCAGGGGAACACATTCCCCTCACTTATACTGTTCACCTGGTAATAAGTCCCGTGCATATTAAACCATCAGGGGAACACCCTCCCCTCACTTATACTGTTCACCTGGCAACATGTCCCGTGTATATTAAACCATCAGAGGAACACACTCTCCTCACTTAAACTGTTCACCTGGTAACATGTCCCTTGTATATTTAACAATCAGGGGAACACACTCTCCTCACTTATACTGTTCACCTGTTTACATGTCCCGTGTACATGAAACCATCAGGGGAACACATTCTCCTCACTGATACTGTTCACCTGCTAACATGTCCCGTGTATATTAAACAATGAAGGGAACACACTCTCCTCACCTATCCTCGTCACCTGGTAACATGTCCCACGTATATTAAACAATCAGGGGAACACGCTCTCTTCACTTATACTGTTCACCTGGTAACATGTCCCATTTATATTAAACCATCAGGGGAACACACTCTCTTCACATATACTGTTCACCTGGTAACGTGTCCCGTGTGTATTAAACAATCAGGGGAACACACTCTCCTCACTTCTAATCTTCACCTGGTGACACGTCCCGTGCGTGTTAAACCATCAGGGGAACACACTCTCCTCACTTAAACTGTTCACGTTGTAACATGTCCCGTGTGTATTAAACAATCAGCGGAACACACTCTCCTCACATCTACTGTTCACCTGATAACATGTCCCGTGTATACTAAACCGTCAAGGGAACACATTCTCCTCACTTCTCCTGTTCACCTGCAAACATGTCCCGTGTATATTGAACCATCAGGGGAATACCGTCTCCTCACTTATACTGTTCACCTGGGAACATGTCCCGTGTATATTAAACCATCAGTGGAACACACTCTCCTCACTTATACTGTTCACCTGGTAACATGTCCCGTGTATATTATACCATCAGGGGAACACACTCTCCTCACTTATACTGTTCCCCTGGTAACATGTCCCGTGTATATTAAACCATCAGGGGAAAGGACTCTCCTCACATATACTGTTCACCTGGTAACATGTCCCGTGCATATTAAACCATCAGGGGAACACACTCTCCTCACTTATACTGTTCACCTGATGACATGTCCCGGGTATATTAAACAATCAGGGGAACTCACTCTCCTCACTTATCCTGTTCACCTGGTATCATGTCCTGTGTATAATAAACCATCAGGGGAACACACTCTCCTCACTTATACTGTTCACCTGGTAACATGTCCCGTGTATATTAAACCATCAGGGGAACACACTCTCCTCACTTATACTGTTCACCTGGTAACATGTCGCGTGTACATTAAACCATCAGAGGAACACACTCTCCTCACTTATACTGTTCACCTGGTAACATGTCCCGTGTATATTAAACCATCAGGGGAACACACTCTCCTCACTTATACTGGTCACCTGCTAACATGTCCCGTGTATATTAAACCATCAGGGGAACACACTCTCCTCACTTATACTGGTCACCTGCTAACATGTCCCGTGTATATTAAACCATCAGGGGAAGACACTCTCCTCACTTATACTGTTCACCTGATAACATGTCCCGTGTATACTAAACCGTCAGGGGAACACATTCTCCTCACTTATACTGTTCACCTGCAAACATGTCCCGTGTATATTGAACCATCAGGGGAATACAGTCTCCTCACTTATACTGTTTACCTGGGAACATGTCCCGTGTATATTAAACCATCAGTGGAACACACTCTCCTCACTTATACTGTTCACCTGGTAACATGTCCCGTGTATATTATACCATCAGGGGAACACACTCTCCTCACGTATACTGTTCCCCTGGTAACATGTCCCGTGTATATTAAACCACCAGGGGAAAGGACTCTCCTCACTTATACTGTTCACCTGGTAACATGTCCCGTGTATATTAAACCATCAGGGGAACAGACTCTCCTCACTTATACTGTTCACCTGATGACATGTCCCGGGTATATTAAACAATCAGGGGAACTCACTCTCCTCACATATCCTGTTCACCTGGTATCATGTCCTGTGTATAATAAACCATCAGGGGAACACACTCACCTCACTTATACTGTTCACCTGGTAACATGTCCCATGTATATTAAACCATCAGGGGAACACACTCTCCTCACTTATACTGTTCACCTGGTAACATGTCGCGTGTATATTAAACCATCAGAGGACCACACTCTCCTCACCTATACTGTTCACCCGGTAACATGTCCCGTGTATATTAAACCATCAGGGGAGAACACTCTCCTCACTTATACTGTTCACCTGGTAACATGTCCCGTGTAAATTAAACCATCAGGGGAACACACTCTACTCACTTATACTGTTCACCTGGTAACATGTCCCGGGTGTTTTAAACCATCAGGGGAACACACTCTCCTCACTTATACTGTTCACCTGGTAAATGTCCCGGGTGTTTTAAACCATCAGGGGAACACACACTCCTCACTTATACTGTTCACCTGGTAAAATGTCCCGTGCGTGTTAAACCATCAGGGGAACACACTCTCCTCAGTTATACTGTTCACCTGGTAACATGTCCCGTGTGTATTCAACCATCAGGGGAAAGCCCTCTCCTCACTTCTACTGTTCACCTGGTAATAAGTCCCGGCAATATTAAACCATCAGGGGAACACACTCTCCTCACTTATACTGTTCACCTGGTGAAATGTCCCGTATATATTCCACAATCAGGGGAACACACTCTCCTCACTTATATTGTTCACCTGGTAACATGTCCCGTGTATATTAAATCATCAGGGGAAAGCCCTCTCCTCACTTATAGTGTTCACGTGGTAATAAGTCCCGTGTATATTAAACCATTAGGGGAAGACACTCTCCTCACTTATACTGTTCACCTGGTAACATGTCCCGTGTATATTAAACCATCAGGGGAAAGCCCTCTCCTCACTTATGCTGTTCAGCTGGTAACATGTCCCGTGTATATTATACCATCAGGGGAACACACTGTCCTCACTTATACTGTTCACCTGCTAACATGTCCCGTGTATGTTAAACCATCAGGGGAGTACATTATCCTCACTTATACTGTTCACCTGGTAACATGTCCCATGTATATTAAACCATCAGGGGAATACATTCTCCTCACTTATACTGTTCACCTGGTAACATGTCCCGTGTATATTAAACCATCAGGGGAATACATTCTCCTCACTTTTCCTGTTCACCTGGTAACATGTCCCGTGTATATTAAACCATCAGGGGAACACACTGTCCTCACTTATACTGTTCACCTGGTAACATGTCCCGTGTATATTAAACCATCAGGGGAAAGCAGTCTCCTCACTTATACTGTTCACCTGGTAAAATGTCCCGTGCGTGTTAAACCATCAGGGGAACACACTCTCCTCAGTTATACTGTTCACCTGGTAACATGTCCCGTGTGTATTCAACCATCAGGGGAAAGCCCTCTCCTCACTTCTACTGTTCACCTGGTAATAAGTCCCGGCAATATTAAACCATCAGGGGAACACACTCTCCTCACTTATACTGTTCACCTGGTGAAATGTCCCGTATATATTCCACAATCAGGGGAACACACTCTCCTCACTTATATTGTTCACCTGGTAACATGTCCCGTGTATATTAAATCATCAGGGGAAAGCCCTCTCCTCACTTATAGTGTTCACGTGGTAATAAGTCCCGTGTATATTAAACCATTAGGGGAAGACACTCTCCTCACTTATACTGTTCACCTGGTAACATGTCCCGTGTATATTAAACCATCAGGGGAAAGCCCTCTCCTCACTTATGCTGTTCAGCTGGTAACATGTCCCGTGTATATTATACCATCAGGGGAACACACTGTCCTCACTTATACTGTTCACCTGCTAACATGTCCCGTGTATGTTAAACCATCAGGGGAGTACATTATCCTCACTTATACTGTTCACCTGGTAACATGTCCCATGTATATTAAACCATCAGGGGAATACATTCTCCTCACTTATACTGTTCACCTGGTAACATGTCCCGTGTATATTAAACCATCAGGGGAATACATTCTCCTCACTTTTCCTGTTCACCTGGTAACATGTCCCGTGTATATTAAACCATCAGGGGAACACACTGTCCTCACTTATACTGTTCACCTGGTAACATGTCCCGTGTATATTAAACCATCAGGGGAAAGCAGTCTCCTCACTTATACTGTTCACCTGGTAACAAGTCCCGTGTATATTAAACCATAAGGGGAACTCACTCTCCTCACTTATAGTGTTCAACTGGTAACATGTCCTGTGCGTGTTAAACCATCAGGGGAAAACATTCTCCTAACTTATACAGTTCACCTGGTAACATGTCGTGTGTTTTAAACCATCAGGGGAACACACTCTCCTCACATATACTGTTCACCTGGGGAAATGTCCCGTCAGTATTAAACCATCAGTGGAACAGACTCTCCTCACTTATACTGTTCACCTGGTAACATGTCCCGTGTATATTAAACCATCATGGGTAAGCCCTCTCCTCACTTATGCTGTTCACCTGATGACATGTCCCGGGTGTATCAAACCATCAGGGGAACACACTCTCCTCACTTATACTGTTCACCTGGTGACATGTCCCGTCAGTATTAAACCATCAGTGGAACACGCTCTCCTCACTTATACTGTTCACCTGGTAACATGCCCCGTGTATATTAAACAATCAGGGGAACTCACTCTCCTCACTTATACTGTTCACCTGGTATCATGTCCCGTGTATATTAAACAATGAGGGGAACACACTCTCCTCTCTTATACTCGTCACCTGGTAACATGTCCCACGTATATTAAGCAATCAGGGGAACACGCTCTCTCCACTTATACTGTTCACCTGGTAACATGTCCCATGTATATTAAAACATCAGGGGAACACACTCTCTTCATATATACTGTTCACCTGGTAACATGTCCCGTGAATATTAGACCATCATGGGAACACACTCTCCTCACTTCTACTCTTCACCTGGTGACACGTCCCGTGCATGTTAAACCATCAGGGGAACACACTCTCCTCACTTATACTGCTCACCTGTTAACATGTCCCGTGAGTATTAAACAATCAGGGGAACACACTCTCCTCACTTAAACTTTTCACCTCGTAACCTGTCCCTTGTATATTAAACCATCAGGGGAAGACACTCTCCTCACTTATACTGTTCACCTGGTAACATGTCCCGTGTATATTAAACCATCAGGGGAAAGCCCTCTCCTCACTTATACTGTTCAGCTGGTAACATGTCCCGTGTATATTATACCATCAGGGGAACACACTGTCCTCACTTATACCGATCACCTGCTAACATGTCCCGTGTATGTTAAACCATCAGGGGATTACATTCTCCTCACTTATACTGTTCACCTGCTAACATGTCCCGTGTATGTTAAACCATCAGGGGAGTACATTATCCTCACTTATACTGTTCACCTGGTAACATGTCCCGTGTATATTAAACCATCAGGGGAATACATTCTCCTCACTTATACTGTTCACCTGGTAACATGTCCCGTGTATATTAAACCATCAGGGGAACACACTGTCCTCACTTATACTGTTCACCTGGTAACAAGTCCCGTGTATATTAAACCATAAGGGGAACTCACTCTCCTCACTTATAGTGTTCAACTGGTAACATGTCCTGTGCGTGTTAAACCATCAGGGGAAAACATTCTCCTAACTTATACAGTTCACCTGGTAACATGTCGTGTGTTTTAAACCATCAGGGCAACACACTCTCCGCACATATACTGTTCACCTGGGGAAATGTCCCGTCAGTATTAAACCATCAGTGGAACACATTCTCCTCACTTATGCTGTTCACCTGGTAACATGTCCCGTGTGTATTAAACAATCAGGGGAACTCACTCTCGTCACTTATACTGTTCACCTGGTGACATGTCCCGTCAGTATTAAACAATCAGTGGAACACACTCTCCTCACTTATACTGTTCACCTGGTATCATGTCCCGTGTTTATTCAACAATCAGGGGAACACACTCTCCTCACATATACTGTTCATCTGGGAACATGTCCTGTGTTTCTTAAACCATCAGGGGAACACAGTCTCCTCACTTATACTGTTCACCTGGTAACATGTCCCGTGTGTATTCAACAATCAGGGGAACACACTCTCCTCACTTATGCTGTTCACCTGGTGGCATGTCCCGTCAGTATTAAACCATCAGGGGAAGACACTCTCCTCCCTTTTCTGTTCACCTGGAAACATGTCCCGTGTGTATTACACAATCAGGGGATCACACTCACCTCACTTATACTGTTCACCTGTTGACATGTCCTGTGTGTATTTAACCATCTGGGGAACTCGCTGTCCTCACTTATACTGTTCACCTGGTAACATGTCCCGTGTATATTAAACCATCAGGGGAAAGCCCTCTCCTCACTTATACTGTTCAACTGGTAATAAGTCCCGTGTATATTAAGCCATCAGGGGAACACACTCTCCTCACTTATACTGTTCACCTGGCAACATGTCCCGTGTATATTAAACCATCAGGGGAACACACTCTCCTCACTTATACTGTTCACCTGGCAACATGTCCCGTGTATATTAAACTATCAGGGGAACACACTCTCCTCACTGATACTCGTCACCTGGTAACATCTCCCGTGAGTATTAAACAATCAGGGGAACACACTCTCCTCACTTATAATGTTCACGTTGTAACATGTCCCGTGTGTATTAAACAATCAGGGGAAGACATTCTCCTCACTGATACTGTTCACCTGGCAACATGTCCCGTGTACATTAAACAATCAGGGGAACACACTCTCCTCACTTATAATGTTCACCTGGTAACATGTCCTGTGTGTGTTTAACCATCAGGGGAACAAACTCTCCTCACTTCTACTGTTCACCTGCTAACATGTCCTGTCTATATTAAACAATGAGGGGAACACACTCTCCTCACTTATACTCGTCACCTGGTAACATGTCCCACGTATATTAAACAATCAGGGGAATACGCTCTCTTCACTTATACTGTTGACCTGGTAACATGTCCCGTGCATGTTAAACCATCAGGGGAACGACTCTCCTCACTTATACTGTTCACCTGCTAAAATGTCCCGTGCATGTTAAACCATCAGTGGAACATACTCTCCTCACTTATACTGTTCACCTGGTAACATGTCCCGTGTATATTAAACCATCAGGGGAAAGCCCTCTCCTCACTTATACTGTTCACGTGATAATAAGTCCCGTGTATATTAAACCATCAGGGGAACACACTCTCCTCACTTATACTGTTCACCTGGTGACATGTCCCGTATATATTTAACAATCAGGGGAACACACTCCCCTTCACTTGTACTGTTCACCTACTAACATGTCCCGTGTATATTAAACAATGAGGGGAACACACTCTCCTCACTTATACTCGTCACCTCGTAACATGTCCCACGTATATTAAGCAATCAGGGGAACACGCTCTCTCAACTTATACTGTTCACCTGGAAACATGTCCCATGTATATTAAACCATCAGGGGAACACACTCTCTTCATATATACTGTTCACCTGGTAACATGTCCCGTGAATATTAGACCATCAGGGGAACACACTCTCCTCACTTCTACTCTTCACCTGGTGACACTTCCCGTGCATGTTAAACCATCAGGGGAACACACTCTCCTCACTTATAATGCTCAACTGTTAACATGTCCCGTGAGTATTAAACAATAAGGGGAACACACTCTCCTCACTTATACTGTTCACCTGGTAACATGTCCCGTGTATATTAAACCATCAGGGGAAAGCCCTCTCCTCACTTATACTGTTCACCTGGTAACATGTCCCCTTTTTATTAAACCATCAGGGGAATACATTCTCCTCACTTATACTGTTCATTTGGTAACATGTCCCGTGTATATTAAACCATCAGGGGAAAGCCCTCTCCTCACTTATACTGTTCAGCTGGTAACATGTCCCGTGTATATTATACCATCAGGGGAACACACTCTCCTCACTTATAATGTTCACCTGGTAACATGTCCCGTGTATGTTAAACCATCAGGGGAAAGCACTCTCCTCACTTTTTCTGTTCACCTGGTAACATGTCCGGTGTATATTAAACCATCAGGGGAACTCACTCTCCTCACTTTTACTGTTCACCTGGTAACATGTCCCGTGCATATTAAACCATCAGGGGAACACACTTACCTCTCTTATACTGTTCACCTGTTGACATGTCATGTGTTTTAAACCATCAGGGGAACACACTCTCCTCACTTATACTGTTCACCTGGTAACATGTCCCGTGTATATTAAACCATCAGGGGAATACATTCTCCTCACTTATACTGTTCACCTGGTAACATGTCCCGTGTATGTTAAACCATCAGGGGAGTACATTATCCTCACTTATACTGTTCACCTGGTAACATGTCCCGTGTATATTAAACCATCAGGGGAATACATTCTCCTCACTTATACTGTTCACCTGGTAACATGTCCCGTGTATATTAAACCATCAGGGAATACATTCTCCTCACTTATACTGTTCAGCTGTTAACATGTCCCGTGTATATTAAACCATCAGGGGAACACACTGTCCTCACTTATACTGTTGACCTGGTAACATGTCCCGTGTATATTAAACCATCAGGGGAAAGCACTCTCCTCACTTATACTGTTCACCTGGTAACAAGTCCCGTGTATATTAAACCATAAGGGGAACTCACTCTCCTAACTTATACTGTTCACCTGATGACATGTCCCGTGTGCATTAAACAATCAGGGGAACTCACTCTCGTCACTTATACTGTTCACCTGGTGACATGTCCCGTCAGTATTAAACCATCAGTGGAACACACTCTCCTCACTTATACTGTTCACATTGTATCATGTCCCGTGTTTATTCAACAATCAGGGGAACACACTCTCCTCACATATACTGTTCACCTGGTAACATGTCCTGTGTTTCTTAAACCATCAGGGGAACACAGTCTCCTCACTTATACTGTTCACCTGGTAACATGTCCCGTGTATATTAAACTATCATGGGTAAGCCCTCTCCTCACTTATGCTGTTCACCTGATGACATGTCCCGTGTATATTAAACAATCAGGGGAACACACTCTCCTCACTTATACTGTTCACCTGGTATCATGTCCCGTGTATATTAAACCATAAGGGGAACACACTCTCCTCACTTATACTGTTCACCTGGTAACATGTCCCGTGTATATTAAACCATAAGGGGAACACACTCTCCTCACTTATACTGTTCACGTTGTAACATGTCCCGTGTATATTAAACCATCAGGGGAAAGCCCTCTCCTCACTTATACTGTTCAGCTGGTAACATGTCCCGTGTATATTATACCATCAGGGGAACACACTGTCCTCACTTATACCGATCACCTGCTAACATGTCCCGTGTATGTTAAACCATCAGGGGATTACATTCTCCTCACTTATACTGTTCACCTGCTAACATGTCCCGTGTATGTTAAACCATCAGGGGAGTACATTATCCTCACTTATACTGTTCACCTGGTAACATGTCCCGTGTATATTAAACCATCAGGGGAATACATTCTCCTCACTTATACTGTTCACCTGGTAACATGTCCCGTGTATATTAAACCATCAGGGGAACACACTGTCCTCACTTATACTGTTCACCTGGTAACAAGTCCCGTGTATATTAAACCATAAGGGGAACTCACTCTCCTCACTTCTAGTGTTCAACTGGTAACATGTCCTGTGCGTGTTAAACCATCAGGGGAAAACATTCTCCTAACTTATACAGTTCACCTGGTAACATGTCGTGTGTTTTAAACCATCAGGGCAACACACTCTCCGCACATATACTGTTCACCTGGGGAAATGTCCCGTCAGTATTAAACCATCAGTGGAACACATTCTCCTCACTTATGCTGTTCACCTGGTAACATGTCCCGTGTGTATTAAACAATCAGGGGAACTCACTCTCGTCACTTATACTGTTCACCTGGTGACATGTCCCGTCAGTATTAAACCATCAGTGGAACACACTCTCCTCACTTATACTGTTCACATGGTATCATGTCCCGTGTTTATTCAACAATCAGGGGAACACACTCTCCTCACATATACTGTTCATCTGGGAACATGTCCTGTGTTTCTTAAACCATCAGGGGAACACAGTCTCCTCACTTATACTGTTCACCTGGTAACATGTCCCGTGTGTATTCAACAATCAGGGGAACACACTCTCCTCACTTATGCTGTTCACCTGGTGGCATGTCCCGTCAGTATTAAACCATCAGGGGAAGACACTCTCCTCCCTTTTCTGTTCACCTGGAAACATGTCCCGTGTGTATTAAACAATCAGGGGATCACACTCACCTCACTTATACTGTTCACCTGTTGACATGTCCTGTGTGTATTTAACCATCTGGGGAACTCGCTGTCCTCACTTATACTGTTCACCTGGTAACATGTCCCGTGTATATTAAACCATCAGGGGAAAGCCCTCTCCTCACTTATACTGTTCAACTGGTAATAAGTCCCGTGTATATTAAGCCATCAGGGGAACACACTCTCCTCACTTATACTGTTCACCTGGCAACATGTCACGTGTATATTAAACCATCAGGGGAACACACTCTCCTCACTTATACTGTTCACCTGGCAACATGTCCCGTGTATATTAAACTATCAGGGGAACACACTCTCCTCACTGATACTCGTCACCTGGTAACATCTCCCGTGAGTATTAAACAATCAGGGGAACACACTCTCCTCACTTATAATGTTCACGTTGTAACATGTCCCGTGTGTATTAAACAATCAGGGGAAGACATTCTCCTCACTGATACTGTTCACCTGGCAACATGTCCCGTGTACATTAAACAATCAGGGGAACACACTCTCCTCACTTATAATGTTCACCTGGTAACATGTCCTGTGTGTGTTTAACCATCAGGGGAACAATCTCTCCTCACTTCTACTGTTCACCTGCTAACATGTCCTGTCTATATTAAACAATGAGGGGAACACACTCTCCTCACTTATACTCGTCACCTGGTAACATGTCCCACGTATATTAAACAATCAGGGGAATACGCTCTCTTCACTTATACTGTTGACCTGGTAACATGTCCCGTGCATGTTAAACCATCAGGGGAACGACTCTCCTCACTTATACTGTTCACCTGCTAAAATGTCCCGTGCATGTTAAACCATCAGTGGAACATACTCTCCTCACTTATACTGTTCACCTGGTAACATGTCCCGTGTATATTAAACCATCAGGGGAAAGCCCTCTCCTCACTTATACTGTTCACGTGATAATAAGTCCCGTGTATATTAAACCATCAGGGGAACACACTCTCCTCACTTATACTGTTCACCTGGTGACATGTCCCGTATATATTTAACAATCAGGGGAACACACTCCCCTTCACTTGTACTGTTCACCTACTAACATGTCCCGTGTATATTAAACAATGAGGGGAACACACTCTCCTCACTTATACTCGTCACCTCGTAACATGTCCCACGTATATTAAGCAATCAGGGGAACACGCTCTCTCAACTTATACTGTTCACCTGGAAACATGTCCCATGTATATTAAACCATCAGGGGAACACACTCTCTTCATATATACTGTTCACCTGGTAACATGTCCCGTGAATATTAGACCATCAGGGGAACACACTCTCCTCACTTCTACTCTTCACCTGGTGACACTTCCCGTGCATGTTAAACCATCAGGGGAACACACTCTCCTCACTTATAATGCTCAACTGTTAACATGTCCCGTGAGTATTAAACAATAAGGGGAACACACTCTCCTCACTTATACTGTTCACCTGGTAACATGTCCCGTGTATATTAAACCATCAGGGGAAAGCCCTCTCCTCACTTATACTGTTCACCTGGTAACATGTCCCCTTTTTATTAAACCATCAGGGGAATACATTCTCCTCACTTATACTGTTCATTTGGTAACATGTCCCGTGTATATTAAACCATCAGGGGAAAGCCCTCTCCTCACTTATACTGTTCAGCTGGTAACATGTCCCGTGTATATTATACCATCAGGGGAACACACTCTCCTCACTTATAATGTTCACCTGGTAACATGTCCCGTGTATGTTAAACCATCAGGGGAAAGCACTCTCCTCACTTTTTCTGTTCACCTGGTAACATGTCCGGTGTATATTAAACCATCAGGGGAACTCACTCTCCTCACTTTTACTGTTCACCTGGTAACATGTCCCGTGCATATTAAACCATCAGGGGAACACACTTACCTCTCTTATACTGTTCACCTGTTGACATGTCATGTGTTTTAAACCATCAGGGGAACACACTCTCCTCACTTATACTGTTCACCTGGTAACATGTCCCGTGTATATTAAACCATCAGGGGAATACATTCTCCTCACTTATACTGTTCACCTGGTAACATGTCCCGTGTATGTTAAACCATCAGGGGAGTACATTATCCTCACTTATACTGTTCACCTGGTAACATGTCCCGTGTATATTAAACCATCAGGGGAATACATTCTCCTCACTTATACTGTTCACCTGGTAACATGTCCCGTGTATATTAAACCATCAGGGAATACATTCTCCTCACTTATACTGTTCAGCTGTTAACATGTCCCGTGTATATTAAACCATCAGGGGAACACACTGTCCTCACTTATACTGTTGACCTGGTAACATGTCCCGTGTATATTAAACCATCAGGGGAAAGCACTCTCCTCACTTATACTGTTCACCTGGTAACAAGTCCCGTGTATATTAAACCATAAGGGGAACTCACTCTCCTAACTTATACTGTTCACCTGATGACATGTCCCGTGTGCATTAAACAATCAGGGGAACTCACTCTCGTCACTTATACTGTTCACCTGGTGACATGTCCCGTCAGTATTAAACCATCAGTGGAACACACTCTCCTCACTTATACTGTTCACATTGTATCATGTCCCGTGTTTATTCAACAATCAGGGGAACACACTCTCCTCACATATACTGTTCACCTGGTAACATGTCCTGTGTTTCTTAAACCATCAGGGGAACACAGTCTCCTCACTTATACTGTTCACCTGGTAACATGTCCCGTGTATATTAAACCATCATGGGTAAGCCCTCTCCTCACTTATGCTGTTCACCTGATGACATGTCCCGTGTATATTAAACAATCAGGGGAACACACTCTCCTCACTTATACTGTTCACCTGGTATCATGTCCCGTGTATATTAAACCATAAGGGGAACACACTCTCCTCACTTATACTGTTCACCTGGTAACATGTCCCGTGTATATTAAACCATAAGGGGAACACACTCTCCTCACTTATACTGTTCACGTTGTAACATGTCCCGTGTATATTAAACCATCAGGGAACACACTCTCCTCACTTATACTGTTCACCTGGTAACATGTCCCGTGTATATTAAACAATCAGGGGATCACACTCACCTCACTTATACTGTTCACCTGGTAACATGTCCCGTGTATATTAAACCATCAGGGGAAAGCCCTCTCCTCACTTATACTGTTCAACTGTTAATAAGTCCCGTGTATATTAAACCATCAGGGGAACACACTCTCCTCACTTATACTGTTCACCTGGCAACATGTCCCGTGTATATTAAACCATCAGGGGAACACACTCTCCTCACTTATACTGTTCACCTGGTAACATGTCCCGTGTATATTTAACAATCAGGGGAACACATTCTCCTCACTGATACTGTTCACCTGCTAACATGTCCCGTCTATATTAAACAATGAGGGGAACACACTCTCTTCACTTATACTGTTCACCTGGTAACAATTCCCGTGTATATTAAACCATCAGGGGAACACACTCTCCTCACTTATACTGTTCACCTGGTATCATCTCCAGTGAGTATTAAACCAACAGGGGAACTCACTCTCCTCACTTATACTGTTCACCTGGTATCATCTCCCGTGAGTATTAAACAATCAGGGGAACACACTCTCCTCACTTATACTGTTCACGTTGTAACATGTCCCGTGTATATTAAACCATCAGGGGAACACACTCTCCTCACTTATACTGTTCACCTGGTAACATGTCCCGTGTATATTAAACCATCAGGGGAACACACTCTCCTCACTTATACTGATCAACTGGTAACAATTCCCGTGTATATTAAACCATAAGGGGAAATCACTCTCCTCACTTATACTGTTCACCTGGTATCATGTCCTGTGTATATTAAACCATCAGGGGATCACTCTCTCCTCACTTATAGTGTTCAACTGGTAACATGTCCTGTGTGTGTTAAACCATCAGGGGAAAACATTCTCCTAACTTATACAGTTCACCTGGTAACATGTCGTGTGTTTTAAACCATCAGGGGAACACACTCTCCTCACTTATACTGTTCACCTGGTGACATGTCCCGTGTGCATTCAACAATCAGGGGAACTCACTCTCGTCACTTATACTGTTCACCTGGTGACATGTCCCGTCAGTATTAAACCATCAGGGGAACACACTCTTCTCACTTATGCTGTTCACCTGATGACATGTCCCGTGTATATTAAACAATCAGGGGAACACACTCTCCTCACATATACTGTTCACCTGTTAACATGTCCTGTGTTTCTTAAACCATCGGGGGGAACACACTCTCCTCACTTATACTGTTCACCGGGTGACATGTCCCGTCAGTATTAAGCCATCAGGGGAAGACACTCTCCTCCCTTCTCTGTTCACCTGGTAACATGTCCCGTGTGTATTAAACAATCAGGGGATCACACTCACCTCACTTATACTGTTCACCTGTTGACATGTCCTGTGTGCAATAAACCATCTGGGGAATTCGCTGTCCTCACTTCTACTGTTCACCTGGTAACATGTCCCGTGTATATTAAACCATCAGGGGAAAGCCCTCTCCTCACTTATACTGTTCAACTGGTAATAAGTCCCGTGTATATTAAACCATCAGGGGAACACACTCTCCTAACTTATACTGTTCACCTGGCAACATGTCCCGTGTATATTAAACCATCAGGGGAACACACTCTCCTCACTTATACTGTTCACCTGGTGACATGTCCCGTGTATATTTAACAATCAGGGGAACACACTCTCCTCACTTATACTGTTCATCTGCTAACATGTCTCGTCTATATTAAACAATGAGGGGAACACACTCTCCTCACTGATACTCGTCACCTGGTAACATGTCCCACGTATATTAAACAATCAGGGGAACACACTCTCCTCACTTGTACTGCTCACCTGGTAACATCTCCCGTGAGTATTAAACAATCAGGGGAACACACTCTCCTCACTTATGCCGTTCACCTGGTAACATGTCCCGTGTATATTAAACCATCAGGGGAACACACTCTCCTCACTTATACAGTTCACCTGGTAACAATTCCCGTGTATATTAAACCATAAGGGGAACTCACTCTCCTCACTTATACTGTTCACCTGGTATCATGTCCTGTGTATATTAAACCATCAGAGGAACACACTCTCCTCACTTATAGTGTTCAACTGGTAACATGACCTGTGTGTGTTAAACCATCAGGGGAAAACATTCTCCTAACTTATACAGTTCACCTGGTAACATGTCGTGTGTTTTAAACCTTCAGGGGAACTCACTCTCCTCACTTATACTGTTCACCTGGTAACATGTCCCGTGTATATTAAACCATCATGGGTAAGCCCTCTCCTCACTTATGCTGTTCACCTGATGACATGTCCCGTGTATATTAAACAATCAGGGGAACTCACTCTCCTCACTTATACTGTTCACCTGGTGACATGTCCCGTCAGTATTAAACCATCAGGAGAACACACTCTCCTCCCTTTTCTGTTCACCTGTTAACATGTCCCGTGTGCATTCAACAATCAGGGGATCCGACTCACCTCACTTATACTGTTCACCTGTTGACATGTCCTGTGTGTATTAAACCATCTGGGGAACTCGCTGTCCTCACTTATACTGTTCACCTGGTAACATGTCCCGTGTATGTTAAACCATCAGGGGAAAGCCCTCTCCTCACTTATACTGTTCAACTGGTAATAAGTCCCGTGTATATTAAACCATCAGGGGAACACACTCTCCTCACTTATACTGTTCACCTGGCAACATGTCCCGTGTATATTAAACCATCAGGGGAACACACTCTCCTCACTTTTACTGTTCACCTCGTAACATGTCCGGTGTATATTAAACAATGAGGGGAACACACTCTCCTCACTGATACTCGTCACCTGGTAACATGTCCCACGTATATTAAACAATGAGGGGAACACGCTCTCTTCACTTATACTGTTCACGTTGTAACATGTCCCGTGTATATTAAACCATCAGGGGAACACACTCTCCTCACTTATACTGTTCACCTGGTAACATGTCCCGTGTATATTAAACCATCAGGGGAATACATTCTCCTCACTTATACTGTTCAGCTGTTAACATGTCCCGTGTATATTAAACCATCAGGGGAACACACTGTCCTCACTTATACTGTTGACCTGGTAACATGTCCCGTGTATATTAAACCATCATGGGAAAGCACTCTCCTCACTTATACTTTTCACCTGGTAACAAGTCCCGTGTATATTAAACCATAAGGGGAACTCACTCTCCTCACTTATCGTGTTCAACTGGTAACATGTCCTGTGCGTGTTAAACCATCAGGGGAAAACATTCTCCTAACTTATACTGTTCACCTGATGACATGTCCCGTGTGCATTAAACAATCAGGGGAACTCACTCTCGTCACTTATACTGCTCACCTGGTGACATGTCCCGTCAGTATTAAACCATCAGTGGAACACACTCTCCTCACTTATACTGTTCACCTTGTATCATGTCCCGTGTTTATTCAACAATCAGGGGAACACACTCTCCTCACATATACTGTTCACCTGGTAACATGTCCTGTGTTTCTTAAACCATCAGGGGAACACAGTCTCCTCACTTATACTGTTCACCTGGTAACATGTCCCGTGTATATTAAACCATCATGGGTAAGCCCTCTCCTCACTTATGCTGTTCACCTGATGACATGTCCCGTGTATATTAAACAATCAGGGGAACACACTCTCCTCACTTATACTGTTCACCTGGTATCATGTCCCGTGTATATTAAACCATAAGGGGAACACACTCTCCTCACTTATACTGTTCACCTGGTAACATGTCCCGTGTATATTAAACCATAAGGGGAACACACTCTCCTCACTTATACTGTTCACGTTGTAACATGTCCCGTGTATATTAAACCATCAGGGGAACACACTCTCCTCACTTATACTGTTCACCTGGTAACATGTCCCGTGTATATTAAACAATCAGGGGATCACACTCACCTCACTTATACTGTTCACCTGGTAACATGTACCGTGTATATTAAACCATCAGGGGAAAGCCCTCTCCTCACTTATACTGTTCAACTGTTAATAGGTCCCGTGTATATTAAACCATCAGGGGAACACACTCTCCTCACTTATACTGTTCACCTGGCAACATGTCCCGTGTATATTAAACCATCAGGGGAACACACTCTCCTCACTTATACTGTTCACCTGGTAACATGTCCCGTGTATATTTAACAATCAGGGGAACACATTCTCCTCACTGATACTGTTCACCTGCTAACATGTCCCGTCTATATTAAACAATGAGGGGAACACACTCTCCTCACTGATACTCGTCACCTGGTAACATGTCCCACGTATATTAAACAATCAGGGGAACACGCTCTCTTCACTTATACTGTTCACCTGGTAACAATTCCCGTGTATATTAAACCATAAGGGGAACTCACTCTCCTCACTTATACTGTTCACCTGGTAACAATTCCCGTGTATATTAAACCATCAGGGGAACACACTCTCCTCACTTATACTGTTCACCTGGTATCATCTCCAGTGAGTATTAAACCATCAGGGGAACTCACTCTCCTCACTTATACTGTTCACCTGGTATCATCTCCCGTGAGTATTAAACAATCAGGGGAACACACTCTCCTCACTTATACTGTTCACGTTGTAACATGTCCCGTGTATATTAAACCATCAGGGGAACACACTCTCCTCACTTATACTGTTCACCTGGTAACATGTCCCGTGTATATTAAACCATCAGGGGAACACACTCTCCTCACTTATACTGTTCACCTGGTAACAATTCCCGTGTATATTAAACCATAAGGGGAACTCACTCTCCTCACTTATACTGTTCACCTGGTATCATGTCCTGTGTATATTCAACCATCAGGGGATCACACTCTCCTCACTTATAGTGTTCAACTGGTAACATGTCCTGTGTGTGTTAAACCATCAGGGGAAAACATTCTCCTAACTTATACAGTTCACCTGGTAACATGTCGTGTGTTTTAAACCATCAGGGGAACACACTCTCCTCACTTATACTGTTCACCTGGTGACATGTCCCGTGTGCATTCAATAATCAGGGGAACTCACTCTCGTCACTTATACTGTTCAACTGGTGACATGTCCCGTCAGTATTAAACCATCAGGGGAACACACTCTTCTCACTTATGCTGTTCACCTGATGACATGTCCCGTGTATATTAAACAATCAGGGGAACACACTCTCCTCACATATACTGTTCACCTGGTAACATGTCCTGTGTTTCTTAAACCATCGGGGGGAACACACTCTCCTCACTTATAGTGTTCACCGGGTGACATGTCCCGTCAGTATTAAACCATCAGGGGAAGACACTCTCCTCCCTTCTCTGTTCACCTGGTAACATGTCCCGTGTGTATTAAACAATCAGGGGATCACACTCACCTCACTTATACTGTTCTACTGTTGACATGTCCTGTGTGTATTAAACCATCTGGGGAATTCGCTGTCCTCACTTCTACTGTTCACCTGGTAACATGTCCCGTGTATATTAAACCATCAGGGGAAAGCCCTCTCCTCACTTATACTGTTCAACTGGTAATAAGTCCCGTGTATATTAAACCATCAGGGGAACACACTCTCCTCACTTATACTGTTCACCTGGCAACATGTCCCGTGTATATTAAACCATCAGTGGAACCCACTCTCCTCACTTATACTGTTCACCTGGTAACATGTCCCGTGTATATTTAACAATCAGGGGAACACACTCTCCTCACTTATACTGTTCATCTGCTAACATGTCTCGTCTATATTAAACAATGAGGGGAACACACTCTCCTCACTGATACTCGTCACCTGGTAACATGTCCCACGTATATTAAACAATCAGGGGAACACACTCTGCTCACTTGTACTGCTCACCTGGTAACATCTCCCGTGAGTATTAAACAATCAGGGGAACACACTCTCCTCACCTATACCGTTCACCTGGAAACATGTCCCGTGTATATTAAACCATCAGGGGAACACACTCTCCTCACTTATACTGTTCACCTGGTAACAATTCCCGTGTATATTAAACCATAAGGGGAACTCACTCTCCTCACTTATACTGTTCACCTGGTATCATGTCCTGTGTATATTAAACCATCAGAGGAACACACTCTCCTCACTTATAGTGTTCAACTGGTAACATGTCCTGTGTGTGTTAAACCATCAGGGGAAAACATTCTCCTAACTTATACAGTTCACCTGGTAACATGTCGTGTGTTTTAAACCATCAGGGGAACTCACTCTCCTCACTTATACTGTTCACCTGGTAACATGTCCCGTGTATATTAAACCATCATGGGTAAGCCCTCTCCTCACTTATACTGTTCACCTGGTAACATGTCCCGTCAGTATTAAACCATCAGGAGAACACAGTCTCCTCCCTTTTCTGTTCACCTGGTAACATGTCCCGTGTGTATTCAACAATCAGGGGATCCGACTCACCTCAAATATACTGTTCACCTGTTGACATGTCCTGTGTGTATTAAACCATCTGGGGAACTCGCTGTCCTCACTTATACTGTTCACCTGGTAACATGTCCGGTGTATGTTAAACCATCAGGGGAAAGCCCTCTCCTCACTTATACTGTTCAACTGGTAATAAGTCCCGTGTATATTAAACCATCAGGGGAACACACTCTCCTCACTTATACTGTTCACCTGGCAACATGTCCCGTGTATATTAAACCATCAGCGGAACACACTCTCCTCACTTATACTGTTCACCTCGTAACATGTCCGGTGTATATTAAACAATGAGGGGAACACACTCTCCTCACTGATACTCGTCACCTGGTAACATGTCCCGTGTATATTAAACCATCAGGGGAACACTCTCTCCTCACTTATACTGTTCACCTGGTAACATGTCCCGTGTATATTTAACAATCAGGGGAACACACTCTCCTCACTTATACTGTTCACCTGGTAACATGTCCCGTGCATATTAAACCATCAGGGGACAGCCCTCTCCTCACTTATGCTGTTCAGCTGGGAACATGTCCCGTGTATATTATACCATCAGGGGAACACACTCTCCTCACTTATACTGTTCACCTGGTAACATGACCCGTGTATATTAAACCATCAGGGGAACACACTCTCCTCACTTATACTGTTCACCTGGTAACATGACCCGTGTATATTAAACCATCAGGGGAACACACTCTCCTCACTTATACTGTTCACCTGGTAACATGTCCTGTGTATATTAAACCATCAGGGGAATACATTCTCCTCACTTATACTGTTCACCAGCTAACATGTCCCGTGTATATTGTACCATCAGGGGAATACACTCTCCTCACTTATACTGTTCACCTGGTAACATGTCCCGTGTATATTAAACCATCAGGGGAACACATTCTCCTCACTTATACTGTTCACCTGGTAACATGTCCCTTGTTTTTCAAAACATCAGGGGAACACACTCTCATCACTTATACTGTTCAGCTGGTAACATGTCCCATGTATATTAAACCATCAGGGGAAAGCCCTCTCCTCACTTATACTGATCAGCTGGTAACATGTCCCGTGTATATTAAACCATCAGGGGAACACACTGTCCTCACTTATACTGTTCACCTGATGACATGTCCCGGGTATATTAAACCATCAGGGGAACACACTCTCCTCACTTATAATGTTCACCTGATGACATGTCCCATGTATATTAAACCATCAGGGGAACACACTCTCCTCACTTATACTGTTTACATGGTAACATGTCCCGTGTGTGTTAAACCATCAGTGGAACACACTCCCCTCACTTCTACTGTTCACCTGGTAACATGTCCCATGTATATTAAACCATCAGGGGAACACACTCTCCTCACTTATACTGTTCACCTGATGACATGTCCCGGGTATATTAAACAATCAGGGGAACTCACTCTCCTCACTTATACTGTTTACATGGTAACATGTCCCGTGTGTGTTAAACCATCAGGGGAACACACTCTCCTCACTTCTACTGTTTACCTGGTAACATGTCCCATGTATATTAAACCATCAGGGGAACACACTCTCCTCACTTATACTGTTAACCTGGTGACACGTCTCGTGTGTGTTAAACAATCAGGGGAACACAATCTCCTCACTTATACTGCTCACTTGGTAACATGTCCCGTGAGTATTAAACAATCAGGGGAACACACTCTCCTCACTTATACATTTCACCTGGTAACATGTCCCGTGTATTTTAAACCATCAGGGGAACACATTCTCCTCACTTATACTGTTCACCTAGTAACATGTCCCGTGTATATTAAACCATCAGGGAAACACATTCTCCTCACTTATACTGTTCTCCTGGTAACATGTCCTGTGTATATTAAACCATCAGGGGAACACACTCTCCTCACTTATAATGTTCACCTGGGGAAATGTCTCGTCAGTATTAAACCATCAGGGGAACACACTCTCCTCACTTATACTGTTCACCAGGTAACATGTCCCGTCATTATTAAACTATCAGGGGAACTCACTCTCCTCACTTATACTGTTCACCTGTGGAAATGTCCCGACAGTATCAAACCATCACGGGAACACACTCTCCTCACTTATACTGTTTGCCTGGTAACATGTCCCGTGTATATTAAACCATCAGGGGAACACACTCTCCTCACTTATACTGTTCACCTGGTAACATTTCCCGTGCGTGTTAAACCATGAGGGGAACTCACTCTCCTCACTTATACTGTTCACCTGGGGAAATGTCCCGACAGTATTAAAACATCAGGGGAACACACTCTCCTCACTTATACTGTTTACATGTTAACATGTCCCGTGTGTGTTAAACCATCAGTGGAACACACTCCCCTCACTTCTACTGTTCACCTGGTAACATGTCCCATGTATATTAAACCATCAGGGGAACACACTCTCCTCACTTATACTGTTCACCTGATGACATGTCCCGGGTATATTAAACAATCAGGGGAACTCACTCTCCTCACTTATACTGTTTACATGGTAACATGTCCCGTGTGTGTTAAACCATCAGGGGAACACACTCTCCTCACTTCTACTGTTTACCTGGTAACATGTCCCATGTATATTAAACCATCAGGGGAACACACTCTCCTCACTTATACTGTTAACCTGGTGACACGTCTCGTGTGTGTTAAACAATCAGGGGAACACAATCTCCTCACTTATACTGCTCACTTGGTAACATGTCCCGTGAGTATTAAACAATCAGGGGAACACACTCTCCTCACTTATCCATTTCACCTGGTAACATGTCCCGTGTATTTTAAACCATCAGGGGAACACATTCTCCTCACTTATACTGTTCACCTAGTAACATGTCCCGTGTATATTAAACCATCAGGGAAACACATTCTCCTCACTTATACTGTTCTCCTGGTAACATGTCCTGTGTATATTTAACCATCAGGGGAACACACTCTCCTCACTTATAATGTTCACCTGGGGAAATGTCTCGTCAGTATTAAACCATCAGGGGAACACACTCTCCTCACTTATACTGTTCACCTGGTAACATGTCCCGTCATTATTAAACTATCAGGGGAACTCACTCTCCTCACTTATACTGTTCACCTGTGGAAATGTCCCGACAGTATCAAACCATCACGGGAACACACTCTCCTCACTTATACTGTTTGCCTGGTAACATGTCCCGTGTATATTAAACCATCAGGGGAACACACTCTCCTCACTTATACTGTTCACCTGGTAACATTTCCCGTGCGTGTTAAACCATGAGGGGAACTCACTCTCCTCACTTATACTGTTCACCTGGGGAAATGTCCCGACAGTATTAAAACATCAGGGGAACACACTCTCCTCACTTATACTGTTTACATGGTAACATGTCCCGTGTGTGTTAAACCATCAGTGGAACACACTCCCCTCACTTCTACTGTTCACCTGGTAACATGTCCCATGTATATTAAACCATCAGGGGAACACACTCTCCTCACTTATACTGTTCACCTGATGACATGTCCCGGGTATATTAAACAATCAGGGGAACTCACTCTCCTCACTTATACTGTTTACATGGTAACATGTCCCGTGTGTGTTAAACCATCAGGGGAACACACTCTCCTCACTTCTACTGTTTACCTGGTAACATGTCCCATGTATATTAAACCATCAGGGGAACACACTCTCCTCACTTATACTGTTAACCTGGTGACACGTCTCGTGTGTGTTAAACAATCAGGGGAACACAATCTCCTCACTTATACTGCTCACTTGGTAACATGTCCCGTGAGTATTAAACAATCAGGGGAACACACTCTCCTCACTTATCCATTTCACCTGGTAACATGTCCCGTGTAATTTAAACCATCAGGGGAACACATTCTCCTCACTTATACTGTTCACCTAGTAACATGTCCCGTGTATATTAAACCATCAGGGAAACACATTCTCCTCACTTATACTGTTCTCCTGGTAACATGTCCTGTGTATATTTAACCATCAGGGGAACACACTCTCCTCAATTATAATGTTCACCTGGGGAAATGTCTCGTCAGTATTAAACCATCAGGGGAACACACTCTCCTCACTTATACTGTTCACCTGGTAACATGTCCCGTCATTATTAAACTATCAGGGGAACTCACTCTCCTCACTTATACTGTTCACCTGTGGAAATGTCCCGACAGTATCAAACCATCACGGGAACACACTCTCCTCACTTATACTGTTTGCCTGGTAACATGTCCCGTGTATATTAAACCATCAGGGGAACACACTCTCCTCACTTATACTGTTCACCTGGTAACATTTCCCGTGCGTGTTAAACCATGAGGGGAACTCACTCTCCTCACTTATACTGTTCACCTGGGGAAATGTCCCGACAGTATTAAAACATCAGGGGAACACACTCTCCTCACTTTACTGTTCACCTGGTATCATGTCCTGTGTATATTAAACCATCAGGGGAACACACTCTCCTCACTTATACTGTTCACCTGGTGACATTTCCCGGGTATATTAAACCATCAGGGGAACACACTCTCCTCACTTATACTGTTCACCTGGTAACATGTCCCGTGTATATTAAACAATCAGGGGAACTCAGTCTCCTCACTTCTACTGTTCACCTGGTAACATGTCCCGTGTATATTAAACCATCAGGGGAACTCACTCACCTCACTTATACTGTTCACCTGGTAACATGTCCCTTGTATATTAAACAATCAGGGGAACTCACTCTCCTCACTTATAATGTTCACCTGGTAAAATGTCCCATGTATATTAAACAATCAGGGGAACATGTTCTCTTCACTTCTACTGTTCACCTGGTAACATGTCCCATGTATATTAAACAATCAGGGGAACACGCTCTCTTCACTTATACTGTTTACATGGTAACATGTCCCGGTTATATTAAACCATCAGGGGAACACAATCTCCTCACTTACACTGTTCCCCTGATGGTTTAATATAACCGGGACATGTCATCAGGTGAACAGTGTAAGTGAGGAGAGTGTGTTCCCCTTATTGTTTAATACACACGGGACATGTTACCAGGTGAACAGTATAAGTGAGGAGAGTGAGTTCCCCTGATTGTTTAATATACCCGGGACATGTCATCAGGTGAACAGAATAAGTGAGGAGAGTGTGTTCCCCTGATGGTTTAATATACACGGGACATGTTACCAGGTGAACAGCAGAAGTGAGGAGAGTGTGTTCCCCTGATGGTTTAATATTACCGGGACATGTCATCACGTGAACAGTGTAAGTGAGGAGATTGTGTTCCCCTGATGGTTTAATATACCCGGGACATGTCATCAGGTGAACAGTGTAAGTGAGGAGAGTGTGTTCCCCTGATGGTTTAATACGCACGGGACATGTTACCAGGTGAACAGTGTAAGTGAGGAGAGCGTGTTCCCCTGATGGTTTAATACGCACGGGACATGTTACCAGGTGAACAGTATAAGTGAGGAGAGTGTGTTCCCCTGATGGTTTAATACTGACTGGACATGTTACCAGGTGAACAGTATAAGTGAGGAGAGTGAGTTCCCCTGATTGTTTAATATACCCGGGACATGTCATCAGGAGAACAGTGCAAGTGAGGAGAGTGTGTTCCCCTGATGGTTTAATACGCACGGGACATGTTACCAGGTGAACAGTGTAATGAGGAGAGTGAGTTCCCCTGATGGTTTAATACAAACAGGACATGTCACCAGGTGAACAGTATAAGTGAGGAGTGAGTGTTCCCCTCATGGTTTAACAGGCACGGGACATGTTACCAGGTGAACAGTATAAGTGAGGAGAGTGTGTTCCCCTGATTGTTTAATATACCCGGGACATGTTACCAGGTGAACAGTAGAAGTGCGGAGAGTGTGTTCCCCTGATGGTTTAACACGCACGGGACATTTTGCCAGGTGAACAGTATAAGTGAGGAGAGAGTGTTCCCCTCATGGTTTAACACGCACGGGACATGTTACCAGGTGAACAGTATAAGTGAGGAGAGTGTGTTCCCCTGATGGTTTAACACGCACGGGACATGTTACCAGGTGAACAGTATAAGTGAGGAGAGTGTGTTCCCCTGATGCTTTAATATACACAGGACATGATACCAGGTGAACAGTATAAGTGAGGAGTGAGTATTCCGCTCATGGTTTAACACGCACGGGACATGTTACCAGGTGAACAGTATAAGTGAGGAGAGTGTGTTCCCCTGATGGTTTAACACGCACGGGCCATGTTACCAGGTGAACAGTATAAGAGAGGAGAGTGTGTTCCCCTGATGCTTTAATATACACAGGACATGATACCAGGTGAACAGTATAAGTGAGGAGAGAGTGTTCCCCTCATGGTTTAACACGCACGGGACATGATACCAGGTGAACAGTATAAGTGAGGAGAACGTGTTCTCCTGATGGTTTAATATGCACGGGACATGTTACCAGGTGAAAAGTATAAGTGAGGAGAGTGTGTTCCCCTGATTGTTTAATACGCACTGGACATGTTACCAGGTGAACAGTATAAGTGAGGAGTGTCTGTTCCCCTGATTCTTTAATTCTCACGGGACATGTTACCAGGTGAACAGTATAAGTGAGGAGAGTGTGTTCCCCTGATTTTTAATACGCACTGGACATGTTACCAGGTGAACAGTATAAGTGAGGAGAGTGTGTTCCCCTGATGGTTTAATACGCACGGGACATATTACCAGGTGAACAGTATAAGTGAGGAGAGTGTGTTCCCCTGATGGTTTAATACGCACGGGACATGTTACCAGGTGAACAGTATAAGTGAGGAGAGTGAGTTCCCCTGATGGTTTAATACGCACGGGACATGTTACCAGGTGAACAGTATAAGTGAGGAGAGTGAGTTCCCCTGATGGTTTAATCTCCACAGGACATTTAACCAAGTGAACTGTATAAGTGAGGAGAACGTGTTCCCCTGATTGTTTAATTCTCACGGGACATGTTACCAGGTGAACAGTATAAGTGAGGAGAGTGTGTTCCCCTGATTGTTTAATACACACAGGACATTTAACCAAGTGAACAGTACAAGTGAGGAGAGTGTGTTCCCCTGATTGTTTAATACACACAGGACATTTAACCAAGTGAACAGTATAAGTGAGGAGAACGTGTTCCCCTGATGGTTTAATACGCACGGGACATCTTACCAGGTGAACAGTATATGTGAAGAGAGTGTGTTCCCCTGATGGTCTAATATACACGGGACATGTTACCAGGTGAACAGTATATGTGAAGAGAGTGTGTTCCCCTGATGGTCTAATATACACGGGACATGTTACCAGGTGAACAGTATATGTGAGGAGAGTGTGTTCCCCTGATTGTTTAATACGCACAGGACATTTTACCATGTGAACAGTATAAGTGAGGAGAGTGTGTTCCCCTGATGGTTTAATACACACAGGACATTTTACCAGGTGAACAGTATATTTGAAGAGAGTGTGTTCCCCTGATTGTTTAATATACACGGGACATGTAACCAATTGAACAGTATCTGTGAGGAGAGTGTGTTCCCCTGATTGTTTAATATACACGGGACATGTCATCAGGTGAACAGTATAAGTGAGCAGAATGTGTTCCCCTGATGGCTTAATATGCACGGGACATGTTACCAGATGAACAGTATAAGTGAGGAGAGTGTGTTCCCCTGATTGTTTAATATACCCGGGACATGTCATCAGGTGAACAGTGTAAGTGAGAAGAGTGTGTTCCCCTGATGGTTTAATCCGCACGGGACATGTTACCAGGTGAACAGTGTAATGAGGAGAGTGAGTTCCCCTGATGGTTTAATACAAACAGGACATGTCACCAGCCAGGTGAACAGTATAAGTGAGGAGTGAGTGTTCCCCTCATGGTTTAACACGCACGGGACATGTTACCAGGTGAACAGTATAAGTGAGGAGAGTGAGTTCCCATGATGGTTTAACTTACACGGGACATGTTACCAGGTGAACAGTATAAGTGAGGAGTGTGTGTTCCCCTGATTGTTTAATATACACGGGACATGTTACCAGGTGAACAGTATAATTGAGGAGTGTGTGTTCCCCTGATTGTTTAATACACACGGGACATGTTACCAGGTGAACAGTATAAGTGAGGAGAGTGTGTTCCCCTGATTGTTTAATACACACGGGACATGTTACCAGGTGAACAGTAGCAGTGAGGAGAGTGTGTTCCCTTGATGGTTTAACATGTACGGGACATGTTACCAGGTGAAGAGTATAAGTGAGGAGAGAGTGTTCCCCTCATGGTTTAACACGCACGGGACATGTTACCAGGTGAACAGTATAAGTGAGGAGAGTGTGTTCCCCTGATGGTTTAACACGCACGGGACATGTTACCAGGTGAACAGTATAAGTGAGGAGAGTGTGCTCCCCTGATGCTTTAATATACACAGGACATGATACCAGGTGAACAGTATAAGTGAGGAGAGAGTGTTCCCCTCATGGTTTAACACGCACGGGACATGATACCAGGTGAACAGTATAAGTGAGGAGAACGTGTTCCCCTGATGGTTTAATATGCACGGGACATGTTACCAGGTGAGAAGTTTAAGTGAGGAGAGTGTGTTCCGCTGATGGTTTAATACTGACGGGACATGTTACCAGCTGAACAGTATATGTGAGGAGAGTGTGTCCCCTGATGGTTTAATACGCATGGGACATTTCACCAAGTGAACTGTATAAGTGAGGGGAGTGTTTTCCCCTGATGGTTAATGCACACAGGACATGTTACCAGGTGAACAGTATATCTGAAGAGAGTGTGTTCCACTGATGGTTTAATACTGAGGGGACATGTTACCAGATGAACAGTATAAGTGAGGAGAGCGTGTTCCCCTGATGGTTTAATATACAGGGGACATGTTACCAGTTGAATAGTATAAGTGAGGAGAGTGCTTTCCCCTCATGGTTTAATATACACAGGACATGTTACCAGGTGAACAGTATAAGTGAGGAGATTGTGTTCCCCTGATTGTTTAATATACATGGGACATGTTACCAGTTGAACAGTATAAGTGAGGAGAGTGTGTTCCCCTGATGGTTTAATATACACGGGACATGTTACCAGTTGAACAGTATAAGTGAGGAGAGTGTGTTCCCCTGATGGTTTAACACGCACGGGCCATGTTACCAGGTGAACAGTATAAGTGAGGAGAGTGTGTTCCCCTGATGCTTTAATGTACACAGGACATGATACCAGGTGAACAGTATAAGTGAGGAGAGAGTGTTCCCCTCATGGTTTAACACGCACGGGACATGATACCAGGTGAACAGTATAAGTGAGGAGAACCTGTTCCCCTGATGGTTTAATATGCACGGGACATGTTACCAGGTGAAAAGTAAAAGTGAGGAGTGTCTGTTCCCCTGATTCTTTAATTCTCACGGGACATGTTACCAGGTGAACAGTATAAGTGAGGAGAGTGTGTTCCCCTGATTGTTTAATACGCACGGGACATGTTACCAGGTGAACAGTATAAGTGAGGAGAGTGAGTTCCCCTGATGGTTTAATACGCACGGGACATGTTACCAGGTGAACAGTATAAGTGAGGAGAGTGAGTTCCCCTGATGGTTTAATATACACAGGACATTTAACCAAGTGAACTGTATAAGTGAGGAGAACGTGTTCCCCTGATGGTTTAATTCTCACGGGACATGTTACCAGGTGAACAGTATAAGTGAGGAGAGTGTGTTCCCCTGATGGTTTAATATACAAGAAACATGATACCAGGTGAACAGTATAAGTGAGGAGAACGTGTTCCCCTGATGGTTTAATATACACGGGACATGTTACCAGGTGAACAGTATAAGTGAGGAGAGTGTGTTCCCCTGATGGTTTAATACACACAGGACATTTTACCAGGTGAACAGTATATGTGAAGAGAGTGTGTTCCCCTGATTGTTTAATACGCACAGGACATGATACCAGTTGAACAGTATAAGTGAGGAGAGTGAGTTCCCCTGATTGTTTAATATACACGGGACATATCATCAGGTGAACAGTATAAGTGAGCAGAATGTGTTCCCCTGATGGCTTAATATGCACGGGAAATGTTACCAGATGAACAGTATAAGTGAGGAGAGTGTGTTCCCCTGATGGTTTAATATACATGGGACATGTTACCAGGTGAACAGTATAATTGAGGAGAGTGAGTTCCCCTGATTGTTTAATATACCCGGGACATGTCATCAGGTGAACAGTGTAAGTGAGGAGAGTGTGTTCCCCTGATGGTTTAATACGCACGGGACATGTTACCAGGTGAACAGTGTAATGAGGAGAGTGAGTTCCCCTGATGGTTTAATACAAACAGGACATGTCACAAGGTGAACAGTATAAGTGAGGAGTGAGTGTTCCCCTCATGGTTTAACACGCACGGGACATGTTACCAGGTGAACAGTATAAGTGAGGAGAGTGTGTTCCCCTGATTGTTTAATATACCCGGGACATGTTACCAGGTGAACAGTAGAAGTGAGGAGAGTGTGTTCCCCTGATGGTTTAACACGCACGGGACATGTTACCAGGTGAACAGTATAAGTGAGGATAGAGTGTTCCCCTCATGGTTTAACACGCACGGGACATGTTACCAGGTGAACAGTATAAGTGAGGAGAGTGTGTTCCCCTGATGGTTTAACACGCACGGGACATGTTACCAGGTGAACAGTATAAGTGAGGAGAGTGTGTTCCCCTGATGCTTTAATATACACAGGACATGATACCAGGTGAACAGTATAAGTGAGGAGAGAGTGTTCCGCTCATGGTTTAACACGCACGGGACATGTTACCAGGTGAACAGTATAAGTGAGGAGAGTGTGTTCCCCTGATGCTTTAATATACACAGGACATGATACCAGGTGAACAGTATAAGTGAGGAGAGAGTGTTCCCCTCATTGTTTAACACGCACGGGACATGATACCAGGTGAACAGTGTAAGTGAGGAGAACGTGTTCCCCTGATGGTTTAATATGCACGGGACATGTTACCAGGTGAAAAGTTTAAGTGAGGAGAGTGTGTTCCCCTGATGGTTTAATACTGACGGGACATGTTACCAGCTGAACAGTATATGTGAGGAGAGTGTGTCCCCTGATGGTTTAATACGCATGGGACATTTCACCAAGTGAAATGTATAAGTGAGGGGAGTGTGTTGCCCTGATGGTTTAATGCACACAGGACATGTTAACAGGTGAACAGCATAACTGAAGAGAGTGTCTTCCACTGATGGTTTAATACTGAGGGGACATGTTACCAGATGAACAGTATAAGTGAGGAGAGCGTGTTCCCCTGATGGTTTAATATACACGGGACATGTTACCAGTTGAATAGTATAAGTGAGGAGAGTGCTTTCCCCTCATGGTTTAATATACACAGGACATGTTACCAGGTGAACAGTATAAGTGAGGAGATTGTGTTCCCCTGATTGTTTAATATACATGGGACATGTTACCAGTTGAACAGTATAAGTGAGGAGAGTGTGTTCCCCTGATGGTTTAATATACACGGGACATGTTACCAGTTGAACAGTATAAGTGAGGAGAGTGCTTTCCCTTGATGGTTTAATATACACGGGACATGTTACCAGGTGAACAGTATCAGTGAGGAGAGTGTGTTCCCCTGATGGTTTAATATACACGGGACATGTTACCAGGTGAACAGTATTAGTGAGGAGAGTGTGTTCCCCTGCTGGTTTAATATACACGGGACATGTTACCAGGTGAACACTATAAGTGAGGAGAGCGTGTTCCCCTGATGGTTTAATACTGACGGGACATGTTACCAGATGAACAGTATAAGTGAGGAGAGTGTGTTCCCCTGATGGTTTAATACTGACGGGACATGTTACCAGGTGAACAGTATAAGTGAGGAGAGTGTGTTCCCCTGATTGTTTAATATACCCGGGACATGTTACCAGGTGAACAGTATAAGTGAGGAGAGTGAGTTCCCCTGATGGTTTAATACGCACGGGACATGTTACCAGGTGAACAGTATAAGTGAGGAGAGTGAGTTCCCCTGATGGTTTAATACACACGGGACATGTTACCAGGTGAACAGTATAAGTGAGGAGAGTGTGTTCCCCTGATGGTTTAATATACACAGGACATTTAACCAAGTGAACAGTATAAGTGAGGAGAGTGAGTTCCCCTGATGGTTTAATATACACTGGACATGTTACCAGGTGAACAGTATAAGTGAGGAGAACGTGTTCCCCTGATGGTTAATATACAAGAAACATGATACCAGGTGAAGAGTATAAGTGAGGAGTGTGTGTTCCCCTGATTGTTTAATTCTCACGGGACATGTTACCAGGTGAACAGTATAAGTGAGGAGAGTGTGTTCCCCTGATTGTTTAATTCTCACGGGACATGTTACCAGGTGAACAGTATAAGTGAGGAGAGTGTGTTCCCCTGATTGTTTAATACACACGGGACATTTAACCAAGTGAACAGTATAAGTGAGGAGAGTGTGTTCCCCTGATTGTTTAATACGCACTGGACATGTTACCAGGTGAAAAGTAGAAGTGAGGAGTGTGTGTTCCCCTGATTGTTTAATTCTCACGGGACATGTTACCAGGTGAACAGTATAAGTGAGGAGAGTGTGTTCCCCTGATTGTTTAATACACACGGGACATTTAACCAAGTGAACAGTATAAGTGAGGAGAGTGTGTTCCCCTGATTGTTTAATACGCACTGGACATGTTACCAGGTGAACAGTATAAGTGAGGAGAGTGTGTTCCCCTGATGGTTAATATACAAGAAACATGATACCAGGTGAAGAGTATAAGTGAGGAGAACGTGTTCCCATGATGGTTTAATATGCACGGGACATGCTACCAGGTGAACAGTATCTGTGAGGAGAGTGTTTTCCCCTGATTGTTTAATACGCACTGGACATGTTACCAGGTGAACAGTATAAGTGAGGAGAGTGTGTTCCCCTGATGGTTTAATATAGAAGAAACATGATACCAGGTGAACAGTATAAGTGAGGAGAGTGTGTTCCCCTGATGGTTTAATATACACGGGACATGTTACCAGGTGAACAGTATATGTGAAGAGAGTGTGTTCCCCTGATTGTTTAATATACATGGGACATGTAACCAAGTGAACAGTATCTGTGAGGAGAGTGTGTTCCCCTGATGGTTTAATATACACGGGACATGTTACTAGGTGAAAAGTATAAGTGAGGAGAGTGTGTTCCCCTGATTGTTTAATTCTCACGGGACATGTTACCAGGTGAACAGTATAAGTGATGAGAGAGTGTTCCCCTGATGGTTTAATATACACGGGACATGTTACTAGGTGAAAAGTATAAGTGAGGAGAGTGTGTTCCCCTGATTGTTTAATTCTCACGGGACATGTTACCAGGTGAGCAGTATAAGAGAGGAGAGTGTGTTCCCCTGATGGTTTAACACGCACGGGACGTGTCACCAGGTGAAGAGTAGAAGTGAGGAGAGTGTGTTCCCCTGATGGTCTAATATACACGGGACATGTTACCAGGTGAACAGTATATGTGAAGAGAGTGTGTTCCCCTGATTGTTTAATATACACGGGATATGTAACCAAGTGAACAGTATCTGTGAGGAGAGTGTGTTCCCCTGATTGTTTAATACACACAGGACATTTTACCAGGTGAACAGTATATGTGAAGAGAGTGTGTTCCCCTGATGGTTTAATATACACAGGACATGATACCAGGTGAACAGTATAAGTGAGGAGAGTGAGTTCCCCTGATTGTTTAATACACACAGGACATTTTACCAGGTGAACAGTATATGTGAAGAGAGTGTGTTCCCCTGATGGTTTAATATACACAGGACATGATACCAGGTGAACAGTATAAGTGAGGTGAGTGAGTTCCCCTGATTGTTTAATACACACGGGACATGTCACCAGGTGAACAGTATAAGTGAGCAGAATGTGTTCCCCTGATGGTTTAATATGCACGGGACATGTTACCAGATGAACAGTATAAGTGAGGAGAGTGTGTTTCCCTGATTGTTTAATATACACGGGACATGTTACCAGGTGAACAGTATAAGTGAGGAGAGTGTGTTCCCCTGATGGTTTAATATACACGGGACATGTTACCAGGTGAACAGTATAAGTGAGGAGAGTGCTTTCCCCTGATGGTTTAATATGCACAGGACATATTATCAGGTGAGCAGTATAAGTGAGGAGAGTGTGTTCCCTTGATGGTTTAATATACACGGGACATGTTACCAGGTGAACAGTATAAGTGAGGACAGTGTGTTCCCCTGAATGTTTAATATACACGGGACATGTTACCAGGTGAACAGTATAAGTGAGGAGAGTGTGTTCCCCTGATGGTTTAATATACACGGGACATGTTACCAGGTGAACAGTGTAAGTGAGGAGAGTGTGTTCCCCTGATGGTTTGATATACACGGGACATGTCACCAGGTGAAAGGTTTAAGTGAGGAGAGTGTGTTCCCCTGATGGTTTAATACTGACGGGACATGTTACCAGATGAACAGTATAAGTGAGGAGCTTGTGTTCCCCTGATGGTTTAATACTGACTGGACATGTTACCAGATGAACAGTATAAGTGAGGAGCTTGTGTTCCCATGATGGTTTAATACAGACGGGACATGTTACCAGACGAACAGTATAAGTGAGGAGAGTGTGTTCCCCTGATGGTTTAATACTGAGGGGACATGTTACCAGGTGAACAGTATAAGTGAGGAGAGTGTGTTCCCCTGATGGTTTAATACACACGGGACATGTTACCAGGTGAAAAGTATAAGTGAGGAGAGTGTGTTCCCCTGATGGTTTAATGTGCACGGATCATGTTACCAGGTGAACAGTATAAGTGAGGAGAGTGTGTTCCCCTGATGGTTTAATATACACGGGACATGTTACCAGATGAACAGTGTAAGTGAGGCGAGTGTGTTCCCCTGATGGTTTAATATACATGGGACATGTTACCAGGTGAACAGTGTAAGTGAGGAGAGTGTGTTCCCCTGATGGTTTAATACTGACGGGACATGTTACCAGATGAACAGTATAAGTCAGGAGCTTGTGTTCCCCTGATGGTTTAATACTGACGGGACATGTTACCAGCTGAACAGTACATGTGAGGAGAGTGTGTTCCCCTGATGGTTTAATACGCATGGGACATTTCACCAAGTGAACTGTATAAGTGAGGGGAGTGTGTTCCCCTGATGGTTTAATGCACAGAGGACATGTTACCAGGTGAACAGTATAACTGAAGAGAGTGTGTTCCACTGATGGTTTAATACTGAGGGGACATGTTACCAGATGAACAGTATAAGTGAGGAGAGCGTGTTCCCCTGATGGTTTAATATACACGGGACATGTTACCAGTTGAACAGTATAAGTGAGGAGAGTGCTTTGCCCGGATGGTTTAATATACACAGGACATGTTACCAGGTGAACAGTATAAGTGAGGAGAGTGTGTTCCCCTGATGGCTTAATATACACGGGACATGTTACCAGTTGAACAGTATAAGTGAGGAGAGTGTGTTCCCCTGATGGTTCAATATACACGGGACATGTTACCAGTTGAACAGTATAAGTGAGGAGAGTGCTTTCCCCGGATGGTTTAATATACACAGGACATGATACCAGGTGAACAGTATAAGTGAGGAGAGTGTGTTCCCCTGATGGTTTAATATACACGGGACATGTTACCAGGTGAACAGTATAAGTGAGGAGAGTGTGTTCCCCTGATGGCTTAATATACACGGGACATGTTACCAGGTGAACAGTATAAGTGAGGAGAGTGTGTTCCCCTGATGGTTAAATGCACACAGGACATGTTACCAAGTGAACAGTATAAGTGAGGAGAGCTTGTTCCCCTGATGGTTTAATATACACGTGACATGGTACCTTTTGAACAGTATAAGTGAGGAGAGTGTGTTCCCCTGATTGTTTAATACACACAGGACATGTTACCAGGTGAACAGTATAAGTGAGGAGAGTGTGTTCCCCTGATTGTTTAATACACACGGGACATGCTACCAGGTGAACAGTACAAGGGAGGAGAGTGTGTTCCCCTGATGGTTTAATACTGACGGGACATGTTACCAGATGAACAGTATAGTGAGGAGAGTGTGTTCATCTGATGGTTTAATATACATGGGACATGTTACCAGGTGAACAGTTTAAGAGAGAAGAGAGTGTTCCCCTGATGGTTTAATATACATGGGACATGTCACCAGGTGAACAGTATAAGTGAGGTGAGTGTTTTCCCCTGATTGTTTAATACGCACGGGACATGTTACCAGGTGAACAGTATAAGTGAGGAGAGTGTGTTCCCTTGATGGTTTAATATACACGTGACATTTCACCAGGTGAACAGTATAAGTGAGGTGAGTGTTTTCCCCTGATGGTTTAATATACACGGGACATGTCACCAGGTGAGCAGAATAAGTGAGGAGAGTGTGTTCCCCTGATTGTTTAATACGCACGGGACATGTTACCAGGTGAACAGTATAAGTGAGGAGAATGTTTTCCCCTGTTTGTTTCATGCACACGGGACATGTTACCAGGTGAACAGAATAAGTGAGGAGAGTGTGTTCCCCTGATGGTTTAATACTGACGTGATATGTTACCAGGTGAACAGTATAAGTGAGGAGAGTGTGTTCCCCTGATGGTTTAATATACACGGGACATGTTACCAGGTGAACAGTATAAGTGAGGAGAGTGTGTTCCCCTGATGGTGTAATATACACGGGACATGTTACCAGGTGAACAGAATAAGTGAGGAGAGTGTGTTCCCCTGATGGTTTAATACTGACGTGATATGTTACCAGGTGAACAGTATAAGTGAGGAGAGTGTGTTCCCCTGATGGTTTAATATACACGGGACATGTTACCAGGTGAAGAGTATAAGTGAGGAGAGTGTGTTCCCCTGATGGCTAATATACACGGGACAATCTACCAGATGAACAGTATAAGTGAGGAGAGTGTGTTCCCCTGATGGTTTAATATACACGGGACATGTTACCAGGTGAACAGTATAAGTGAGGAGAGTGTGTTCCCCTGATTGTTTAATACTGACGGGACATGTTACCAGGTGAACAGTATAAGTGAGGAGAGTGTGTTCCCCGATTGTTTAATATACACGGGACATGTTACCAGGTGAACAGTATAAGTGAGGAGAGTGTGTTCCCCTGATTGTTTAATACTGACGGGACATGTTACCAGGTGAACAGTATAAGTGAGGAGACTGTTTTCCCCTGATGGTTTAATATACACGGGACATGTTACCAGGTGAACAGTATAAGTGAGGAGAGTGTGTTCCCCTGATTGTTCAATGCACACGGGACATGTTTGCAGGTGAACAGTATAAGTGAGGAGAGTGTTTTCCCCTGATGGTTTAAGAGACACGGGACATGTTACCAGGTGAACAGTATAATTGAAGAGAGTGTGTTCCCCTGATGGTTTAATGCACACAGGACATGTTACCAGGTGAACAGTATAAGTGAGGAGAGTGTGTTCCCCTGATGGTTTAATATACACGGGACATGTTACCAGGTGAACGGTATAAGTGAGGAGAGTGTGTTCCCCTGATGGCTTAATATACAGGGGACATGTTACCAGGTGAACAGTATAAGTGAGGAGAGTGTGTTCCCCTGAATGCTTAATATACACGGGACATGTTGTCAAGTGAACAGTATTAGTGAGGAGATTGTGTTCCCCTGATGGTTTAATATACACGGGACATGTTTCCAGGTGAACAGAATAAGTGAGGAGAGTGTGTTCCCCTGATGGTTTAATACACACGGCACATGTTACCAGATGAACAGTATAAGTGAGGAGAGTGTGTTCCCCTAATTGTTTAATACACACGGGACATGTTACCAGGTGAACAGTATAAGTGAGGAGAGTGTCTTCCCCTGATGTTTTAATGTACACGGGAAATGTTACCAGGTGAACAGTATAAGTGAGCAGAGTGTGTTCCCCTGATGGTTTAATATACACAGGACATGTTACCAGGTGATCAGTATAAGTGAGGAGACTGTATTCCCCTGATTGTTCAATACACACGGGACATGTTACCAGGTGAACAGTATAAGTGAAGAGAGTGTGTTCCCCTGATTGTTCAATACACACGGGACATGTTACCAGATGAACAGTATAAGTGAGGAGAGGGTGTTCCCTGGATGGTTTAATACTGACGGGACATGTTACCAGATGAACTGTATAAGTGAGGAGAGTGTGTTCCCCTGATTGTTTAATACACACGGGACATGTTACCAGATGAACAGTATAAGTGAGAAGAGTGTGTTCCCCTGATTGTTTAATACTGACGTGATATGTTACCAGATGAACAGTATAAGTGAGGAGAGTGTTTTCCCCTGTTTGTTTCATGCACACGGGACATGTCACCAGGTGAGCAGAATAAGTGAGGAGAGTGTGTTCCCCTGATTGTTTAATACGCACGGGACATGTTACCAGGTGAACAGTATAAGTGAGGAGAATGTTTTCCCCTGTTTGTTTCATGCACACGGGACATGTTACCAGGTGAACAGAATAAGTGAGGAGAGTGTGTTCCCCTGATGGTTTAATACTGACGTGATATGTTACCAGGTGAACAGTATAAGTGAGGAGTGTGTGTTCCCCTGATGGTTTAATATACACGGGACATGTTACCAGGTGAACAGTATAAGTGAGGAGAGTGTGTTCCCCTGATGGTTTAATATACACGGGACATGTTACCAGGTGAACAGAATAAGTGAGGAGAGTGTGTTCCCCTGATGGTTTAATACTGACGTGATATGTTACCAGGTGAACAGTATAAGTGAGGAGAGTGTGTTCCCCTGATGGTTTAATATACACGGGACATGTTACCAGGTGAACAGTATAAGTGAGGAGAGTGTGTTCCCCTGATGGCTAATATACACGGGACAATCTACCAGATGAACAGTATAAGTGAGGAGAGTGTGTTCCCCTGATGGTTTAATATACACGGGACATGTTACCAGGTGAACAGTATAAGTGAGGAGAGTGTGTTCCCCTGATTGTTTAATACTGACGGGACATGTTACCAGGTGAACAGTATAAGTGAGGAGAGTGTGTTCCCCTGATTGTTTAATATACACGGGACATGTTACCAGGTGAACAGTATAAGTGAGGAGCGTGTGTTCCCCTGATTGTTTAATACTGACGGGACATGTTACCAGGTGAACAGTATAAGTGAGGAGACTGTTTTCCCCTGATGGTTTAATATACACGGGACATGTTACCAGGTGAACAGTATAAGTGAGGAGAGTGTGTTCCCCTGATTGTTCAATGCACACGGGACATGTTTGCAGGTGAACAGTATAAGTGAGGAGAGTGTTTTCCCCTGATGGTTTAAGAGACACGGGACATGTTACCAGGTGAACAGTATAATTGAAGAGAGTGTGTTCCCCTGATGGTTTAATGCACACAGGACATGTTACCAGGTGAACAGTATAAGTGAGGAGAGTGTGTTCCCCTGATGGTTTAATATACACGGGACATGTTACCAGGTGAACGGTATAAGTGAGGAGAGTGTGTTCCCCTGATGGCTTAATATACAGGGGACATGTTACCAGGTGAACAGTATAAGTGAGGAGAGTGTGTTCCCCTGAATGCTTAATATAGACGGGACATGTTGTCAAGTGAACAGTATTAGTGAGGAGATTGTGTTCCCCTGATGGTTTAATATACACGGGACATGTTTCCAGGTGAACAGAATAAGTGAGGAGAGTGTGTTCCCCTGATGGTTTAATACACACGGGACATGTTACCAGATGAACAGTATAAGTGAGGAGAGTGTGTTCCCCTAATTGTTTAATACACACGGGACATGTTACCATGTGAACAGTATAAGTGAGGAGAGTGTCTTCCCCTGATGTTTTAATGTACACGGGAAATGTTACCAGGTGAACAGTATAAGTGAGCAGAGTGTGTTCCCCTGATGGTTTAATATACACAGGACATGTTACCAGGTGATCAGTATAAGTGAGGAGAGTGTATTCCCCTGATTGTTCAATACACACGGGACATGTTACCAGGTGAACAGTATAAGTGAAGAGAGTGTGTTCCCCTGATTGTTCAATACACACGGGACATGTTACCAGATGAACAGTATAAGTGAGGAGAGGGTGTTCCCCTGATTGTTTAATATACACGGGACAATCTACCAGATGAACAGTATAAGTGAGGAGGGTGTGTTCCCCTGCTGGTTTAATACTGACGGGACATGTTACCAGTTGAACAGTATAAGTGAGGAGAGTGTGTTCCCCTGATGGCTTAATTTACACGGGACATGTTACCAGGTGAACAGTATAAGTGAGGAGAGTGTGTTCCCTGGATGGTTTAATACTGACGGGACATGTTACCAGATGAACTGTATAAGTGAGGAGAGTGTGTTCCCCTGATTGTTTAATACACACGGGACATGTTACCAGATGAACAGTATAAGTGAGGAGAGTGTGTTCCCCTGATTGTTTAATACTGACGTGATATGTTACCAGATGAACAGTATAAGTGAGGAGAGTGTGTTCCCCTGATGGTTTAATACACACAGGCATGTTACCAGGTGAACTGTATAAGTGAGGAGCGTGTGTTCCCCTGATGGTTTAATACACACAGGACATGTTACCAGGTGAACAGTATAAGTGAGGAGAGTGTGTTCCCCAGATTGTTTAATACTGACGGGACATGTTACCAGATGAACAGTATAAGTGAGGAGAGTGTGTTCCCCTGATGGTTGAATACACACAGGACATGTTACCAGGTGAACAGTATAAGTGAGGAGAGTGTGTTCCCTTATTGTTTAATACACCACGGGACATGTTACCAGGTGAACAGTATAAGTAAGGAGAGTGTGTTCCCCTGATGGTATAATATACACGGGACATGTTACCAGGTGAACAGTATAAGTGAGGAGAGTGTGTTCCCCTTATTGTTTAATACACACGGGACATGTTACCAGGTGAACAGTATAAGTGAGGAGAGTGTCTTCCCCTGATGTTTTAATGTACACGGGAAATGTTACCAGGTGAACAGTATAAGTGAGGAGAGTGTGTTCCCCTAATTGTTTAATACACACGGGACATGTTACCAGGTGAACAGTATAAGTGAGGAGAGTGTCTTCCCCTGATGTTTTAATGTACACGGGAAATGTTACCAGGTGAACAGTATAAGTGAGCAGAGTGTGTTCCCCTGATGGTTTAATATACACAGGACATGTTACCAGGTGATCAGTATAAGTGAGGAGAGTGTATTCCCCTGATTGTTCAATACACACGGGACATGTTACCAGGTGAACAGTATAAGTGAAGAGAGTGTGTTCCCCTGATTGTTCAATACACACGGGACATGTTACCAGATGAACAGTATAAGTGAGGAGAGGGTGTTCCCCTGATTGTTTAATATACACGGGACAATCTACCAGATGAACAGTATAAGTGAGGAGAGTGTGTTCCCCTGATGGTTTAATACTGACGGGACATGTTACCAGTTGAACAGTATAAGTGAGGAGAGTGTGTTCCCCTGATGGCTTAATTTACACGGGACATGTTACCAGGTGAACAGTATAAGTGAGGAGAGTGTGTTCCCTGGATGGTTTAATACTGACGGGACATGTTACCAGATGAACTGTATAAGTGAGGAGAGTGTGTTCCCCTGATTGCTTAATACACACTTGACATGTTACCAGATGAACAGTATAAGTGAGGAGAGTGTGTTCCCCTGATTGTTTAATACTGACGTGATATGTTACCAGATGAACAGTATAAGTGAGGAGAGTGTTTTCCCCTGTTTGTTTCATGCACACGGGACATGTCACCAGGTGAGCAGAATAAGATAGGAGAGTGTGTTCCCCTGATTGTTTAATACGCACGGGACATGTTACCAGGTGAACAGTATAAGTGAGGAGAATGTTTTCCCCTGTTTGTTTCATGCACACGGGACATGTTACCAGGTGAACAGAATAAGTGAGGAGAGTGTGTTCCCCTGATGGTTTAATACTGACGTGATATGTTACCAGGTGAACAGTATAAGTGAGGAGAGTGTGTTCCCCTGATGGTTTAATATACACGGGACATGTTACCAGGTGAACAGTATAAGTGAGGAGAGTGTGTTCCCCTGATGGTTTAATATACACGGGACATGTTACCAGGTGAACAGAATAAGTGAGGAGAATGTTTTCCCCTGTTTGTTTCATGCACACGGGACATGTTACCAGGTGAACAGAATAAGTGAGGAGAGTGTGTTCCCCTGATTGTTTAATACACACGGGACATGTTACCAGATGAACAGTATAAGTGAGGAGAGTGTGTTCCCCTGATTGTTTAATACTGACGTGATATGTTACCAGATGAACAGTATAAGTGAGGAGAGTGTGTTCCCCTGATGGTTTAATACACACAGGACATGTTACCAGGTGAACTGTATAAGTGAGGAGCGTGTGTTCCCCTGATGGTTTAATACACACAGGACATGTTACCAGGTGAACAGTATAAGTGAGGAGAGTGTGTTCCCCTGATTGTTTAATACTGACGGGACATGTTACCAGATGAACAGTATAAGTGAGGAGAGTGTGTTCCCCTGATGGTTGAATACACACAGGACATGTTACCAGGTGAACAGTATAAGTGAGGAGAGTGTGTTCCCTTATTGTTTAATACACCACGGGACATGTTACCAGGTGAACAGTATAAGTAAGGAGAGTGTGTTCCCCTGATGGTATAATATACACGGGACATGTTACCAGGTGAACAGTATAAGTGAGGAGAGTGTGTTCCCCTTATTGTTTAATACACACGGGACATGTTACCAGGTGAACAGTATAAGTGAGGAGAGTGTCTTCCCCTGATGTTTTAATGTACACGGGAAATGTTACCAGGTGAACAGTATAAGTGAGGAGAGTGTGTTCCCCTAATTGTTTAATACACACGGGACATGTTACCAGGTGAACAGTATAAGTGAGGAGAGTGTCTTCCCCTGATGTTTTAATGTACACGGGAAATGTTACCAGGTGAACAGTATAAGTGAGCAGAGTGTGTTCCCCTGATGGTTTAATATACACAGGACATGTTACCAGGTGATCAGTATAAGTGAGGAGAGTGTATTCCCCTGATTGTTCAATACACACGGGACATGTTACCAGGTGAACAGTATAAGTGAAGAGAGTGTGTTCCCCTGATTGTTCAATACACACGGGACATGTTACCAGATGAACAGTATAAGTGAGGAGAGGGTGTTCCCCTGATTGTTTAATATACACGGGACAATCTACCAGATGAACAGTATAAGTGAGGAGAGTGTGTTCCCCTGATGGTTTAATACTGACGGGACATGTTACCAGTTGAACAGTATAAGTGAGGAGAGTGTGTTCCCCTGATGGCTTAATTTACACGGGACATGTTACCAGGTGAACAGTATAAGTGAGGAGAGTGTGTTCCCTGGATGGTTTAATACTGACGGGACATGTTACCAGATGAACTGTATAAGTGAGGAGAGTGTGTTCCCCTGATTGTTTAATACACACGGGACATGTTACCAGATGAACAGTATAAGTGAGGAGAGTGTGTTCCCCTGATTGTTTAATACTGACGTGATATGTTACCAGATGAACAGTATAAGTGAGGAGAGTGTTTTCCCCTGTTTGTTTCATGCACACGGGACATGTCACCAGGTGAGCAGAATAAGTGAGGAGAGTGTGTTCCCTTATTGTTTAATACACCACGGGACATGTTACCAGGTGAACAGTATAAGTGAGGAGAGTGTGTTCCCCTGATGGTTTAATATACACGGGACATGTTACCAGGTGAACGGTATAAGTGAGGAGAGTGTGTTCCCCTGATGGCTTAATATACAGGGGACATGTTACCAGGTGAACAGTATAAGTGAGGAGAGTGTGTTCCCCTGAATGCTTAATATACACGGGACATGTTGTCAAGTGAACAGTATTAGTGAGGAGATTGTGTTCCCCTGATGGTTTAATATACACGGGACATGTTTCCAGGTGAACAGAATAAGTGAGGAGAGTGTGTTCCCCTGATGGTTTAATACACACGGCACATGTTACCAGATGAACAGTATAAGTGAGGAGAGTGTGTTCCCCTAATTGTTTAATACACACGGGACATGTTACCAGGTGAACAGTATAAGTGAGGAGAGTGTCTTCCCCTGATGTTTTAATGTACACGGGAAATGTTACCAGGTGAACAGTATAAGTGAGCAGAGTGTGTTCCCCTGATGGTTTAATATACACAGGACATGTTACCAGGTGATCAGTATAAGTGAGGAGACTGTATTCCCCTGATTGTTCAATACACACGGGACATGTTACCAGGTGAACAGTATAAGTGAAGAGAGTGTGTTCCCCTGATTGTTCAATACACACGGGACATGTTACCAGATGAACAGTATAAGTGAGGAGAGGGTGTTCCCCTGATTGTTTAATATACACGGGACAATCTACCAGATGAACAGTATAAGTGAGGAGAGTGTGTTCCCCTGATGGTTTAATACTGACGGGACATGTTACCAGTTGAACAGTATAAGTGAGGAGACTGTGTTCCCTGGATGGTTTAATACTGACGGGACATGTTACCAGATGAACTGTATAAGTGAGGAGAGTGTGTTCCCCTGATTGTTTAATACACACGGGACATGTTACCAGATGAACAGTATAAGTGAGAAGAGTGTGTTCCCCTGATTGTTTAATACTGACGTGATATGTTACCAGATGAACAGTATAAGTGAGGAGAGTGTTTTCCCCTGTTTGTTTCATGCACACGGGACATGTCACCAGGTGAGCAGAATAAGTGAGGAGAGTGTGTTCCCCTGATTGTTTAATACGCACGGGACATGTTACCAGGTGAACAGTATAAGTGAGGAGAATGTTTTCCCCTGTTTGTTTCATGCACACGGGACATGTTACCAGGTGAACAGAATAAGTGAGGAGAGTGTGTTCCCCTGATGGTTTAATACTGACGTGATATGTTACCAGGTGAACAGTATAAGTGAGGAGAGTGTGTTCCCCTGATGGTTTAATATACACGGGACATGTTACCAGGTGAACAGTATAAGTGAGGAGAGTGTGTTCCCCTGATGGTTTAATATACACGGGACATGTTACCAGGTGAACAGAATAAGTGAGGAGAGTGTGTTCCCCTGATGGTTTAATACTGACGTGATATGTTACCAGGTGAACAGTATAAGTGAGGAGAGTGTGTTCCCCTGATGGTTTAATATACACGGGACATGTTACCAGGTGAACAGTATAAGTGAGGAGAGTGTGTTCCCCTGATGGCTAATATACACGGGACAATCTACCAGATGAACAGTATAAGTGAGGAGAGTGTGTTCCCCTGATGGTTTAATATACACGGGACATGTTACCAGGTGAACAGTATAAGTGAGGAGAGTGTGTTCCCCTGATTGTTTAATACTGACGGGACATGTTACCAGGTGAACAGTATAAGTGAGGAGAGTGTGTTCCCCTGATTGTTTAATATACACGGGACATGTTACCAGGTGAACAGTATAAGTGAGGAGCGTGTGTTCCCCTGATTGTTTAATACTGACGGGACATGTTACCAGGTGAACAGTATAAGTGAGGAGACTGTTTTCCCCTGATGGTTTAATATACACGGGACATGTTACCAGGTGAACAGTATAAGTGAGGAGAGTGTGTTCCCCTGATTGTTCAATGCACACGGGACATGTTTGCAGGTGAACAGTATAAGTGAGGAGAGTGTTTTCCCCTGATGGTTTAAGAGACACGGGACATGTTACCAGGTGAACAGTATAATTGAAGAGAGTGTGTTCCCCTGATGGTTTAATGCACACAGGACATGTTACCAGGTGAACAGTATAAGTGAGGAGAGTGTGTTCCCCTGATGGTTTAATATACACGGGACATGTTACCAGGTGAACGGTATAAGTGAGGAGAGTGTGTTCCCCTGATGGCTTAATATACAGGGGACATGTTACCAGGTGAACAGTATAAGTGAGGAGAGTGTGTTCCCCTGAATGCTTAATATAGACGGGACATGTTGTCAAGTGAACAGTATTAGTGAGGAGATTGTGTTCCCCTGATGGTTTAATATACACGGGACATGTTTCCAGGTGAACAGAATAAGTGAGGAGAGTGTGTTCCCCTGATGGTTTAATACACACGGGACATGTTACCATGTGAACAGTATAAGTGAGGAGAGTGTCTTCCCCTGATGTTTTAATGTACACGGGAAATGTTACCAGGTGAACAGTATAAGTGAGCAGAGTGTGTTCCCCTGATGGTTTAATATACACAGGACATGTTACCAGGTGATCAGTATAAGTGAGGAGAGTGTATTCCCCTGATTGTTCAATACACACGGGACATGTTACCAGGTGAACAGTATAAGTGAAGAGAGTGTGTTCCCCTGATTGTTCAATACACACGGGACATGTTACCAGATGAACAGTATAAGTGAGGAGAGGGTGTTCCCCTGATTGTTTAATATACACGGGACAATCTACCAGATGAACAGTATAAGTGAGGAGAGTGTGTTCCCCTGCTGGTTTAATACTGACGGGACATGTTACCAGTTGAACAGTATAAGTGAGGAGAGTGTGTTCCCCTGATGGCTTAATTTACACGGGACATGTTACCAGGTGAACAGTATAAGTGAGGAGAGTGTGTTCCCTGGATGGTTTAATACTGACGGGACATGTTACCAGATGAACTGTATAAGTGAGGAGAGTGTGTTCCCCTGATTGTTTAATACACACGGGACATGTTACCAGATGAACAGTATAAGTGAGGAGAGTGTGTTCCCCTGATTGTTTAATACTGACGTGATATGTTACCAGATGAACAGTATAAGTGAGGAGAGTGTGTTCCCCTGATGGTTTAATACACACAGGCATGTTACCAGGTGAACTGTATAAGTGAGGAGCGTGTGTTCCCCTGATGGTTTAATACACACAGGACATGTTACCAGGTGAACAGTATAAGTGAGGAGAGTGTGTTCCCCAGATTGTTTAATACTGACGGGACATGTTACCAGATGAACAGTATAAGTGAGGAGAGTGTGTTCCCCTGATGGTTGAATACACACAGGACATGTTACCAGGTGAACAGTATAAGTGAGGAGAGTGTGTTCCCTTATTGTTTAATACACCACGGGACATGTTACCAGGTGAACAGTATAAGTAAGGAGAGTGTGTTCCCCTGATGGTATAATATACACGGGACATGTTACCAGGTGAACAGTATAAGTGAGGAGAGTGTGTTCCCCTTATTGTTTAATACACACGGGACATGTTACCAGGTGAACAGTATAAGTGAGGAGAGTGTCTTCCCCTGATGTTTTAATGTACACGGGAAATGTTACCAGGTGAACAGTATAAGTGAGGAGAGTGTGTTCCCCTAATTGTTTAATACACACGGGACATGTTACCAGGTGAACAGTATAAGTGAGGAGAGTGTCTTCCCCTGATGTTTTAATGTACACGGGAAATGTTACCAGGTGAACAGTATAAGTGAGCAGAGTGTGTTCCCCTGATGGTTTAATATACACAGGACATGTTACCAGGTGATCAGTATAAGTGAGGAGAGTGTATTCCCCTGATTGTTCAATACACACGGGACATGTTACCAGGTGAACAGTATAAGTGAAGAGAGTGTGTTCCCCTGATTGTTCAATACACACGGGACATGTTACCAGATGAACAGTATAAGTGAGGAGAGGGTGTTCCCCTGATTGTTTAATATACACGGGACAATCTACCAGATGAACAGTATAAGTGAGGAGAGTGTGTTCCCCTGATGGTTTAATACTGACGGGACATGTTACCAGTTGAACAGTATAAGTGAGGAGAGTGTGTTCCCCTGATGGCTTAATTTACACGGGACATGTTACCAGCTAAACAGTATAAGTGAGGAGAGTGTGTTCCCTGGATGGTTTAATACTGACGGGACATGTTACCAGATGAACTGTATAAGTGAGGAGAGTGTGTTCCCCTGATTGTTTAATACACACGGGACATGTTACCAGATGAACAGTATAAGTGAGGAGAGTGTGTTCCCCTGATTGTTTAATACTGACGTGATATGTTACCAGATGAACAGTATAAGTGAGGAGAGTGTTTTCCCCTGTTTGTTTCATGCACACGGGACATGTCACCAGGTGAGCAGAATAAGATAGGAGAGTGTGTTCCCCTGATTGTTTAATACGCACGGGACATGTTACCAGGTGAACAGTATAAGTGAGGAGAATGTTTTCCCCTGTTTGTTTCATGCACACGGGACATGTTACCAGGTGAACAGAATAAGTGAGGAGAGTGTGTTCCCCTGATGGTTTAATACTGACGTGATATGTTACCAGGTGAACAGTATAAGTGAGGAGAGTGTGTTCCCCTGATGGTTTAATATACACGGGACATGTTACCAGGTGAACAGTATAAGTGAGGAGAGTGTGTTCCCCTGATGGTTTAATATACACGGGACATGTTACCAGGTGAACAGAATAAGTGAGGAGAATGTTTTCCCCTGTTTGTTTCATGCACACGGGACATGTTACCAGGTGAACAGAATAAGCGAGGAGAGTGTGTTCCCCTGATTGTTTAATACACACGGGACATGTTACCAGATGAACAGTATAAGTGAGGAGAGTGTGTTCCCCTGATTGTTTAATACTGACGTGATATGTTACCAGATGAACAGTATAAGTGAGGAGAGTGTGTTCCCCTGATGGTTTAATACACACAGGACATGTTACCAGGTGAACTGTATAAGTGAGGAGCGTGTGTTCCCCTGATGGTTTAATACACACAGGACATGTTACCAGGTGAACAGTATAAGTGAGGAGAGTGTGTTCCCCTGATTGTTTAATACTGACGGGACATGTTACCAGATGAACAGTATAAGTGAGGAGAGTGTGTTCCCCTGATGGTTGAATACACACAGGACATGTTACCAGGTGAACAGTATAAGTGAGGAGAGTGTGTTCCCTTATTGTTTAATACACCACGGGACATGTTACCAGGTGAACAGTATAAGTAAGGAGAGTGTGTTCCCCTGATGGTATAATATACACGGGACATGTTACCAGGTGAACAGTATAAGTGAGGAGAGTGTGTTCCCCTTATTGTTTAATACACACGGGACATGTTACCAGGTGAACAGTATAAGTGAGGAGAGTGTCTTCCCCTGATGTTTTAATGTACACGGGAAATGTTACCAGGTGAACAGTATAAGTGAGGAGAGTGTGTTCCCCTAATTGTTTAATACACACGGGACATGTTACCAGGTGAACAGTATAAGTGAGGAGAGTGTCTTCCCCTGATGTTTTAATGTACACGGGAAATGTTACCAGGTGAACAGTATAAGTGAGCAGAGTGTGTTCCCCTGATGGTTTAATATACACAGGACATGTTACCAGGTGATCAGTATAAGTGAGGAGAGTGTATTCCCCTGATTGTTCAATACACACGGGACATGTTACCAGGTGAACAGTATAAGTGAAGAGAGTGTGTTCCCCTGATTGTTCAATACACACGGGACATGTTACCAGATGAACAGTATAAGTGAGGAGAGGGTGTTCCCCTGATTGTTTAATATACACGGGACAATCTACCAGATGAACAGTATAAGTGAGGAGAGTGTGTTCCCCTGATGGTTTAATACTGACGGGACATGTTACCAGTTGAACAGTATAAGTGAGGAGAGTGTGTTCCCCTGATGGCTTAATTTACACGGGACATGTTACCAGGTGAACAGTATAAGTGAGGAGAGTGTGTTCCCTGGATGGTTTAATACTGACGGGACATGTTACCAGATGAACTGTATAAGTGAGGAGAGTGTGTTCCCCTGACTGTTTAATACACACGGGACATGTTACCAGATGAACAGTATAAGTGAGGAGAGTGTGTTCCCCTGATTGTTTAATACTGACGTGATATGTTACCAGATGAACAGTATAAGTGAGGAGAGTGTTTTCCCCTGTTTGTTTCATGCACACGGGACATGTCACCAGGTGAGCAGAATAAGTGAGGAGAGTGTGTTCCCCTGATTGTTTAATACGCACGGGACATGTTACCAGGTGAACAGTATAAGTGAGGAGAATGTTTTCCCCTGTTTGTTTCATGCACACGGGACATGTTACCAGGTGAACAGAATAAGTGAGGAGAGTGTGTTCCCCTGATGGTTTAATACTGACGTGATATGTTACCAGGTGAACAGTATAAGTGAGGAGAGTGTGTTCCCCTGATGGTTTAATATACACGGGACATGTTACCAGGTGAACAGTATAAGTGAGGAGAGTGTGTTCCCCTGATGGTTTAATATACACGGGACATGTTACCAGGTGAACAGAATAAGTGAGGAGAGTGTGTTCCCCTGATGGTTTAATACTGACGTGATATGTTACCAGGTGAACAGTATAAGTGAGGAGAGTGTGTTCCCCTGATGGTTTAATATACACGGGACATGTTACCAGGTGAACAGTATAAGTGAGGAGAGTGTGTTCCCCTGATGGCTAATATACACGGGACAATCTACCAGATGAACAGTATAAGTGAGGAGAGTGTGTTCCCCTGATGGTGTAATATACACGGGACATGTTACCAGGTGAACAGTATAAGTGAGGAGAGTGTGTTCCCCTGATTGTTTAATACTGACGGGACATGTTACCAGGTGAACAGTATAAGTGAGGAGAGTGTGTTCCCCTGATTGTTTAATATACACGGGACATGTTACCAGGTGAACAGTATAAGTGAGGAGAGTGTGTTCCCCTGATTGTTTAATACTGACGGGACATGTTACCAGGTGAACAGTATAAGTGAGGAGACTGTTTTCCCCTGATGGTTTAATATACACGGGACATGTTACCAGGTGAACAGTATAAGTGAGGAGAGTGTGTTCCCCTGATTGTTCAATGCACACGGGACATGTTTGCAGGTGAACAGTATAAGTGAGGAGAGTGTTTTCCCCTGATGGTTTAAGAGACACTGGACATGTTACCAGGTGAACAGTATAATTGAAGAGAGTGTGTTCCCCTGATGGTTTAATGCACACAGGACATGTTACCAGGTGAACAGTATAAGTGAGGAGAGTGTGTTCCCCTGATGGTTTAATATACACGGGACATGTTACCAGGTGAACGGTATAAGTGAGGAGAGTGTGTTCCGCTGATGGCTTAATATACAGGGGACATGTTACCAGGTGAACAGTATAAGTGAGGAGAGTGTGTTCCCCTGAATGCTTAATATAGACGGGACATGTTGTCAAGTGAACAGTATTAGTGAGGAGATTGTGTTCCCCTGATGGTTTAATATACACGGGACATGTTTCCAGGTGAACAGAATAAGTGAGGAGAGTGTGTTCCCCTGATGGTTTAATACACACGGGACATGTTACCAGATGAACAGTATACGTGAGGAGAGTGTGTTCCCCTAATTGTTTAATACACACGTTACATGTTACCAGGTGAACAGTATAAGTGAGGAGAGTGTCTTCCCCTGATGTTTTAATGTACACGGGAAATGTTACCAGGTGAACAGTATAAGTGAGCAGAGTGTGTTCCCCTGATGGTTTAATATACACAGGACATGTTACCAGGTGATCAGTATAAGTGAGGAGAGTGTATTCCCCTGATTGTTCAATACACACGGGACATGTTACCAGGTGAACAGTATAAGTGAAGAGAGTGTGTTCCCCTGATTGTTCAATACACACGGGACATGTTACCAGATGAACAGTATAAGTGAGGAGAGGGTGTTCCCCTGATTGTTTAATATACACGGGACAATCTACCAGATGAACAGTATAAGTGAGGAGAGTGTGTTCCCCTGCTGGTTTAATACTGACGGGACATGTTACCAGTTGAACAGTATAAGTGAGGAGAGTGTGTTCCCCTGATGGCTTAATTTACACGGGACATGTTACCAGGTGAACAGTATAAGTGAGGAGAGTGTGTTCCCTGGATGGTTTAATACTGACGGGACATGTTACCAGATGAACTGTATAAGTGAGGAGAGTGTGTTCCCCTGATTGTTTAATACACACGGGACATGTTACCAGATGAACAGTATAAGTGAGGAGAGTGTGTTCCCCTGATTGTTTAAAACTGACGTGATATGTTACCAGATGAACAGTATAAGTGAGGAGAGTGTGTTCCCCTGATGGTTTAATACACACAGGACATGTTACCAGGTGAACAGTATAAGTGAGGAGCGTGTGTTCCCCTGATGGTTTAATACACACAGGACATGTTACCAGGTGAACAGTATAAGTGAGGAGAGTGTGTTCCCCTGATTGTTTAATACTGACGGGACATGTTACCAGATGAACAGTATAAGTGAGGAGAGTGTGTTCCCCTGATGGTTGAATACACACAGGACATGTTACCAGGTGAACAGTATAAGTGAGGAGAGTGTGTTCCCCTTATTGTTTAATACACCACGGGACATGTTACCAGGTGAACAGTATAAGTAAGGAGAGTGTGTTCCCCTGATGGTTTAATATACACGGGACATGTTACCAGGTGAACAGTATAAGTGAGGAGAGTGTGTTCGCCTGATTGTTTAATACACACGGGACATGTTACCAGGTGAACAGTATAAGTGAGGAGAGTGTGTTCCCCTGATGGTTTAATATACACGGGACATATTGCCAGGTGAACAGTATAAGTGAGGAGAGTGTGTTCCCCTGATGGTTTAATATGCATGGGACATGTTACCAGGTGAACAGTATAAGTGAGGAGACTGTGTGCCCCCGATGGTTTAATATACACGGGACATGTTACCAGGTGAACAGTATAAGTGAGGAGAGTGTGTTCCCCTGATGGTTTAATACTGACGTGATATGTTACCAGATGAATAGTATAAGTGAGGAGAGTGTGTTCCCCTGATGGTTTAATACACACGGGGCATGTTACCAGGTGAGCAGTATAAGTGAGGAGAGTGTGTTCCCCTGATTGTTTAATACACACGAGACATGTTACCAGGTGAACAGTATAAGTGAGGAGAGTGTGTTCCCCTGATTGTTTAATACACACGGGACATGTTACCAGATGAACAGTATAAGTGAGGAGAGTGTGTTCCCCTGATTGTTTAATACACACGGGACATGTTACCAGATGAACAGTATAAGTGAGGAGAGTGTGTTCCCCTGAATGTTTAATACACACGGGACATGTTACCAGGTGAACAGTATAAGTGAGGAGAGTGTGTTCCCCTGATTGTTTAATACACACGGGACATGTTACCAGGTGAACAGTAGAAGTGAGGAGAGTGTGTTCCCCTGATTGTTTAATACACACGGGACATGTTACCAGATGAACAGTATAAGTCAGGAGAGTGTGTTCCCCTGATTGTTTAATACACACAGGGCATGTTACCAGGTGAACAGTATAAGTGAGGAGAGCTTGTTCCCCTGATGGTTTATTACACACAGGGCATGTTACCAGGTGAACAGTATAAGTGAGGAGAGCTTGTTCCCCTAATGGCTTAATATACACGGGACATGTTACCAGGTGAACAGTATAAGTGAGGAGAGTGTGTTCCCCTGATTGTTTAATACACACTGGGCATGTTACCAGGTGAACAGTATAAGTGAGGAGAGTGTGTTCCCCTGATGGTTTAATACGCACGGGACATGTCACCAAGTCAACTGTATAAGTGAGGAGAGTGTGTTCCCCTGATGGTTTAATACACACGGGACATGTTACCAGGTGAACAGTATAAGTGAGGAGAGTGTGTTCCCCTGATTGTTTAATACACACAGGACATGTTACCAGGTGAACAGTATAAGTGAGGAGAGTGTGTTCCCCTGATGGTTTAATATGCATGGGACATGTTACCAGGTGAACAGTATAAGTGAGGAGAGTGTGTTCCCCTGATTGTTCAATGCACACGGGACATGTTACCAGGTGAACAGTATAAGTGAGGAGAGTGTGTTCCCCAGATTGTTTAATATACACGGGACATGTTACCAGGTGAACAGTATAAGTGAGGAGAGTGTGTTCCCCTGATTGTTCAATGCACACGGGACATGTTACCAGGTGAACAGTATAAGTGAGGAGAGTGTGTTCCCCAGATTGTTTAATATACACGGGACATGTTACCAGGTGAACAGTTTCAGTGAGGAGAGTGTGTTCCCCTGATTGTTTAATACACACAGGGCATGTTACCAGGTGAACAGTATAAGTGAGGAGAGTGTGTTCCCCTGATGGTTTAATACGCACGGGACATGTCACCAAGTCAACTGTATAAGTGAGGAGAGTGTGTTCCCCTGATGGTTTAATATACACGGGACATGTTACCAGGTGAACAGTATAAGTGAGGAGAGTGTGTTCCCCTGATTGTTTAATACACACGGAACATGTTACCAGGTGAACAGTATAAGTGAGGAGAGTGTGTTCCCCTGATTGTTTAATACACACGGGACGTGCTACCAGGTGAACAGTATAAGGGAGGAGAGTGTGTTCCCCTGATGGTTTAATACTGACGGGACATGTTACCAGGTGAACAGTATAAATGAGGAGAGTGTGTTCCCCTGATGGTTTAATATACACGGGACATGTTACCAGGTGAACAGTATAAGTGAGGAGAGTGTGTTCCCCTTATTGTTTAATACACACGGGACATGTTACCAGGTGAACAGTATAAGTGAGGAGAGTGTGTTCCCCTGATTGTTTAATAGACACGGGACATGTTACTAGGTGAACACTATAAGTGAGGAGAGTCTGTTCGCCTGATTGTTTAATACACACGGGACATGTTACCAGGTGAACAGTATAAGTGAGGAGAGTGTGTTCCCCTGATGGTTTAATATACACGGGACATATTGCCAGGTGAACAGTATAAGTGAGGAGAGTGTGTTCCCCTGATGGTTTAATACGCACGGGACATGTCACCAAGTCAACTGAATAAGTGAGGAGAGTGTGTTCCCCTGATGGTTTAATACACACGGGACATGTTACCAGGTGAACAGTATAAGTGAGGAGACTGTGTTCCCTTGATTGTTTAATACACACAGGACATGTTACCAGGTGAACAGTATAAGTGAGGAGAGTGTGTTCCCCTGATGGTTTAATATGCATGGGACATGTTACCAGGTGAACAGTATAAGTGAGGAGAGTGTGTTCCCCTGATTATTCAATGCACACGGGACATGTTACCAGGTGAACAGTATAAGTGAGGAGAGTGTGTTCCCCAGATTGTTTAATATACACGGGACATGTTACCAGGTGAACAGTATAAGTGAGGAGAGTGTGTTCCCCTGATTGTTCAATGCACACCGGACATGTTACCAGGTGAACAGTATAAGTGAGGAGAGTGTGTTCCCCAGATTGTTTAATATACACGGGACATGTTACCAGGTGAACAGTATAAGTGAGGAGAGTGTGTTCCCCTGATTGTTTAATACACACAGGGCATGTTACCAGGTGAAGAGTATAAGTGAGGAGAGTGTGTTCCCCTGATGGTTTAATACGCACGGGACATGTCACCAAGTCAACTGTATAAGTGAGGAGAGTGTGTTCCCCTGATTGTTTTATACAAACGGGACATGTTACCAGGTGAACAGTACAAGTGAGGAGAGTGTGTTCCCCTGATTGTTTAATATACACAGGACATGTTACCAGGTGAACAGTATAAGTGAGGAGAGTGTGTTCCCCTGATGGTTTAATATACACGGGACATGTTACCAGGTGAACAGTATAAGTGAGGAGAGTGTGTTCCCCTGATTGTTTAATACACACGGAACATGTTACCAGGTGAACAGTATAAGTGAGGAGAGTGTGTTCCCCTGATTGTTTAATACACTCGGGACGTGCTACCAGGTGAACAGTATAAGGGAGGAGAGTGTGTTCCCCTGATGGTTAAATACTGACGGGACATGTTACCAGATGAACAGTATAGTGAGGAGAGTGTGTTCATCTGATGGTTTAATATACACGGGACATGTTACCAGGTGAAAAGTGTAAGTGAGGAGATGGTGTTCCCCTGATGGTTTAATATACATGGGACATGTTACCAGGTGAACAGTATAAGTGAGGAGAGTGTGTTCCCCTGATTGTTTAATACACACGGGACATGCTACCAGGTGAACAGTATAAGGGAGGAGAGTGTGTTCCCATGATGGTTTAATACTGACGGGACATGTTACCAGATGAACAGTATAGTGAGGAGAGTGTGTTCATCTGATGGTTTAATATACACGGGACATGTTACCAGGTGAAAAGTGTAAGTGAGGAGATGGTGTTCCCCTGATGGTTTAATATACATGGGACATGTTACCAGGTGAACAGTTTAAGAGAGAAGAGAGTGTTCCCCTGATGGTTTCATATACATGGGACATGTCACCAGGTGAACAGTATAAGTGAGGAGAGTGTTTTCCCCTGATTGTTTAATATACACGGGACATGTCACCAGGTGAGCAGAATAAGTGAGGAGAGTGTGTTCCCCTGATGGTTTAATACGCACGGGACATGTTACCAGGTGATCTGTATAAGTGAGGAGAGTGTGTTGCCCTGATTGTTTAATACGCACGGGACATGTTACTAGGTGAACAGCATAAGTGAGGAGATTGTGTTCCCCTGATGGTTTAATACACACGGGACATGTTACCAGGTGAACAGTATAAGTGAGGAGAGTGTGTTCCCCTGATTGTTTAATATACACAGGACATGTTACAAGGTGAACAGAATAAGTGAGGAGAGTGTGTTCCCCTGATGGTTTAATACACATGGGACATGACACCAGGTGAACAGTATAAGTGAGGAGAGTGTGTTCCCCTGATGGTTTAATACACATGGGACATGACACCAGATGAACAGAATAAGTGAGGAGAGTGTGTTCCCCTGATGGTTTAATATACACAGGACATGTTACCAGTTGATCTGTATAAGTGAGGAGAGTGTGTTCCCCTGATTGTTTAATACACACAGGGCATGTTACCAGGTGAACAGTACAAGTGAGGAGAGCGTGTTCCCCTGATGGTTTAATATACACGGGACATGTTACCAGGTGAACAGTATAAGTGAGGAGAGCGTGTTCCCCTGATGGTTTAATATACACGGGACATGTTACCAGGTGAACAGTATCAGTGAGGAGAGTTTGTTCCCCTGATTGTTTAATAACTGACGTGACATGTTACCAGTTGAAAAGTATAAGTGAGGAGAGTGTTTTCCCCTGATGGTTTAATATACACGGGACATATTGCCAGGTGAACAGTATAATTGAAGAGAGTGTGTTCCCCTGATGGTTTAATGCACACAGGACATGTTACCAGGTGAACAGTATAAGTGAGGAGAGTGTGTTCCCCTGATGGTTTAATATACACGGGACATGTTACCAGGTGAACAGTATAAGTGAGGAGAGTGTTTTCCCCTGATGGTTTAATATACACGGGACATATTGCCAGGTGAACAGGATAAGTGAGGAGAGTGTGTTCCCCTGATGGTTTAAGAGACACGGGACATGTTACCAGGTGAACAGTATAAGTGAGAAGATTGTGTTCCCCTGATGGTTTAATATACACGGGACATGTTTCCAGGTGAACAGTATAAGTGAGGAGATTGTGTTCCCCTGATGGTTTAATATACACGGGACATGTTACCAGATGAACAGTATATGTGAGGAGAGTGTGTTCCCCTGATGGTTTAATACACACGGGACATTTTACCAGATGAACAGTATAAGTGAGGAGATTGTGTTCCCCTGATGGTTTAATATACACGGGACAGGTTTCCAGGTGAACAGTATAAGTGAGGAGAGTGTGTTCCCCTGATGGTTTAATGCACACGGGACATGTTACCACATGAACTGTATAAGTGAGGAGAGTGTGTTCCCCTGATGGTTTAATACACACGGGACATGTTACCAGATGAACAGCATTAGAGAGGAGAGTGTGTTCCCCTGATGGTTTAGTACACACGGGACATGTTACCAGATGAACAGTATAAGTGAGGAGATTGTGTTCTCCTTATTGTTTAATATACACGGGACATGTCACCAGGTGAACAGTATAAGTGAGGAGAATGTGTTCCCCTGATGGTTTAATACACATGGGACATGTTACCAGATGAACAGTATAAGTGAGGAGAGTGTGTTCCCCTGATTGTTTAATATACATGGGACATGTCACCAGGTGAACAGTGTAAGTGAGGAGAGTGTGTTCCCCTGATGGTTTAATACACATGGGACATGACACCAGGTGAACAGTATAAGTGAGGAGAGTGTGTTCCCCTGATTGTTTAATACCCATGGGACATGTCACCAGGTGAACAGTATAAGTGAGGAGAGTGTGTTCCCCTGATGTTTTAATACACATGGGACATGACACCAGGTGAACAGTATAAGTGAGGAGGGTGTGTTCCCCTGATTGTTTAATACTCACGGGACATGTTACCAGGTGAACAGAATAAGTGAGGAGAGTGTGTTCCCCTGATGGTTGAACATACACGGAACATGTTACCAAGTGAACAGTATAAGTGAGGAGAGTGTGTTCCCCTGATGGTCTAATATACACGGGACATGTTACAACTTGAACAGTGTATGTGAAGAGAGTGTGTTCCCCTGATGGTTTAATATACATGGGACATGTTACCAGGTGAAAAGTATAAGTGAGGAGAGTGTGTTTCCCTGATTGTTTAATACACACAGGGCATGTTACCAGGTGAACAGTATAAGTGAGGAGAGCTTGTTCCCTGATGGTTTAATATACACCGGACATGTTACCAGGTGAACAGTATAAGTGAGGAGAGTGTGTTCCCTGATGGTTTAATATACACGGGACATGTTACCAGGTGAACAGTATAAGTGAGGAGAGTTTGTTCCCCTGATTGTTTAATAACTGACGGGACATGTCACCAAGTGAACAGTATAAGTGAGGAGAGTGTGCTCCCCTGATGGTTTAATGCACACAGGACATGTTACCAGGTGAACAGTATAAGTGAGGAGAGTGTGTTCCCCTGATGGTTTAATATAGACGGGACATGTCACCAGGTGAACAGTATATGTGAGGAGAGTGTGTTCCCCTGATTGCTTAATGCACAGGGGACATGTTTCCAGGTGAACAGTATAAGTGAGGAGAGTGTCTTCCCCTGATGGTTTAATACACACGGGATATGTTACCAGGTGAACAGTATATGTGAGGAGAGTGTGTTCCCATGATTGCTTAATGCACAGGGGACATGTTTCCAGGTGAACAGTATAAGTGAGGAGAGTGTCTTCCCCTGATGGTTTAATACACACGGGACATGTTACCAGATGAACAGTATAAGTGAGGAGAGTGTCTTCCCCTGATGGTATAATACACACGGGACATGTTACCAGATGAACAGTATAAGTGAGGAGAGTGTGTTCCCCTGATTGTTTAATATACACGGGACATGTTAACAAGTGAACAGTATAAGTGAGGAGAGTGTCTTCCCCTGATGGTTTAATACACACGGGACATGTTACCAGATGAACAGTATAAGTGAGGAGAGTGTGTTCCCCTGATTGTTTAATATACACGGGACATGTTACCAGGTGAACAGTATAAGTGAGGAGAGTGTGTTCCCCTGATTGTTTAATATACACGGGAGATGTTAACAAGTGAACATTATAAGTGAGGAGAGTGTCTTCCCCTGATGGTTTAATACACACGGGACATGTTACCAGATGAACAGTATAAGTGAGGAGAGTGTGTTTCCCTGATGGTTTAATACACACGGGACATTTTACCAGATGAACAGTGTAAGTGAGGAGAGTGAGTTCCCCTGATTGTTTCATACACACGGGACATGTTACCATGTGAACAGTATAAGTGAGGAGAGTGTTTTCCCCTGATGGTTTAATACACACGGGACATGTTACCACATGAACAGTATAAGTGAGGAGAGTGTGTTCCCCTGATGGTTTAATACACAAGGGACATGGTACCAGATGAACAGTATAAGTGAGGAGAGTGTGTTCCCCTGATGGTTTAGTACACACGGGATATGTTACCTAATGAACGGTATAAGTGAGGAGATTGTGTTCTCCTGATTGTTTAATATACACGGGAAATGTCACCAGGTGAACAGTATAAGTGAGGAGAGTGTGTTCCCCTGATGGTTGAATACACATGGGACATGTTACCAGATGAACAGTATAAGTGAGGAGAGTGTGTTCCCCTGATTGTTTTATATACACGGACATGTCAACAGGTGAACAGTATAAGTGAGGAGAGTGTGTTCCCCTGATGTTTTAATACGCACGGGACGTGTTACCAGGTGAACAGTATAAGTGAGGAGAGTGTGTTCCCCTGATGGTTTAATATACACAGGTCATGTTACCAGGTGATCTGTATAAGTGAGGAGAGTATGTTGCCCTGATTGTTTAATACGCACGGGACATGTTACTAGGTGAACAGCATAAGTGAGGAGATTGTGTTCCCCTGATGGTTTAATACACACGGGACATGTTACAAGGTGAACAGGATAAGTGAGGAGAGTGCGTTCCCCTGATTGTTTAATATACATGGGACATGTCACCAGGTGAACAGTATAAGTGAGGAGAGTGTGTTCCCCTGATTGTTTAATACACACGGGACATGTTACAATGTGAACAGGATAAGTGAGGAGAGTGTGTTCCCCTGATGGTTTAATACACACGGGACATGTTACCAGGTGAACAGGATAAGTGAGGAGAGTGTGTTCCCCTGATGGTTTAATACACACGGGACATGTCACCAGGTGAACAGTATAAGTGAGGAGAGTGTGTTCCCCTGATTGTTTAATATACATGGGACATGTCACCAGGTGAACAGTATAAGTGAGGAGAGTGTGTTCCCCTGATTGTTTAATATACACAGGACATGTTACAAGGTGAACAGGATAAGTGAGGAGAGTGTGTTCCCCTGATTGTTTAATATACATGGGACATGTCACCAGGTGAACAGAATAAGTGAGGAGAGTGTGTTCCCCTGATTGTTTAATATACACAGGACATGTTACAATGTGAACAGGATAAGTGAGGAGAGTGTGTTCCCCTGATGGTTTAATACACATGGGACATGACACCAGGTGAACAGTATAAGTGAGGAGAGTGTGTTCCCCTAATTGTTTAATATACACAGGACATGTTACAAGGTGAACAGGATAAGTGAGGAGAGTGCGTTCCCCTGATTGTTTAATATACATGGGACATGTCACCAGGTGAACAGTATAAGTGAGGAGAGTGTGTTCCCCTGATTGTTTAATACACACGGGACATGTTACAATGTGAACAGGATAAGTGAGGAGAGTGTGTTCCCCTGATGGTTTAATACACACGGGACATGTTACCAGGTGAACAGTATAAGTGAGGAGAGTGTGTTCCCCTGATGGTTTAATACACACGGGACATGTCACCAGGTGAACAGTATAAGTGAGGAGAGTGTGTTCCCCTGATTGTTTAATATACATGGGACATGTCACCAGGTGAACAGTATAAGTGAGGAGAGTGTGTTCCCCTGATTGTTTAATATACACGGGACATGTTACAATGTGAACAGGATAAGTGAGGAGAGTGTGTTCCCCTGATGGTTTAATACACATGGGACATGTTACCACATGAACAGTATAAGTGAGGAGAGTGTGTTCCCATGATGGTTTAATACACACGGGACATTTTACCAGATGAACAGTATAAGTGAGGAGAGTGAGTTCCCCTGATTGTTTCATACACACGGGACATGTTACCATGTGAACAGTATAAGTGAGGAGAGTGTTTTCCCCTGATGGTTTAATACACACGGGACATGTTACCACATGAACAGTATAAGTGAGGAGAGTGTGTTCCCCTGATGGTTTAATACACAAGGGACATGTTACCAGATGAACAGTATAAGTGAGGAGAGTGTGTTCCCCTGATGGTTTAGTACAAACGGGATATGTTACCAGATGAACGGTATAAGTGAGGAGATTGTGTTCTCCTGATTGTTTAATATACACGGGAAATGTCACCAGGTGAACAGCATAAGTGAGGAGAGTGTGTTCCCATGATGGTTGAATACACATGGGACATGTTACCAGATGAACAGTATAAGTGAGGAGAGTGTGTTCCCCTGATTGTTTTATATACACGGACATGTCAACAGGTGAACAGTATAAGTGAGGAGAGTGTGTTCCCCTGATTGTTTAATATACATGGGACATGTCACCAGGTGAACAGAATAAGTGAGGAGAGTGTGTTCCCCTGATTGTTTAATATACACAGGACATGTTACAATGTGAACAGGATAAGTGAGGAGAGTGTGTTCCCCTGATGGTTTAATACACATGGGACATGACACCAGGTGAACAGTATAAGTGAGGAGAGTGTGTTCCCCTAATTGTTTAATATACACAGGACATGTTACAAGGTGAACAGGATAAGTGAGGAGAGTGCGTTCCCCTGATTGTTTAATATACATGGGACATGTCACCAGGTGAACAGTATAAGTGAGGAGAGTGTGTTCCCCTGATTGTTTAATACACACGGGACATGTTACCAGGTGAACAGTATAAGTGAGGAGAGTGTGTTCCCCTGATGGTTTAATACACACGGGACATGTCACCAGGTGAACAGTATAAGTGAGGAGAGTGTGTTCCCCTGATTGTTTAATATACATGGGACATGTCACCAGGTGAACAGTATAAGTGAGGAGAGTGTGTTCCCCTGATTGTTTAATATACACGGGACATGTTACAATGTGAACAGGATAAGTGAGGAGAGTGTGTTCCCCTGATGGTTTAATACACATGGGACATGACACCAGGTGAACAGTATAAGTGAGGAGAGTGTGTTCCCATGATTGCTTAATGCACAGGGGACATGTTTCCAGGTGAACAGTATAAGTGAGGAGAGTGTCTTCCCCTGATGGTTTAATACACACGGGACATGTTACCAGATGAACAGTATAAGTGAGGAGAGTGTCTTCCCCTGATGGTTTAATACACACGGGACATGTTACCAGATGAACAGTATAAGTGAGGAGAGAGTGTTCCCCTGATTGTTTAATATACACGGGACATGTTAACAAGTGAACAGTATAAGTGAGGAGAGTGTCTTCCCCTGATGGTTTAATACACACGGGACATGTTACCAGATGAACAGTATAAGTGAGGAGAGTGTGTTCCCCTGATTGTTTAATATACACGGGACATGTTACCAGGTGAACAGTATAAGTGAGGAGAGTGTGTTCCCCTGATTGTTTAATATACACGGGACATGTTAACAAGTGAACAGTATAAGTGAGGAGAGTGTCTTCCCCTGATGGTTTAATACACACGGGACATGTTACCAGATGAACAGTATAAGTGAGGAGAGTGTGTTCCCCTGATGGTTTAATACACACGGGACATTTTACCAGATGAACAGTATAAGTGAGGAGAGTGAGTTCCCCTGATTGTTTCATACACACGGGACATGTTACCATGTGAACAGTATAAGTGAGGAGAGTGTTTTCCCCTGATGGTTTAATACACACGGGACATGTTACCACATGAACAGTATAAGTGAGGAGAGTGTGTTCCCCTGATGGTTTAATACACAAGGGACATGTTACCAGATGAACAGTATAAGTGAGGAGAGTGTGTTCCCCTGATGGTTTAGTACAAACGGGATATGTTACCAGATGAACGGTATAAGTGAGGAGATTGTGTTCTCCTGATTGTTTAATATACACGGGAAATGTCACCAGGTGAACAGCATAAGTGAGGAGAGTGAGTTCCCCTGATGGTTGAATACACATGGGACATGTTACCAGATGAACAGTATAAGTGAGGAGAGTGTGTTCCCCTGATTGTTTTATATACACGGACATGTCAACAGGTGAACAGTATAAGTGAGGAGAGTGTGTTCCCCTGATGTTTTAATACGCACGGGAAGTGTTACCAGGTGAACAGTATAAGTGAGGAGAGTGTGTTCCCCTGATGGTTTAATATACACAGGTCATGTTACCAGGTGATCTGTATAAGTGAGGAGAGTATGTTGCCCTGATTGTTTAATACGCACGGGACATGTTACTAGGTGAACAGCATAAGTGAGGAGATTGTGTTCCCCTGATGGTTTAATACACACGGGACATGTTACCAGGTGAACAGTATAAGTGAGGAGAGTGTGTTCCCCTGATTGTTTAATATACACAGGACATGTTACAATGTGAACAGGATAAGTGAGGAGAGTGTGTTCCCCTGATGGTTTAATACACATGGGACATGACACCAGGTGAACAGTATAAGTGTGGAGAGTGTGTTCCCCTAATTGTTTAATATACACAGGACATGTTACAAGGTGAACAGGATAAGTGAGGAGAGTGCGTTCCCCTGATTGTTTAATATACATGGGACATGTCACCAGGTGAACAGTATAAGTGAGGAGAGTGTGTTCCCCTGATTGTTTAATACACACGGGACATGTTACAATGTGAACAGGATAAGTGAGGAGAGTGTGTTCCCCTGATGGTTTAATACACACGGGACATGTTACCAGGTGAACAGTATAAGTGAGGAGAGTGTGTTCCCCTGATGGTTTAATACACACGGGACATGTTACCAGGTGAACAGTATAAGTGAGGAGAGTGTGTTCCCCTGATTGTTTAATATACATGGGACATGTCACCAGGTGAACAGTATAAGTGAGGAGAGTGTGTTCCCCTGATTGTTTAATATACACGGGACATGTTACAATGTGAACAGGATAAGTGAGGAGAGTGTGTTCCCCTGATGGTTTAATACACATGGGACATGACAGCAGGGGAACAGTATAAGTGAGGAGAGTGTGTTCCCCTGATTGTTAAATACCCATGGGACATGTCACCAGGTGAACAGTATAAGTGAGGAGAGTGTGTTCCCCTGATGGTTTAATACACATGGGACATGACACCAGGTGAACAGCATAAGTGAGGAGAGTGTGTTCCCCTAATTGTTTAATACGCACGGGACATGTTACTAGGTGAACAGCATAAGTGAGGAGATTGTGTTCCCCTGATGGTTTAATACACACTGGACATGTTACCAGGTGAACAGTATAAGTGAGGAGTGTGTTCCCCTTATGGTTTAATATGCATGGGACATATTACCAGGTGAACAGTATAAGTGAGGAGACTGTGTTCCCCTGATGGTTTAATATACACGGGACATGTTACCAGGTGAACAGTAGAAGTGAGGAGAGTGTGTTCCCCTGATGGCTTAATATACACGGTACATGTTACCAGGTGAACAGTATAAGTGAGGAGAGTGTGTTCCCCTGATTGTTTAATGCACACAGGGCATGTTACCAGGTGAAAAGTATAAGTGAGGAGAGTGTTTTCCCCTGATGGTTTAAGAGACACGGGACATGTTACCAGGTGAACAGTATAAGTGAGGAGAGTGTTTTCCCCTTATGGTTTAATATACACGGGACATATTGCCAGGTGAACAGTATAATTGAAGAGAGTGTGTTCCCCTGCTGGTTTAATGCACACAGGACATGTTACCAGGTGAACAGTATAAGTGAGGAGAGTGTGTTCCCCTGATGGTTTAATATACATGGGACATGTAACCAGGTGAACAGTATAAGTGAGGAGAGTGTGTTCCCCTGATGGTTTAATATACACGGGACATGTTTCCAGGTGAACAGTATAAGTGAGGAGAGTGTGTTCCCCTGATGGTTTAATATACACGGGACATGCTGCCAGGTGAACAGTATAATTGAGGAGAGTGTGTTCCCCTGATGGTTTAATATACATGGGACATGTTACCAGGTTAACAGTGTAACTGAGGAGACTGTGTTCCCTTGATTGTTTAATACACACGGGACATGTCAGCAGGTGAAAGGTTTAAGTGAGGAGAGTGTGTTCCCCTGATGGTTTAATATACATGGGACATGTTACCAGGTGAACAGTTTAAGAGAGCAGAGTGTGTTCCCCTGATGGTTTAATATACATGGGACATGTCAACAGGTGAATAGTATAAGTGAGGAGAATGTGTTCCCCAGATGGTTTAATACGCACGGGACATGTTACCAGGTGAACAGTATAAGTGAGGAGATTGTGTTCCCCTGATGGTTTAATACACACGGGACATGTTACCAGATGAACAGTATAAGTAAGGAGAGTGTGTTCCCCTGATGGTTTAATACACACGGGACATTTTACCAGATGAACAGTATAAGTGAGGAGATTGTGTTCCCCTGATGGTTTAATATACATGGGACAGGTTTCCAGGTGAACAGTATAAGTGAGGAGAGTGTGTTCCCCTGATGGTTTAATACACACGGGACATGTTACCACATGAACAGTATAAGTGAGGAGAGTGTGTTCCCCTGATGGTTTAATACACACGGGAAATGTTACCAGATGAACAGTATAAGTGAGGAGATTGTGTTCTCCTGATTGTTTAATATACACGGGACATGTCACCAGGTGAACAGTATAAGTGAGGAGAATGTGTTCCCCTGATGGTTTAATACACATGGGACATGTTAGCAGATGAACAGTATAAGTGAGGAGAGTGTGTTCCCCTGATTGTTTAATATACATGGGACATGTTACCAGGTGAACAGTGTAACTGAGGAGAGTGTGTTCCCCTGATGGTTTAATACACATGGGACATCTTACCAGGTGAACAGTATCAGTGTGGAGAGTGTGTTCCCCTGATGGTTTAATACTGATGGGACATGTTGCCAGGTGAACAGTGTAAGTGAGGAGAGTTTGTTCACCTGATTGTTTAATACTCACGGGACATCTTACCAGGTGAACAGTATCAGTGAGGAGAGTGTGTTCCCCTGATGGTTTAATACTGATGGGACATGTTGCCAGGTGAACAGTGTAAGTGAGGAGAGTGTGTTCCCCTGATGGTTTAATACACATGGGACATGACACCAGGTGAACAGTATAAGTGAGGAGAGTGCGTTCCCCTGATGGTTTAATAGACACGGGACATGTAAACAGGTGAACAGTATAAGTAAGGAGAATGTGTTCCCCTGATGGTTTAATATACACGGGACATGTTACCAGGTGAACAGTATAAGTGAGGAGAATGTGTTCCCCTGATGGTTTAATATACACGGGACATGTTACCAGATGAACAGTATAAGTGAGGAGAGTGTGTTCCCCTGATGGTTTAATATACACGGGACATGTTACCAGATGAACTGTATAAGTGAGGAGAGTTTGTTCCCCTGATGGTTTAATATACATGGGACATGTTACCAGGTGAACAGTATAAGTGAGGAGACTGTGTTCCCCTGATGGTTTAATATACATGGGACATGTTACCAGGTGAACAGTATAAGTGAGGAGAGTGTGTTCCCCTGATTCTTTAATACATAAGGGACATGATACCAGGTGAACAGTTTTAGTGAGGAGAGAGTGATCCCCTGATTGTTTAATATACACGGTACATGTTACCAGGTGAACAGTATAAGTGAGGAGAGCGTGTTCCCCTGATGGTTTAATACACATGGGACATGACACCAGGTGAACAGCATAAGTGAGGAGAGTGTGTTCCCCTAATTGTTTAATACGCACGGGACATGTTACTAGGTGAACAGCATAAGTGAGGAGATTGTGTTCCCCTGATGGTTTAATACACACTGGACATGTTACCAGGTGAACAGTATAAGTGAGGAGTGTGTTCCCCTTATGGTTTAATATGCATGGGACATATTACCAGGTGAACAGTATAAGTGAGGAGACTGTGTTCCCCTGATGGTTTAATATACACGGGACATGTTACCAGGTGAACAGTAGAAGTGAGGAGAGTGTGTTCCCCTGATGGCTTAATATACACGGTACATGTTACCAGTTGAACAGTATAAGTGAGGAGAGTGTGTTCCCCTGATTGTTTAATGCACACAGGGCATGTTACCAGGTGAAAAGTATAAGTGAGGAGAGTGTTTTCCCCTGATGGTTTAAGAGACACGGGACATGTTACCAGGTGAACAGTATAAGTGAGGAGAGTGTTTTCCCCTTATGGTTTAATATACACGGGACATATTGCCAGGTGAACAGTATAATTGAAGAGAGTGTGTTCCCCTGATGGTTTAATATACATGGGACATGTTACCAGGTGAACAGTATAAGTGAGGAGAGTGTGTTCCCCTGATGGTTTAATATACACGGGACATGTTTCCAGGTGAACAGTATAAGTGAGGAGACTGTGTTCCCCTGATGGTTTAATATACACGGGACATGCTGCCAGGTGAACAGTATAATTGAGGAGAGTGTGTTCCCCTGATGGTTTAATATACATGGGACATGTTACCAGGTTAACAGTGTAACTGAGGAGACTGTGTTCCCTTGATTGTTTAATACACACGGGACATGTCAGCAGGTGAAAAGTTTAAGTGAGGAGAGTGTGTTCCCCTGATGGTTTAATATACATGGGACATGTTACCAGGTGAACAGTTTAAGAGAGCAGAGTGTGTTCCCCTGATGGTTTAATATACATGGGACATGTCAACAGGTGAATAGTATAAGTGAGGAGAATGTGTTCCCCAGATGGTTTAATACGCACGGGACATGTTACCAGGTGAACAGTATAAGTGAGGAGATTGTGTTCCCCTGATGGTTTAATACACACGGGACATGTTACCAGATGAACAGTATAAGTAAGGAGAGTGTGTTCCCCTGATGGTTTAATACACACGGGACATTTTACCAGATGAACAGTATAAGTGAGGAGATTGTGTTCCCCTGATGGTTTAATATACATGGGACAGGTTTCCAGGTGAACAGTATAAGTGAGGAGAGTGTGTTCCCCTGATGGTTTAATACACACGGGACATGTTACCACATGAACAGTATAAGTGAGGAGAGTGTGTTCCCCTGATGGTTTAATACACACGGGAAATGTTACCAGATGAACAGTATAAGTGAGGAGATTGTGTTCTCCTGATTGTTTAATATACACGGGACATGTCACCAGGTGAACAGTATAAGTGAGGAGAATGTGTTCCCCTGAAGGTTTAATACACATGGGACATGTTAGCAGATGAACAGTATAAGTGAGGAGAGTGTGTTCCCCTGATTGTTTAATATACATGGGACATGTTACCAGGTGAACAGTGTAACTGAGGAGAGTGTGTTCCCCTGATGGTTTAATACACATGGGACATCTTACCAGGTGAACAGTATCAGTGAGGAGAGTGTGTTCCCCTGATGGTTTAATACTGATGGGACATGTTGCCAGGTGAACAGTATAAGTGAGGAGAGTTTGTTCACCTGATTGTTTAATACTCACGGGACATCTTACCAGGTGAACAGTATCAGTGAGGAGAGTGTGTTCCCCTGATGGTTTAATACTGATGGGACATGTTGCCAGGTGAACAGTGTAAGTGAGGAGAGTGTGTTCCCCTGATGGTTTAATACACATGGGACATGACACCAGGTGAACAGTATAAGTGAGGAGAGTGCGTTCCCCTGATGGTTTAATAGACACGGGACATGTAAACAGGTGAACAGTATAAGTGAGGAGAATGTGTTCCCCTGATGGTTTAATATACACGGGACATGTTACCAGGTGAACAGTATAAGTGAGGAGAATGTGTTCCCCTGATGGTTTAATATACACGGGACATGTTACCAGATGAACAGTATAAGTGAGGAGAGTGTGTTCCCCTGATGGTTTAATATACACGGGACATGTTACCAGATGAACTGTATAAGTGAGGAGAGTTTGTTCCCCTGATGGTTTAATATACATGGGACATGTTACCAGGTGAACAGTATAAGTGAGGAGACTGTGTTCCCCTGATGGTTTAATATACATGGGACATGTTACCAGGTGAACAGTATAAGTGAGGAGAGTGTGTTCCCCTGATTCTTTAATACATAAGGGACATGATACCAGGTGAACAGTTTTAGTGAGGAGAGAGTGATCCCCTGATTGTTTAATATACACGGTACATGTTACCAGGTGAACAGCATAAGTGAGGAGAGCGTGTTCCCCTGATTCTTTAATACATAAGGGACATGTTACCAGGTGAACAGTATAAGTGAGGAGAGAGTGTTCCCCTGATTGTTTAAAACTGACGGGACATGTCACCAGGTGAACAGTATAAGTGAGGAGAGTATGTTCCCCTGATGCTTTAATATACACGGGACATGTTACCAGGTGAACAGTAGAAGTGAGGAAAGTGTGTTCCCCTGATTGATTAATACTGACGGGACATGTCACATGGTGAACAGTAGAAGTGAGGAGAGTGTGTTCCCCTGATTGATTAATACTGACGGGACATGTCACATGGTGAACAGTATAAGTGAGGAGAGTGTGTTCCCCTGATTGATTAATACTGACGGGACATGTTACCAGGTGAACAGTAGAAGTGAGGAGAGTTTGTTGCCCTGATTGTTTAATACACAAGGGACATGTTACCAGGTGAACAGTCGAAGTGAGGAGAGTGTGCTCCCCTGATTGTTTAATACACACGGGACATGTTACCAGGTGAACAGTGGAAGTGAGGAGAGTATGTTCCCCTGATGCTTTAATATACGCAGGACATGTTACCAGGCGAACAGTATAAGTGAGGAGAGTGAGATCCCCTGATTGTTTAATACTGACGGGACATGTTACCAGGTGAACAGTATAAGTGAGGAGAGTGTGCTCCCCTGATTGTTTAATACACACGGGACATGTTACCAGGTGAACAGTAGAAGTGAGGAGAGTGTGTTCCTCTGATGGTTTAATAAACACAGGACATGTCACCAGGTGAACAGTAGAAGTGAGGAGAGTTTGTTGCCCTGATTGTTTAATACTGACGGAACATGTTACCAGGTGAACAGTATAAGTGAAGAGAGTGTGTTCCCCTGATGGTTTAACACACACAGGACATGTTACCAGGCGAAGAGTATAAGTGAGGAGAGTGTGTTCCCCTGATTGATTAATACACATGGGACATGTTACCTGGTGAACAGTATAAGTGAGGAGAGTGTGTTCCCCAGATGCTTTAATATACACAGGACATGTTACCAGGTGAACAGTATAAGTGAGGAAAGTGTGTTCCCCTGATTGTTTAATGCACACAGGACATGTCACCAGGCGAACAGTGTAAATGAGGAGAATGTGTTCCCCTGAAGGTTTAATAAACACGGGACATGTTACCAGGTGAACAGTATAAGTGAGGAGAGTGTGTTCCCCTGATTGTATAATACTGACGGGACATGTAACCAGGTGAACAGTCTAATCGAGGAGAGTGTGTTCCCCTGCTTGTTTAATACTGACGGGAAATGTTACCAGGTGAACAGTATAAGTGAGGAGAGTGTGTTCCCCTGATGGTTTAATACACACGGGATATGTTACCAGGTGAACAGTATAAGTGAGGAGAGTGTGTTTCCCGGATTGTTTAATACACACAGGACATGTTACTAGGTGAACAGTATAAGTGAGGAGAGTGTGTTCCCCTGATGGTTTAATACACACAGGACATGTTACCAGGTGAACAGTATAAGTGAGGAGAGTATGTTCCCCTGATGGTTTAATGCACACAGGACATGTTACTAGGTGAACAGTATAAGTGAGGAGAGTGTGTTCCCCTGATGGTTTAATATACACGGGACATGTAACCAGGTGAACAGGAAAGTGAGGAGAGTGTGTTCCCCTGATTGTTTCATACACACGGGACATATTACCAGGTGAACAGTATAAGTGAGGAGAGTGTGTTCCCCTGATAATTTAATACACATGGGACATGTTACCAGGTGAACAGTATCAGTGAGGAGAGAGTGTTCCCCTGATGGTTTAATATACACGGGACATGTTACCAGGTGAACAGTATAAGTGAGCAGAGTGTGTTCCCCTGATTGTTTAATACTGTTGGGACATGTTACCAGGTCAACAGTATAAGTGAGGAGAGTGAGTTCCCCTGATGGTTTAATTTACACGGGACATGTTACCAGGTGAACAGCATAAGTGAGGAGAGTGTGTTCCCCTGATGGTTTAATATACACGGGACATGTTACCAGGTGAACAGTACAAGTGAGCAGAGTGTGTTCCCCTGATTGTTTAATACTGTTGGGACATGTTACCAGGTCAACAGTATAAGTGAGGAGAGTGAGTTCCCCTGATGGTTTAATATACACGGGACTTGTTACCAGGTGAACTGTATAAGTGAGGAGAGTGTGTTCCCCTGATTGTTCAATACACACGGGACATATTACCAGGCGAACAGTATAAGTGAGGAGAGTGTGTTCCCCTGATGGTTTAATACACACGGGACATATTACCAGGCGAACAGTATAAGTGAGGAGAGTGTGTTCCCCTGATTGTTTAATGCACACGGGACATGTCACCTGGCGAACAGTAGAAGTGAGGAGAGTGTGTTCCCCTGACTGTTCAATACACACGGGACATATTACCAGGCGAACAGTATAAGTGAGGAGAGTGTGTTCCCCTGATTGTTTAATGCACACGGGACATGTCACCTGGCGAACAGTATAAGTGAGGAGAGTGTGTTCCCCTGATTGTTTAATGCACACGGGACATGTCACCAGGTGAACAGTACAAGTGAGGAGAATGTGTTCCCCTGATTGTTTAATACTGATGGGACATGTTGCCAGGTGAACAGTATAAGTGAGGAGAGTGTGTTCCCCTGATGGTTTAATATAAACGGGACATTTTACCAGGGGAACAGTATAATTGAGGAGAGTGTGTTCCCCTGACTGTTTAATACTCACGGGACATCTTACCAGGTGAACAGTATAATTGAGGAGAGTGTGTTCCCCTGATTGTTTAATACTGACAGGACATGTCACCAGGTGAACAGTATAATTGAGGAGAGTGTGTTCCCCTGATGGTTTAATATACACGGGACATGTAAACAGGTGAACAGTATAAGTGAGGAGAGTGTGTTCCCCTGATTGTTTAATAACCACGGGACATGTTACCAGGTGAACAGTATAAGTGAGGAGAGTGTGTTCCCCTGATTGTTTAATACTGATGGGACATGTTGCCAGGTGAACAGTATAAGTAAGGAGAGTGCGTTCCCCTGATGGTTTAATATACACGGGATATGTTACAAGGTGAACAGTATAAGTGAGGATAATGTGTTCCCCTGATGGTTTAATATACACGGGACATGTTACCAGGTGAACAGTATAAGTGAGGAGAGTGTGTTCCCCTGATGGTTTAATATACATGGGACATGTTACCAGGTGAACAGTATAAGTGAGGAGACTGTGTTCCCCTGATGGTTTAATATACACGGGACATGTTACCAGGTGAACAGTATAAGTGAGGAGAAAGTGTTCCCCTGATGGTTTAATATACACGGGACATTTTACCAGGTGAACAGTATAAGTGAGGAGAGTGTGTTCCCCTGATGGTTTAATATACATGTGACATGTTACCAGGTGAACAGTATAAGTGAGGAGACTGTGTTCCCCTGATGGTTTAATATACATGGTACATGTTACCAGGTGAACATTATAAGTGAGGAGAATGTGTTCCCCTGATGGTTTAATATACACGGGACATGACACCAGGTGAACAGTATAAGTGAGGAGACTGTGTTCCCCTGATGGTATAATATAGACGGGACATTTCACCAGGTGAACAGTATAAGTGAGGTGAGTATGTTCCCCTGATGGTATAATATAAACGGGACATGTTGCCAGGTGAACAGTATAGGTGTGGAGAGTGTGTTCCCCTGATTGTTCAATACTCACAGGACATGTCAACAGGGGAACAGTATAATTGAGGAGAGTGTGTTCCCCTGACTGTTTAATACTCACGGGACATGTTACCAGGTGAACAGTATAAGTGTGGAGAGTGTGTTCCCCTGATTGTTCAATACTCACAGGACATGTCACCAGGGGAACAGTATAAGTGAGGAGAGTGTGTTCCCCTGATTGCTTAATACTGACAGGACACGTCACAAGGGGAAAAGTATAAATGAGGAGAGTGTGTTCCCCTGATGGTTTAATATACATGGGACATGTAAACAGGTGAACAGTATAAGTGAGGAGAGTGTGTTCCCATGATTGTTTAATATACACGGGACATGTTACCAGGCGAACAGTATAAGTGAGGAGAATGTGTTCCCCTGATGGTTTAATATACACGGGACATGTTACCAGCTGAACAGTATAAGTGAGGAGAATGTGTTCCCCTGATGGTTTAATATACACGGGACATGATACCAGGTGAACAGTATAAGTGAGGAGAGTGTGTTCCCCTGATGGTTTAATATACATGGGACATGTTACCAGGTGAACTGTATAAGTGAGGAGAGTGTGTTCCCCTGATGGTTTAATATACATGGGACATGTTACCAAGTGAACAGTATAAGTGAGGAGACTGTGTTCCCCTGATGGTTTAATATACATGGGACATGTTACCAGGTGAACAGTATAAGTGAGGAGAGCGTGTTCCCCTGATTCTTTAATACATAAGGGACATGTTACCAGGCGAAGAGTATAAGTGAGGAAAGTGTGTTCCCCTGATGGTTTAATATAAATGGGACATGTTACCAGGTGAACAGTATAAGTGAGGAGAGTGTGTTCCCCTGATGGTTTAATATTCACGGGACATGTTACCATGTGAACAGTATAAGTGAGGAGAGTGTGCTCCCCTGATGTTTTAATATACACGGGACATGTTACCAGGTGAACAGTATAAGTGAGGAGAGTGTGTTCCCCTGATTGTTTAATACTGACGGGACATGTTCCCAGGTGAACAGTATAAGTGAGGAGAGTGTGTTCCCCTGATGTTTTAATATACACGGGACATCTTACCAGCAGAAGAGTATAAGTGAGGAGAATGTGTTCCCCTGATGGTTTAAAACTGACGGGACATGTCACCAGGTGAACAGTATAAGTGAGGAGAGTATGTTCCCCTGATGCTTTAATATACACAGGACATGTTACCAGGCGGACAGTATAAGTGAGGAGAGTGTGTTCCTCTAATTGTTTAATACGCTCGGGACATGTCACCAGGCGAACAATATAAGTGAGGAGAGTGTGTTCCCCTGATTGTTTAATACACACGGGACATGTCACCAGGTGAACAGTATAAGTGAGGAGAGTGTCTTCCCCTGATTGTTTAATACTGACGGGACATGTAACCAGGTGAACAGTGTAAGTGAGGAGAGTGTGTTCCCCTGATTGTTTAATACTGACGGGACATGTAACCAGGTGAACAGTGTAAGTGAGGAGAGTGTGTTCCCCTGATTGTTTAATACTGACGGGACATGTCACCAGGCGAACAGTGCAAGTGAGGAGAGTGTTTTCCCCTGATGGTTTAATAAACACGGGACATGTTACCAGGTGAACAGTATAAGTGACGAGAGTGTGTTCCCCTGATTGTTTAATACTGACGGGACATGTAACCAGGTGAACAGTGTAAGTGAGGAGAGTGTGTTCCCCTGATTGTTTAATACTGACGGGACATGTAACCAGGTGAACAGTATAAGTGAGGAGAGTGTGTTCCTCTGATGGTTTAATACTGACAGGACATTTCACCAGTTGAACAGTATAAGTGAGGAGAGTGTGTTCCCCTGATTGTTTAATACACACGGGACATGTCACCAGGCGAACAGTATAAGTGAGGAGAGTGTGTTCCCCTGATTGTTTAATACACATGGGACATATCACCAGGCGAACAGTATAAGTGAGGAGAGTGTGTTCCCCTGATTGTTTAATATACACGGGACATGTTACCAGGTGAACAGTATAAGTGAGGAGAAAGTGTTCCCCTGATGGTTTAATATACACGGGACATTTTACCAGGTGAACAGTATAAGTGAGGAGAGTGTGTTCCCCTGATGGTTTAATATACATGTGACATGTTACCAGGGGAACAGTATAAGTGAGGAGACTGTGTTCCCCTGATGGTTTAATATACATGGTACATGTTACCAGGTGAACATTATAAGTGACGAGAATGTGTTCCCCTGATGGTTTAATATACACGGGACATGACACCAGGTGAACAGTATAAGTGAGGAGACTGTGTTCCCCTGATGGTATAATATAGACGGGACATTTCACCAGGTGAACAGTATAAGTGAGGTGAGTATGTTCCCCTGATGGTATAATATAAACGGGACATGTTGCCAGGTGAACAGTATAGGTGTGGAGAGTGTGTTCCCCTGATTGTTCAATACTCACAGGACATGTCACCAGGGGAACAGTATAATTGAGGAGAGTGTGTTCCCCTGACTGTTTAATACTCACGGGACATGTTACCAGGTGAACAGTATAAGTGTGGAGAGTGTGTTCCCCTGATTGTTCAATACTCACAGGACATGTCACCAGGGGAACAGTATAAGTGAGGAGAGTGTGTTCCCCTGATTGCTTAATACTGACAGGACACGTCACCAGGGGAAAAGTATAAATGAGGAGAGTGTGTTCCCCTGATGGTTTAATATACATGGGACATGTAAACAGGTGAACAGTATAAGTGAGGAGAGTGTGTTCCCATGATTGTTTAATATACACGGGACATGTTACCAGGCGAACAGTACAAGTGAGGAGAATGTGTTCCCCTGATGGTTTAATATACACGGGACATGTTACCAGCTGAACAGTATAAGTGAGGAGAATGTGTTCCCCTGATGGTTTAATATACACGGGACATGTTACCAGGTGAACAGTATATGTGAGGAGAGTGTGTTCCCCTGATGGTTTAATATGCATGGGACATGTTACCAGGTGAACAGTATAAGTGAGGAGAGTGTGTTCCCCTGATGGTTTAATATACATGGGACATGTTACCAGGTGAACAGTATAAGTGAGGAGACTGTGTTCCCCTGATGGTTTAATATACATGGGACATGTTACCAGGTCAACAGTATAAGTGAGGAGAGCGTGTTCCCCTGATTCTTTAATACATAAGGGACATGTTACCAGGCGAAGAGTATAAGTGAGGAGAGTGTGTTCCCCTGATGGTTTAATATAAATGGGACATGTTACCAGGTGAACAGTATAAGTGAGGAGAGTGTGTTCCCCTGATGGTTTAATATTCACGGGACATGTTACCATGTGAACAGTATAAGTGAGGAGAGTGTGCTCCCCTGATGTTTTAATATACACGGGACATGTTACCAGGTGAACAGTATAAGTGAGGAGAGTGTGTTCCCCTGATTGTTTAATACTGACGGGACATGTTCCCAGGTGAACAGTATAAGTGAGGAGAGTGTGTTCCCCTGATGTTTTAATATACACGGGACATCTTACCAGCAGAAGAGTATAAGTGAGGAGAATGTGTTCCCCTGATGGTTTAAAACTGACGGGACATGTCACCAGGTGAACAGTATAAGTGAGGAGAGTATGTTCCCCTGATGCTTTAATATACACAGGACATGTTACCAGGCGGACAGTATAAGTGAGGAGAGTGTGTTCCTCTAATTGTTTAATACGCTCGGGACATGTCACCAGGCGAACAATATAAGTGAGGAGAGTGTGTTCCCCTGATTGTTTAATACACACGGGACATGTCACCAGGTGAACAGTATAAGTGAGGAGAGTGTCTTCCCCTGATTGTTTAATACTGACGGGACATGTAACCAGGTGAACAGTGTAAGTGAGGAGAGTGTGTTCCCCTGATTGTTTAATACTGACGGGACATGTAACCAGGTGAACAGTGTAAGTGAGGAGAGTGTGTTCCCCTGATTGTTTAATACTGACGGGACATGTCACCAGGCGGACAGTGCAAGTGAGGAGAGTGTTTTCCCCTGATGGTTTAATAAACACGGGACATGTTACCAGGTGAACAGTATAAGTGACGAGAGTGTGTTCCCCTGATTGTTTAATACTGACGGGACATGTAACCAGGTGAACAGTGTAAGTGAGGAGAGTGTGTTCCCCTGATTGTTTAATACTGACGGGACATGTAACCAGGTGAACAGTATAAGTGAGGAGAGTGTGTTCCTCTGATGGTTTAATACTGACAGGACATTTCACCAGTTGAACAGTATAAGTGAGGAGAGTGTGTTCCCCTGATTGTTTAATACACACGGGACATGTCACCAGGCGAACAGTATAAGTGAGGAGAGTGTGTTCCCCTGATTGTTTAATACACATGGGACATATCACCAGGCGAACAGTATAAGTGAGGAGAGTGTGTTCCCCTGATTGTTTAATATACGCGGGAGATGTCACGAGGTGAACAGTGTAAGTGAGGAGAGTGTGTTCCCCTGATTGTTTAATACTGACGGGACATGTCACTCGTTGAACAGTATAAGTGAGGAGAGTGTGTTACCCTGATGCTTTAATATACACAGGACATGTCACCAGGCGAACAGTATAAGTGAGGAGAGTGTGTTCCCCTGATGGTTTAATACACACAGGACATGTTACCAGGTGAAAAGTATAAGTGAGGAGAGTGTGTTACCCTGATGCTTTAATATACACAGGACATGTTACCAGGCAAACAGTATAAGTGAGGAGATTGTGTTCCCCTGATTGTTTAATACTGTTGGGACATGTTACCAGGTCAACAGTATAAGTGAGGAGAGTGAGTTCCCCTGATGGTTTAATTTACACGGGACATGTTACCAGGTGAACAGCATAAGTGAGGAGAGTGTGTTCCCCTGATGGTTTAATATACACGGGACTTGTCACCAGGTGAACAGTATAAGTGAGCAGAGTGTGTTCCCCTGATTGTTTAATACTGTTGGGACATGTTACCAGGTCAACAGGACAAGTGAGGAGAGTGAGTTCCCCTGATGGTTTAATATACACGGGACTTGTTACCAGGTGAACTGTATAAGTGAGGAGAGTGTGTTCCCCTGATTGTTCAATACACACGGGACATATTACCAGGCGAACAGTATAAGTTAGGAGAGTGTGTTCCCCTGATGGTTTAATACACACGGGACATATTACCAGGCGAACAGTATAAGTGAGGAGAGTGTGTTCCCCTGATTGTTTAATGCACACGGGACATGTCACCTGGCGAACAGTAGAAGTGAGGAGAGTGTGTTCCCCTGACTGTTCAATACACACGGGACATATTACCAGGCGAACAGTATAAGTGAGGAGAGTGTGTTCCCCTGATTGTTTAATGCACACGGGACATGTCACCTGGCGAACAGTATAAGTGAGGAGAGTGTGTTCCCCTGATTGTTTAATGCACACGGGACATGTCACCAGGTGAACAGTATAAGTGAGGAGAATGTGTTCCCCTGATTGTTTAATACTGATGGGACATGTTGCCAGGTGAACAGTATAAGTGAGGAGAGTGTGTTCCCCTGATGGTTTAATATAAACGGGACATTTTACCAGGGGAACAGTATAATTGAGGAGAGTGTGTTCCCCTGACTGTTTAATACTCACGGGACATCTTACCAGGTGAACAGTATAATTGAGGAGAGTGTGTTCCCCTGATTGTTTAATACTGACAGGACATGTCACCAGGTGAACAGTATAATTGAGGAGAGTGTGTTCCCCTGATGGTTTAATATACACGGGACATGTAAACAGGTGAACAGTATAAGTGAGGAGAGTGTGTTCCCCTGATTGTTTAATACTGTTGGGACATGTTACCAGGTCAACAGTATAAGTGAGGAGAGTGAGTTCCCCTGATGGTTTAATATACACGGGACTTGTTACCAGGTGAACTGTATAAGTGAGGAGAGTGTGTTCCCCTGATTGTTCAATACACACGGGACATATTACCAGGCGAACAGTATAAGTTAGGAGAGTGTGTTCCCCTGATGGTTTAATACACACGGGACATATTACCAGGCGAACAGTATAAGTGAGGAGAGTGTGTTCCCCTGATTGTTTAATGCACACGGGACATGTCACCTGGCGAACAGTAGAAGTGAGGAGAGTGTGTTCCCCTGACTGTTCAATACACACGGGACATATTACCAGGCGAACAGTATAAGTGAGGAGAGTGTGTTCCCCTGATTGTTTAATGCACACGGGACATGTCACCTGGCGAACAGTATAAGTGAGGAGAGTGTGTTCCCCTGATTGTTTAATGCACACGGGACATGTCACCAGGTGAACAGTATAAGTGAGGAGAATGTGTTCCCCTGATTGTTTAATACTGATGGGACATGTTGCCAGGTGAACAGTATAAGTGAGGAGAGTGTGTTCCCCTGATGGTTTAATATAAACGGGACATTTTACCAGGGGAACAGTATAATTGAGGAGAGTGTGTTCCCCTGACTGTTTAATACTCACGGGACATCTTACCAGGTGAACAGTATAATTGAGGAGAGTGTGTTCCCCTGATTGTTTAATACTGACAGGACATGTCACCAGGTGAACAGTATAATTGAGGAGAGTGTGTTCCCCTGATGGTTTAATATACACGGGACATGTAAACAGGTGAACAGTATAAGTGAGGAGAGTGTGTTCCCCTGATTGTTTAATTACCACGGGACATGTTACCAGGTGAACAGTATAAGTGAGGAGAGTGTGTTCCCCTGATTGTTTAATACTGATGGGACATGTTGCCAGGTGAACAGTATAAGTAAGGAGAGTGCGTTCCCCTCATGGTTTAATATACACGGGACATGTTACCAGGTGAACAGTATAAGTGAGGAGAATGTGTTCCCCTGATGGTTTAATATACACGGGACATGTTACCAGGTGAACAGTATAAGTGAGGAGAGTGTGTTCCCCTGATGGTTTAATATACATGGGACATGTTACCAGGTGAACAGTATAAGTGAGGAGAGTGTGTTCCCCTGATGGTTTAATATACATGGGACATGTTACCAGATCAACAGTATAAGTGAGGAGAGCATGTTCCCCTGATTCTTTAATACATAAGGGACATGTTACCAGGCGAACAGTATAAGTGAGGAGAGTGTGTTCCCCTGATGGTTTAATATACACGGGACATGTTACCAGGTGAACAGTATAAGTGAGGAGAATGTGTTCCCCTGATGGTTTAATATACACGGGACATGTTACCAGGTGAACAGTATAAGTGAGGAGAGTGTGTTCCCCTGATGGTTTAATATACATGGGACATGTTACCAGGTGAACAGTATAAGTGAGGAGACTGTGTTCTCCTGATGGTTTAATATACATGGGACATGTTACCAGGTGAACATTATAAGTGAGGAGAATGTGTTCCCCTGATGGTTTAATATACACGGGACATGACACCAGGTGAACAGTATAAGTGAGGAGACTGTGTTCCCCTGATGGTTTAATATAGACGGGACATTTCACCAGGTGAACAGTATAAGTGAGGTGAGTATGTTCCCCTGATGGTATAATATAAACGGGACATGATGCCAGGTGAACCGTATAGGTGTGGAGAGTGTGTTCACCTGATTGTTCAATACGCACAGGACATGTCACCAGGGGAACAGTATAATTGAGGAGAGTGTGTTCCCCTGATGGCTTAATATACACGGTACATGTTACCAGGTGAACAGTATAAGTGAGGAGAGTGTGTTCCCCTGATTGTTTAATACACACAGGGCATGTTACCTGGTGAAAAGTATAAGTGAGGAGAGTGTTTTCCCCTGATGGTTTAAGAGACACGGGACATGTTACCAGGTGAACAGTATAAGTGAGGAGAGTGTTTTCCCCTTATGGTTTAATATACACGGGACATATTGCCAGGTGAACAGTATAATTGAAGAGAGTGTGTTCCCCTGCTGGTTTAATGCACACAGGACATGTTACCAGGTGAACAGTATAAGTGAGGAGAGTGTGTTCCCCTGATGGTTTAATATACATGGGACATGTTACCAGGTGAACAGTATAAGTGAGGAGAGTGTGTTCCCCTGATGGTTTAATATACACGGGACATGTTTCCAGGTGAACAGTATAAGTGAGGAGAGTGTGTTCCCCTGATGGTTTAATATACACGGGACATGCTGCCAGGTGAACAGTATAATTGAGGAGAGTGTCTTCCCCTGATGGTTTAATATACATGGGACATGTTACCAGGTTAACAGTGTAACTGAGGAGACTGTGTTCCCTTGATTGTTTAATACACACGGGACATGTCAGCAGGTGAAAAGTTTAACTGAGGAGAGTGTGTTCCCCTGATGGTTTAATACACATGGGACATCTTACCAGGTGAACAGTATCAGTGAGGAGAGTGTGTTCCCCTGATGGTTTAATACTGATGGGACATGTTGCCAGGTGAACAGTGTAAGTGAGGAGAGTTTGTTCACCTGATTGTTTAATACTCACGGGACATCTTACCTGGTGAACAGTATCAGTGAGGAGAGTGTGTTCCCCTGATGGTTTAATACTGATGGGACATGTTGCCAGATGAACAGTGTAAGTGAGGAGAGTGTGTTCCCCTGATGGTTTAATACACATGGGACATGACACCAGGTGAACAGTATAAGTGAGGAGAGTGCGTTCCCCTGATGGTTTAATAGACACGGGACATGTAAACAGGTGAACAGTATAAGTGAGGAGAATGTGCTCCCCTGATGGTTTAATATACACGGGACATGTTACCAGGTGAACAGTATAAGTGAGGAGAATGTGTTCCCCTGATGGTTTAATATACACGGGACATGTTACCAGATGAACAGTATAAGTGAGGAGAGTGTGTTCCCCTGATGGTTTAATATACACGGGACATGTTACCAGATGAACTGTATAAGTGAGGAGAGTTTGTTCCCCTGATGGTTTAATATACATGGGACATGTTACCAGGTGAACAGTATAAGTGAGGAGACTGTGTTCCCCTGATGGTTTAATATACATGGGACATGTTACCAGGTGAACAGTATAAGTGAGGAGAGTGTGTTCCCCTGATTCTTTAATACATAAGGGACATGATACCAGGTGAACAGTTTTAGTGAGGAGAGAGTGATCCCCTGATTGTTTAATATACACGGTACATGTTACCAGGTGAACAGTATAAGTGAGGAGAGCGTGTTCCCCTGATTCTTTAATACATAAGGGACATGTTACCAGGTGAACAGTATAAGTGAGGAGAGAGTGTTCCCCTGATTGTTTAAAACTGACGGGACATGTCACCAGGTGAACAGTATAAGTGAGGAGAGTATGTTCCCCTGATGCTTTAATAGACACGGGACATGTTACCAGGTGAACAGTAGAAGTGAGGAGAGTGTGTTCCCCTGATTGATTAATACTGACGGGACATGTCACATGGTGAACAGTAGAAGTGAGGAGAGTGTGTTCCCCTGATTGATTAATACTGACGGGACATGTCACATGGTGAACAGTATAAGTGAGGAGAGTGTGTTCCCCTGATTGATTAATACTGACGGGACATGTTACCAGGTGAACAGTGTAAGTGAGGAGAGTTTGTTGCCCTGATTGTTTAATACACAAGGGACATGTTACCAGGTGAACAGTAGAAGTGAGTAGAGTGTGCTCCCCTGATTGTTTAATACACACGGGACATGTTACCAGGTGAACAGTAGAAGTGAGGAGAGTATGTTCCCCTGATGCTTTAATATACGCAGGACATGTTACCAGGCGAACAGTATAAGTGAGGAGAGTGAGATCCCCTGATTGTTTAATGCACACAGGACATGTTACCAGGTGAACAGTAGAAGTGAGGAGAGTTTGTTGCCCTGATTGTTTAATACTGACGGGACATGTTACCAGGTGAACAGTATAAGTGAGGAGAGTGTGCTCCCCTGATTGTTTAATACACACGGGACATGTTACCAGGTGAACAGTAGAAGTGAGGAGAGTGTGTTCCTCTGATGGTTTAATACACACAGGACATGTCACCAGGTGAACAGTAGAAGTGAGGAGAGTTTGTTGCCCTGATTGTTTAATACTGACGGAACATGTTATCAGGTGAACAGTATAAGTGAAGAGAGTGTGTTCCCCTGATGGTTTAACACACACAGGACATGTTACCAGGCGAAGAGTATAAGTGAGGAGAGTGTGTTCCCCTGATTGATTAATACACATGGGACTTGTTACCTGGTGAACAGTATAAGTGAGGAGAGTGTGTTCCCCAGATGCTTTAATATACACAGGACATGTTACCAGGCGAACAGTATAAGTGAGGAAAGTGTGTTCCCCTGATTGTTTAATGCACACAGGACATGTCACCAGGCGGACAGTGTAAATGAGGAGAATGTGTTCCCCTGAAGGTTTAATAAACACGGGACATGTTACCAGGTGAACAGTATAAGTGAGGAGAGTGTGTTCCCCTGATTGTATAATACTGACGGGACATGTAACCAGGTGAACAGTATAATTGAGGAGAGTGTGTTCCCCTGCTTGTTTAATACTGACGGGAAATGTTACCAGGTGAACAGTATAAGTGAGGAGAGTGTGTTCCCCTGATGGTTTAATACACACGGGATATGTTACCAGGTGAACAGTATAAGTGAGGAGAGTGTGTTTCCCTGATTGTTTAATACACACAGGACATGTTACTAGGTGAACAGTATAAGTGAGGAGAGTGTGTTCCCCTGATGGTTTAATACACACAGGACATGTTACCAGGTGAACAGTATAAGTGAGGAGAGTATGTTCCCCTGATGGTTTAATGCACACAGGACATGTTACTAGGTGAACAGTATAAGTGAGGAGAGTGTGTTCCCCTGATGGTTTAATATACACGGGACATGTAACCAGGTGAACAGGAAAGTGAGGAGAGTGTGTTCCCCTGATTGTTTCATACACACGGGACATATTACCAGGTGAACAGTATAAGTGAGGAGAGTGTGTTCCCCTGATAATTTAATACACATGGGACATGTTACCAGGTGAACAGTATCAGTGAGGAGAGAGTGTTCCCCTGATGGTTTAATATACACGGGACATGTTACCAGGTGAACAGTATAAGTGAGCAGAGTGTGTTCCTCTGATTGTTTAATACTGTTGGGACATGTTACCAGGTCAACAGTATAAGTGAGGAGAGTGAGTTCCCCTGATGGTTTAATTTACACGGGACATGTTACCAGGTGAACAGCATAAGTGAGGAGAGTGTGTTCCCCTGATGGTTTAATATACACGGGACATGTTACCAGGTGAACAGTATAAGTGAGCAGAGTGTGTTCCCCTGATTGTTTAATACTGTTGGGACATGTTACCAGGTCAACAGTATAAGTGAGGAGAGTGAGTTCCCCTGATGGTTTAATATACACGGGACTTGTTACCAGGTGAACTGTATAAGTGAGGAGAGTGTGTTCCCCTGATTGTTCAATACACACGGGACATATTACCAGGCGAACAGTATAAGTGAGGAGAGTGTGTTCCCCTGATGGTTTAATACACACGGGACATATTACCAGGCGAACAGTATAAGTGAGGAGAGTGTGTTCCCCTGATTGTTTAATGCACACGGGACATATCACCTGGCGAACAGTAGAAGTGAGGAGAGTGTGTTCCCCTGACTGTTCAATACACACGGGACATATTACCAGGCGAACAGTATAAGTGAGGAGAGTGTGTTCCCCTGATTGTTTAATGCACACGGGACATGTCACCTGGCGAACAGTATAAGTGAGGAGAGTTTGTTGCCCTGATTGTTTAATACTGACGGGACATGTTACCAGGTGAACAGTATAAGTGAGGAGAGTGTGCTCCCCTGATTGTTTAATACACACGGGACATGTTACCAGGTGAACAGTAGAAGTGAGGAGAGTGTGTTCCTCTGATGGTTTAATACACACAGGACATGTCACCAGGTGAACAGTAGAAGTGAGGAGAGTTTGTTGCCCTGATTGTTTAATACTGACGGAACATGTTATCAGGTGAACAGTATAAGTGAAGAGAGTGTGTTCCCCTGATGGTTTAACACACACAGGACATGTTACCAGGCGAAGAGTATAAGTGAGGAGAGTGTGTTCCCCTGATTGATTAATACACATGGGACATGTTACCTGGTGAACAGTATAAGTGAGGAGAGTGTGTTCCCCAGATGCTTTAATATACACAGGACATGTTACCAGGCGAACAGTATAAGTGAGGAAAGTGTGTTCCCCTGATTGTTTAATGCACACAGGACATGTCACCAGGCGGACAGTGTAAATGAGGAGAATGTGTTCCCCTGAAGGTTTAATAAACACGGGACATGTTACCAGGTGAACAGTATAAGTGAGGAGAGTGTGTTCCCCTGATTGTATAATACTGACGGGACATGTAACCAGGTGAACAGTATAATTGAGGAGAGTGTGTTCCCCTGCTTGTTTAATACTGACGGGAAATGTTACCAGGTGAACAGTATAAGTGAGGAGAGTGTGTTCCCCTGATGGTTTAATACACACGGGATATGTTACCAGGTGAACAGTATAAGTGAGGAGAGTGTGTTTCCCTGATTGTTTAATACACACAGGACATGTTACTAGGTGAACAGTATAAGTGAGGAGAGTGTGTTCCCCTGATGGTTTAATACACACAGGACATGTTACCAGGTGAACAGTATAAGTGAGGAGAGTATGTTCCCCTGATGGTTTAATGCACACAGGACATGTTACTAGGTGAACAGTATAAGTGAGGAGAGTGTGTTCCCCTGATGGTTTAATATACACGGGACATGTAACCAGGTGAACAGGAAAGTGAGGAGAGTGTGTTCCCCTGATTGTTTCATACACACGGGACATATTACCAGGTGAACAGTATAAGTGAGGAGAGTGTGTTCCCCTGATAATTTAATACACATGGGACATGTTACCAGGTGAACAGTATCAGTGAGGAGAGAGTGTTCCCCTGATGGTTTAATATACACGGGACATGTTACCAGGTGAACAGTATAAGTGAGCAGAGTGTGTTCCTCTGATTGTTTAATACTGTTGGGACATGTTACCAGGTCAACAGTATAAGTGAGGAGAGTGAGTTCCCCTGATGGTTTAATTTACACGGGACATGTTACCAGGTGAACAGCATAAGTGAGGAGAGTGTGTTCCCCTGATGGTTTAATATACACGGGACATGTTACCAGGTGAACAGTATAAGTGAGCAGAGTGTGTTCCCCTGATTGTTTAATACTGTTGGGACATGTTACCAGGTCAACAGTATAAGTGAGGAGAGTGAGTTCCCCTGATGGTTTAATATACACGGGACTTGTTACCAGGTGAACTGTATAAGTGAGGAGAGTGTGTTCCCCTGATTGTTCAATACACACGGGACATATTACCAGGCGAACAGTATAAGTGAGGAGAGTGTGTTCCCCTGATGGTTTAATACACACGGGACATATTACCAGGCGAACAGTATAAGTGAGGAGAGTGTGTTCCCCTGATTGTTTAATGCACACGGGACATATCACCTGGCGAACAGTAGAAGTGAGGAGAGTGTGTTCCCCTGACTGTTCAATACACACGGGACATATTACCAGGCGAACAGTATAAGTGAGGAGAGTGTGTTCCCCTGATTGTTTAATGCACACGGGACATGTCACCTGGCGAACAGTATAAGTGAGGAGAGTGTGTTCCCCTGATTGTTTAATGCACACGGGACATGTCACCAGGTGAACAGTATAAGTGAGGAGAATGTGTTCCCCTGATTGTTTAATACTGATGGGACATGTTGCCAGGTGAACAGTATAAGTGAGGAGAGTGTGTTCCCCTGATGGTTTGATATAAACGGGACATTTTACCAGGGGAACAGTATAATTGAGGAGAGTGTGTTCCCCTGACTGTTTAATACTCACGGGACATCTTACCAGGTGAACAGTATAATTGAGGAGAGTGTGTTCCACTGATTGTTTAATACTGACAGGACATGTCACCAGGTGAACAGTATAATTGAGGAGATTGTGTTCCCCTGATGGTTTAATATACACGGGACATGTAAACAGGTGAACAGTATAAGTGAGGAGAGTGTGTTCCCCTGATTGTTTAATAACCACGGGACATGTTACCAGGTGAACAGTATAAGTGAGGAGAGTGTGTTCCCCTGATTGTTTAATACTGATGGGACATGTTGCCAGGTGAACAGTATAAGTAAGGAGAGTGCGTTCCCCTGATGGTTTAATATACACGGGATATGTTACAAGGTGAACAGTATAAGTGAGGATAATGTGTTCCCCTGATGGTTTAATATACACGGGACATGTTACCAGGTGAACAGTATAAGTGAGGAGAGTGTGTTCCCCTGATGGTTTAATATACATGGGACATGTTACAAGGTGAACAGTATAAGTGAGGAGACTGTGTTCCCCTGATGGTTTAATATACACGGGACATGTTACCAGGTGAACAGTATAAGTGAGGAGAAAGTGTTCCCCTGATGGTTTAATATACACGGGACATTTTACCAGGTGAACAGTATAAGTGAGGAGAGTGTGTTCCCCTGATGGTTTAATATACATGTGACATGTTACCAGGTGAACAGTATAAGTGAGGAGACTGTGTTCCCCTGATGGTTTAATATACATGGTACATGTTACCAGGTGAACATTATAAGTGAGGAGAATGTATTCCCCTGATGGTTTAATATACACGGGACATGACACCAGGTGAACAGTATATGTGAGGAGACTGTGTTCCCCTGATGGTATAATATAGACGGGACATTTCACCAGGTGAACAGTATAAGTGAGGTGAGTATGTTCCCCTGATGGTATAATATAAACGGGACATGTTGCCAGGTGAACAGTATAGGTGTGGAGAGTGTGTTCCCCTGATTGTTCAATACTCACAGGACATGTCACCAGGGGAACAGTATAATTGAGGAGAGTGTGTTCCCCTGACTGTTTAATACTCACGGGACATGTTACCAGGTGAACAGTATAAGTGTGGAGAGTGTGTTCCCCTGATTGTTCAATACTCACAGGACATGTCACCAGGGGAACAGTATAAGTGAGGAGAGTGTGTTCCCCTGATTGCTTAATACTGACAGGACACGTCACCAGGGGAAAAGTATAAATGAGGAGAGTGTGTTCCCTGATGGTTTAATATACATGGGACATGTAAACAGGTGAACAGTATAAGTGAGGAGAGTGTGTTCCCATGATTGTTTAATATACACGGGACATGTTACCAGGCGAACAGTATAAGTGAGGAGAATGTGTTCCCCTGATGGTTTAATATACACGGGACATGTTACCAGCTGAACAGTATAAGTGAGGAGAATGTGTTCCGCTGATGGTTTAATATACACGGGACATGTTACCAGGTGAACAGTATAAGTGAGGAGAGTGTGTTCCCCTGATGGTTTAATATACATGGGACATGTTACCAGGTGAACAGTATAAGTGAGGAGAGTGTGTTCCCCTGATGGTTTAATATACATGGGACATGTTACCAGGTGAACAGTATAAGTGAGGAGAGCGTGTTCCCCTGATTCTTTAATACATAAGGGACATGTTACCAGGCGAAGAGTATAAGTGAGGAGAGTGCGTTCCACTGATGGTTTAATATAAATGGGACATGTTACCAGGTGAACAGTATAAGTGAGGAGAGTGTGTTTCCCTGATGGTTTAATATTCACGGGACATGTTACCATGTGAACAGTATAAGTGAGGAGAGTGTGCTCCCCTGATGTTTTAATATACACGGGACATGTTACCAGGTGAACAGTATAAGTGAGGAGAGTGTGTTCCCCTGATTGTTTAATACTGACGGGACATGTTCCCAGGTGAACAGTATAAGTGAGGAGAGTGTGTTCCCCTGATGTTTTAATATACACGGGACATCTTACCAGCAGAAGAGTATAAGTGAGGAGAATGTGTTCCCCTGATGGTTTAAAACTGACGGGACATGTCACCAGGTGAACAGTATAAGTGAGGAGAGTATGTTCCCCTGATGCTTTAATATACACAGGACATGTTACCAGGCGGACAGTATAAGTGAGGAGAGTGTGTTCCTCTAATTGTTTAATACGCTGGGGACATGTCACCAGGCGAACAATATAAGTGTGGAGAGTGTGTTCCCCTGATTGTTTAATACTGACGGGACATGTAACCAGGTGAACAGTGTAAGTGAGGAGAGTGTGTTCCCCTGATTGTTTAATACTGACGGGACATGTCACCAGGCGAACAGTGCAAGTGAGGAGAGTGTTTTCCCCTGATGGTTTAATAAACACGGGACATGTTACCAGGTGAACAGTATAAGTGACGAGAGTGTGTTCCCCTGATTGTTTAATACTGACGGGACATGTAACCAGGTGAACAGTGTAAGTGAGGAGAGTGTGTTCCCCTGATTGTTTAATACTGACGGGACATGTAACCAGGTGAACAGTATAAGTGAGGAGAGTGTCTTCCCCTGATTGTTTAATACTGACGGGACATGTAACCAGGTGAACAGTGTAAGTGAGGAGAGTGTGTTCCCCTGATTGTTTAATACTGACGGGACATGTAACCAGGTGAACAGTGTAAGTGAGGAGAGTGTGTTCCCCTGATTGTTTAATACTGACGGGACATGTCACCAGGCGAACAGTTCAAGTGAGGAGAGTGTTTTCCCCTGATGGTTTAATAAACACGGGACATGTTACCAGGTGAACAGTATAAGTGACGAGAGTGTGTTCCCCTGATTGTTTAATACTGACGGGACATGTAACCAGGTGAACAGTGTAAGTGAGGAGAGTGTGTTCCCCTGATTGTTTAATACTGACGGGACATGTAACCAGGTGAACAGTATAAGTGAGGAGAGTGTGTTCCTCTGATGGTTTAATACTGACAGGACATTTCACCAGTTGAACAGTATAAGTGAGGAGAGTGTGTTCCCCTGATTGTTTAATACACACGGGACATGTCACCAGGCGAACAGTATAAGTGAGGAGAGTGTGTTCCCCTGATTGTTTAATACACATGGGACATATCACCAGGCGAACAGTATAAGTGAGGAGAGTGTGTTCCCCTGATTGTTTAATATACGCGGGAGATGTCACGAGGTGAACAGTATAAGTGAGGAGAGTGTGTTCCCCTGATTGATTAATACTGACGGGACATGTCACTCGTTGAACAGTATAAGTGAGGAGAGTGTGTTACCCTGATGCTTTAATATACACAGGACATGTCACCAGGCGAACAGTATAAGTGAGGAGAGTGTGTTCCCCTGATGGTTTAATACACACAGGACATGTTACCAGGTGAAAAGTATAAGTGAGGAGAGTGTGTTACCCTGATGCTTTAATATACACAGGACATGTTACCAGGTCAACAGTATAAGTGAGGAGAGTGAGTTCCCCTGATGGTTTAATTTACACGGGACATGTTACCAGGTGAACAGCATAAGTGAGGAGAGTGTGTTCCCCTGATGGTTTAATATACACGGGACATGTTACCAGGTGAACAGTATAAGTGAGCAGAGTGTGTTCCCCTGATTGTTTAATACTGTTGGGACATGTTACCAGGTCAACAGTATAAGTGAGGAGAGTGAGTTCCCCTGATGGTTTAATATACACGGGACTTGTTACCAGGTGAACTGTATAAGTGAGGAGAGTGTGTTCCCCTGATTGTTCAATGCACACGGGACATATTACCAGGCGAACAGTATAAGTGAGGAGAGTGTGTTCCCCTGACTGTTCAATACACACGGGACATATTACCAGGCGAACAGTATAAGTGAGGAGAGTGTGTTCCCCTGATTGTTTAATGCACACGGGACATGTCACCTGGCGAACAGTATAAGTGAGGAGAGTGTGTTCCCCTGATTGTTTAATGCACACGGGACATGTCACCAGGTGAACAGTATAAGTGAGGAGAATGTGTTCCCCTGATTGTTTAATACTGATGGGACATGTTGCCAGGTGAACAGTATAAGTGAGGAGAGTGTGTTCCCCTGATGGTTTAATATAAACGGGACATTTTACCAGGGGAACAGTATAATTGAGGAGAGTGTGTTCCCCTGACTGTTTAATACTCACGGGACATCTTACCAGGTGAACAGTATAATTGAGGAGAGTGTGTTCCCCTGATTGTTTAATACTGACAGGACATGTCACCAGGTGAACAGTATTATTGAGGAGAGTGTGTTCCCCTGATGGTTTAATATACACGGGACATGTAAACAGGTGAACAGTATAAGTGAGGAGAGTGTGTTCCCCTGATTGTTTAATAACCACGGGACATGTTACCAGGTGAACAGTATAAGTGAGGAGAGTGTGTTCCCCTGATTGTTTAATACTGATGGGACATGTTGCCAGGTGAACAGTATAAGTAAGGAGAGTGCGTTCCCCTGATGGTTTAATATACACGGGACATGTTACCAGGTGAACAGTATAAGTGAGGAGAATGTGTTCCCCTGATGGTTTAATATACACGGGACATGTTACCAGGTGAACAGTATAAGTGAGGAGAGTGTGTTCCCCTGATGGTTTAATATACATGGGACATGTTACCAGGTGAACAGTATAAGTGAGGAGAGTGTGTTCCCCTGATGGTTTAATATACATGGGACATGTTACCAGATCAACAGTATAAGTGAGGAGAGCATGTTCCCCTGATTCTTTAATACATAAGGGACATGTTACCAGGCGAACAGTATAAGTGAGGAGAGTGTGTTCCCCTGATGGTTTAATATACACGGGACATGTTACCAGGTGAACAGTATAAGTGAGGAGAAGGTGTTCCCCTGATGGTTTAATATACACGGGACATGTTACCAGGTGAACAGTATAAGTGAGGAGAGTGTGTTCCCCTGATGGTTTAATATACATGGGACATGTTACCAGGTGAACAGTATAAGTGAGGAGACTGTGTTCCCCTGATGGTTTAATATACATGGGACATGTTACCAGGTGAACATTATAAGTGAGGAGAATGTGTTCCCCTGATGGTTTAATATACACGGGACATGACACCAGGTGAACAGTATAAGTGAGGAGACTGTGTTCCCCTGATGGTTTAATATAGACGGGACATTTCACCAGGTGAACAGTATAAGTGAGGTGAGTATGTTCCCCTGATGGTATAATATAAACGGGACATGTTGCCAGGTGAACAGTATAGGTGTGGAGAGTGTGTTCCCCTGATTGTTCAATACTCACAGGACATGTCACGAGGGGAACTGTATAATTGAGGAGAGTGTGTTCCCCTGACTGTTTAATACTCACAGGACATGTCACCAGGGGAACAGTATAAGTGAGGAGAGTGTGTTCCCCTGATTGTTTAATACTGACAGGACACGTCACCAGGGGAAAAGTATAAATGAGGAGAGTGTGTTCCCCTGATGGTTTAATATACATGGGACATGTAAACAGGTGAACAGTATAAGTGAGGAGAGTGTGTTCCCCTGATTGTTTAATATACACGGGACATGTTACCAGGCGAACAGTATAAGTGAGGAGAATGTGTTCCCCTGATGGTTTAATATACACGGGACATGTTACCAGGCGAACAGTATAAGTGAGGAGACTGTGTTCCCCTGATGGTTTAATATACATGGGACATGTTACCAGGTGAACAGTAGAAATGAGGGGAGAGTGTTCCCCTGATTCCTTAATACATAAGGGACATGTTACCAGGCGAAGAGTATAAGTGAGGAGAGTGTGTTCCCCTGATGGTTTAATATTCACGGGACATGTTACCATGTGAACAGTATAAGTGAGGAGAGTGTGCTCCCCTGATGTTTTAATATACACGGGACATGTTACCAGGTGAACAGTATAAGTGAGGAGACTGTGTTCCCCTGATGGTTTAATATAGACGGGACATTTCACCAGGTGAACAGTATAAGTGAGGTGAGTATGTTCCCCTGATGGTATAATATAAACGGGACATGTTACCAGGTGAACAGTATAGGTGTGGAGAGTGTGTTCCCCTGATTGTTCAATACTCACAGGACATGTCACCAGGGGAACAGTATAATTGAGGAGAGTGTGTTCCCCTGACTGTTTAATACTCACGGGACATGTTACCAGGTGAACAGTATAAGTGTGGAGAGCGTGTTCCCCTGATTGTTCAATACTCACAGGACATGTCACCAGGGGAACAGTATAAGTGAGGAGAGTGTGTTCCCCTGATTGTTTAATACTGACAGGACACGTCACCAGGGGAAAAGTATAAATGAGGAGAGTGTGTTCCCCTGATGGTTTAATATACATGGGACATGTAAACAGGTGAACAGTATAAGTGAGGAGAGTGTGTTCCCCTGATTGTTTAATATACACGGGACATGTTACCAGGCGAACAATATAAGTGAGGAGAATGTGTTCCCCTGATGGTTTAATATACACGGGACATGTTACCAGGCGAACAGTATAAGTGAGGAGACTGTGTTCCCCTGATGGTTTAATATACATGGGACATGTTACCAGGTGAACAGTAGAAATGAGGGGAGCGTGTTCCCCTGATTCTTTAATACATAAGGGACATGTTACCAGGCGAAGAGTATAAGTGAGGAGAGTGTGTTCCCCTGATGGTTTAATATAAATGGGACATGTTACCAGGTGAACAGTATAAGGGAGGAGAGTGTGTTCCCCTGATGGTTTAATATTCACGGGACATGTTACCATGTGAACAGTATAAGTGAGGAGAGTGTGCTCCCCTGATGTTTTAATATACACGGGACATGTTACCAGGTGAACAGTATAAGTGAGGAGAGTGTGTTCCCCTGATTGTTTAATACTGACGGGACATGTTCCCAGGTGAACAGTATAAGTGAGGAGAGTGTGTTCCCCTGATGTTTTAATATACACGGGACATCTTACCAGCAGAAGAGTATAAGTGAGGAGAATGTGTTCCCCTGATGGTTTAAAACTGACGGGACATGTCACCAGGTGAACAGTATAAGTGAGGAGAGTATGTTCCCCTGATGCTTTAATATACACAGGACATGTTACCAGGCGCACAGTATAAGTGAGGAGAGTGTGTTCCTCTAATTGTTTAATACGCTCGGGACATGTCACCAGGCGAACAATATAAGTGAGGAGAGTGTGTTCCCCTGATTGTTTAATACACACGGGACATGTCACCAGGTGAACAGTATAAGTGAGGAGAGTGTCTTCCCCTGATTGTTTAATACTGACGGGACATGTAACGAGGTGAACAGTGTAAGTGAGGAGAGTGTGTTCCCCTGATTGTTTAATACTGACGGGACATGTAACCAGGTGAACAGTGTAAGTGAGGAGAGTGTGTTCCCCTGATTGTTTAATACTGACGGGACATGTCACCAGGCGAACAGTGCAAGTGAGGAGAGTGTTTTCCCCTGATGGTTTAATAAACACGGGACATGTTACCAGGTGAACAGTATAAGTGACGAGAGTGTGTTCCCCTGATTGTTTAATACTGACGGGACATGTAACCAGGTGAACAGTGTAAGTGAGGAGAGTGTGTTCCCCTGATTGTTTAATACTGACGGGACATGTAACCAGGTGAACAGTATAAGTGAGGAGAGTGTGTTCCTCTGATGGTTTAATACTGACAGGACATTTCACCAGTTGAACAGTATAAGTGAGGAGAGTGTGTTCCCCTGATTGTTTAATACACACGGGACATGTCACCAGGCGAACAGTATAAGTGAGGAGAGTGTGTTCCCCTGATTGTTTAATACACATGGGACATATCACCAGGCGAACAGTATAAGTGAGGAGAGTGTGTTCCCCTGATTGTTTAATATACGCGGGAGATGTCACGAGGTGAACAGTATAAGTGAGGAGAGTATGTTCCCCTGATTGATTAATACTGACGGGACATGTCACTCGTTGAACAGTATAAGTGAGGAGAGTGTGTTACCCTGATGCTTTAATATACACAGGACATGTCACCAGGCGAACAGTATAAGTGAGGAGAGTGTGTTCCCCTGATGGTTTAATACACACAGGACATGTTACCAGGTCAACAGTATAAGTGAGGAGAGTGAGTTCCCCTGATGGTTTAATTTACACGGGACATGTTACCAGGTGAACAGCATAAGTGAGGAGAGTGTGTTCCCCTGATGGTTTAATATACACGGGACATGTTACCAGGTGAACAGTATAAGTGAGCAGAGTGTGTTCCCCTGATTGTTTAATACTGTTGGGACATGTTACCAGGTCAACAGTATAAGTGAGGAGAGTGAGTTCCCCTGATGGTTTAATATACACGGGACTTGTTACCAGGTGACCTGTGTAAGTGAGGAGAGTGAGTTCCCCTGATGGTTTAATATAGACGGGACATTTCACCAGGTGAACAGTATAAGTGAGGTGACTGTGTTCCCCTGATGGTTTAATATACATGGGACATGTTACCAGGTGAACATTATAAGTGAGGAGAATGTGTTCCCCTGATGGTTTAATATACACGGGACATGACACCAGGTGAACAGTATAAGTGAGGAGACTGTGTTCCCCTGATGGTTTAATATAGACGGGACATTTCACCAGGTGAACAGTATAAGTGAGGTGAGTATGTTCCCCTGATGGTATAATATAAACGGGACATGTTGCCAGGTGAACAGTATAGGTGTGGAGAGTGTGTTCCCCTGATTGTTCAATACTCACAGGACATGTCACCAGGGGAACAGTATAATTGAGGAGAGTGTGTTCCCCTGACTGTTTAATACTCACGGGACATGTTACCAGGTGAACAGTATAAGTGTGGAGAGTGTGTTCCCCTGATTGTTCAATACTCACAGGACATGTCACCAGGGGAACAGTATAAGTGAGGAGAGTGTGTTCCCCTGATTGTTTAATACTGACAGGACACGTCACCTAGGGAAAAGTAGAAATGAGGAGAGTGTGTTCCCCTGATGGTTTAATATACATGGGACATGTAAACAGGTGAACAGTATAAGTGAGGAGAGTGTGTTCCCCTGATTGTTTAATATACACGGGACATGTTACCAGGCGAACAGTATAAGTGAGGAGAATGTGTTCCCCTGATGGTTTAATATACACGGGACATGTTACCAGGCGAACAGTATAAGTGAGGAGACTGTGTTCCCCTGATGGTTTAATATACATGGGACATGTTACCAGGTGAACAGTAGAAATGAGGGGAGCGTGTTCCCCTGATTCTTTAATACATAAGGGACATGTTACCAGGCGAAGAGTATAAGTGAGGAGAGTGTGTTCCCCTGATGGTTTAATATTCACGGGACATGTTACCAGGCGAAGAGTATAAGTGAGGAGACTGTGTTCCCCTGATGGTTTAATATACACGGGACATGTTACCAGGTGAACAGTATAAGTGAGGAGACTGTGTTCCCCTGATGGTTTAATATAGACGGGACATTTCACCAGGTGAACAGTATAAGTGAGGTGAGTATGTTCCCCTGATGGTATAATATAAACGGGACATGTTACCAGGTGAACAGTATAGGTGTGGAGAGTGTGTTCCCCTGATTGTTCAATACTCACAGGACATGTCACCAGGGGAACAGTATAATTGAGGAGAGTGTGTTCCCCTGACTGTTTAATACTCACGGGACATGTTACCAGGTGAACAGTATAAGTGTGGAGAGCGTGTTCCCCTGATTGTTCAATACTCACAGGACATGTCACCAGGGGAACAGTATAAGTGAGGAGAGTGTGTTCCCCTGATTGTTTAATACTGACAGGACACGTCACCAGGGGAAAAGTATAAATGTGGAGAGTGTGTTCCCCTGATGGTTTAATATACATGGGACATGTAAACAGGTGAACAGTATAAGTGAGGAGAGTGTGTTCCCCTGATTGTTTAATATACACGGGACATGTTACCAGGCGAACAATATAAGTGAGGAGAATGTGTTCCCCTGATGGTTTAATATACACGGGACATGTTACCAGGCGAACAGTATAAGTGAGGAGACTGTGTTCCCCTGATGGTTTAATATACATGGGACATGTTACCAGGTGAACAGTAGAAATGAGGGGAGCGTGTTCCCCTGATTCTTTAATACATAAGGGACATGTTACCAGGCGAAGAGTATAAGTGAGGAGAGTGTGTTCCCCTGATGGTTTAATATAAATGGGACATGTTACCAGGTGAACAGTATAAGGGAGGAGAGTGTGTTCCCCTGATGGTTTAATATTCACGGGACATGTTACCATGTGAACAGTATAAGTGAGGAGAGTGTGCTCCCCTGATGTTTTAATATACACGGGACATGTTACCAGGTGAACAGTATAAGTGAGGAGAGTGTGTTCCCCTGATTGTTTAATACTGACGGGACATGTTCCCAGGTGAACAGTATAAGTGAGGAGAGTGTGTTCCCCTGATGTTTTAATATACACGGGACATCTTACCAGCAGAAGAGTATAAGTGAGGAGAATGTGTTCCCCTGATGGTTTAAAACTGACGGGACATGTCACCAGGTGAACAGTATAAGTGAGGAGAGTATGTTCCCCTGATGCTTTAATATACACAGGACATGTTACCAGGCGGACAGTATAAGTGAGGAGAGTGTGTTCCTCTAATTGTTTAATACGCTCGGGACATGTCACCAGGCGAACAATATAAGTGAGGAGAGTGTGTTCCCCTGATTGTTTAATACACACGGGACATGTCACCAGGTGAACAGTATAAGTGAGGAGAGTGTCTTCCCCTGATTGTTTAATACTGACGGGACATGTAACGAGGTGAACAGTGTAAGTGAGGAGAGTGTGTTCCCCTGATTGTTTAATACTGACGGGACATGTAACCAGGTGAACAGTGTAAGTGAGGAGAGTGTGTTCCCCTGATTGTTTAATACTGACGGGACATGTCACCAGGCGAACAGTGCAAGTGAGGAGAGTGTTTTCCCCTGATGGTTTAATAAACACGGGACATGTTACCAGGTGAACAGTATAAGTGACGAGAGTGTGTTCCCCTGATTGTTTAATACTGACGGGACATGTAACCAGGTGAACAGTGTAAGTGAGGAGAGTGTGTTCCCCTGATTGTTTAATACTGACGGGACATGTAACCAGGTGAACAGTATAAGTGAGGAGAGTGTGTTCCTCTGATGGTTTAATACTGACAGGACATTTCACCAGTTGAACAGTATAAGTGAGGAGAGTGTGTTCCCCTGATTGTTTAATACACACGGGACATGTCACCAGGCGAACAGTATAAGTGAGGAGAGTGTGTTCCCCTGATTGTTTAATACACATGGGACATATCACCAGGCGAACAGTATAAGTGAGGAGAGTGTGTTCCCCTGATTGTTTAATATACGCGGGAGATGTCACGAGGTGAACAGTATAAGTGAGGAGAGTGTGTTCCCCTGATTGATTAATACTGACGGGACATGTCACTCGTTGAACAGTATAAGTGAGGAGAGTGTGTTACCCTGATGCTTTAATATACACAGGACATGTCACCAGGCGAACAGTATAAGTGAGGAGAGTGTGTTCCCCTGATGGTTTAATACACACAGGACATGTTACCAGGTGAACAGCATAAGTGAGGAGAGTGTGTTCCCCTGATGGTTTAATATACACGGGACATGTTACCAGGTGAACAGTATAAGTGAGCAGAGTGTGTTCCCCTGATTGTTTAATACTGTTGGGACATGTTACCAGGTAAACAGTATAAGTGAGGAGAGTGAGTTCCCCTGATGGTTTAATATACACGGGACTTGTTACCAGGTGAACTGTATAAGTGAGGAGAGTGTGTTCCCCTGATTGTTCAATGCACACGGGACATATTACCAGGCGAACAGTATAAGTTAGGAGAGTGTGTTCCCCTGATGGTTTAATACACACGGGACATATTACCAGGCGAACAGTATAAGTGAGGAGAGTGTGTTCCCCTGATTGTTTAATGCACACGGGACATGTCACCTGGCGAACAGTAGAAGTGAGGAGAGTGTGTTCCCCTGACTGTTCAATACACACGGGACATATTACCAGGCGAACAGTATAAGTGAGGAGAGTGTGTTCCCCTGATTGTTTAATGCACACGGGACATGTCACCTGGCGAACAGTATAAGTGAGGAGAGTGTGTTCCCCTGATTGTTTAATGCACACGGGACATGTCACCAGGTGAACAGTATAAGTGAGGAGAATGTGTTCCCCTGATTGTTTAATACTGATGGGACATGTTGCCAGGTGAACAGTATAAGTGAGGAGAGTGTGTTCCCCTGATGGTTTAATATAAACGGGACATTTTACCAGGGGAACAGTATAATTGAGGAGAGTGTGTTCCCCTGACTGTTTAATACTCACGGGACATCTTACCAGGTGAACAGTATAATTGAGGAGAGTGTGTTCCCCTGATTGTTTAATACTGACAGGACATGTCACCAGGTGAACAGTATAATTGAGGAGAGTGTGTTCCCCTGATGGTTTAATATACACGGGACATGTAAACAGGTGAACAGTATAAGTGAGGAGAGTGTGTTCCCCTGATTGTTTAATAACCACGGGACATGTTACCAGGTGAACAGTATAAGTGAGAGAGTGTGTTCCCCTGATTGTTTAATACTGATGGGACATGTTGCCAGGTGAACAGTATAAGTAAGGAGCGTGCGTTCCCCTGATGGTTTAATATACACGGGACATGTTACCAGGTGAACAGTATAAGTGAGGAGAATGTGTTCCCCTGATGGTTTAATATACACGGGACATGTTACCAGGTGAACAGTATAAGTGAGGAGAGTGTGTTCCCCTGATGGTTTAATATACATGGGACATGTTACCAGGTGAACAGTATAAGTGAGGAGAGTGTGTTCCCCTGATGGTTTAATATACATGGGACATGTTACCAGATCAACAGTATAAGTGAGGAGAGCATGTTCCCCTGATTCTTTAATACATAAGGGACATGTTACCAGGCGAACAGTATAAGTGAGGAGAGTGTGTTCCCCTGATGGTTTAATATACACGGGACATGTTACCAGGTGAACAGTATAAGTGAGGAGAAGGTGTTCCCCTGATGGTTTAATATACACGGGACATGTTACCAGGTGAACAGTATAAGTGAGGAGAGTGTGTTCCCCTGATGGTTTAATATACATGGGACATGTTACCAGGTGAACAGTATAAGTGAGGAGACTGTGTACCCCTGATGGTTTAATATACATGGGACATGTTACCAGGTGAACATTATAAGTGAGGAGAATGTGTTCCCCTGATGGTTTAATATACACGGGACATGACACCAGGTGAACAGTATAAGTGAGGAGACTGTGTTCCCCTGATGGTTTAATATAGACGGGACATTTCACCAGGTGAACAGTATAAGTGAGGTGAGTATGTTCCCCTGATGGTATAATATAAACGGGACATGTTGCCAGGTGAACAGTATAGGTGTGGAGAGTGTGTTCCCCTGATTGTTCAATACTCACAGGACATGTCACCAGGGGAACAGTATAATTGAGGAGAGTGTGTTCCCCTGACTGTTTAATACTCACGGGACATGTTACCAGGTGAACAGTATAAGTGTGGAGAGTGTGTTCCCCTGATTGTTCAATACTCACAGGACATGTCACCAGGGGAACAGTATAAGTGAGGAGAGTGTGTTCCCCTGATTGTTTAATACTGACAGGACACGTCACCAGGGGAAAAGTAGAAATGAGGAGAGTGTGTTCCCCTGATGGTTTAATATACATGGGACATGTAAACAGGTGAACAGTATAAGTGAGGAGAGTGTGTTCCCCTGATTGTTTAATATACACGGGACATGTTACCAGGCGAACAGTATAAGTGAGGAGAATGTGTTCCCCTGATGGTTTAATATACACGGGACATGTTACCAGGCGAACAGTATAAGTGAGGAGACTGTGTTCCCCTGATGGTTTAATATACATGGGACATGTTACCAGGTGAACAGTAGAAATGAGGGGAGCGTGTTCCCCTGATTCTTTAATACATAAGGGACATGTTACCAGGCGAAGAGTATAAGTGAGGAGAGTGTGTTCCCCTGATGGTTTAATATTCACGGGACATGTTACCAGGCGAAGAGTATAAGTGAGGAGACTGTGTTCCCCTGATGGTTTAATATACACGGGACATGTTACCAGGTGAACAGTATAAGTGAGGAGACTGTGTTCCCCTGATGGTTTAATATAGACGGGACATTTCACCAGGTGAACAGTATAAGTGAGGTGAGTATGTTCCCCTGATGGTATAATATAAACGGGACATGTTACCAGGTGAACAGTATAGGTGTGGAGAGTGTGTTCCCCTGATTGTTCAATACTCACAGGACATGTCACCAGGGGAACAGTATAATTGAGGAGAGTGTGTTCCCCTGACTGTTTAATACTCACGGGACATGTTACCAGGTGAACAGTATAAGTGTGGAGAGCGTGTTCCCCTGATTGTTCAATACTCACAGGACATGTCACCAGGGGAACAGTATAAGTGAGGAGAGTGTGTTCCCCTGATTGTTTAATACTGACAGGACACGTCACCAGGGGAAAAGTATAAATGAGGAGAGTGTGTTCCCCTGATGGTTTAATATACATGGGACATGTAAACAGGTGAACAGTATAAGTGAGGAGAGTGTGTTCCCCTGATTGTTTAATATATACGGGACATGTTACCAGGCGAACAATATAAGTGAGGAGAATGTGTTCCCCTGATGGTTTAATATACACGGGACATGTTACCAGGCGAACAGTATAAGTGAGGAGACTGTGTTCCCCTGATGGTTTAATATACATGGGACATGTTACCAGGTGAACAGTAGAAATGAGGGGAGCGTGTTCCCCTGATTCTTTAATACATAAGGGACATGTTACCAGGCGAAGAGTATAAGTGAGGAGAGTGTGTTCCCCTGATGGTTTAATATAAATGGGACATGTTACCAGGTGAACAGTATAAGGGAGGAGAGTGTGTTCCCCTGATGGTTTAATATTCACGGGACATGTTACCATGTGAACAGTATAAGTGAGGAGAGTGTGCTCCCCTGATGTTTTAATATACACGGGACATGTTACCAGGTGAACAGTATAAGTGAGGAGAGTGTGTTCCCCTGATTGTTTAATACTGACGGGACATGTTCCCAGGTGAACAGTATAAGTGAGGAGAGTGTGTTCCCCTGATGTTTTAATATACACGGGACATCTTACCAGCAGAAGAGTATAAGTGAGGAGAATGTGTTCCCCTGATGGTTTAAAACTGACGGGACATGTCACCAGGTGAACAGTATAAGTGAGGAGAGTATGTTCCCCTGATGCTTTAATATACACAGGACATGTTACCAGGCGGACAGTATAAGTGAGGAGAGTGTGTTCCTCTAATTGTTTAATACGCTCGGGACATGTCACCAGGCGAACAATATAAGTGAGGAGAGTGTGTTCCCCTGATTGTTTAATACACACGGGACATGTCACCAGGTGAACAGTATAAGTGAGGAGAGTGTCTTCCCCTGATTGTTTAATACTGACGGGACATGTAACGAGGTGAACAGTGTAAGTGAGGAGAGTGTGTTCCCCTGATTGTTTAATACTGACGGGACATGTAACCAGGTGAACAGTGTAAGTGAGGAGAGTGTGTTCCCCTGATTGTTTAATACTGACGGGACATGTCACCAGGCGAACAGTGCAAGTGAGGAGAGTGTTTTCCCCTGATGGTTTAATAAACACGGGACATGTTACCAGGTGAACAGTATAAGTGACGAGAGTGTGTTCCCCTGATTGTTTAATACTGACGGGACATGTAACCAGGTGAACAGTGTAAGTGAGGAGAGTGTGTTCCCCTGATTGTTTAATACTGACGGGACATGTAACCAGGTGAACAGTATAAGTGAGGAGAGTGTGTTCCTCTGATGGTTTAATACTGACAGGACATTTCACCAGTTGAACAGTATAAGTGAGGAGAGTGTGTTCCCCTGATTGTTTAATACACACGGGACATGTCACCAGGCGAACAGTATAAGTGAGGAGAGTGTGTTCCCCTGATTGTTTAATACACATGGGACATATCACCAGGCGAACAGTATAAGTGAGGAGAGTGTGTTCCCCTGATTGTTTAATATACGCGGGAGATGTCACGAGGTGAACAGTATAAGTGAGGAGAGTGTGTTCCCCTGATTGATTAATACTGACGGGACATGTCACTCGTTGAACAGTATAAGTGAGGAGAGTGTGTTACCCTGATGCTTTAATATACACAGGACATGTCACCAGGCGAACAGTATAAGTGAGGAGAGTGTGTTCCCCTGATGGTTTAATACACACAGGACATGTTACCAGGTCAACAGTATAAGTGAGGAGAGTGAGTTCCCCTGATGGTTTAATTTACACGGGACATGTTACCAGGTGAACAGCATAAGTGAGGAGAGTGTGTTCCCCTGATGGTTTAATATACACGGGACATGTTACCAGGTGAACAGTATAAGTGAGCAGAGTGTGTTCCCCTGATTGTTTAATACTGTTGGGACATGTTACCAGGTAAACAGTATAAGTGAGGAGAGTGAGTTCCCCTGATGGTTTAATATACACGGGACTTGTTACCAGGTGAACTGTATAAGTGAGGAGAGTGTGTTCCCCTGATTGTTCAATGCACACGGGACATATTACCAGGCGAACAGTATAAGTTAGGAGAGTGTGTTCCCCTGATGGTTTAATACACACGGGACATATTACCAGGCGAACAGTATAAGTGAGGAGAGTGTGTTCCCCTGATTGTTTAATGCACACGGGACATGTCACCTGGCGAACAGTAGAAGTGAGGAGAGTGTGTTCCCCTGACTGTTCAATACACACGGGACATATTACCAGGCGAACAGTATAAGTGAGGAGAGTGTGTTCCCCTGATTGTTTAATGCACACGGGACATGTCACCTGGCGAACAGTATAAGTGAGGAGAGTGTGTTCCCCTGATTGTTTAATGCACATGGGACATGTCACCAGGTGAACAGTATAAGTGAGGAGAATGTGTTCCCCTGATTGTTTAATACTGATGGGACATGTTGCCAGGTGAACAGTATAAGTGAGGAGAGTGTGTTCCCCTGATGGTTTAATATAAACGGGACATTTTACCAGGGGAACAGTATAATTGAGGAGAGTGTGTTCCCCTGACTGTTTAATACTCACGGGACATCTTACCAGGTGAACAGTATAATTGAGGAGAGTGTGTTCCCCTGATTGTTTAATACTGACAGGACATGTCACCAGGTGAACAGTATAATTGAGGAGAGTGTGTTCCCCTGATGGTTTAATATACACGGGACATGTAAACAGGTGAACAGTATAAGTGAGGAGAGTGTGTTCCCCTGATTGTTTAATAACCACGGGACATGTTACCAGGTGAACAGTATAAGTGAGGAGAGTGTGTTCCCCTGATTGTTTAATACTGATGGGACATGTTGCCAGGTGAACAGTATAAGTAAGGAGCGTGCGTTCCCCTGATGGTTTAATATACACGGGACATGTTACCAGGTGAACAGTATAAGTGAGGAGAATGTGTTCCCCTGATGGTTTAATATACACGGGACATGTTACCAGGTGAACAGTATAAGTGAGGAGAGTGTGTTCCCCTGATGGTTTAATATACATGGGACATGTTACCAGGTGAACAGTATAAGTGAGGAGAGTGTGTTCCCCTGATGGTTTAATATACATGGGACATGTTACCAGATCAACAGTATAAGTGAGGAGAGCATGTTCCCCTGATTCTTTAATACATAAGGGACATGTTACCAGGCGAACAGTATAAGTGAGGAGAGTGTGTTCCCCTGATGGTTTAATATACACGGGACATGTTACCAGGTGAACAGTATAAGTGAGGAGAAGGTGTTCCCCTGATGGTTTAATATACACGGGACATGTTACCAGGTGAACAGTATAAGTGAGGAGAGTGTGTTCCCCTGATGGTTTAATATACATGGGACATGTTACCAGGTGAACAGTATAAGTGAGGAGACTGTGTTCCCCTGATGGTTTAATATACATGGGACATGTTACCAGGTGAACATTATAAGTGAGGAGAATGTGTTCCCCTGATGGTTTAATATACATGGGACATGTTACCAGGTGAACAGTAGAAATGAGTTGAGCGTGTTCCCCTGATTCTTTAATACATAAGGGACATGTTACCAGGCGAAGAGTATAAGTGAGGAGAGTGTGATCCCCTGATGGTTCAATACTCACAGGACATGTCACCAGGGGAACAGTATAATTGAGGAGAGTGTGTTCCCCTGACTGTTTAATACTCACGGGACATGTTACCAGGTGAACAGTATAAGTGTGGAGAGTGTGTTCCCCTGATTGTTCAATACTCACAGGACATGTCACCAGGGGAACAGTATAAGTGAGGAGAGTGTGTTGCCCTGATTGTTTAATACTGACAGGACACGTCACCAGGGGAAAAGTAGAAATGAGGAGAGTGTGTTCCCCTGATGGTTTAATATACATGGGACATGTAAACAGGTGAACAGTATAAGTGAGGAGAGTGTGTTCCCCTGATTGTTTAATATACACGGGACATGTTACCAGGCGAACAGTATAAGTGAGGAGAATGTGTTCCCCTGATGGTTTAACATACACGGGACATGTTACCAGGCGAACAGTATAAGTGAGGAGACTGTGTTCCCCTGATGGTTTAATATACATGGGACATGTTACCAGGTGAACAGTAGAAATGAGTTGAGCGTGTTCCCCTGATTCTTTAATACATAAGGGACATGTTACCAGGCGAAGAGTATAAGTGAGGAGAGTGTGATCCCCTGATGGTTTAATATTCACGGGACATGTTACCATGTGAACAGTATAAGTGAGGAGAGTGTGCTCCCCTGATGTTTTAATATACACGGGACATGTTACCAGGTGAACAGTATAAGTGAGGAGACTGTGTTCCCCTGATGGTTTAATATAGACGGGACATTTCACCAGGTGAACAGTATAAGTGAGGTGAGTATGTTCCCCTGATGGTATAATATAAACGGGACATGTTACCAGGTGAACAGTATAGGTGTGGAGAGTGTGTTCCCCTGATTGTTCAATACTCACAGGACATGTCACCAGGGGAACAGTATAATTGAGGAGAGTGTGTTCCCCTGACTGTTTAATACTCACGGGACATGTTACCAGGTGAACAGTATAAGTGTGGAGAGTGTGTTCCCCTGATTGTTCAATACTCACAGGACATGTCACCAGGGGAACAGTCAAAGTGAGGAGAGTGTGTTCCCCTGATTGTTTAATACTGACAGGACACGTCACCAGGGGAAAAGTATAAATGAGGAGAGTGTGTTCCCCTGATGGTTTAATATACATGGGACATGTAAACAGGTGAACAGTATAAGTGAGGAGAGTGTGTTCCCCTGATTGTTTAATATACACGGGACATGTTACCAGGCGAACAGTATAAGTGAGGAGAATGTGTTCCCCTGATGGTTTAATATACACGGGACATGTTACCAGGCGAACAGTATAAGTGAGGAGACTGTGTTCCCCTGATGGTTTAATATACATGGGACATGTTACCAGGTGAACAGTAGAAATGAGGGGAGCGTGTTCCCCTGATTCTTTAATACATAAGGGACATGTTACCAGGCGAAGAGTATAAGTGAGGAGAGTGTGTTCCCCTGATGGTTTAATATAAATGGGACATGTTACCAGGTGAACAGTATAAGGGAGGAGAGTGTGTTCCCCTGATGGTTTAATATTCACGGGACATGTTACCATGTGAACAGTATAAGTGAGGAGAGTGTGCTCCCCTGATGTTTTAATATACACGGGACATGTTACCAGGTGAACAGTATAAGTGAGGAGAGTGTGTTCCCCTGATTGTTTAATACTGACGGGACATGTTCCCAGGTGAACAGTATAAGTGAGGAGAGTGTGTTCCCCTGATGTTTTAATATACACGGGACATGTTACCAGCAGAAGAGTATAAGTGAGGAGACTGTGTTCCCCTGATGGTTTAAAACTGACGGGACATGTCACCAGGTGAACAGTATAAGTGAGGAGAGTATGTTCCCCTGATGCTTTAATATACACAGGACATGTTACCAGGCGGACAGTATAAGTGAGGAGAGTGTGTTCCTCTAATTGTTTAATACGCTCGGGACATGTCACCAGGCGAACAATATAAGTGAGGAGAGTGTGTTCCCCTGATTGTTTAATACACACGGGACATGTCACCAGGTGAACAGTATAAGTGAGGAGAGTGTGTTACCCTGATTGTTTAATATACACAGGACATGTTACCAGGCGAACAGTATAAGTGAGGAGAATGTGTTCCCCTGACGGTTTAATATACACGGGACATGTTACCAGGCGAACAGTATAAGTGAGGAGACTGTGTTCCCCTGATGGTTTAATATACATGGGACATGTTACCAGGTGAACAGTAGAAATGAGGGGAGCGTGTTCCCCTGATTCTTTAATACATAAGGGACATGTTACCAGGCGAAGAGTATAAGTGAGGAGAGTGTGTTCCCCTGATGGTTTAATATAAATGGGACATGTTACCAGGTGAACAGTATAAGGGAGGAGAGTGTGTTCCCCTGATGGTTTAATATTCACGGGACATGTTACCATGTGAACAGTATAAGTGAGGAGAGTGTGCTCCCCTGATGTTTTAATATACACGGGACATGTTACCAGGTGAACAGTATAAGTGAGGAGAGTGTGTTCCCCTGATTGTTTAATACTGACGGGACATGTTCCCAGGTGAACAGTATAAGTGAGGAGAGTGTGTTCCCCTGATGTTTTAATATACACGGGACATGTTACCAGCAGAAGAGTATAAGTGAGGAGACTGTGTTCCCCTGATGGTTTAAAACTGACGGGACATGTCACCAGGTGAACAGTATAAGTGAGGAGAGTATGTTCCCCTGATGCTTTAATATACACAGGACATGTTACCAGGCGGACAGTATAAGTGAGGAGAGTGTGTTCCTCTAATTGTTTAATACGCTCGGGACATGTCACCAGGCGAACAATATAAGTGAGGAGAGTGTGTTCCCCTGATTGTTTAATACACACGGGACATGTCACCAGGTGAACAGTATAAGTGAGGAGAGTGTCTTCCCCTGATTGTTTAATACTGACGGGACATGTAACCAGGTGAACAGTGTAAGTGAGGAGAGTGTGTTCCCCTGATTGTTTAATACTGACGGGACATGTCACCAGGCGAACAGTGCAAGTGAGGAGAGTGTTTTCCCCTGATGGTTTAATAAACACGGGACATGTTACAAGGTGAACAGTATAAGTGAGGAGAGTGTGTTCCCCTGATTGTTTAATACTGACGGGACATGTAACCAGGTGAACAGTATAAGTGAGGAGAGTGTGTTCCCCTGATTGTTTAATACTGACGGGACATGTAACCAGGTGAACAGTATAAGTGAGGAGAGTGTGTTCCTCTGATGGTTTCATACTGACAGGACATTTCACCAGTTGAACAGTATAAATGAGGAGAGTGTGTTCCCCTGATTGTTTAATACACACGGGACATGTCACCAGGCGAACAGTATAAGTGAGGAGAGTGTGTTCCCCTGATTGTTTAATACACACGGGACATGTCACCAGGCGAACAGTATAAGTGAGGAGAGTGTGTTCCCGTGATGGTTTAATACACACAGGACATGTTACCAGGTGAAAAGTATAAGTGAGGAGAGTGTGTTACCCTGATGCTTTAATATACACAGGACATGTTACCAGGCAAACAGTATAAGTGAGGAGATTGTGTTCCCCTGATTGTTTAATATACACTGGACATGTTACCAGGCAAACAGTATAAGTGAGGAGATTGTGTTCCCCTGATGGTTTAATACACACAGGACATGTTACCAGGTGAAAAGTATAAGTGGGGAGAGTTTGTTACCCTGATGCTTTAATATACACAGGACATGTCACCAGGCGAACAGTATAAGTGAGGAGAGTGTGTTCCCCTGATGGTTTAATACACACGGGACATGTTACCAGGTGAACAGTAGAAGTGAGGAGAGTTTGTTGCCCTGATTGTTTAATACTGATGGGACATGTTACCAGATGAACAGTATAAGTGAGGAGAATGAGTTCCCCTGATTGTCAAATGCATAAGGGACATGATACCTGGCGAACAGCATAAGTGAGGAGAGTTTCTTCCCCTGATTGTTTAATACTGACGGGACATGTCACCAGGAGAACAGAATAAGTGAGGAGAGTGTGTTCCCCTGATTGTTTAATACTGAAGGGACATGTCACAAGGTGAACAGAATAAGTGAGGAGAGAGTGTTCCCCTGATTATTTAATATAGACGGGACATGTCACCAGGTGAACAGTGCAAGTGAGGAGAGTGTGTTCCCCTGATGGTTTAATAAACACGGGAGATGTTACCAGGTGAGCAGTATAAGTGAGGAGAGTGTGTTCCCCTGATTGTTTAATACTGACGGGACATGTAACCAGGTGAACAGTATAAGTGAGGAGAGTGTGTTCCCCTGATTGTTTAATACTGACGGGACATGTAACCAGGTGAACAGTATAAGTGAGGAGAGTGTGTTCCCCTGTTGGTTTAATACACACGGGACATGTTACCAGGTGAACAGTATAAGTGAGGAGAGTGTGTTCCCCTGATTCTTTAATACTGACGGGACATGTTACCAGGTGAACAGTATAAGTGAGGAGAGTGTGTTCCGCTGATTGCTTAATACACACGGGACATTTCACCAGTTGAACAGTATAAGTGAGGAGAGTGTGTTCCTCTGATGGTTTAATACTGACAGGACATTTCACCAGTTGAACAGTATAAGTGAGCAGAGTGTGTTCCCCTGAATGTTTAATACACACGGGACATGTCACCAGGTGAACAGTATAAGTGAGGAGAGTGTGTTCCCCTGATTGTTTAATACTGACGGGACATGTCACCAGGCAAACAGAATAAGTGAGGAGAGTGTGTTCCCCTGATTGTTTAATACTGACGGGACATGTTACCAGGTGAACAGTATAAGTGAGGAGAGTGTGTTCCACTGATGGTTTAATAAACGCGGGACATGTTACCAGGAGAACAGTATAAGTGAGGAGATTGTGTTCCCCTGATGGTTTAATACACCATGGACATGTTACCAGGTGAACAGCATAAGTGAGGAGAGTGTGTTACCCTGATGGTTTAATACACAATGGACATGTTACCAGGTGAACAGTAGAAGTGAGGAGAGTTTGTTGCCCTGATTGTTTAATACTGACGGGACATGTTACCAGGTGAACTGTACAAGTGAGGAGAGTGTGTTCCCCTGATGGTTTAATACACTCAGGACATTTTACCAGGTGAACAGTATATGTGAGGAGAGTGTGTTCCCCTGATTCTTTAATACTGACGGGACATGTTACCAGGTGAACAGTACAAGTGAGGAGAGTGTGTTCCCCTGATTGTTTAATACACACGGGACATGTTACCAGGTGAACTGTAGTAGTGAGGAGAGTGTGTTCCTCTGATGGTTTAATACTGACAGGACATTTCACCAGTTGAACAGTATAAGTGCGGAGAGTGTGTTCCCCTGATTGTTTAATACACACGGGACATGTCACCAGGTGAACAGTATAAGTGAGGAGAGTGTGTTCCCCTGATTGTTTATTACTGACGGGACATGTTACCAGGTGAAAAGTATAAGTGAGGAGAGTGTGTTCCCCTGATTGTTTAATACTGACGGGACATGTCACCAGGCGAACAGTATAAGTGAGGAGATTGTGTTCCCCTGATTGTTTAATATACACGGGACATGTTACCAGGTGAGCAGTATAAGTGAGGAGAGTGTGTTCCCCTGATTGCTTAATACTGACGGGACATGTTACCAGGTGAACAGTATAAGTGAGGAGAGTGTGTTCCCCTAATGGTTTAATATACACGGGACATGTTACCAGGTGAACAGTATAGGTGAGGAGAGTGTGTTCCCCTGATGCTTTAATATACGCAGGACATGTTACCAGGTGAACAGTATAAGTGAGGAGAGTGTGCTCCCCTGATGTTTTAACATACACGGGACATGTTACCAGGTGAACAGTAGAAGTGAGGAGAGTTTGTTGCCCTGATTGTTTAATACTGACGGAACATGTTAGCAGGTGAACAGGAAAATTGAGGAGAATCTGTTCCCCTTATGTTTTAATATACACGGGACATGTTACCATTTGAACAGTAGAAGTGAGGAGAGTTTGTTGCCCTGATTCTTTAATACTGACGGGGCATGTTACCAGGTGATCTGTATAAGTGAGGAGAGTGTGTTCACCTGATTGTTTAATACACACGGGACATGTTACCAGGTGAACTGTAGTTGTGCGGAGAGTGTGCTCCTCTGATGGTTTAATACTGACAGGACATTTCACCAGTTGAACAGTATAAGTGAGGAGAGTGTGTTCCCCTGATTGTTTAATAATGACGGGACTTGTCACCAGGCGAACAGTATAAGTGAGGAGTGTGTGCTCCCCTCATGGTTTAATATACACGGGACATGTTACCACGTGAACAGCATAAGTGAGGAGAGTGTGTTCCCCTGATGGTTTAATACACACGGGACATGTTACCAGGTGAACAGCAGAAGTGAGGAGAGTATGTTCCCCTGATGGTTTAATATACACGGGACATGTTACCACGTGAACAGCATAAGTGAGGAGAGTGTGATCCCCTGATGGTTTAATACACACGGGACATGTTACCAGGCAAACAGTATAAGTGAGGAGATTGTGTTCCCCTGATGGTTTAATAAACACGGGACATGTTACCATTTGAACAGTATAAGTGAGGAGATTGTGTTCCCCTGATTGTTTAATGCACACGGGACATGTCACCAGGCGAACAGTATAAGTGAGGAGAGTGTGTTCCCCTGATTGTTTAATATAGACGGGACATGTCACCAGGTGAACAGTATAAGTGAGGAGAGTGTGTTCCCCTGATTGTTTAATATACACAGGACATGTTACCAGGCGAACAGTATAAGTGAGGAGAGTGTGTTCCCCTGATTGTTTAATACTACACGGGACATGTTACCAGGTGAACAGTATAAGTGAGGCGAGTGTGTTCCCCTGATGCTTTAATATACACAGGACATGTTACCAGGTGAGCAGTATAAGTGAGGAGAGTGTGTTCCCCTGATTGTTTAATACTGACGGAACATGTTAGCAGGTGAACAGTGTAAGTGAGGAGAGTGTGTTCCCCTGATGGTTTAATGCACTCAGGACATGTCACTAGGTGAACAGTATAAGTGAGGAGAGTTTGTTGCCCTGATTGTTTAATACTGACGGGACATGTTAGCAGGTGAACAGTATAAGTGAGGAGAGTGTGTTCCCCTGATGGTTTAATACACACAGGACATGTTACCAGGTGAACAGTATAAGTGAGGAGAGTGTGCTCCCCTGATGTTTTAATATACACGGGACATGTTACCAGGTGAACAGTAGAAGTGAGGAGAGTGTGTTCCCCTGATGGTTTAATACTCACAGGACATGTTACCAGGTGAAAAGTATAAGTGAGGAGAGTGTGTTCCCCTGATGCTTTAATATACACAGGACATGTTACCAGGTGAACAGTATAAGTGAGGAGAGTGTGATCCCCAGATTGTTTAATACACACGGGACATCTTACCAGGTGAACAGTATAAGTGAGGAGAGCGTGTTCCCCTGATGGTTTAAAACATACGGGACGTGTTACCAGGTGAACAGTATAAGTGAGGAGAGTGTGTTCCCCAGATTGTTTAATACACACGGGACATGTTGCCAGGTGAACAGTATAAGTTACGAGAGGGTGTTTCCCTGATGTTTTAATAAACACGGGACATATTCCCAGGTATACAGTATAAGTGAGGAGAGTGCGTTCCCCAGATTGTTTAATACACACGGGTCATGTTACCAGGTAAACTTTACAGGTGAGGAGACTGTGTTCCTTTGATGGTTTAATATACACGGGACATCTTACCAGGTGAACAGTATAAGTGAGCAGCGCGTGTTCCTCTGATGGTTTATTATACACGGGGCATGGCATTAGATGAGCAGCATAAGTGAGGAGAGTGTGTTCCCCTGATGGTTTAATACTCACAGGACATGGCATTAGGTGAACAGCATAAGTGAGGAGAGTATTTTCCCCTGATTGTTTAACACACACAGGACATGTTACCAGGTGAACAGTATGAGTGAGGAGAGTGTGTTCCCCTGATGGTTTAATACACACGGGGCGTGTTGCCAGATGAACAGTATTAGTGAGGAGAGTGTGTTCCCCTGATGGTTTAATTTACACGGGACATGTTACCAGGTGAACAGTATAAGTGAGGAGAGTGTGTTCCCCTGATTGTTTAATACACACAGGACATGTTACCAGGTGAACAGTATAAGTGAGGAGAGTGTGTTCCCCTGATTGTTTAATACACACTGGACATGTTACCAGGTGAACAGTATAAGTGAGGAGAGTGTGTTCCCCTGATGGTTTAACATAAACGGGACATGTTACCAGGTGAACAGTATAAGTGAGGCGAGTGTGTTCCCCTGATGGTTTAACATAAACGGGACATGTTACCAGGTGAACAGTATAAGTGAGGCGAGTGTGTTCCCCTGATGGTTTAACATAAACGGGACATGTTACCAGGTGAACAGTATAAGTGAGGAGAGTGTTTTCCCCTGACAGTTTAATACACACGGGACATGTTACCAGGTGAACAGTATAAGTGAGGAGAGTGTGTTCCCCTGATGGTTTAATACACACGGGACATGTTACCAGGTGAAGAGTATAAGTGAGGAGAGTGTGTTCCCTTGATTGTTTAATGCACACGGGACATGTTACCAGGTGAACTGTATAAGTGAGGAGAGTGTGTTCCCCTGATTGTATAATACACTCAGGACATTTCACCAGGTGAACAGTATAAGTGAGGAGACTGTGTTCGCCTGATGGTTTAATATACGCGGGACATCTTCCCAGGTGAACAGTATAAGTGAGGAGAGTGTGTTCCCCTGATTGTTTAATACACAAGGGACATGTTACCAGGTGAGCAGTATAAGTGAGGAGAGTGTTTTCCCCTGATTGTTTAATACACAAGGGACATGTTACCAGGTGAACAGTATAACTCAGGAGAGTGTGTTTCGCTGATGGTTTAATACACTCTGTACATGTTACCAGGTGAACAGTATAAGTGAGCAGAGTGTGTTCCCCTGATTGTTTAATACACACGGGACATGTTACCAGGTGAACAGTATAAGTGAGGCGAGTGTGTTCCCCAGATTGTTTAATGTACACGGGACATGTTACCAGGTGAACAGTATAAGTGAGGCCAGTGTGTTCCCCAGATTGTTTAATATACACGGGACATGTTACCAGGTGAACAGTATAAGTGAGGAGAGTGTGTTCCCCTGATTGTTTAATACACACTGGACATGTTACCAGGTGAACAGTATAAGTGAGGAGAGTGTGTTCCCGTGATGGTTTAATACACCCGGGACATGTTACCAGGTGAACAGTATATGTGAGGAGAGTGTGTTCCCCTGATTGTTTAATATACACAGGACATGTTACCAGGTGAACAGTATAAGGGAGGAGAGTGTGTTCTCGTGATGGTTTAATACACACGGGACATGTTACCAGGTGAACAGTATAAGTGAGGCGAGTGTGTTTCCCTGATGGTTTAATATAAACGGGACATGTTACCAGGTGAACAGTATAAGTGAGGAGAGTGTTTTCCCCTGATAGTTTAATACACACGGGACATGTTACCAGGTGAACTGTAAAAGTGAGGAGAGTGTGTTCCCCTGATTGTTTAATACACTCAGGACATTTCACCAGGTAAACAGTATAAGTGAGGAGAGTGCGTTCCCCTGATGGTTTAATATACACGGGACATCTTCCCAGGTGAACAGTATAAGTGAGCAGAGTGTGTTCCCCTGAATGTTTAATACACAAGGGACATGTTACCAGGTGAACAGTATAAGTGAGGAGAGTGTGTTCCCATAATATTTTAATAGACACGGGACAAGTTACCAGGTGAACAGTATAAGTGAGGAGAGTGTGTTCCCCTGATTGTTTAATACACAAGGGACATGTTACCAGGTGAACAGTATAAGTGAGGAGAGTGTGTTCCCCTAATGTTTTAATAGACACGGGATATGTTACAAGGTGAACAGTATAAGTGAGGAGAGTGTGTTCCCCTAATGTTTTAATAGACACGGGACAAGTTACCAGGTGAACAGTATAAGTGAGGAGAGTGTGTTCCCCTGATTGTTTAATACACAAGGGACATGTCACCAGGAGAAAAGTATATGTGAGCAGAGTGTTTTTCGCTGATGTTTTAATACACACGGGACATGTTACCAGGTGAACAGTATAAGTGAGGCGAGTGTGTTCCCCTGATGGTTTAATGTACACGAGACATGTTACCAGGTGAAAAGTATAAGTGAGGAGAGGGTGTTCCCCTGATGGTTTAATACACACGGGACATGTTACCAGATGAACAGTATAAGGGAGGAGAGTGCGTTCCCCTAATGTTATAATAGACACGGGACAAGTTACCAGATGAACAGTACAAGTGAGGAGAGTGTGTTCCCCTAATGTTTTAATACACACGGGACATGTTACCAGGTGAACAGTGTAAGTGAGGAGAGTTTGTTCCCCTGATTGTTTAATACACACGGGACATGTTACCAGGTGAACAGTATAAGGGAGGAGAGTGCGTTCCCCTAATGTTATAATAGACACGGGACAAGTTACCAGATGAACAGTACAAGTGAGCAGAGCGTGTTCCCCTGATTGTTTAATATACACGGGACATGTTACCAGGTGAACAGAATAAGTGAGGCGAGTGTGTTCCCCAGATTGTTTAATGTACACGGGACATGTTACCAGGTGAGCAGTATAAGTGAGGAGAGTGTGTTCCCCTGATTGTTTAATACACACTGGACATGTTACCAGTTGAACAGTATAAGTGAGGAGAGTGTGTTCCCCGGATTGTTTAATATACACAGGACATGTTACCAGGTGAACAGTATAAGTGAGGAGAGTGTGTTCCCCTGATTGTTTAATATACACAGGACATGTTACCAGGTGAACAGTATAAGTGAGGAGAGTGTGTTCCCCTGTTTGTTTAATACACACTGGACATGTTACCAGGTGAACAGTATAAGTGAGGAGAGTGTGTTCCCGTGATGGTTTAATACACCCGGGACATGTTACCAGTTGAACAGTATATGTGAGGAGAGTGTGTTCCCCTGATTGTTTAATATACACAGGACATGTTACCAGGTGAACAGTATAAGGGAGGAGAGTGTGTTCCCGTGATGGTTTGATACACACGGGACAAGTTACCAGGTGAACAGTATAAGTGAGGCGAGTGTGTTCCCCTGATGGTTTAATATAAACGGGACATGTTACCAGGTGAACAGTATAAGTGAGGAGAGTGTTTTCCCCTGATAGTTTAATACACACGGGACATGTTACCAGGTGAACTGTATAAGTGAGGAGAGTGTGTTCCCCTGATTGTTTAATACACTCAGGACATTTCACCAGGTAAACAGTATAAGTGAGGAGACTGCGTTCCCCTGATGGTTTAATATACATGGGACATCTTCCCAGGTGAACAGTATAAGTGAGCAGAGTGTGTTCCCCTGAATGTTTAATACACAAGGGACATGTTACCAGGTGAACAGTATAAGTGAGGAGAGTGTTTTCCCCTGATTGTTTAATACACAAGGGACATGTTACCAGGTGAACAGTATAAGTGAGGAGAGTGTGTTCCCCTGATTGCTTAATACGCAAGGGACATGTCACCAGGAGAACAGTATAAGTGAGGAGAGTGTGTTCCCCTGATTGTTTAATACGCAAGGGACATGTTACCAGGTGAACAGTATAAGTGAGGAGAGTGTGTTACCCTGATGGTTTAATGTACACGAGACATGTTACCAGGTGAACAGTATAAGTGAGGAGAGGGTGTTCCCCTGATGGTTTAATACACACGGGACATGTTACCAGATGGACAGTATAAGTGAGGAGAGTGTGTTCCCCTGATTGTTTAATACACAAGGGACATGTCACCAGGAGAAAAGTATATGTGAGGAGAGTGTTTTTCGCTGATGTTTTAATACACACGGGACATGTTACCAGGTGAACAGTATAAGTGAGGCGAGTGTGTTCCCCTGACGGTTTAATGTACACGAGACATGTTACCAGGTGAACAGTATAAGTGAGGAGAGGGTGTTCCCCTGATGGTTTAATACACACGGGACATGTTACCAGATGAACAGTATAAGTGAGGAGAGTGTGTTCCACTAATGTTTTAATAGACACGGGACAAGTTACCAGGTGAACAGTATAAGTGAGGAGAGTCTGTTCCCCTGATTGTTTAATATACACGGGACATGTTACCAGGTGAACAGTATAAGTGAGGCGAGTGTGTTCCCCAGATTGCTTAATGTACACGGGACATGTTACCTGGTGAGCAGTATACGTGAGGAGAGTGTGTTCCCCTGATTGTTTAATACACACGGGACATGTTACCAGGTGAACAGTATAAGTGAGGCGAGTGTGTTCCCCTGATGGTTTAATCCACCCGGGACATGTTACCAGTTGAACAGTATATGTGAGGAGAGTGTGTTCCCCTGATTGTTTAATATACACAGGACATGTTACCAGGTGAACAGTATAAGGGAGGAGAGTGTGTTCCCGTGATGGTTTAATACACACGGGACATGTTACCAGGTGAACAGTATAAGTGAGGCGAGTGTGTTCCTCTGATGGTTTAATATAAACGGGACATGTTACCAGGTGAACAGTATTAGTGAGGAGAGTGTTTTCCAATGATAGTTTAATACACACGGGACATGTTACCAGGTGAACTGTATAAGTGAGGAGAGTGTGTTCCCCTGATTGTTTAATACACTCAGGACATTTCACCAGGTAAACAGTATAAGTGAGGAGACTGCGTTCCCCTGATGGTTTAATATACACGGGACATCTTCCCAGGTGAACAGTATAAGTGAGCAGAGTGTGTTCCCCTGATTGCTTAATACACAAGGGACATGTCACCAGGAGAACAGTATATGTGAGGAGAGTGTGTTCCCCTAATATTTTAATAGACACGGGACAAGTTACCAGGTGAACAGTATAAGTGAGGAGAGTGTGTTCCCCTGATTGTTTAATACACAAGGGACATGTTACCAGGTGAACAGTATAAGTGAGGAGAGTATGTTCCCCTAATGTTTTAATAGACACGGGATATGTTACCAGGTGAACAGTATAAGTGAGGCGAGTGTGTTCCCCTGATGGTTTAATGTACACGAGACATGTTACCAGGTGAACAGTATAAGTGAGGAGAGGGTTTTCCCCTGATGGTTTAATACACACGGGACATGTTACCAGATTGACAGTATAAGTGAGGAGGGTGTGTTCCCCTAATGTTTTAATAGACACGGGAGAAGTTACCAGGTGAACAGTATAAGTGAGGAGAGTCTGTTCCCCTGATTGTTCAATATACACCGGACATGTTACCAGGTGAACAGTGTAAGTGAGGAGAGTTTGTTCCCCTGATTGTTTAATAGACAAGGGACATGTTACCAGGTGAACAGTATCAGTAAGGAGAGTTTGTTCCCCTTATTGTTTAATACTCACGCGACATGTTACCAGGTGAACAGTTTAAGTGAGGAGAGTGTGTTCCCGTGATGGTTTAATACACACTGGACATGTTACCAGGTGAACAGTATAAGTGAGGCGAGTGTGTTCCCCTCATGGTTTAATATACACGGGACATGTTACCAGGTGAACAGTATAAGTGAGGAGAGTGTTTTCCCCTGATAGTTTAATACACATAGGACATTTCACCAGGTGAAAAGTATAAGTGAGGAGAGGGCTTTCCCCTGATGGTTTAATATACACGGGACATGTTACCAGGTGAACAGTATAAGTGAGCAGAGTGTGTTCCCCTGATTGTTTAATACACAAGGGACATGTTACCAGGTGAACAGTATAAGTGAGGAGAGTGTGTTCCCCTGATGGTTTAATACACACGGGACATGTTACCAGGTGAACAGTATAAGTGAGCAGAGTGTGTTCCCCTGATTGTTTAATACACACGGGACATGTTACCAGGTGAACAGTATAAGTGAGGAGAGTGTGTTCCCCTGATGGTTTAATACACACGGGACATGTTACCAGGTGAAGAGTATAAGTGAGCAGAGTGTGTTCCAATGATTATTTAATACACACAGGACATGTTACCAGGTGAACAGTATAAGTGAGGCGAGTGTGTTCCCCTGATGGTTTAATATAAACGGGACATGTTACCAGGTGAACATAGAACATATAGAACATAGAAAATACAGCACAGAACAGGCCCTTCGGCCCACGATGTTGTGCCGATCCTTTGTCCCCTGTCAAGGACAATTTAATCTATACCCCATCATTCTCCTTTATCCATATACCTATCTAAAAGCCGTTTGAAAGTCCCTAAAGTTTCTGACTCAACAACTTCCGCAGGCAAGGCATTCCATGCCCCGACCACTCTCTGGGTAAAGAACCTTCCCCTGACATCCCCCCTATATCTCCCACCCTTCACCTTAAATTTATGACCCCTTGTAACGCTTTGCTCCACCCGGGGAAAAAGTTTCTGACTGTCTACCCTATCTATTCCCCTGATCATCTTATAAACCTCTATCATGTCACCCCTCATCCTTCTCCTTTCTAACGAGAAGAGGCCTAGAATGTTCAGCCTTTCCTCGTAAGACTTATTCTCCATTCCAGGCAACATCCTGGTAAATCTCCTCTGCACCCTCTCCAAGGCTTCCACATCCTTCCTAAAATGAGGCGACCAGAACTGCACACAGTACTCCAAATGAGGCCTTACCAAGGTCCTGTACAGCTGCATCATCACCTCACGGCTCTTAAATTCAATCCCTCTGCCAATGAACGCTAACACCCCATATGCCTTCTTCACAGCCCTATCCACTTGAGTTGCAACTTTCAACGATCTATGCACATAGACCCCAAGGTCTCTCTGCTCCTCCACATGCCCAAGAACCCTCCCGTTAACCCAGTATTTTGCATTCGTGTTTGTCCTTCCAAAATGGACGACCTCACACTTTTCAGGGTTAAACTCCATCTGCCACTTTTCAGCCCAGCACTGCAACCTATCCAAGTCCCTTTGCAGACGACAATAGCCCTCCTCGGTATCCACAACTCCACCAACCTTTGTATCATCTGCAAATTTACTGACCCACCCTTCGACTTCCTCATCCAAGTCGTTAATAAACATCAAAAACAGGAGAGGACCCAGAACTGATCCCTGTGGCACGCCGCTGGTAACTGGGCTCCAGGCTGAGTATTTACCATCTAAGACCACTCTCTGCCTTCTATCAGTTAGCCAATTCTTAATCCAACTGGCCACATTCCCCACTATCCCATGCCTCCTGACTTTCTCCATAAGTCTACCATGGGGGACCTTATCAAATGCCTTACTAAAATCCATGTACACCACATCCACTGGTTTACCCTCATCCACTTGCTTGGTCACCTGCTCAAAGAATTCAATCAGGCTTGTGAGGCAAGACCTACCCCTCACAAAACCGTGCTGACTGTCCCGAATCAAGCAGTGTCTTTCCAGATGCTCAGAAATCCTATCCCTCAGCACCTTTTCCATCAACTTGCCTACCACCGAAGTAAGACTAACTGGCCTGTAATTCCCAGGGTTGTTCCTATTCCCTTTCTTGAACAGGGGCACAACATTTGCCACCCTCCAATCACCTGGTACCACCCCCGTCAACAGAGAAGATGAAAAGATCATTGCCAGCGGCTCTGCAATTTCATCCCTGGATATACCCCGTCAGGCCCGGGAGACTTGTCTATCTTCAAGTTATTCAAAAACCCCAACACATCTTCCCTCCTAACGAGCACTTCCTCGAGCTTACCAGTCTGTTTCACACCGTCCTCTTCAGTAATACACCCCTTCTCATTCGTAAATACCGAAGAGAAGTACTCATTCAAAACCTCACTTATCTCTTCCGGCTCAACACACAGTCTCCCGCTATTGTCCTTGACCGGACCTACGGTCCCCCTAGTCATCCTCATATTTCTGACATACGCGTAAAAGGCCTTGGGGTTTTCTTTTATCCTACCCGCCAAGCATTTTTCATGCCCTCTCTTAGCTCTCCTAATCCCTTTCTTCAGATCCTTCCTGGCCATCTTGTATCCCTCCAGAGCTATGCCTGTGCCCTTTTTCCTCAACCTTATATACGCATCCTTCTTCTTCCTAACAAGACTCTCAACCTCTCTTGTCAACCACGGTTCCCTCACATGACCATCCCTTCCCTGTCTGACAGGGACATGCTTATCAATGGCCCCTACTATCTGCTCCTTGAAAAAGTTCCACATTTCGACCGTGCCCTTCCCTGCCAGCATATGCTCCCAACTTATGCTCCTCAGTTCCTGCCTGACAGCATCATATCTACCCTTCCCCCAATTGTAAACCTTGCCCTGTTGCACATACCTATCCCTCTCCATTACCACAGTGAATGCTACAGAATTGTGATCACTATCTCCAAAGTGCTCGCCCACCAACAGCTCTATCACTTGCCCTGGTTCATTACCTAGTACCAAATCCAATATTGCCTCCCCTCTGGTCGGGCAGTCTACATACTGAGTCAGAAAAGCTTCCTGGACATACTGCACAAACACTACCCCATCCAAACTATTCGATCTAAAGAGTTGCCAATCAATATTTGGGAAGTTGAAATCCCCCATAATTACTACCCTGTGACTTCTGCTCCTTTCCAAAATCTGTTTCCCAATCTGCTCTTCCACCTCCCTGCTGCTATTGGGGGGCCGATAGAAAACTCCCATCAAGGTGACTGCTCCTTTCCTGTTCCTGACCTCAACCCACAGTGCCTCAGTCGGCAGATCCTCCTCGAAAATTCTTTCAGCAGTTGTTACACTATTTCTAACTAACAATGCCACCCCCCCACCTCTTTTACCACCATTCCTAATCTTATGAAAACATCTATAACCAGGTACCTCCAAGAACCATTCCTCCCCCTCACCTATCCACGTTTCAGTGATGGCCACAACATCGTAGTCCCAAGTGCCCATCCACGCCTTCAATTCACTCACCTTATTCCTGATGCTTCTTGCGTTGAAGTATACGCACTTTAACCCTTCTCCGTGCCCATCTGTCCTCTGCGACAGTGCTACCTTCCCCAATACCTCACTACACTCTTTGTCTTTCTGAGTGGACCCACTGGTCCCCGGACTACAAGTCCGGTTCCCATCCCCCTCCCAAACTAGTTTAAACCCTCCCGAACAGTACTAGCAAACCTCCCTCCCAGGATATTGGTGCCCCTCTGGTTCAGATGCAGCCCGTCCTGTTTGAACAGGTCCCATCTTCCCCAGAATGCAGTCCAATTATCCAAGAACTGGAAGCCCTCCCTCCTACACCATTCCTGCAGCCACGTGTTCAGCTGTGCTCTCTCCCTATTCCTAGCCTCACTATCACGTGGCGCCGGCAACAAACCAGAGATAACAACTCTGTCCGTCCGTGCTTTCAGCTTCCAGCCTAACTCCCTAAACTCACTTCTAACATCTGTGCCACCCTTCCTTCCTACGTCGTTGGTGCCAATGTGCACCACGACCTCTGGCTGCTCCCCCTCCCCTTTAAGGATCCTGAAGACGCGATCACAAACATCACGGACCCTGGCACCAGGGAGGCAACAAATCATCCGTGCGTCTCGCTTGCGCCCACAGAACCGCCTGTCGGTACTCCTCACCATCGAGTCCCCGATGACTAGTGCTCTCCCGTTCTCCCTCCTTCCCTTCTGAGCCACAGTGCAGGACCCCGTGCCAGAGGCCCGTTCACTGCAGCCTGCCCCCGATAGGCCGTCCCCCCCAACAGTATCTAAAACTGTATACTTGTTGCTGAGGGGAACGACCACAGGAGATCCCTGCACTGACCTCTTCCCACCTCTAACTGTTACCCAGCTGCCTTTGTTTTGTGGAGTAACGACATCCCTGTAGCTTCTATCTATCACCCCCTCAGCTTCCCGAATGATCCTCAGTTCATCCAGCTCCAGCTCCAGTTCCCTAACACGGACTGATAGGAGCTGGAGACGGATGCACTTCCAGCAGGTGAAGTCGGCAGGGTCACCGGAGGTTCCCCTCACCTCGAACATACTGCAGGAGGAGCACTGCACTCCCCTGGCTGCCATTTCTTTTACTCAATTACCCCTTAATTAAGTACAAATATAGATATTAACAAAAACAGTGAAATAGCTTACCTGTTCAGTCCTTAACTGAACAGAATAAGTGAGGAGAGTGTTTTCCCCTGATGGTTTAATACACACGGGACATGTTACCAGGTGAAGAGTATAAGTGAGGAGAGTGTGTTCCCCTCATTGTTTAATACACACGGGACATGTTACCAGGTGAACAGTATAAGTGAGGAGAGTGTGTTCCCCTGATGGTTTAATACACACGGGACATGTACCAGGTGAAGAGTATAAGTGAGGAGAGTGTCTTCCCCTCATTGTTTAATACACACAGGACATGTTACCAGGTGAACAGTATAAGTGAGGAGAGTGTGTTCCCCTGATGGTTTAATATACGCGGGACATCTTCCCAGGTGAACATTATAAGTGAGCAGAGTGTTTTCCCCTGATTGTTTAATACACAAGGGACATGTTACCAGGTGAACAGTATAAGTGAGGAGAGTGTTTTCCCCTGATTGTTTAATACACAAGGGACATGTTACCAGGTGAACAGTATAAGTGAGGAGAGTGTTTTCCCATGATTGTTTAATACACAAGGGCCATGTTACCAGGTGAACAGTATCAGTGAGGAGAGTGTGTTCCCCTGATTGTTTAATACTCACGCGACATGTTACCAGGTGAACAGTTTAAGTGAGGAGAGTGTGTTCCCGTGATGGTTTAATACACACGGGACATGTTACCAGGTGAACAGTATAAGTGAGGCGAGTGTGTTCCTCTGATGGTTTAATATACACGGGACATGTCACCAGGAGAACAGTATATGTGAGGAGAGTGTGTTCCCCTGATTGTTTAATACACAATGGACATGTTACCAGGTGAACAGTATAAGTGAGGAGAGTGTGTTCCCCTGATGGTTTAATATACAAAGGACATGTTACCAGGTGAACAGTATAAGTGAGGAGAGTGAGTTCCCCTGATGGTTTAATATACACGGGACATGTTACCAGGTGAACAGTATAAGTGAGCAGAGTGTGTTCCCCTGATTGTTTAATACACAAGGGACATGTTACCAGGTGAACAGTATAAGTGAGGAGAGTGTTTTCCCCTGATTGTTTAATACACAAGGGACATGTTACCAGGTGAACTGTATAAGTGAGGAGAGTGTGTTCCCCTGATTGTTTAATACACAAGGGACATGTCACCAGGAGAAAAGTGTATGTGAGGAGAGTGTTTTTCGCTGATGTTTTAATACACACGGGACATGTTACCAGGCGAACAGTATAAGTGAGGCGAGTGTGTTCCCCTGATGGTTTAATGTACACGAGACATGTTACCAGGTGAACAGTAGAAGTGAGGAGAGGGTGTTCCCCTGATGGTTTAATACACACGGGACATGTTGCCAGATGAACAGTATAAGTGAGGAGAGTGTGTTCCCCTAATGTTTTAATAGACACGGGACAAGTTACCAGGTGAACAGTATAAGTGAGGAGATTCTGTTCCCCTGATTGTTTAATATACACGGGACATGTTACCAGGTGAACAGTATAAGTGAGGAGAGAGTGTTCCCCTGATGGTTTAATAAACACGGGACATGTTACCAGGTGAACAGAAGAAGTGAGGCGAGTGTGTTCCCCTGATGGTTTAATATACACGGGACATGTTACCAGGTGAACAGTATAAGTGAGGAGAGTGTTTTCCCCTGATAGTTTAATATACACAGGACATGTTAACAGGTGAACAGTATAAGTGAGCAGAGTGTGTTCCCCTGATTGTTAAATACACAAGGGACATGTTACCAGGTGAACAGTATAAGTGAGCAGAGTGTGTTCCCCTGATTGTTTAATACACAAGGGACATGTTACCAGGTGAAAAGTATAAGTGAGGAGAGGGCTTTCCCCTGATGTTTTAATATACACGGGACATGTTACCAGGTGAACAGTATAAGTGAGGAGAGTGTGTTCCCCTGATGGTTTAATACACACGGGACATGTTACCAGGTGAACAGTATAAGTGAGGCGAGTGTGTTCCCCAGATTGTTTAATGTACACGGGACATGTTACCAGGTGAGCAGTATAAGTGAGGAGAGTGTGTTCCCCTGATTGTTTAATACACACGGGACATGTTACCAGGTGAACAGTATAAGTGAGGAGTGTGTGTTCCCCTGATTGTTTAATATACACGGGACATGTTACCAGGTGAACAGTATAAGTGAGCAGAGTGTGTTCCCCTGATTGTTTAATATACACGGGACATGTTACCAGTTGAACAGTATATGTGAGGAGAGTGTGTTCCCCTGATTGTTTAATATACACGGGACATGTTACCAGGTGAACAGTATAAGTGAGCAGAGTGTGTTCCCCTGATTGTTTAATATACACGGGACATGTTACCAGGTGAACAGTATAAGTGAGCAGAGTGTGTTCCCCTGATTGTTTAATATACACGGGACATGTTACCAGGTGAACAGTATAAGTGAGGCGAGTGTGTTCCCCAGATTGTTTAATGTACACGGGACATGTTACCAGGTGAGCAGTATAAGTGAGGAGAGTGTGTTCCCCTGATTGTTTAATACACACGGGACATGTTACCAGGTGAACAGTATAAGTGAGGCGAGTGTGTTCCCCTGATGGTTTAATACACCCGGGACATGTTACCAGTTGAACAGTATAAGGGAGGAGAGTGTGTTCCCGTGATGGTTTAATACACACGGGACATGTTACCAGGTGAACAGTATAAGTGAGGCGAGTGTGTTCCCCTGATGGTTTAATATAAACGGGACATGTTACCAGGTGAACAGTATAAGTGAGGAGAGTGTTTTCCCCTGATAGTTTAATACACACGGGACATGTTACCAGGTGAACTGTATAAGTGAGGAGAGTGTGTTCCCCTGATTGTTTAATACACTCAGGACATTTCACCAGGTAAACAGCATAAGTGAGGAGTCTGCGTTCCCCTGATGGTTTAATATACACGGGACATCTTCCCAGGTGAACAGTATAAGTGAGCAGAGTGTGTTCCCCTGATTGCTTAATACACAAGGGACATGTCACCAGCAGAACAGTATATGTGAGGAGAGTGTGTTCCCCTGATTGTTTAATACGCAAGGGACATGTTACCAGGTGAACAGTATAAGTGAGGAGAGTGTGTTCCCCTGATTGTTTAATACACAAGGGACATGTTACCAGGTGAACAGTATAAGTGAGGAGAGTGTGTTCCCCTAATGTTTTAATAGACAAGGGACATGTTACCAGGTGAACAGTATAAGTGAGGAGAGTGTGTTCCCCTGATGGTTTAATACACACGGGACATGTTACCAGGTGAAGAGTATAAGTGAGGAGAGTGTGTTCCCCTGATTATTTAATACACACAGGACATGTTACCAGGTGAACAGTATAAGTGAGGCGAGTGTGTTCCCCTGATGGTTTAATATAAACGGGACATGTTACCAGGTGAACAGTATAAGTGAGGAGAGTGTTTTCCAATGATAGTTTAATACACACGGGACATGTTACCAGGTGAACTGTATAAGTGAGGAGAGTGTGTTCCCCTGATTGTTTAATACACTCAGGAAATTTCACCAGGTAAACAGTATAAGTGAGGAGACTGCGTTCCCCTGATGGTTTAATATACACGGGACATTTTCCCAGGTGAACAGTATAAGTGAGCAGAGTGTGTTCCCCTGATTGCTTAATACACAAGGGACATGTCACCAGGAGAACAGTATAGGTGAGGAGAGTGTGTTCCCCTGATTGTTTAATACGCAAGGGACATGTTACCAGGTGAACAGTATAAGTGAGGAGAGTGTGTTCCCCTGATTGTTTAATACACAAGGGACATGTTACCAGGTGAACAGGATAAGTGAGGAGAGTGTGTTCCCCTAATGTTTTAAGAGACACGGGATATGTTACCAGGTGAACAGTATAAGTGAGGAGAGTGTGTTCCCCTAATGTTTTAATAGACACGGGACAAGTTACCAGGTGAACAGTATAAGTGAGGAGAGTGTGTTCCCCTGATTGTTTAATACACAAGGGACATGTCACCAGGAGAAAAGTATATGTGAGGAGAGTGTTTTTCGCTGATGTTTTAATACACACGGGACATGTTACCAGGTGAACAGTATAAGTGAGGCGAGTGTGTTCCCCTGATGGTTTAATGTACACGAGACATGTTACCAGGTGAACAGTATAAGTGAGGAGAGGGTGTTCCCCTGATGGTTTAATACACACGGGACATGTTACCAGATGGACAGTATAAGTGAGGAGAGTGTGTTCCCCTAATGTTTTAATAGACACGGGACAAGTTACCAGGTGAACAGTATAAGTGAGGAGAGTCTGTTCCCTTGATTGTTTAATATACACGGGACATGTTACCAGGTGAACAGTGTAAGTGAGGAGAGTTTGTTCCCCTGATTGTTTAATACACAAGGGACATGTTACCAGGTGAACAGTATCAGTAAGGAGAGTGTGTTCCCCTTATTGTTTAATACTCACGCGACATGTAACCAGGTGAACAGTTTAAGTGAGGAGAGTGTGTTCCCGTGATGGTTTAATACACACGGGACATGTTACCAGGTGAACAGTATAAGTGAGGCCAGTGTGTTCCCCTGATGGTTTAATATACACGGGACATGTTACCAGGTGAACAGTATAAGTGAGGAGAGTGTTTTCCCCTGATAGTTTAATACACACAGGACATTTCACCAGGTGAAAAGTATAAGTGAGGAGAGGGCTTTCCCCTGATGGTTTAATATACACGGGACATGTTACCAGGTGAACAGTATAAGTGAGTAGAGTGTGTTCCCCTGATTGTTTAATACACAGGGGACATGTTACCAGGTGAACAGTATAAGTGAGGAGAGTGTGTTCCCCTGATGGTTTAATACACACGGGACATGTTACCAGGTGAACAGTATAAGTGAGCAGAGTGTGTTCCCCTGATTGTTTAATACACAAGGGACATGTTACCAGGTGAACAGTATAAGTGAGGAGAGTGTGTTCCCCTGATGGTTTAATACACACGGGACATGTTACCAGGTGAAGAGTATAAGTGAGGAGAGTGTGTTCCCCTGATTATTTAATACACACAGGACATGTTACCAGGTGAACAGTATAAGTGAGGCGAGTGTGTTCCCCTGATGGTTTAATATAAACGGGACATGTTACCAGGTGAAGAGTATAAGTGAGGAGAGTGTGTTCCCCTCATTGTTTAATACACACGGGACATGTTACCAGGTGAACAGTATAAGTGAGGAGAGTGTGTTCCCCTGATGGTTTAATACACACGGGACATGTTACCAGGTGAACAGTATAAGTGAGGAGAGTGTGTTCCCCTGATGGTTTAATATACGCGGGACATCTTCCCAGGTGAACAGTATAAGTGAGCAGAGTGTTTTCCCCTGATTGTTTAATACACAAGGGACATGTTATCAGGTGAACAGTATAAGTGAGGAGAGTGTTTTCCCCTGATTGTTTAATACACAAGGGACATGTTACCAGGTGAACAGTATAAGTGAGGAGAGTGTTTTCCCCTGATTGTTTAATAAAGAAGGGCCATGTTACCAGGTGAACAGTATCAGTGAGGAGAGTGTGTTCCCCTGATTGTTTAATACTCACGCGACATGTTACCAGGTGAACAGTTTAAGTGAGGAGAGTGTGTTCCCGTGATGGTTTAACACACACGGGACATGTTACCAGGTGAACAGTATAAGTGAGGCGAGTGTGTTCCCCTGATGGTTTAATATACACGGGACATGTCACCAGGAGAACAGTATATGTGAGGAGAGTGTGTTCCCCTGATTGTTTAATACACAATGGACATCTTACCAGGTGAACAGTATAAGTGAGGAGAGTGTGTTCCCCTGATGGTTTAATATACACAGGACATGTTACCAGGTGAACAGTATAAGTGAGGAGAGTGAGTTCCCCTGATGGTTTAATATACACGGGACATGTTACCAGGTGAACAGTATAAGTGAGCAGAGTGTGTTCCCCTGATTGTTTAATATACAAGGGACATGTTACCAGGTGAACAGTATAAGTGAGGAGAGTGTTTTCCCCTGATTGTTTAATACACAAGGGACATGTTACCAGGTGAACTGTATAAGTGAGGAGAGTGTGTTCCCCTGATTGTTTAATACACAAGGGACATGTCACCAGGAGAAACGTGTATGTGAGGAGAGTGTTTTTCGCTGATGTTTTAATACACACGGGACATGTTACCAGTTGAACAGTATAAGTGAGGCGAGTGTGTTCCCCTGATGGTTTAATGTACACGAGACATGTTACCAGGTGAACAGTAGAAGTGAGGAGAGGGTGTTCCCCTGATGGTTTAATACACACGGGACATGTTACCAGATGAACAGTATAAGTGAGGAGAGTGTGCTCCCCTAATGTTTTAATAGACACGGGACAAGTTACCAGGTGAACAGTATAAGTGAGGAGAGTCTGTTCCCCTGATTGTTTAATATACACGGGACATGTTACCAGGTGAACAGTATAAGTGAGGAGAGAGTGTTCCCCTGATGGTTTAATACACACGGGACATGTTACCAGGTGAACAGTATAAGTGAGGCGAGTGTGTTCCCCTGATGGTTTAATATACACGGGACATGTTACCAGGTGAACAGTATAAGTGAGGAGAGTGTTTTCCCCTGATAGTTTAATATACACAGGACATGTTACCAGGTGAACAGTATAAGTGAACAGAGTGTGTTCCCCTGATTGTTTAATACACAAGGGACATGTTACCAGGTGAACAGTATAAGTGAGGAGAGGGCTTTCCCCTGATGTTTTAATATACACGGGACATGTTACCAGGTGAACAGTATAAGTGAGGAGAGTGTGTTCCCCTGATGGTTTAATACACACGGGACATGTTACCAGGTGAACAGTATAAGTGAGCAGAGTGTGTTCCCCTGATTGTTTATTACACAAGGGACATGTTACCAGGTGAACAGTATAAGTGAGGAGAGTGTGTTCCCCTGATGGTTTAATACACACGGGACATGTTACCAGGTGAACAGTATAAGTGAGGAGAGTGTGTTCCCCTGATGGTTTAATACACACGGGACATGTTACCAGGTGAACAGTATAAGTGAGGAGAGTGTGTTCCTCTGATTGTTTAATACACAAGGGACATGTTACCAGGTGAACAGTATAAGTGAGGAGAGTGTGTTCCCCTGATTGTTTAATACACACGGGACATGTTACCAGGTGAAGAGTATAAGTGAGGAGAGTGTGTTCCCCTGATGGTTTAATACACACGGGACATGTTACCAGGTGAAGAGTATAAGTGCGGCGAGTGTGTTCCCCTGATGGTTTAATATAAACGGGACATGTTACCAGGTGAACAGTATAAGTGAGGAGAGTGTTTTCCCCTGATAGTTTAATACACACGGGACATGTTACCAGGTGAACAGTATAATTGAGGAGAGTGTGTTCCCCTGATGGTTTAATACACACGGGACATGTTACCAGGTGAAGAGTATAAGTGAGGAGAGTCTGTTCCCCTCATTGTTTAATACACACAGGACATGTTACCAGGTGAACAGTATAAGTGAGGAGAGTGTGTTCCCCTGATTGTTTAATACGCGAGGGACATGTTCCCAGGTGAACAGTATAAGTGAGGAGAGTGTTTTCCCCTGATTCTTTAATACACAAGGGACATGTTACCAGGTGAACAGTATAAGTGAGGAGAGTGTGTTCCCCTGATTGTTTAATACACAAGGGACAAGTTACCAGGTGAGCAGTATAAGTGAGGAGAGTGTTTTCCCCTGATTGTTTAATACACAAGGGACATGTTACCAGGTGAACAGTATAAGTGAGGAGAGTGTTTTTCGCTGATGTTTTAATACACACGGGACATGTTACCAGGTGAACAGTATAAGTGAGGAGAGTGTGTTCCCCTGATTGTTTAATACACAAGGGACATGTTACCAGGTGAACAGTATAAGTGAGGAGAGTGTTTTTCGCTGATGTTTTGATACACACGGGACATGTTACCAGGTGAACAGTATAAGTGAGGAGAGGGTGTTCCCCTGATGTTTTAATACACACGGGACATGTTACCAGGTGAACAGTATAAGTGAGGAGAGGGTGTTCCCCTGATGTTTTAATACACACGGGACATGTTACCAGATGAACAGTATAAGTGAGGAGAGTGTGTTCCCCTGATGGTTTAATATACACGAGACGTGTTACCAGGTGAACAGTATAAGTGAGGAGAGTCTGTTCCCCTGATGGTTTAATATACACGAGACGTGTTACCAGGTGAACAGTATAAGTGAGGAGAGTGTGTTCCCCTGATGTTTTAATACACACAGGACGTGTTACCAGGTGAAGAGTATAAGTGAGGAGTGTGTGTTCCCCTCATTGTTTAATACACACAGGACATGTTACCAGGTGAACAGTATAAGTGAGGAGAGTGTGTTCCCCTGATGGTTTAATACACACAGGACATGTTACCAGGTGAACAGGATAAGTGAGGAGAGTGTGTTCCCCTGATAGTTTAATACACACGGGACATGTTACCAGGTGAACAGTATAAGTGAGGAGAGTGTGTTCCCCTGATGGTTTAATATAAACGGGACATGTTACCAGGTGAACAGTATAAGTGAGGAGAGTGTTTTCCCCTGATAGTTTAATACACACGGGACATGTTACCAGATGAACAGTATAAGTGAGGAGAGTGTGTTCCCCTGATGGTTTAATACACACGGGACATGTTACCATGTGAAGATTATAAGTGAGGAGAGTGTGTTCCCCTCATTGTTTAATACACACAGGACATGTTACCAGGTGAACAGTATAAGTGAGGAGAGTGTGTTCTCCTGATTGTTTAATACACAAGGGACATGTCACCAAGAGAACAGTATATGTGAGGAGAGTGTTTTTCGCTGATGTTTTAATACACACGGGACATGTTACCAGGTGAACAGTATAAGTGAGGCGAGTGTGTTCCCCTGATGTTTTAATACACACGGGACATGTTACCAGGTGAACAGTATAAGTGAGGAGAGAGTGTTCCCCTGATGTTTTAATACACACGGGACATGTTACCAGATGAACAGCATAAGTGAGGAGAGTGTGTTCCCCTAATGTTTTAATAGTCACGGGACAAGTTCCCAGGTGAACAGTATAAGTGAGGAGAGTCTGTTCCCCTGATGGTTTAATATACACGAGACGTGTTACCAGGTGAACAGTGTAAGTGAGGAGAGTTTGTTCCCCTGATTGTTTAATACACACGGGACATGTTACCAGGTGAACAGTATAAGTGAGGAGAGTCTGTTCCCCTGATGGTTTAATATACACGAGACGTGTTACCAGGTGAACAGTGTTTGTGAGGAGAGTGTGTTCCCCTGATTGTTTAATACACACGGGACATGTTACCAGGTGAACAGTATAAGTGAGGAGAGTGTGTTCCCCTGAAAGTTTAATACACACGGGACATGTTACCAGGTGAACAGTATAAGTGAGGAGAGTGTGGTCCCCTGATGGTTTAATACACACAGGACATGTAACCAGGTGAAGAGTATAAGTGAGGAGAGTGGGTTCCCTTGATTGTTTAATACACACAGGACATTTCAATAGGTGAACAGGATAAGTGAGGAGAGTGTGTTCCCCTGATGGTTTAATACACACAGGACATGTTACCAGGTGAAGAGTATAAGTGACGTGAGTGTGTTCCCTTGATTGTTTAATACACACAGGACATGTTACCAGGTGAACAGTATAAGTGAGGTGAGTGTGTTCCCCTGATTGTTTAATATACATGGGCCATGTTACCAGGTGAACAGTGTAAGTGAGGAGAGTGTGTTCCCCTGATTGTTTAATATACATGGGACATGTTACCAGGTGAAGAGTATAAGTGACGTGAGTGTGTTCCCCTGATTGTTTAATATACACAGGACATGTTACCAGGTGAACAGTATAAGTGAGGAGAGTGTGTTCCCCTGATTGTTTAATACACAAGGGACATGTTACCAGGTGAACAGTATAGGTGAGGAGAGTGTGTTCCCCTGATGGTTTAATACACACGGGACATGTTACCAGATGAACAGTATAAGTGAGGAGAGTGTGTTCCCCTAATGTTTTAATAGACACGGGACAAGTTACCAGGTGAACAGTATAAGTGAGGAGAGTGTGTTCCCCTGATGTTTTAATATACACGAGACATGTTACCAGGTAAACAGTATAAGTGAGGAGAGTGTGATCCCCTGATTGTTTAATACACACGGGACATGTTACCAGGTGAACAGTATAAGTGAGGAGAGTGTGTTCCCCTGATTGTTTAATACTCACGGGACATGTTACCAGGTGAACAGTTTAAGTGAGGAGAGTGTGCTTCGCTGATGTTTTAATACACACGGGACATGTTACCAGGTGAACAGTATAAGTGAGGCGAGTGTGTTCCCCAGATTGTTTAATATACACAGGACATGTTACCAGGTGAACAGTGTAAGTGAGGAGAGTGTGTTCCCCTGATTGTTTAATAGACACAGGACATGTTACCAGGTGAACAGTATAAGTGACGAGAGTGTGTTCCCCTGATTGTTTAATACACTCTGTACATGTTACCAGGTGAACAGTATAAGTGAGGCGAGTGTTTTCCCCAGATTGTTTAATATACACGGGACATGTTACCAGCGGAACAGTATAAGTGAGGAGAGTGTGTTCCCCAGATTGTTTAATACACAAGGGACATGTTACCAGGTGAACAGTATAAGTGAGGAGAGTGTTTTTCGCTGATGTTTTAATACACACGGGACATGTTACCAGGTGAACAGTATAAGTGAGGAGAGTGTGTTCCCCTGATTGTTTAATACACAAGGGACATGTTACCAGGTGAACAGTATAAGTGAGGAGAGTGTTTTTCGCTGATGTTTTAATACACACGGGACATGTTACCAGGTGAACAGTATAAGTGAGGAGAGGGTGTTCCCCTGATGTTTTAGTACACACGGGACATGTTACCAGGTGAACAGTATAAGTGAGGAGAGGGTGTTCCCCTGATGTTTTAATACACACGGGACATGTTACCAGATGAACAGTATAAGTGAGGAGAGTGTGTTCCCCTGATGGTTTAATATACACGAGACGTGTTACCAGGTGAACAGTATAAGTGAGGAGAGTCTGTTCCCCTGATGGTTTAATATACACGAGACGTGTTACCAGGTGAACAGTATAAGTGAGGAGAGTGTGTTCCCCTGATGTTTTAATACACACAGGACGTGTTACCAGGTGAAGAGAATAAGTGAGGAGAGTGTGTTCCCCTCATTGTTTAATACACACAGGACATGTTACCAGGTGAACAGTATAAGTGAGGAGAGTGTGTTCCCCTGATGGTTTAATACACACAGGACATGTTACCAGGTGAACAGGATAAGTGAGGAGAGTGTGTTCCCCTGATAGTTTAATACACACGGGACATGTTACCAGGTGAACAGTATAAGTGAGGAGAGTGTGTTCCCCTGATGGTTTAATATAAACGGGACATGTTACCAGGTGAACAGTATAAGTGAGGAGAGTGTTTTCCCCTGATAGTTTAATACACACGGGACATGTTACCAGATGAACAGTATAAGTGAGGAGAGTGTGTTCCCCTGATGGTTTAATACACACGGGACATGTTACCATGTGAAGAGTATAAGTGAGGAGAGTGTGTTCCCCTCATTGTTTAATACACACAGGACATGTTACCAGGTGAACAGTATAAGTGAGGAGAGTGTGTTCCCCTGATTGTTTAATACACAAGGGACATGTCACCAAGAGAACAGTATATGTGAGGAGAGTGTTTTTCGCTGATGTTTTAATACACACGGGACATGTTACCAGGTGAACAGTATAAGTGAGGCGAGTGTGTTCCCCTGATGTTTTAATACACACGGGACATGTTACCAGGTGAACAGTATAAGTGAGGAGAGAGTGTTCCCCTGATGTTTTAATACACACGGGACATGTTACCAGATGAACAGCATAAGTGAGGAGAGTGTGTTCCCCTAATGTTTTAATAGTCACGGGACAAGTTCCCAGGTGAACAGTATAAGTGAGGAGAGTCTGTTCCCCTGATGGTTTAATATACACGAGACGTGTTACCAGGTGAACAGTGTAAGTGAGGAGAGTTTGTTCCCCTGATTGTTTAATACACACGGGACATGTTACCAGGTGAACAGTATAAGTGAGGAGAGTCTGTTCCCCTGATGGTTTAATATACACGAGACGTGTTACCAGGTGAACAGTGTTTGTGAGGAGAGTGTGTTCCCCTGATTGTTTAATACACACGGGACATGTTACCAGGTGAACAGTATAAGTGAGGAGAGTGTGTTCCCCTGAAAGTTTAATACACACGGGACATGTTACCAGGTGAACAGTATAAGTGAGGAGAGTGTGGTCCCCTGATGGTTTAATACACACAGGACATGTAACCAGGTGAAGAGTATAAGTGAGGAGAGTGGGTTCCCTTGATTGTTTAATACACACAGGACATTTCAATAGGTGAACAGGATAAGTGAGGAGAGTGTGTTCCCCTGATGGTTTAACACACACAGGACATGTTACCAGGTGAAGAGTATAAGTGACGTGAGTGTGTTCCCTTGATTGTTTAATACACACAGGACATGTTACCAGGTGAACAGTATAAGTGAGGTGAGTGTGTTCCCCTGATTGTTTAATATACATGGGACATGTTACCAGGTGAACAGTGTAAGTGAGGAGAGTGTGTTCCCCTGATTGTTTAATATACATGGGACATGTTACCAGGTGAACAGTATAAGTGAGGTGAGTGTGTTCCCCTGATTGTTTAATATACACAGGACATGTTACCAGGTGAACAGTATAAGTGAGGAGAGTGTGTTCCCCTGATTGTTTAATACACAAGGGACATGTTACCAGGTGAACAGTATAAGTGAGGAGAGTGTGTTCCCCTGATGGTTTAATACACACGGGACATGTTACCAGATGAACAGTATAAGTGAGGAGAGTGTGTTCCCCTAATGTTTTAATAGACACGGGACAAGTTACCAGGTGAACAGTATAAGTGAGGAGAGTGTGTTCCCCTGATGTTTTAATATACACGAGACATGTTACCAGGTAAACAGTATAAGTGAGGAGAGTGTGTTCCCCTGATTGTTTAATACACACGGGACATGTTACCAGGTGAACAGTATAAGAGAGGAGAGTGTGTTCCCCTGATTGTTTAATACTCACGGGACATGTTACCAGGTGAACAGTTTAAGTGAGGAGAGAGTGCTTCGCTGATGTTTTAATACACACGGGACATGTTACCAGGTGAACAGTATAAGTGAGGCGAGTGTGTTCCCCAGATTGTTTAATATACACAGGACATGTTACCAGGTGAACAGTGTAAGTGAGGAGAGTGTGTTCCCCTGATTGTTTAATAGACACAGGACATGTTACCAGGTGAACAGTATAAGTGACGAGAGTGTGTTCCCCTGATTGTTTAATACACTCTGTACATGTTACCAGGTGAACAGTATAAGTGAGGCGAGTGTTTTCCCCAGATTGTTTAATATACACGGGACATGTTACCAGCGGAACAGTATAAGTGAGGAGAGTGTGTTCCCCTGATTGTTTAATATACACAGGACATGTCACCAGGTGAACAGTATAAGTGAGGAGAGTGTGTTCCCCTGATGTTCTAATACACACGGGACATGTTACCAGGTGAACAGTATAGGTGAGGAGAATGTGCTCCCCTGATTGATTAATATACACAGGACATGTTACCAGGTGAACAGTACAAGTGCGGAGTCTGTGTTCCCCAGATGGTTTAATATACACGGGACATGTCACCAGGTGAACAGTATAATTGAGGAGAGAGTGTTCCCCTCATGGTTTAATAAACACGGGACATGTCACCAGGTGAACAGTATATGTGAAGAGAGTGTGTTCCCCCGATGGTTTCATATCCACGAGACATGTTACCAGGTGAACAGTATAGGTGAGGAGAGTGTGTTCCCCAGATTTTTTAATACACACGGGACATGTTACCAGTTGAACGGTATAAGTGAGGAGAGTGTGTTCCCCTGATGTGTTAATACACACAGGACATGTTACCAGGTGAACCGTATAACTGAGGAGATTGTGTACCCCTGATGGTTTAATACACACGGGACATGTTAGCAGATGAACAGTATAAGTGAGGAGAGTGTGTTCCCCTAATGTTTTAATGGACACGGGACGGGTTACCAGGTGAACAGTATAAGTGAGGAGAGTGTGTTCCCCTAATGTTTTAATATACACTGGACATGTCACCAGGTGAACAGTATAAGTGAGGAGAATGTGTTCCCCTGATTGTTTTAATATACACTGAGCATGTCACCAGGTGAACAGTATAAGTGAGGAGAGTGTGTTCCCCTAATGTTTTAATATACACTGGACATGTCACCAGGTGAACAGTTTAAGTGAGGAGAGTGTGTTTCGCTGATGTTTTAATACAAACGGGACATGTTACCAGGTGAACAGTATACGTGAGGTGAGCGTGTTCCCCAGATTGTTTAATATACACGGGACATGTTACCAGGTGAACCGTATAAGTGAGGAGAGTGTGTTCCCCTGTTTGTTTAATACACACGGGACATGTTACCAGGTGAGCAGTATAAGTGAGCAGAGTGTGTTCCCCAGATTGTTTTATATACACGTGTCATGTTACCAGGTGAACAGTATAAGTGAGGAGAGTGTGTTCCCCTGATTGTTTAAGACGCACGGGACATGTTACCAGGTGAACAGTATAAGTGAAGAGAGTGTGTTCCCCTGATGTTTTAATAAACGCAGGACATGTCACCAGGTGAACAGTATAAGTGAGGAGAGTGTGTTCTCCTGATTGTTTAATACACACACAGGACATGTTACCAGGTGAACAGTATAAGTGAGGAGAGTGTGTTCCCCTGATTGTTTAATACACACGGGACATGTTACCAGGTGAGCAGTATAAGTGAGCAGAGTGTGTTCCCCAGATTGTTTTATATACACGTGACATGTTACCAGGTGAACAGCATAAGTGAGGAGAGAGTGTTCCCCTGATTGTTTAATATAGACGGGACATGTTGACAGGTGAACAGTATCGGTGAGGAGAGTGTGTTCCCCTGATAGTTTAATATACAGGGGACATTTCACCAGGTGAACAGTTTCAGTGAGGAGAGTGTGTTCCCCTGATGTTTTTATACACACGGGTCATGTTACCAGGTGAACAGTATAAGTGAGGAGAGTGTGTTCCTCTGATGTTTTAATACACACGGGACATTTTGCCAGGTGAACAGGATAAGTGAGGAGAGGGTGTTCCCCTGATGTTTTAATACACACGGAACATGTTACCAGATGGACAGTATAAGTGAGGAGAGTGTGTTCCCCTAATGTTTTAATAGACACGGGACAAGTTACCAGGTGAACAGTATAAGTGAGGAGAGTGTGTTCCCCTGATGGTTTAATATACACGAGACATGTTACCAGGTGAATAGTGTAAGTGAGGAGAGTGTGTTCCCCTGATGGTTTAATACACACGGGACATGTTACCAGGTGAACAGTATAAGTGAGGAGAGTGTGTTCCCCTGATGTTTTAATATACGCAGGACATGTCACCAGGTGAACAGTATAAGTGAGGAGAGTGTGTTCCCCTGATGTTTTAATACACACAGGACATGTTACCAGGTAAACAGTGTAAGTGAGGAGACTGTGTTCCCCTGATGTTTTAATACACACGGGACATGTTACCAGGTGAACAGTATAGGTGAGGAGAGTGTGTTCCCCTGATTGTTTAATATGCACAGGACATGTTACCAGGTGAACAGTATAAGTGAGGAGAGTGTGTTCCCCTGATGTTTTAATACACACAGGACATGTTACCAGGTAAACAGTGTAAGTGAGGAGACTGTGTTCCCCTGATGTTTTAATACACACGGGACATGTTACCAGGTGAACAGTATAGGTGAGGAGAGTGTGTTCCCCTGATTGTTTAATATGCGCAGGACATGTTACCAGGTGAACAGTATAAGTGAGGAGAGTGTGTTCCCCTGATGGTTTAAAATACACGAGACATGTTACCAGGTGAACAGTATAAGTGAGGAGAGTGTTTTCCCCTGATTGTTTAATATACACGGGACATGTTACCAGGTGAACAGTATAAGTGAGCAGAGTGTGTTCCCCTGATTGTTTAATACACACGGGACATGTTGCCAGATGAGCAGTATAAGTGAGGTGAGCGTGTTCCCCAGATTGTTTAATATACACGGGACATGTTACCAGGTGAACCGTATAAGTGAGGAGAGTGTGTTCCCCTGTTTGTTTAATACACACGGGACATGTTACCAGGTGAGCAGTATAAGTGAGCAGAGTGTGTTCCCCAGATTGTTTTATATACACGTGACATGTTACCAGGTGAACAGTATAAGTGAGGAGAGTGTGTTCCCCTGATTGTTTAAGACGCACGGGACATGTTACCAGGTGAACAGTATAAGTGAGGTGAGCGTGTTCCCCTGTTTGTTTAATACACACGGGACATGTTACCAGGTGAACAGTATAAGTGAGCAGAGTGAGTTCCCCTGATGGTTTAATATACACGAGACATGTTACCATGTGAACATTATAAGTGAGGAGAGTGTGTTCCACAGATTGTTTAATACACACAGGACATATTACCAGGTGAACAGTATAAGTGAGCAGAGTGTGTTCCCCTGATAGTTTAATGTACACGGGACATGTTACCAGGTGAACAGTATAAGTGAGGAGAGTGTGTTCCCCTGATGGTTTAATATACAAGGGACATGTTGCCTGGTGAACAGTATAAGTGAAGAGAGTGTGTTCCCCTGATGTTTTAATAAACGCAGGACATGTCACCAGGTGAACAGTATAAGTGAGGAGAGTGGGTTCTCCTGATTGTTTAATACACACACAGGACATGTTACCAGGTGAACAGTATAAGTGAGGAGAGTGTGTTCCCCTGATTGTTTAATACACACGGGACATGTTACCAGGTGAGCAGTATAAGTGAGCAGAGTGTGTTCCCCAGATTGTTTTATATACACGTGACATGTTACCAGGTGAACAGCATAAGTGAGGAGAGAGTGTTCCCCTGATTGTTTAATATAGACGGGACATGTTGACAGGTGAACAGTATCGGTGAGGAGAGTGTGTTCCCCTGATAGTTTAATATACAGGGGACATTTCACCAGGTGAACAGTTTCAGTGAGGAGAGTGTGTTCCACAGATTGTTTAATACACACAGGACATGTTACCAGGTGAACAGTATAAGTGAGCAGAGTGTGTTCCCCTGATGTTTTAATACACACGGGACATTTTGCCAGGTGAACAGTATATGTGAGGAGAGTGTGTTCCCCTGATTGTTTTTTATACATGGGACATTTCACCAGGTGAACAGTATAAGTGAGGAGAGTGTGTTCCCCTGATGTTTTAATACACACGGGACATTTTGCCAGGTGAACAGGATAAGTGAGGAGAGTTTGTTCCGTTGATTGTTTTTTATACATGGGAAATTTCAACAGGTGAACAGTATAAGTGAGGAGAGGGTGTTCCCCTAATGTTTCAATAGACACGGGACAAGTTACCAGGTGAACAGTATAAGTGAGGAGAGTGTGTTCCCCTGATTGTTTAATATACACGAGACATGTTAACAGGTGAACAGTGTAAGTGAGGAGAGTGTGTTCCCCTGATGTTTTAATACACACGGGACATGTTACCAGATGAACAGTATAAGTGAGGAGAGTGTGTTCCCCTAATGTTTTAATAGACACGGGACAAGTTACCAGGTGAACAGTATAAGTGAGGAGAGTGTTTTCCCCTGATGGTTTAATATTCACGGGACATGTTACCAGATGAACAGTATAAGTGAGGAGAGTGTGTTCCCCTAATGTTTTAAGAGACACGGGACATGTTACCAGGTGAACAGTATAAGTGAGGAGAGTGTTTTCCCCTGATGGTTTAATATTCACGGGACATGTTACCAGATGAACAGTATAAGTGAGGAGAGTGTGTTCCCCTAATGTTTTAATAGACACGGGACATGTTACCAGGTGAACAGGAAAGTGAGGAGAGTGTGTTCCCCTGATTGTTTAATACACGCGGGACATGTTACCAGGTGAACAGTATAAGTCAGGAGAGTGTGTTCCCCTGATGGTTTAATATACACGGGACATGTTTCCAGGTGAACAGTGTAAGTGAGGAGAGTGTGTTCCCCTGATGGTTTAATATACACGAGACATGTTACCAGGTGAACAGTATAAGTGAGGAGAGTGTGTTCCCCTGATTGTTTAATATACACGGGACATGTTACCAGGTGAACAGTATAAGTGAGGAGAGTGTGTTCCCCTGATTGTTTAATACACACGGGACATGTTGCCAGGTGAGCAGTATAAGTGAGGTGAGCGTGTTCCCCAGATTGTTTAATATACACGGGACATGTTACCAGGTGAACCGTATAAGTGAGGAGAGTGTGTTCCTCTGTTTGTTTAATACACACGGGACATGTTACCAGGTGAGCAGTATAAGTGAGCAGAGTGTGTTCCCCAGATTGTTTTATATACACGTGACATGTTACCAGGTGAACAGTATAAGTGAGGAGCGTGTGTTCCCCTGATTGTTTAAGATGCACGGGACATGTTACCAGGTGAACAGTATAAGTGAGCTGAGCGTGTTCCCCTGTTTGTTTAATACACACGGGACATGTTACCAGGTGAACAGTATAAGTGAGCAGAGTGAGTTCCCCTGATGGTTTAATGTACACGAGACATGTTACCAGGTGAACATTATAAGTGAGGAGAGTGTGTTCCACAGATTGTTTAATACACACAGGACATGTTACCAGGTGAACAGTATAAGTGAGCAGAGTGTGTTCCCCTGATGTTTTAATACACACGGGACATGTTGCCAGGTGAACAGTATAAGTGAGGAGAGTGTGTTCCCCAGATTGTTTAATACACACGGGATATGTTACCATGTGAACAGTATAGGTGAGGAGACTGTGTTCCACTGATAGTTTAATGTACACGGGACATATTACCAGGTGAACAGTATAAGTGAGCAGAGTGTGTTCCCCTGATTGTTTAATACACACGGGACATGTTGCCAGGTGAGCAGTATAAGTGAGGTGAGCGTGTTCCCCAGATTGTTTAATATACACGGGACATGTTACCAGGTGAACCGTATAAGTGAGGAGAGTGTGTTCCCCTGTTTGTTTAATACACACGGGACATGTTGCCAGGTGAGCAGTATAAGTGAGCAGAGTGTGTTCCCCAGATTGTTTTATATACACGTGACATGTTACCAGGTGAACAGTATAAGTGAGGAGCGTGTGTTCCCCTGATTGTTGAAGACGCACGGGACATGTTACCAGGTGAACAGTATAAGTGAGGTGAGCGTGTTCCCCTGTTTGTTTAATACACACGGGACATGTTACCAGGTGAACATTATAAGTGAGGAGAGTGTGTTCCACAGATTGTTTAATACACACAGGACATGTTACCAGGTGAACAGTATAAGTGAGCAGAGTGTGTTCCCCTGATGTTTTAATACACACGGGACATGTTGCCAGGTGAACAGTATAAGTGAGGAGAGTGTGTTCCCCTGATGTTTTAATACACACGGGACATGTTACCATGTGAACAGTATAGGTGAGGAGACTGTGTTCCACTGATAGTTTAATGTACACGGGACATATTACCAGGTGAACAGTATAAGTGAGCAGAGTGTGTTCCCCTGATTGTTTAATACACACGGGACATGTTGCCAGGTGAGCAGTATAAGTGAGGTGAGCGTGTTCCCCAGATTGTTTAATATACACGGGACATGTTACCAGGTGAACCGTATAAGTGAGGAGAGTGTGTTCCCCTGTTTGTTTAATACACACGGGACATGTTGCCAGGTGAGCAGTATAAGTGAGCAGAGTGTGTTCCCCAGATTGTTTTATATACACGTGACATGTTACCAGGTGAACAGTATAAGTGAGGAGCGTGTGTTCCCCTGATTGTTGAAGACGCACGGGACATGTTACCAGGTGAACAGTATAAGTGAGGTGAGCGTGTTCCCCTGTTTGTTTAATACACACGGGACATGTTACCAGGTGAACATTATAAGTGAGGAGAGTGTGTTCCACAGATTGTTTAATACACACAGGACATGTTACCAGGTGAACAGTATAAGTGAGCAGAGTGTGTTCCCCTGATGTTTTAATACACACGGGACATGTTGCCAGGTGAACAGTATAAGTGAGGAGAGTGTGTTCCCCTGATGTTTTAATACACACGGGACATGTTACCATGTGAACAGTATAGGTGAGGAGACTGTGTTCCACTGATAGTTTAATGTACACGGGACATGTTACCAGGTGAACAGTATAAGTGAGGAGAGTGTGTTCCCCTGATTGTTTAATACACACGGGACATGTTACCTGGTGAACAGTATAAGTGAGGAGAGTGTGTTCCCCTGATTGTTTAATACACACGGGACATGTTACCATGTGAACAGTATAGGAGAGGAGACTGTGTTCCCCTGATGGTTTAATATACACGGGACATGTTGCCTGGTGAACAGTATAAGTGAAGAGAGTGTGTTCCCCTGATGTTTTAATAAACGCAGGACATGTCACCAGGTGAACAGTATAAGTGAGGAGAGTGTGTTCCACAGATTGTTTAATACACACAGGACATGTTACCAGGTGAACAGTATAAGTGAGCAGAGTGTGTTCCCCTGATGTTTTAATACACACGGGACATGTTACTATGTGAACAGTATAGGTGAGGAGACTGTGTTCCACTGATAGTTTAATGTACACGGGACATGTTACCAGGTGAACAGTATAAGTGAGGAGAGTGTGTTCCCCTGATTGTTTAATACACACGGGACATGTTACCTGGTGAACAGTATAAGTGAGGAGAGTGTGTTCCCCTGATGGTTTAATATAGACGGGACATGTTGACAGGTGAACAGTATCGGTGAGGAAAGTGTGTTCCCCTGATAGTTTAATATACATGGGACATTTCACCAGGTGAACAGTTTCAGTGAGGAGAGTGTGTTCCCCTGATGTTTTAATACACACGGGTCATGTTACCAGGTGAACAGTATAAGTGAGGAGAGTGTGTTCCTCTGATGTTTTAATACACACGGGACATTTTGCCAGGTGAACAGGATAAGTGAGGAGAGGGTGTTCCCCTGATGTTTTAATACACACGGGACATGTTACCAGATGAACAGTATAAGTGAGGAGAGTGTGTTCCCCTAATGTTTTAATAGACACGGGACAAGTTACCAGGTGAACAGTATAAGTGAGGAGAGTGTGTTCCCCTGATGGTTTAATATACACGAGACATTTTACCAGGTGAAAAGTGTAAGTGAGGAGAGTGTGTTCCCCTGATGGTTTGATACACACGGGACATGTTACCAGGTGAACATTATAAGTGAGGAGAGTGTGTTCCCCTGATGGTTTAATATACGCAGGACATGTCACCAGGTGAACAGTATAAGTGAGGAGAGTGTGTTCCCCTGATGTTTTAATACACACAGGACATGTTACCAGGTAAACAGTGTAAGTGAGGAGACTGTGTTCCCCTGATGTTTTAATACACACGGGACATGTTACCAGGTGAACAGTATAGGTGAGGAGAGTGTGTTCCCCTGATTGTTTAATATACACAGGACATGTTACCAGGTGAACAGTATAAGTGAGGAGAGTGTGTTCCCCTGATGGTTTAATATACACGAGACATGTTACCAGGTGAATAGTGTATGTGAGGAGAGTGTGTTCCCCTGATTGTTTGATACACACGGGACATGGTACCAGGTGAACAGTATAAGTGAGGAGAGTGTGTTCCCCTGATGTTTTAATATACGCAGGACATGTCACCAGGTGAACAGTATAAGTGAGGAGAGTGTGTTCCCCTGATGTTTTAATACACACAGGACATGTTACCAGGTAAACAGTGTAAGTGAGGAGAGTGTGTTCCCCTGATGTTTTAATACACACGGGACATGTTACCAGGTGAACAGTATAGGTGAGGAGAGTGTGTTCCCCTGATTGTTTAATATACACAGGACATGTTACCAGGTGAACAGTATAAGTGAGGAGAGTGTGTTCCCCTGATTGTTTAATACACAGGGGACATGTTACCAGTTGAACAGTATAAGTGAGGAGAGGGTGTTCCCCTAATGTTTTAATAGACACGGGACAAGTTACCAGGTGAACAGTATAAGTGAGGAGAGTGTGTTCCCCTGATTGTTTAATATACACGAGACATGTTAACAGGTGAACAGTGTAAGTGAGGAGAGTGTGTTCCCCTGATGGTTTAATACACACGGGACATGTTACCAGGTGAACAGTATAAGTCAGGAGAGTGTGTTCCCCTGATGGTTTAATATACACGGGACATGTTTCCAGGTGAACAGTGTAAGTGAGGAGAGTGTGTTCCCCTGATGGTTTAATACACACGGGACATGTTGCCAGGTGAGCAGTATAAGTGAGGTGAGCGTGTTCCCCAGATTGTTTTATATACACGTGACATGTTACCAGGTGAACAGTATAGGTGAGGAGACTGTGTTCCACTGATAGTTTAATGTACACGGGACATGTTACCAGGTGAACAGTATAAGTGAGGAGAGTGTGTTCCCCTGATGTTTTAATACACACGGGACATTTTGCCAGGTGAACAGTATAAGTGAGGAGAGTTTGTTCCCCTGATTGTTTAATACACACGGGACATGTTACCAGGTGAACAGTATAAGTGAGGAGAGTGTTTACCCCTGATGTTTTAAGACACACGGGACATGTTACCAGGTGAACAGTGTAAGTGAGGAGAATGTGTTCCCCTGATTGTTTAATACACACGGGACATGTTACCAGGTGAACAGCATAATTGAGGGGAAAGTGTTCCCCTGATGGTTTAATATAGACGGGACATGTTACCAGATGAACTGTATAAGTGAGGAGAGTGTGTTCCCCTGATAGTTTAATATACACAGGACATGTTACTAGGTGAACAGTATAAGTGAGGAGAGTGTGTTCCCCTGATGGTTTAATACACACAGGACATGCTTCCAGGTGAACAGTTTTAGTGAGGAGAGTGTGTTCCCCTGATGGTTTAATATAAACAGACATGTTACCAGGTGAACAGTATAAGTGAGGAGAGTGTGTTCCCCTGATTGTTTCATACACACAGGACATGTTACCAGGTGAACAGTGTAAGTGAGGAGAGTGCGTTCCCCTGATGGTTTAATATCCGCAGGACATGTTACCAGGTGAACAGTATAAGTGAGGAGAGTATGTTCCCCTGATTGTTCAATGCACACAGGACATGTTACCAGGTGAACAGTATAAGTGAGGAGAGTGTGTTCCCCTGATGTTTTAATATACGCAGGACATGTTGCCAGGTGAACAGTATAAGTGAGGAGAGTGTGTTCCCCTGATGGTTTAATATACACGGGACATGTTACCAGGTGAACAGTATAAGTGAGGAGAGTGTGTTCCCCTGATGTTTTAATATACGCAGGACATGTTACCAGGTGAACAGTATAAGTGAGGAGAGTGTGTTCCCCTGATGGTTTAATATACACGGGACATGTTACCAGGTGAACAGTATAAGTGAGGAGAGTGTTTTCCCCTGATGGTTTAATATACACGGGACATGTTACCAGGTGAACAGTATAAGTGAGGAGATTGTGTTCCCCTGATGGTTTAATATACACGGGACATGTTACCAGGTGAACAGTAGAAGTGAGGAGAGTGTGTTCCCCTGATTGTTTAATACACACGGGACAAGTAACAAGGTGAACAGTATAAGTGAGGAGTTTGTGTTCCCCTGATTGTTTAATACTGATGGGACATGTTACCAGGTGAAGAGTATATGAGAGGGGATTGTGTTCCCCTGATGGTTTAACATACACAGGACATGTTACCTGGTGAAGAGTATAAGTGAGGAGAGTGTGTTCCCCTGATTGTTTAATACACACGGGACATGTTACAAGGTGAACAGTATAAGTGAGGAGATTGTGTTCCCCTGATTGTTTAATACACACGGGACATGTTACCAGGTGAAGAGTATAAGTGAGGAGAGTGTGTTCCCCTGATTGTTTAATACACACGGGACATGTTACAAGGTGATCAGTATAAGTGAGGAGATTGTGTTCCCCTGATTGTTTAATACTGACGGGATGGGAGTGGGGGAGGGCAGTGGGGGAGTGGAGTGGGGGAGTGGAGTGGGAGGGGAGTGGGGGAATGGAGTGGGAGGGGAGTGGGGGAGTGCAGTGGGAGGCGAGTGGGAGGGGGAGTGGGAGGCGAGTGGGAGGGGGAGTGGGAGGGGTAGTGGGAGGGGAGTTGAAGGGGAGTGGGGGGGAGTGGGAGGAGGTAGGGGAGAGGAGGAGGGGAGGGGGGAAGGGGAGGGGTGAGGGTGAGGGCGAGGGGATTGCGATGGGAGGGGTTAGGTGAGCGTTAAGGGGAGTGGGAGAGGGGAGTGAGGGAGTGAGGGAGGGGAGTGGGGAAGTGGCAGGGGTAGGGGAGTGGGAGTGGGAGATGGGAGGCGGACGGGTGTGGGAAGTGGGTGGAGGCGGGGTTGGGAAGGTGAGTGGGGGAGGGGAGTGGGGGAGGGGAGTGGGAAGGGGGTGTTGGAGAGGTTGGGAAGGTTTGTGGGGGAGGGGAGTGGGGAAGGGGGTGGGGGAGGGGAGTGGGGAAGGTGTGGGTGAGGGGTTGGGAAGGTGATTGTGGGAGGGGAGTGGGGGCGGGTTGTGTGGGAGGGGAGTGGTGGAGGGGTATGCAGGAGGGGATTGGGAGAGGGGACAGGGGGAGGGAAGTGGGGGATCGGAGTGGGAAGGGGTGGGGGAGGGGTTGGGAAGGTGATTGGGGGACGGGTCTGGGGGAGGGGTGTGCAGGTGGGGAGGGGGTAATTGATTGGGAAGGGGAGTGGGGAGGGGAGAGGAGGGGAGTAGGGGCGGCAGTGGGAGAGGGGAGTGGGAAGGGGAGTGGAGTAGGGGAGAGGAGGGTAGGAGGGTAGAGTAGGGGAGGAGGGGGGAGGAGGGTAGAGGAGGGGAGTAGGGGTGGCTGTGGGAGAGGGGAGTGGGAATGGGAGTGGAGGAGGGGAGAGGAGGGGAGGAGGGTAGAGTAGGGGAGGAGGGGAGAGGAGGGGAGTAGGGGGGAGGGGATGGGAGAGGAGAGTGGGAAGAGGAGTGGTGGAGGGGAGAGGAGGGGAGTCGGGTAGGCTGTGGGAGAGGGGAATGGGGGAGGGGAGGCTGTTGGAGATTGGAGTGGGATGGTTAGTGGGGGAGGGAAGAGGTGGGGAGAGGAGGCTGTGAGACAGGGGAATGGCAAGGGGAGTGTGGAGGGGAGAGGATGGGAATGGGGAGGCTGTGGAAGAGGGGCGTGGTAAGCGGAAGGTGGAGGGGAGCGGAGGGAGGAGAGGGGTAGCGAGTGGGAGTGGCGGAGAGAAGTGTGTAAAGGGAGTGTGGGAGTGTTGAAGGGGAGCGGAGTGGAGGAGGGATGTGGGGGACGGTGAGTGGGTGAGGGGAGTGGGACAGGGGAGTGGAAAGGGAGTGGGAAAGGGTAGTGGGGGAGGGGAGTGGAAGCGGAGTGGGGAGGGGAGTGGAAGGGGAGTGGGGGAGGTGAGTGGAAGGGGAGTGGGGGAGGGGAGTGGGGGAGGTGAGTGGAAGTGGAGTGCGGGAAGGGAGGGGAGAGGGAGGGGAAGGTGGAGAGGAGCGGAAGGAGGAGAGGGGTAGCGAGTGGGAGTGGCGGAGGGAAGTGTGTAAAGGGAGTGGGGGAGTGTTGAAGGGGAGCGGAGTGGAGGAGGGATGTGGGGGACGGTGAGTGGGTGAGGGGAGTGGGACAGGGGAGTGGAAAGGGAGTGGGAAAGGGTAGTGGGGGAGGGGAGTGGAAGCGGAGTGGGGAGGGGAGTGGAAGGGGAGTGGGGGAGGTGAGTGGAAGGGGAGTGGGGGGGAGTGGAGTGGAAGGGGAGTGGGGGAGGGGAGTGGGGAGGGGAGTGGAAGGGGAGTGGGGGAAGGGAGGGGAGGGGGAGGGGAAGGTGGAGGGGAGCGGAAGGAGGAGAGGGGTAGCGAGTGGGAGTGGCGGAGGGAAGTGTTTGATGGGAGTGTGGGAGGGTTGAAGGGGAGCGGAGTGGAGGAGGGATGTGGGGGACGGTGAGTGGGTGAGGGGAGTGGGACAGGGGAGTGGAAAGGGAGTGGGAAAGGGTAGTGGGGGAGGGGAGTGGAAGCGGAGTGGGGAGGGAGTGGAAGGGGGGAATGGGAGTGGAGGAGGGGGAGTGGGGGAGGGGGTGTGGGGGAGTGGAGTGGTGGAGGGGAGTGGGGGAGTGGGGGAGGGGAGTGTGGGAGGGGCGTGGGGAGGGGACTGGGGGAGCGAAGTGGAAAGGAGAGTGGGTGAGGGGAGTGGGACAGCAGAGTGGAAGGGGAGTGGGAAAGGGTAGTGGGGGAGGGGAGTGGAAGCGGAGTGGGGAGGGGAGTGAAAGGGGATTTGGGGAGGGGAGTGGAAGGGGAGTGGGGGAGGGGAGTGGGGGAGGGGAGTGGAAGGGGAGTGGGCGAGCAAAGTGGGAAGGAGAGTGGGGGAGGGGAGTGGAGGTGGGATTTTGGGGACGGGAGTGGGGTTGAGGAGTGTGGGAGGGGAATGATGTAGGGTAGTGGTGGAGGGTGGTTGGGGCAGGAGAGTTGGGGAGGGTCGTGTGTTAGGGGAATGGGGAGGGGGTTTGGGGAGCGGAATGGAGGAGGGAAGTTTGGGAGGCGAGTGGGGAGGGGAGTGGGTGAGCAAAGTGGGAAGGAGAGTGGGGGAGGGGTGTGGGATAGGGGAGTGGGGGAGGGGAGTTGGAAGGGGAGTGGGGGAGGGGAGTTGGAAGGGGAGTGGGGGAGGGGAGTGGGGAAGTGGGGGAGTGAAGTGGGAAGGAGAGTGGGGGAGGGGAGTGCGAAGGAGAGTGGGGGAGGGGAATGCGAAGGAGAGTGGGGGAGGGGAGTGCGTAGGGGTGTGGGAAGGGGAGTGAGGGAGGGGAGTGGGAATGGGAGTGGGGGAGGGGAGTGGAAGGGCAGTGGGGGCGGGGAGTGGAGTAGTGGAGAGGAGAGGAGTGGAGAGGAGGAGAGTGGGGTCGTGGAGGGGATTGGGAAGGGGAGTGGGGAGGAGAGAGGAGGGGGAGAGGAGAGGGGTAGAGAGTGGGAGTGGTGGAGGGAAGTGGGGGAGGAGAGTGTGGGAGGAGAGAAGGGAAGGGGACTGGGGTAGGGGAGTGGGAGTGTGGTGTGGAGAAGTGGAGTGGTGGTGGGGTGTGGTGCAGGGGAGTGGGTGTGTGGGGGGAGTGGGGTAGGGGAGTTGGTGAGGGGTGTGGAGGAAGGGAGTGGGTGTGTGTAGGGGAGTGGGGGAGGGGAGTGGGTGGGGTGTGGGGGAGGGGCGTAGAAGGAATGTGGGGGAGGGGAGTGGAAATGGTGTGGAGGAGGGGAGTGGGGGAGGGGATGTGGGGAGGGGAGTGGGGGAGGGGAGTGCGGGTGGGGAGTGGAAGGGGAGTGGGGGAGGGGAGTGGGAAGGAGAGTGGGTGAGGGGAGTTGGAAGGGGAGAGGGAAGGGGAGTGGAAATGGAGTGGGGTAGGGGAGTGCGGGAGGGGTGTGGGTATGGGGAGTAGGGGAGGGGAGAGGAGGAGGAGATTTGGGGATGGGAGTGGGGTTGGGGAGTGGGGGAGGGGTGTGATGTAGGGTAGTGGTGGAGGGGGGCTGGGGAGGGGAGTTGGGGAGGGGAGTGGGGTAGGGGAATGGGGAGGGGGGTTGGGGAGCGGAATGGAGGAGGGAAGTTTATGAGGCGAGTGGGGGAGGGTAGTGGAGAGGAGTGAAGCGGAGGGGAGTGGGGGAGGGGTGTGATGTCGGGTAGTGGTGGAGGGGGGTTGGGGAGGGGAGTTGGGGAGGGGAGTGGGGTAGGGGAATGGGGAGGGGGGTTGGGGAGCGGAATGGAGGAGGGAAGTTTGGGAGGCAAGTGGGGGAGGGGAGTGGAGAGGAGTGGAGAGGAGGGGAGTGGGGGAGGGGATTGGGAAGGGGAGTGGGGAGGAGAGATGAGGGGGAGAGGAGAGGGGTAGAGAGTGGGAGTGGTGGAGGGAAGTGGGGGAGGAGATTGTGGGAGGAGAGAAGGTGAGGGGACTGGGGTAGGGGAGTGGGTGTGGGGAGTGGTGCAGGGGATTGGGTGTGTGGAGGGGAGTGGGGTAGGGGAGTGGGAGTGGAGTGTGGAGGAAGGGAGTGGGTGTGTGGAGGGGAGTGGGGGAGTTGAGTGCGGGAGGGGAGTGGGGGAGGGATTTGGGGAGGGCAGATGGGGAGGTGAGTGGGGTTGGGGAGTGGGGGAGGGGCATGGGGGAGTGGAGTGGAGGGGAGAGTTTGGGGAGGGGATTTGGTCGGAGAATGGGGGAGGGTGTTGGGGAGCGGAGTAGGGGAGGGGATTGGGGGAGGGGAGTGGCGTGGGGGAGGAGATTGGGGGAGGGGAGTGGGGGAGGAGATTGGGGGAGGGGAATGGGGGAGGAGTGTGGAGTAGGGGTTTGGGGGAGGGGAGTAGGATAGGGGAAGGGGAGGGGTATTGGAGAACGGGGTGGGGGAGCGGAGTGGAGTAGGGAAGTTTGGGAGGCGAGTTGGGGAGCTGAGTGGGGGAGGGGAGTGATATAGGGGAGTGGGGGAGGGGAGTGGGGTAGGGGAGTTGGGGCGGGGAGTGGGCAAGGGGAGCTGGGGAGCGCAGTGGGGTAGAGGAGTGGGGGTGGAGAGTGGGAGTGAGCGGGGGAGGCGAGTGGGATTGGGGGAGGTGAGTGGGAGGAAGTTGGTGGGGGGATTTGGGGAGATGAGTGGGGGAGGGAAGTTGGGGAAGTGAGTGGGGTTGGGGTGTGAGGGAGGGGAGTTAGGGAGGGGAGTTGAGTGGGAGGGAGTTAGTGAGGGGAGTTGGGGAGGTGAGGGGGGAGGGGAGTGGGGGAGGGGAGTTAGGGAGGGGAGTTAGGGAGGTGAGTGGGAGGGAGTTAGTGAGGGGAGTTGGGGAGTTGAGTGGGGGAGTGGAGTGGGGGTGCGGAGTTAGGGAGGTGGGTGGGGTAGGGTAGTGGGGGAGGGGAGTGGGTGAGGGGAGCTGGGGAGGGGATTTGGGTAGGGGAATGGGGAGGGGGTTTGGGGAGCGGAGTGGAGTAGGGAAGTTTGGGATGCGAGTGGATGATGGGACTGGTGTAGGGGAGTGGGGGAGGGGAATGACATAGGGGAGTGGGGGAGGGGAGCTGGTGAGCTGAGTGGGGTAGGGAAGTGGGGCAGGGGTGTGGGGGAGGGAGTTTGGGTAGGGGAGTGGGGTAGGAGAGTGGGGGAGGGGAGTGCAAAGGGGTGTGAGAAGGGGAGTGAGGGAGGGGAGTGGGAATGGGATTGGGGGAGGTGAGTGGAAGGGCAGTGGGGGAGGGGAGTGGGGGAGCGTAGTGGGAACGAGATTGGGCTAGGGGAGTTTGAAGTGGAGTTGGAAGGAGAGTTGGAAGGGGAGTGGGGGTGGGGATCTGAAGGGGAGTGGGGGAGGGGAGTGGGAAGGAGATTGGGGGAGGGGAGTTGGAAGGGGACTGGGGAAGGGGAGTGAAAGTGGAGTGGGGTAGGGGTGTGGAAGGGGAGTGGGGTAGGGGAGTGGGGGAGGGGTGTTGGGTAGGGGAATGGAAAGGGAGTGGGGTAGGGGAGTGGGGGATGGGAGTGATGTAGGGTCGTGGTTGAGGGCGGTTGGGGGAGGGGAGTTGGGGAGGGGAGTGGGGTAGGGGAATGGGGGAGGGGGGTTGGGGAGCGGAATGGAGGAGGGCAGTTTGGGAGGCGAGTGTGGGAGGGGAGTGGAGAGGAGGGGAGTGGGGGAGGTGAGCGAGAGTGAGTTAGTGAGGGGAGTTGGTGAGGTGAGGGGGAGGGAGTTGGTGAGGGGGATTGGGGAGGTAAGGGGGGTGGGGGAGTGAGGGAGGGGAGTTAGGGAGGGGAGTGGGGTGAGGGAGTGAGGGAGGGGAGTTAGGGAGGGGAGTGGGGGAGGTGAGTGGGAGCGAGTTAGTGAGGGGAGTTGGGGAGGTGAGGGGGAGGGGAGTGGGGGAGGCGAGTTAGGGAGGGGAGTTAAGGAGGTGAGTGGGAGGGAGTTGGTGAGGGGAGTTGGGGAGGTGAGTGGTGGAGGGGAGTGGGCTTGCGGAGTTAGGGATGTGAGTGGGGTTGGGGTGTGGGGGAGTGGAGTGGGTAAGGGGAGCTGGGGATGGGATTTGGGTAGGGGAATGGGGGAGGGTGTTTGGGGAGCGGAGTGGAGTAGGGAAGTTTGGGAGGCGAGTGCGGGATGGGAGTGGTGTTGGGGAGTGGGGGAGGGGTGTGATATATGCGAGTGGGAGAGGGAAGTGGGGTAGGGGAGTATGTGCGGGGAGTGGGCAAGGGGGGCTGGGGAGCGCAGTGGGGTAGGGGAGTGGGGGTGGAGAGTGGGGGTGAGCGGGGGAGGGGAGTGGGATAGGGGAGTGGGGACCGTGAGTGGGAGGGAGTTGGGCAGGGGAATGAGTGTGGGGAGTTGGGGAGGGGTGTGAGGGAGGGGAGTTAAGGAGAGGAGTGGGGGAGGTGAGTGGGAGGGAGTTGGTGGGGAGAGTTGGGGAGATGAGTGGGGGAGGGGAATGGGGGAGGGAAGTTGGTGATCTGAGAGGGGTAGGGGAGTGAGGGAGGGGAGATAGGGAGGGGAGTGGGGGAGGTGAGTGGGAGGGAGTTAGTGAGTGGAGTTGTGGAGGTGAGTGAGAGGCAGTTGGGAAGGTGAATGGGGGAGGGGAGTTGGGGTAGGGGAGTGGGGGAGGGGAGTGGGTAAGGGGTGCTGGGGAGGGGATTTGGGTAGGGGAATGGGGGAGTGGGTTTGGGGAGCAGAGTGGAGTATTGACGTTTGGGAGGCGAGTGGGGAATGGGAGTGGTGTAGGGGAGGGGGGAGGAGAATGACAGAGGGGAGTGGGGGAAGGGATCTGGTGAGGGGAGTGGGGTAGTGGAGTGTGGGAGGGGTGTGATATAGGGGAGTGCGGGAGGGGAGTGGGGTAGGGGAGTTGGGCCGGGGAGTGGGAAATGGGAGCTGGGGAGTGCAGTGGGGTAGGGGAGTGGGGGTGGAGAGTGGGGGTGAGCGGTGGATTGGAGTGGGATAGGGGAGTGGGGGAGGTGAGTGGGAGGGAGTTGGGCAGGTGAGTGGGTAAGGGGAGTTGGGGAGGGGAGTTAGGGAGGGGAGTGGGGGAGGTGAGTAGGAGGGAGTTGTTGGGGGGAGTTGGGGAGATGTGGGGGAGGGGAGTGAAGGAGGGGAGTTAGGGAGGGGAGTGGGGGAGGTGAGTGGGAGGGAGTTAGTGAGTGGAGTTGTGGAGGTGAGGGGGTGGGGTGTGGGGGAGGGGAGTTATGCAGGTGAGTGGGAGGGAGTTGGGAAGGTGAGTTGGGGAGGGGAGTTGGCGTGCGGAGTTAGGGAGGTGAGTGGCGTCGGGGAGTTGGGGAGGGGAGTTAGGGAGGGGAGTGGGGGAGGTGAGTGGGAGGGAGTTGTTGGGGGGAGTTGGGGAGATGAGTGGGGGAGGGGAGTGGGGGAGGGAAGTTGGTGACGTGAGTGGGGTAGAGGAGTGAGGGAGGGGATTTAGGGAGGGGAGTGGGGGAGGTGAGTGGGAGGACTTAGTGAGGGGAGTTGGGGAGGTGAGGGGGAGGGGAGTGGGGGAGGGGAGTTAGGGATGTGAGTGGGGCACAGGAGTGGGGGAGGGGAGTGGGTAAGGGGAGCTGGGGAGGGGATATGGGTAGGGGAATAGGGGAGGGGGTTTGGGGAGCGGAGTGGAGTAGGGAAGCTTGGGAGGCGAGTGGGGGAAGGGAGTGGTGTAGGGGAGTGGGGGAGGGGATTGACATAGGGGAGTGGGGGAGGGCAGCTGGAGAGGGGAGTGGGGTAGGGGAGTGGGGGAGGGGAATGGTGCAGGGGAGTGGGGGTGGGGAGTGCGGGAGGGGTGTTGGGGAAGGGAGTGGGCGAGGGGAATGAGGGATTGGAGTGGGGGAGGTGAGTGGGGGAGTGGAGTGGGGGAGGGGAGTGAAATAGTGATGTGGGGAAGTGGAGTGGGAGGAGTGGAGTGGGGGAGTGGAGTGGGGGAGGGTAGTGGGGGAGAGGAGTGGGGGAGGGGAGTGGGGGAGGTGAGTGGGGGAGGGGAGTGGGGTAGGGGAGTTGGGGATGGGAGTGGGGGAGGGGAGTGGGGTAGGGGTGTTGGGGAGTGGAGTGGGGGAGGGGAGTGGGGGAGGGAGTTAGGGATGTGAGTGGGGCAGGGGAGTGGGGGAGGGGAGTGGGTAAGGGGTGCTGGGGAGGGGATATGGGTGGGGGAATAGGGGAGGGGGTTTGGGGAGCGGAGTGGAGTAGGGAAGTTTGGGAGGCGAGTGGGGGATGGGTGTGGTGTAGGGGAGTAGGGGAGGGGATTGACATAGGGGAGTGGGGGAGGGGAGCTGGTGAGGGGAGTGGAGTAGGGGAGTGGGGGAGGGGTGTGTGGGAGGGAGTTTGGGGAGGGGTGTGGGGGAGGGGAGCGGGGAGGGCTGTGGGGTAGGGGAGTGGTGGAGGGGAATGGGGGATTGGAGTGGGGGAGGGGAGTGGGGGAGGGGAGTGCGGTAGGGGTGTTGGGGATGGGAGTGGGGGAGGGGAGTGATATTGCGCTGTGGGGAAGTGGAGTGGGAGGAGTAGAGTGGGGTAGTGGAGTGGGGGAGGGGAGTGGGGTAGGGGTGTTGGGGATGGGAGTGGGGTAGGGGTGTTGGGGAGGGGAATGGGGGAGGGGAGTGGTGGAGAGGAGTGGGGGAGTGGAGTGGGGGAGGGGAGTGGGGGAGGGGAGTGGGGAGGGGTGTTGGGGAGGGGATTGGGGGAGGGGAGTGGGGGAGGGGAGTGGGGTAGGGGAGTGGGGGAGGGGAGTGGGGTAGGGGAGTTTGGGGAGGGGAGTGGGGGAGGGAGTTTGGGGAGGGGAGTGGAGGAGGGGAGTGGGGGAGGGGAGTGGGGTAGGGGTGTTGGGGAGGGGAGTGGGGGAGGGGAGTGGGGGAGGGGAGTGGGGTAGGGGTGTTGGGGAGGGGAGTGGGGGAGGGGAGTGGGGGAGTGGAGTGGGGGAGGGGAGTGGGGTAGGGGTGTTGGGGAGGGGAGTGGGGGAGTGGAGTGGGGTAGGGGAGTGGGGGAGGGGAGTGGGGGAGGGAGTTTGGGGAGGGGAGTGGGGGAGGGGAGTGGGGGAGGGGAGTGGTGGAGAGGAGTGGGGGAGTGGAGTGGGGGAGTGGAGTGGGGGAGGGGAGTGGGGTAGTGGTGTTGGGGAGGGGTGTTGGGGAGGGGAGTGGGGGAGGGGAGTGGGGGAGGGGAGTGGGGGAGGGGAGTGGGGTAGGGGTGTTGGGGAGGGGAGTGGGGGAGGGGAGTGTGGGAGGGGAGTGGGGTAGGGGTGTTGGGGAGGGGAGTGGGGGAGGGAGTTTGGGGAGGGGAGTGGGGGAGGGGAGTGGGGGAGTGGAGTGGGGGATGGGAGTGGGGGAGTGGAGTGGGGTAGGGGTGTTGGGGAGGGGAGGGTAGGGGTGTTGGGGAGGGGAGTTGGGGAGGGGAGTGGGGTGGGGAGTGCGGGAGGGGTGTTGGGGAAGGGAGTGGGGGAGGGGAGTGGGGGAGGGGAGTGGGTAGGGGAGTGGGGGAGGGGAGTGGGGGAGTGGAGTGGGGGAGTTGAGTGGGGGAGGGGAGTGGGGTAGTGGTGTTGGGGAGGGGTGTTGGGGAGGGGAGTGGGGGAGGGGAGTGGGGGAGGGGAGTGGGGGAGGGGAGTGGGGTAGGGGTGTTGGGGAGGGGAGTGGGGGAGGGGAGTGTGGGAGGGGAGTGGGGTAGGGGTGTTGGGGAGGGGAGTGGGGGAGGGAGTTTGGGGAGGGGAGTGGGGGAGGGGAGTGGGGGAGGGGAGTGGGGGAGTGGAGTGGGGGATGGGAGTGGGGGAGTGGAGTGGGGTAGGGGTGTTGGGGAGGGGTGTTGGGGAGGGGAGTGGGGTGGGGAGTGCGGGAGGGGTGTTGGGGAAGGGAGTGGGGGAGAGGAGTGGTGGAGAGGAGTGCCTTGGAACATGTACTGACATTAATGGTGCTATATAAATACAAGTTGTTGTTGTGTTGGACATATATCACCTTTCCTTCATCATGACTGGGTGAAAATGCTGTAACTCCTTCTCCAACACCATTGTGAGATCACCTTCACCACACAGATTGCAGAGATTCAAGGTAATGGACCAGCATCACCTTCTCAATGGACAACTGGGGATGGACAATATCTGCTGGTCTAGTGACAGACACATCCTAACAATGAAGACAAATATCTGTCTGTGTAAAATGGATGAAAAGTCTTCACACAAAGAGAATCATAGAGAGATACTGCACTGAAACAGACTCTTTGGCCCATCGAGTCTGTGCTGACCAACAGCCACCCATTTATATATCCGACATTAATCCCCTATTTCCTACCACATCCCCACCATCCTCCAACCACCGAACGAGACTAGGGACATTTACAATGGTCAATTTATCAATCAAACTGCAAGTCTTGGTCTGTGGGAGGAAACCAGAGCACCCGGCAGAAACCCACATGGTCACAGGGAAAACTTGCAAACTCCACACAGGCAGCACCCAGAAAAGAACCCAGGTCACCGGAGCTGTGAGGTTGCGGCAGTAAACAGAACCGAACCCGGGTCACTGGACCTGTGAGACTGTGGCAGTACGCAGAACCGAACCCGGGACACTGGAGCTGTGAGACTGTGGCAGTAAACAGAACCGAACCCAGGTCACTGGAGCTGTGAGACTGTGACAGTAAACAGAACTGAACCCGGGTCACTGGAGCTGTGAGACTGTGGCAGTAAACAGAACCGAACCCAGGTCACTGGAGCTGTGAGACTGTGGCAGTAAACAGAACTGAACCCGGGTTACTAGAGCTGTGAGACTGTGGCAGTAAACAGAACCGAACCCGGGTCACTGGAGCTGTGAGACTGTGGCAGTAAACAGAACCGAACCCAGGTCACTGGAGCTGTGAGACTGTGGCAGTAAACAGAACCGAACCCGGGACACTGGAGCTGTGAGACTGTGGCAGTAAACAGAACCGAACCCGGGTCACTGGACCTGTGAGACTGTGGCAGTAAACAGAACCGAACCCAGGTCACTGGAGCTGTGAGACTGTGGCAGTAAACAGAACCGAACCCGGGTCACTGGAGCTGTGAGACTGTGGCAGTAAACAGAACCGAACCCGGGACACTGGAGCTGTGAGACTGTGGCAGTAAACAGAACCGAACCCGGGACACTGGAGCTGTGAGACTGTGGCAGTAAACAGAACCGAACCCGGGACACTGGAGCTGTGAGACTGTGGCAGTAAACAGAACCGAACCCAGGTCACTGGAGCTGTGAGACTGTGGCAGTAAACAGAACCGAACCCGGGACACTGGAGCTGTGAGACTGTGGCAGTAAACAGAACCGAACCCGGGTCACTGGAGCTGTGAGACTGTGGCAGTAAACAGAACCGAACCCGGGTCACTGGAGCTGTGAGACTGTGGCAGTAAACAGAACCGAACCCGGGTCACTGGAGCTGTGAGGCTGTGGCAGTAAACAGAACCGAACCCGGGACACTGGAGCTGTGAGACTGTGGCAGTAAACAGAACCGAACCCGGGTCACTGGAGCTGTGAGGCTGTGGCAGTAAACAGAACCGAACCCAGGTCACTGGAGCTGTGAGACTGTGGCAGTAAACAGAACCGAAACCGGGTCACTGGAGCTGTGAGACTGTGGCAGTAAACAGAACCGAACCCGGCACACTGGAGCTGTGAGACTGTGGCAGTAAACAGAACTGAACCCGGGACACTGGAGCTGTGAGACTGTGGCTGTAAACAGAACCGAACCCGGGTCACTGGAGCTGTGAGACTGTGGCAGTAAACAGAACCGAACCCGGGACACTGGAGCTGCGAGACTGTGGCAGTAAACAGAACCGAACCCGGGACACTGGAGCTGTGAGACTGTGGCAGTAAACAGAACCGAACCCGGGTCACTGGAGCTGTGAGACTGTGGCAGTAAACAGAACTGAACCCGGGACACTGGAGCTGTGAGACTGTGGCAGTAAACAGAACCGAACCCGGGTCACTGGAGCTGTGAGACTGTGGCAGTCCCCAGAACCGAACCCAGGACACTGGAGCTGTGAGACTGTGGCAGTAAACAGAACCGAACCCGGGACACTGGAGCTGTGAGACTGTGGCAGTAAACAGAACTGAACCCGGGACACTGGAGCTGTGAGACTGTGGCAGTAAACAGAACCGAACCCAGGACACTGGAGCTGTGAGACTGTGGCAGTAAACAGAACCGAACCCGGGTCACTGGAGCTGTGAGACTGTGGCAGTAAACAGAACCGAACCCGGGTCACTGGAGCTGTGAGGCTGTGGCAGTAAACAGAAACGAACCCAGGTCACTGGAGCTGTGAGACTGTGGCAGTAAACAGAACCGAAACCGTGTCACTGGAGCTGTGAGACTGTGGCAGTTATCAGAACCGAACCCGGGACACCGGAGCTGTGAGACTGTGGCAGTAAACAGAACTGAACCCGGGACACTGGAGCTGTGAGACTGTGGCAGTCCCCAGAACCAAACCCAGGACACTGGAGCTGTGAGACTGTGGCAGTAAACAGAACCGAACCCGGGACACTGGAGCTGTGAGACTGTGGCAGTAAACAGAACTGAACCCGGGACACTGGAGCTGTGAGACTGTGGCAGTAAACAGAACCGAACCCAGGACACTGGAGCTGTGAGACTGTGGCAGAAAACGGAACCGAACCCGGGTCACTGGAGCTGTGAGACTGTGGCAGTAAACAGAACCGAACCCAGGTCACTGGAGCTGTGAGACTGTGGCAGTAAACAGAACCGAACCCGGGACACTGGAGCTGTGAGACTGTGGCAGTAAGCAGAACTGAACCCGGGTCACTGGAGCTGTGAGACTGTGGCAGTAAACAGAACCGTACCCGGTCACTGGAGCTGTGAGACTGTGGCAGTAAACAGAACTGAACCCGGGTCACTGGAGCTGTGAGACTGTGGCAGTAAACAGAACCGTACCCAGGTCACTGGAGCTGTGAGACTGTGGCAGTAAACAGAACCGAACCCAGGTCACTGGAGCTGTGAGACTGCGGCAGTAAACAGAACCGAACCCGGGACACTGGAGCTGTGAGACTGTGGCAGTAAACAGAATTGAACTCGGGTCACTGGAGCTGTGAGACTGTGACAGTAAACAGAACCGAACCCAGGTCACTGGAGCTGTGAGACTGTGGCAGTAAACAGAACCGAACCCGGGTCACTGGAGCTGCGAGACTGTGGCAGTAAACTGAACCGAACCCAGGTCACTGGAGCTGTGAGACTGTGGCAGTAAACAGAACCGAACCCGGGACACTGGAGTTGTGAGACTGTGGCAGTAAACAGAACTGAACCCGGGTCACTGGAGCTGTGAGACTGTGGCAGTAAACAGAACCGAACCCATGTCACTGGAGCTGTGAGACTGTGGCACTAAACAGAACCGAACCCGGGTCACTGGAGCTGTGAGACTGTGGCAGTAAACAGAACCGAACCCAGGTCACTGGAGCTGTGAGACTGTGGCAGTAAACAGAACCGAACCCAGGACACTGGAGCTGTGAGACTGTGGCAGTAAACAGAACCGAACCCAGGTCACTGGAGCTGTGAGACTGTGGCAGTAAACAGAACCGAACCAGGGACACTGGAGCTGTGAGACTGTGGCAGTAAACAGAACCGAACCCGGGTCACTGGAGCTGTGAGACTGTGGCAGTAAACAGAACCGAACCCGGGTCACTGGAGCTGTCAGTCTGTGGCAGTAAACAGAACTGAACCCGGGACACTGGAGCTGTGAGACTGTGGCAGTAAACAGAACTGAACCCGGGTCACTGGAGCTGTGAGACTGTGGCAGTAAACAGAACCGAACCCGGGTCACTGGAGCTGTGAGACTGTGGCAGTAAACAGAACCGAACCCGGGTCACTGGAGCTGTGAGGCTGTGGCAGTAAACAGAACCGAACCCGGGACACTGGAGCTGTGAGACTGTGGCAGTAAACAGAACCGAACCCGGGTCACTGGAGCTGTGAGACTGTGGCAGTAAACAGAACCGTACCCGGGTCACTGGAGCTGTGAGGCTGTGGCAGTAAACAGAACCGAACCCAGGTCACTGGAGCTGAGACTGTGGCAGTAAACAGAACCGAAACCGGGTCACTGGAGCTGTGAGACTGTGGCAGTAAACAGAACCGAACCCGGGACACTGGAGCTGTGAGACTGTGGCAGTAAACAGAACTGAACCCGGGACACTGGAGCTGTGAGACTGTGGCAGTAAACAGAACCGAACCCGGGTCACTGGAGCTGTGAGACTGTGGCAGTAAACAGAACCGAACCCGGGACACTGGAGCTGTGAGACTGTGGCAGTAAACAGAACCGAACCCGGGACACTGGAGCTGTGAGACTGTGGCAGTAAACAGAACCGAACCCGGGACACTGGAGCTGTAAGACTGTGGCAGTAAACAGAACCGAACCCAGGTCACTGGAGCTGTGAGACTGTGGCAGTAAACCGAACCGAACCCGGGTCACTGGAGCTGTGAGACTGTGGCAGTCCCCAGAACCGAACCCAGGACACTGGAGCTGTGAGACTGTGGCAGGAAACAGAACCGAACCCGGGACACTGGAGCTGTGAGACTGTGGCAGTAAACAGAACCGAACCCGAGACACTGGAGCTGTGAGACTGTGGCAGTAAACAGAACCGAACCCAGGACACTGGAGCTGTGAGACTGTGGCAGTAAACAGAACCGAACCCGGGTCACTGGAGCTGTGAGACTGTGGCAGTAAACAGAACCGAACCCAGGTCACTGGAGCTGTGAGACTGTGGCAGTAAACAGAACCGAACCCGGGACACTGGAGCTGTGAGACTGTGGCAGTAAACAGAACCGAACCCGGGACACTGGAGCTGTGAGACTGTGGCAGTAAACAGAACTGAACCCGGGTCACTGGAGCTGTGAGACTGTGGCAGTAAACAGAACCGAACCCAGGTCACTGTAGCTGTGAGACTGTGGCAGTAAACAGAACCGAACCCGGGACACTGGAGCTGTGAGACTGTGGCAGTAAACAGAACTGAACCCGGGTCACTGGAGCTGTGAGACTGTGACAGTAAACAGAACCGAACCCAGGTCACTGGAGCTGTGAGACTGTGGCAGTAAACAGAACCGAACCCGGGTCACTGGAGCTGTGAGACTGTGGCAGTAAACAGAACCGAACCCAGGTCACTGGAGCTGTGAGACTGTGGCAGTAAACAGAACCGAACCCGGGACACTGGAGCTGTGAGACTGTGGCAGTAAACAGAACTGAACCCGGGTCACTGGAGCTGTGAGACTGTGGCAGTAAACAGAACCGAACCCAGGTCACTGGAGCTGTGAGACTGTGGCAGTAAACAGAACCGAACCCGGGTCACTGGAGCTGTGAGACTGTGGCAGTAAACAGAACCGAACCCAGGTCACTGGAGCTGTGAGACTGTGGCAGTAAACAGAACCGAACCCGGGTCACTGGAGCTGTGAGACTGTGGCAGTAAACAGAACCGAACCCAGGTCACTGGAGCGGTGAGACTGTGGCAGTAAACAGAACTGAACCCGGGACACTGGAGCTGTGAGACTGTGGCAGTAAACAGAACCGAACCCAGGTGACTGGAGCTGTGAGACTGTGACAGTAAACAGAACCGAACCCGGGACACTGGAGCTGTGAGACTGTGGCAGTAAACAGAACCGAACCCGGGACACTGGAGCTGTGAGACTGTGGCAGTAAACAGAACCGAACCCGGGTCACTGGAGCTGTGAGATTGTGGCAGGAAACAGAACCGAACCCGGGACACTGGAGCTGTGAGACTGTGGCAGTAAACAGAACTGAACCCAGGACACTGGAGCAGTGAGACTGTGGCAGTAAACAGAACCGAACCCGGGTCACTGGAGCTGTGAGACTGTGGCAGTAAACAGAACCGAACAGCGTCTGTGCAGAGAGAAACAGAGTTAATAAAAACAGAGAGTGCTGGAAATATTCAGCAGGGCGGGCAACATCTGTGGAGAGAGAAACAGAGTTAATAAAAACAGAGAGTGCTGGAAATATTCAGCAGGTCGGGCAACATCTGTGGAGAGAGAAACAGAGTTAATAAAAACAGAGAGTGCTGGAAATATTCAGCAGGTCGGGCAACATCTGTGGAGAGAGAAACAGAGTTAATAAAAACAGAGAGTGTTCGAAATACTCAGCAGGTCGGGCAACATCTGTGCAGAGAGAAACGGAGATAACGTTTCAGGTCTGTGACCCTTCATCAGAACTAACAGATATAAGAAATGTAAAAGATTTTAAGCAAGTAAAGCGGGGGTGGGGTAAGAGATAACAAAAGAGAAGGTGTTGATAGGACAAGGTCACAGACTAACAGACCAGAAGGTCATGGAGCAAAGACAAACAATATGTTAATGTTTTGCTGAAAGACACTTTAATGCAAAGCTGTGTTATCTTGTACCTCCTTGAAGCAGACACTCTGCTCTCTGACCCATGGTGCACTGTGACCCAGAATATGGTGACTTCACATCTTCTTTCTTTCAGTAGGAGATATACAATTCAGGAATGTTTTAGCATGGTATAGGATGTGTTCATTTGACACCTGTTAGCTTTGACCATTTGTCCTTTGTCCTTGTCAGACAGTTTCAACACACAAAGACCAAGATTTGTTTTCTTTCAATGCCATTTTGGATACATTGTTCATTTTGTAAATTAAAGGCTGATTTTTTTTCCTTAAAGACAAAGATGGTTTCTGGAGCTCTTTGGAGTTATTTTCAAGATTGTTGTATTATCACAGCTGTGGTTTGTGTGACAACTCCATGTGGATGTTAAACTGCAAGGGTGATTGCACTGTCAAAGGCCTCTCCAGTCCTTAAACTGTCATTGTATCCTGCATTGCAAGGTGCTGTCACAGTGCAAGAGGTGATTGAATTACAAAGGACTATTAAACTGTCAGTGTATCCTGCATTGCAAGGTGCTGTCACCGTGCAAGAGATGATTGAATTACAAAGGACTATTAAACTGTCAGTGTATCCTGCATTGCAAGGTGCTGTCACCGTGCAAGAGGTGATTGAATTACAAAGGACTATTAAACTGTCATTGTATCCTGCATTGCAAGGTGCTGTCACCGTGCAAGAGGTGATTGAATTACAAAGGACTATTAAACTGTCAGTGTATCCTGCATTGCAAGGTGCTGTCACCGTGCAAGAGGTGATTGAATTACAAAGGACTATTAAACTGTCAGTGTATCCTGCATTGCAAGGTGCTGTCACCGTGCAAGAGGTGATTGAATTACAAAGGACAATTAAACTGTCATTGTATCCTGCATTGCAAGGTGCTGTCACCGTGCAAGAGGTGATTGAATTACAAAGGACTATTAAACTGTCATTGTATCCTGCATTGCAAGGTGCTGCCACCGTGCAAGAGGTGATTGAATTACAAAGGACTATTAAACTGTCAGTGTATCCTGCATTGCAAGGTGCTGTCACCGTGCAAGAGGTGATTGAATTATAAAGGACTATTAAACTGTCAGTGTATCCTGCATTGCAAGGTGCTGTCACCGTGCAAGAGGTGATTGAATTACAAAGGACTATTAAACTGTCAGTGTATCCTGCATTGCAAGGTGCTGTCACCGTGCAAGAGGTGATTGAATTACAAAGGACTATTAAACTGTCAGTGTATCCTGCATTGCAAGGTGCTGTCACCGTGCAAGAGGTGATTGAATTACAAAGGACTATTAAACTGTCAGTGTATCCTGCATTGCAAGGTGCTGTCACCGTGCAAGAGGTGATTGAATTACAAAGGACTATTAAACTGTCATTGTATCCTGCATTGCAAGGTGCTGTCACCGTGCAAGAGGTGATTGAATTACAAAGGACTATTAAACTGTCATTGTATCCTGCATTGCAAGGTGCTGCCACCGTGCAAGAGGTGATTGAATTACAAAGGACTATTACACTGTCAGTGTATCCTGCATTGCAAGGTGCTGTCACCGTGCAAGAAGTGATTGAATTACAAAGGACTATTAAACTGTCAGTGTATCCTGCATTGCAAGGTGCTGTCACCGTGCAAGAGGTGATTGAATTACAAAGGACTATTAAACTGTCAGTGTATCCTGCATTGCAAGGTGCTGTCACCGTGCAAGAGGTGATTGAATTACAAAGGACTATTAAACTGTCAGTGTATCCTGCATTGCAAGGTGCTGTCACCGTGCAAGAGGTGATTGAATTACAAAGGACTATTAAACTGTCAGTGTATCCTGCATTGCAAGGTGCTGTCACCGTGCAAGAGGTGATTGAATTACAAAGGACTATTAAACTGTCAGTGTATCCTGCATTGCAAGGTGCTGTCACCGTGCAAGAGGTGATTGAATTACAAAGGACTATTAAACTGTCAGTGTATCCTGCATTGCAAGGTGCTGTCACCGTGCAAGAGGTGATTGAATTACAAAGGACTATTAAACTGTCAGTGTATCCTGCATTGCAAGGTGCTGTCACCGTGCAAGAGGTGATTGAATTACAAAGGACTATTAAACTGTCAGTGTATCCTGCATTGCAAGGTGCTGTCACCGTGCAAGAGGTGATTGAATTACAAAGGACTATTAAACTGTCATTGTATCCTGCATTGCAAGGTGCTGTCACCGTGCAAGAGGTGATTGAATTACAAAGGACTATTAAACTGTCAGTGTATCCTGCATTGCAAGGTGCTGTCACCGTGCAAGAGGTGATTGAGTTACAAAGGACTATTAAACTGTCAGTGTATCCTGCATTGCAAGGTGCTGTCACCGTGCAAGAGGTGATTGAATTACAAAGGACTATTAAACTGTCAGTGTATCCTGCATTGCAAGGTGCTGTCACCGTGCAAGAGGTGATTGAATTACAAAGGACTATTAAACTGTCAGTGTATCCTGCATTGCAAGGTGCTGTCACCGTGCAAGAGGTGATTGAATTACAAAGGACTATTAACATGTCAGTGTATCCTGCATTGCAAGGTGCTGTCACCGTGCAAGAGGTGATTGAATTACAAAGGGCTATTAAACTGTCAGTGTATCCTGCATTGCAAGGTGCTGTCACCGTGCAAGAGGTGATTGAATTACAAAGGACTATTAAACTGTCAGTGTATCCTGCATTGCAAGGTGCTGTCACGGTGCAAGAGGTGATTGAATTGCAAATGACTATTAAACTGTCAGTGTATCCTGCATTGCAAGGTGCTGTCACCGTGCAAGAGGTGATTGAATTACAAAGGACTATTAAACTGTCAGTGTATCCTGCATTGCAAGGTGCTGTCACCGTGCAAGAGGTGATTGAATTACAAAGGACTATTAAACTGTCAGTGTATCCTGCATTGCAAGGTGCTGTCACCGTGCAAGAGGTGATTGAATTACAAAGGACTATTAAACTGTCAGTGTATCCTGCATTGCAAGGTGCTGTCACCGTGCAAGAGGTGATTGAATTACAAAGGACTATTAAACTGTCAGTGTATCCTGCATTGCAAGGTGCTGTCACCGTGCAAGAGGTGATTGAGTTACAAAGGACTATTAAACTGTCAGTGTATCCTGCATTGCAAGGTGCTGTCACCGTGCAAGAGGTGATTGAATTACAAAGGACTATTAAACTGTCAGTGTATCCTGCATTGCAAGGTGCTGTCACCGTGCAAGAGGTGATTGAATTACAAAGGGTATTTCTTTGCAAGAGGCTTCTGCTTTCCAGCACGTAGCTATTGAACTGCAAGAGTGTTCACACTACAAGAAGATATTACAGTGTAAGAGGCCATTGTAATGCAAAGTGTTATTGTATTAATCATGGATACTGTATTGTAAGCCCCCAATGTACTGCTTCAGGTTATTGCATTGCAAAGGGCTATTGCACTCCGATGAGCTCTTGCTCTGTAAAAGTCCATTACTTTGCCAGTGTGCAATGTTATCAATGGGCAATTGCATGACTTAGCCCTATTGCATTGCAAGTAGTTGTTTCAGTGCATTGCCAAACATTCTTGGTTTTCTTGCGTTGCATGTGGATGTTGTATTTAAAGGGGCTCTGACATTGCAAGGATAATAGTCTGCAAGGGAGGGACTGTTGGACTGCAAGCGCTATTGCAATGAAATGCGTGTTGCATTGCTGGAGTTTTTGCTCTGCAAATAGTTCTTGTATTGCAAGGTGCCTTTGCATTTTCATTGCAAGTGGATGTTGCACACCACGCTCTATTGCAAACTCAAAGACCTTTGCATTGGAAGGAGTTATTGCACTACCAAAGGTCCCTGCATTGCAAGCTGCTATTGCACTGCAAGAGGCTATTGCAATACAAGGATCATGCACACTAATGGTTCCATTACATTGCAACTGGATGTTACATGGCAAGTGCCTATTGTATTGAAAGTCACAATTGCAAAACAAATAGCTATTGCACTGCAGGGAAATTTTGTATTGCGAGATGGTTTCCATTGTGAGAGGATATTATATTTCAATAGGGTATCAAAAGGCAATTTGCTCTTGGACTGCACCTGGCTTTTGTACCATAAGCATGTTATGCAAAGCATAGAACTGTTGCACTGTAAGGGGAAAATACATTGTCAGGGTCTATTGCACACCAAAGAGCTTTTGCACTGCAAGAGGCTATTGAATTGTCATGGTCTGTTGTGTTCAAAAGGCTATAGCATTTCTTCACGTTATTGCTATGTCACTCTTAGAGACTATTACATTGCATGTTGTTTTTACACTGTGAGTGGAGATTGCACTGCATGGGGCTATTGCTTTGTTAGTGGATGTTGTACTGCAAAGGCTATTGTACTACAAGTTTTTGTGTTGCATTGTAAGGGTCTAGTGCACCAGAACTTCAATGGGATTTCAAATGCTTGTTGCATTGCAACATTCTATGACATCTCAAGGTGCTTTTTGCACTACAAGGGGCTGCAGCAATGCATGGGAAATTTGCATTACAATTGGATTTTACACAGCAAGTCCCATTGCATCACATGGGCAAATGCACAGGAAAGGCCTCTGCATTGCAAGATGCTATTGTGCTGCTAGAGGTTCCTGTACTGCGAGGGACAATTACCCTGTCAGAGGTTCCTGTACTGCGAGGTACAATTACCCTGTCAGAGGTTCCTGTACTGTGAGGTACAATTATCCTGTCAGAGGTTCCTGTACTGCGAGGTACAATTACCCGGTCAGAGGTTCCTGTACTGCGAGGTACAATTACCCTGTCAGAGGTTCCTGTACTGCGAGGTACAATTACCCTGTCAGAGGTTCCTGTACTGCGAGGTACAATTACCCTGTCAGAGGTTCCTGTACTGCGAGGTACAATTACCCTGTCAGAGGTTCCTGTACTGCGAGGTACAACTACACTGTCAGAGGTTCCTGGACTGCGAGGTACTATTACCCTGTCAGAGGTTCCTGTCCTGCGAGGTACAATTACCCTGTCAGAGGTTCCTGTACTGCGAGGTACAATTACCCTGTCACAGGTTCCTGCACTGCGAGGTACAATTACCCTGTCAGAGGTTCCTGTACTGCGAGGTACAATTACCCTGTCAGAGGTTCCTGTACTGCGAGGTACAATTACACTGTCAGAGGTTCCTGTACTGCGAGGTACAATTACACTGTCAGAGGTTCCTGTACTGTGAGGTACAATTACCCTGTCAGAGGTTCCTGTACTGTGAGGTACAATTACCCTGTCAGAGGTTCCTGCACTGTGAGGTACAATTATCCTGTCAGAGGTTCCTGTACTGCGAGGTACAATTACCCTGTCAGAGGTTCCTGCACTGCGAGGTACAATTACCCTGTCAGAGGTTCCTGTACTGCGAGGTACAATTACACTGTCAGAGGTTCCTGTACTGCGAGGTACAATTACCCTGTCATAGGTTCCTGTACTGCGAGGTACAATTACCCTGTCAGAGGTTCCTGTACTGCGAGGTACAATTACCCTGTCAGAGGCTCCTGCACTGCGAGGTACAATTACCCTGTCAGAGGTTCCTGTACTGCGAGGTACAATTACCCTGTCAGAGGTTCCTGTACTGTGAGGTACAATTACCCTGTCAGAGGTTCCTGTACTGCGAGGTACAATTACCCTGTCAGAGGTTCCTGTACTGCGAGGTACAATTACCCTGTCAGAGGTTCCTGTACTGCGAGGTACAATTACCCTGTCAGAGGTTCCTGTAATGCGAGGTACAATTACCCTGTCAGAGGTTCCTGCACTGCGAGGTACAATTACCCTGTCAGAGGTTCCTGTACTGCGAGGTACAATTACCCTGTCAGATGTTCCTGTACTGCGAGGTACAATTACCCTGTCAGGGGTTCCTGTACTGCGAGGTACAATTACCCTGTCAGAGGTTCCTGCACTGCGAGGTACAATTGCCCTGTCAGAGGTTCCTGCACTGCGAGGTACAATTACCCTGTCAGAGGTTCCTGTACTGTGAGGTACAATTACCCTGTCAGAGGTTCCTGTACTGCGAGGTACAATTACCCTGTCAGAGGTTCCTGTACTGCGAGGTACAATTACACTGCAATAGGCCTTTGCATTCCAGTAGTCAAGCATGCTAAAAAGGTCCAGGGCATTTTAAGTGAATGGTGCGTTAAACGTTTCTATTACTTTGCACTTATAAATGTCTATGGCACTACCGGAGTGAGCGTGCTAATATTAATCTGTGTTCTCTGTCAGTGTGTTAATATTACTGAGGACAGTGGGGGTGTTTTACACTTCACAGGGTGTATCTGACTGTGGGTCATGATGTACACAGTGTGTCAGTGAGTGTGTTAATATTAATCTGTGTTCTCTGTCAGTGTGTTAATATTCCTGAGGACAGTGGGGGTGTTTTACAATTCACAGAGTGTATCTGACTGTGGGTCATGATATACACAGTGTGTCAGTGAGTGTGTTAATATTAATCTGTGTCCTCTGTCAGTGTGTTAATATTACTGAGGACAGTGGGGGTGTTTTACACTTCACAGGGTGTATGTGACTGTGGGTCATGATATACACAGTGTGTCAGTGAGTGTGTTAATATTAATCTGTGTTCTCTGTCAGTGTGTTAATATTACTGAGGACAGTGGGGATGTTTTACACTTCACAGGGTTTATCTGACTGTGGGTCATGATATACACAGTGTGTCAGTGAGTGTGTTAATATTAATCTGTGTTCACTGTCAGTGTGTTAATATTCCTGAGGACAGTGGGGGTGTTTTACACTTCACAGGGTTTATCTGACTGTGGGTCATGATATACACAGTGTGTCAGTGAGTGTGTTAATATTAATCTGTGTTCTCTGTCAGTGTGTTAATATTCCTGAGGACAGTGGGGGTGTTTTACACTTCACAGGGTGTATCTGACTGTGGGTCATGATATACACAGTGTGTCAGTGAGTGTGTTAATATTAATCTGTGTTCTCTGTCAGTGTGTTAATATTACTGAGGACAGTGGGGGTGTTTTACACTTCACAGGGTTTATCTGACTGTGGGTCATGATATACACAGTGTGTCAGTGAGTGTGTTAATATTAATCTGTGTTCTCTGTCAGTGTGTTAATATTACTGAGGACAGTGGGGGTGTTTTACACTTCACAGGATGTATCTGACTGTGGGTCATGATGTACACAGTGTGTCAGTGAGTGTGTTAATATTAATCTGTGTTCTCTGTCAGTGTGTTAATATTCCTGAGGACAGTGGGGATGTTTTACACTTCACAGAGTGTATCTGACTGTGGGTCATGATATACACAGTGTGTCAGTGAGTGTGTTAATATTAATCTGTGTTCTCTGTCAGTGTGTTAATATTCCTGAGGACAGTGGGGGTGTTTTACACTTCACAGGGTGTATCTGACTGTGGGTCATGATGTACACATTGTGTCAGTGAATGTGTTAATATTAATCTGTGTTCTCTGTCAGTGTGTTAATATTCCTGAGGACAGTGGGAATGTTTTACACTTCACATGGTGTATCCGACTGTGGGTCATGATATACACAGTGTGTCAGTGAGTGTGTTAATATTAATCTGTGTTCTCTGTCAGTGTGTTAATATTCATCAGGATAGTGGGGGTGTTTTACACTTCACAGGGTTTATCTGACTGTGGGTCATGATATACACAGTGTGTCAGTGAGTGTGTTAATATTAATCTGTGTTCTCTGTCAGTGTGTTAATATTACTGAGGACAGTGGGGGTGTTTTACACTTCACAGGGTGTATCTGACTCTGGGTCATGATGTACACAGTGTGTCAGTGAGTGTGTTAATATTAATCTGTGTTCTCTGTCAGTGTGTTAATATTTCTGAGGACAGTGGGGGTGTTTTACACTTCACCGGGTGTATCTGACTGTGGGTCATGATATACACAGTGTGTCAGTGAGTGTGTTAATATTAATCTGTGTTCTCTGTCAGTGTGTTAATATTTCTGAGGACAGTGGGGGTGTTTTACACTTCACAGGGGGTATCTGACTGTGGGTCATGATGTACACAGTGTGTCAGTGAGTGTGTTAATATTAATCTGTGTTCTCTGTCAGTGTGTTAATATTACTGAGGACAGTGGGGGTGTTTTACACTTCACCGGGTGTATCTGACTCTGGGTCATGATGTACACAGTGTGTCAGTGAGTGTGTTAATATTAATCTGTGTTCTCTGTCAGTGTGTTAATATTTCTGAGGACAGTGGGGGTGTTTTACACTTCACAGGGTGTATCTGACTGTGGGTCATGATATACACAGTGTGTCAGTGAGTGTGTTAATATTAATCTGTGTTCTCTGTCAGTGTGTTAATATTCCTGAGGACAGTGGGGGTGTTTTACACTTCACAGGGTGTATCTGACTGTGGGTCATGATAAACACAGTGTGTCAGTGAGTGTGTTAATATTAATCTGTGTTCTCTGTCAGTGTGTTAATATTACTGAGGACAGTGGGGGTGTTTTACACTTCACAGGGTGTATCTGACTGTGGGTCATGATGTACACAGTGTGTCAGTGAGTGTGTTAATATTAATCTGTGTTCTCTGTCAGTGTGTTAATATTCCTGAGGACAGTGGGGGTGTTTTACACTTCACAGGGTGTATCTGACTGTGGGTCATGGTGTACACAGTGTGTCAGTGAGTGTGTTAATATTAATCTGTGTTCTCTGTCAGTGTGTTAATATTACTGAGGACAGTGGGGGTGTTTTACACTTCACAGGGTGTATCTGACTGTGGGTCATGATATACACAGTGTGTCAGTGAGAGTGTTAATATTAATCTGTGTTCTCTGTCAGTGTGTTAATATTACTGAGGACAGTGGGGGTGTTTTACACTTCACAGGGTTTATCTGACTGTGGGTCATGATATACACAGTGTGTCAGTGAGTGTGTTAATATTAATCTGTGTTCTCTGTCAGTGTGTTAATATTACTGAGGACAGTGGGGGTGTTTTACACTTCACAGGGTGTATCTGACTGTGGGTCATGATATACACAGTGTGTCAGTGAGTGTGTTAATATTAATCTGTGCACTCTGTCAGTGTGTTAATATTCCTGAGGACAGTGGGGATGTTTTACACTTCACAGGGTGTATCTGACTGTGGGTCATGATATACACAGTGTGTCAGTGAGTGTGTTAATATTAATCTGTGATCTCTGTCAGTGTGTTAATATACCTGAGGACAGTGGAGGTGTTTTACACTTCACATGGTGTATCTGACTGTGGGTCATGATATACACAGTGTGTCAGTGAGTGTGTTAATATTAATCTGTGTTCTCTGTCAGTGTGTTAATGTTACTGAGGACAGTGGGGGTGTTTTACACTTCACAGGGTGTATCTGACTGTGGGTCATGATATACACAGTGTGTCAGTGAGTGTGTTAATATTAATCTGTGTTCTCTGTCAGTGTGTTAATATTACTGAGGACAGTGGGGGTGTTTTACACTTCACAGGGTGTATCTGACTGTGGGTCATGATATACACAGTGTGTCAGTGAGTGTGTTAATATTAATCTGTGTTCTCTGTCAGTTTGTTAATATGGCTGAGGACAGTGGGGGATGTTTTACACTTCACAGGGTGTATCTGACTGTGAGTCATGATGTACACAGTGTGTCAGTGAGTGTGTTAATATTAATCTGTGTTCTCTGTCAGTGTGTTAATATTACTGAGGACAGTGGGGTGTTTTAAACTTCACAGGGTGTATCTGACTGTGGGTCATGATATACACAATGTGTCAGTGAGTGTGTTAATATTAATCTGTGTTCTCTGTCAGTGTGTTAATATTACTGAGGACAGTGGGGGTGTTTTACACTTCACAGGGGGTATCTGACTGTGGGTCATGATATACACAGTGTGTCAGTGAGTGTGTTAATATTAATCTGTGTTCTCTGTCAGTGTGTTAATATTTCTGAGGACAGTGGGGGTGTTTTACACTTCACAGGGTGTATCTGACTGTGGGTCATGATGTACACAGTGTGTCAGTGAGTGTGTTAATATTAATCTGTGTTCTCTGTCAGTGTGTTAATATTACTGAGGACAGTGGGGGTGTTTTACACTTCACCGGGTGTATCTGACTCTGGGTCATGATGTACACAGTGTGTCAGTGAGTGTGTTAATATTAATCTGTGTTCTCTGTCAGTGTGTTAATATTTCTGAGGACAGTGGGGGTGTTTTACACTTCACAGGGTGTATCTGACTGTGGGTCATGATATACACAGTGTGTCAGTGAGTGTGTTAATATTAATCTGTGTTCTCTGTCAGTGTGTTAATATTCCTGAGGACAGTGGGGGTGTTTTACACTTCACAGGGTGTATCTGACTGTGGGTCATGATAAACACAGTGTGTCAGTGAGTGTGTTAATATTAATCTGTGTTCTCTGTCAGTGTGTTAATATTACTGAGGACAGTGGGGGTGTTTTACACTTCACAGGGTGTATCTGACTGTGGGTCATGATGTACACAGTGTGTCAGTGAGTGTGTTAATATTAATCTGTGTTCTCTGTCAGTGTGTTAATATTCCTGAGGACAGTGGGGGTGTTTTACACTTCACAGGGTGTATCTGACTGTGGGTCATGGTGTACACAGTGTGTCAGTGAGTGTGTTAATATTAATCTGTGTTCTCTGTCAGTGTGTTAATATTACTGAGGACAGTGGGGGTGTTTTACACTTCACAGGGTGTATCTGACTGTGGGTCATGATATACACAGTGTGTCAGTGAGAGTGTTAATATTAATCTGTGTTCTCTGTCAGTGTGTTAATATTACTGAGGACAGTGGGTGTGTTTTACACTTCACAGGGTTTATCTGACTGTGGGTCATGATATACACAGTGTGTCAGTGAGTGTGTTAATATTAATCTGTGTTCTCTGTCAGTGTGTTAATATTACTGAGGACAGTGGGGGTGTTTTACACTTCACAGGGTGTATCTGACTGTGGGTCATGATATACACAGTGTGTCAGTGAGTGTGTTAATATTAATCTGTGCACTCTGTCAGTGTGTTAATATTCCTGAGGACAGTGGGGATGTTTTACACTTCACAGGGTGTATCTGACTGTGGGTCATGATATACACAGTGTGTCAGTGAGTGTGTTAATATTAATCTGTGTTCTCTGTCAGTGTGTTAATATACCTGAGGACAGTGGAGGTGTTTTACACTTCACATGGTGTATCTGACTGTGGGTCATGATATACACAGTGTGTCAGTGAGTGTGTTAATATTAATCTGTGTTCTCTGTCAGTGTGTTAATGTTACTGAGGACAGTGGGGGTGTTTTACACTTCACAGGGTGTATCTGACTGTGGGTCATGATATACACAGTGTGTCAGTGAGTGTGTTAATATTAATCTGTGTTCTCTGTCAGTGTGTTAATATTACTGAGGGCAGTGGGGGTGTTTTACACTTCACAGGGTGTATCTGACTGTGGGTCATGATATACACAGTGTGTCAGTGAGTGTGTTAATATTAATCTGTGTTCTCTGTCAGTGTGTTAATATTACTGAGGACAGTGGGGTGTTTTAAACTTCACAGGGTGTATCTGACTGTGGGTCATGATATACACAATGTGTCAGTGAGTGTGTTAATATTAATCTGTGTTCTCTGTCAGTGTGTTAATATTACTGAGGACAGTGGGGGTGTTTTACACTTCACAGGGTTTATCTGACTGTGGGTCATGATATACACAGTGTGTCAGTGAGTGTGTTAATATTAATCTGTGTTCTCTGTCAGTGTGTTAATATTCCTGAGGACAGTGGGGGTGTTTTACACTTCACAGGGTGTATCTGACTGTGGGTCATGATATACACAGTGTGTCAGTGAGTGTGTTAATATTAATCTGTGTTCTCTGTCAGTGTGTTAATATTCCTGAGGACAGTGGGGGTGTCTTACACTTCACAGGGTGTATCTGACTGTGGGTCATGATGTACACAGTGTGTCAGTGAGTGTGTTAATATTAATCTGTGTTCTCTGTCAGTGTGTTAATATTACTGAGGACAGTGGGGGTGTTTTACACTTCACAGGGTGTATCTGACTGTGTGTCATGATGTACACAGTGTGTCAGTGAGTGTGTTAATATTAATCTGTGTTCTCTGTCAGTGTGTTAATATTCCTGAGGACAGTGGGGTTGTCTTACACTTCACAGGGTGTATCTGACTGTGGGTCATGATGTACACAGTGTGTCAGTGAGTGTGTTAATATTAATCTGTGTTCTCTGTCAGTGTGTTAATATTACTGAGGACAGTGGGGGTGTTTTACACTTCACAGGGTGTATCTGGCTGTGGGTCATGATGTACACAGTGTGTCAGTGAGTGTGTTAATATTAATCTGTGTTCTCTGTCACTGTGTTAATATTCCTGAGGACAGTGGGGGTGTTTTACACTTCACAGGGTGTATCTGACTGTGGGTCATGATGTACACAGTGTGTCAGTGAGTGTGTTAATATTAATCTGTGTTCTCTGTCAGTGTGTTAATATTCCTGAGGACAGTGGGGGTGTCTTACACTTCACAGGGTGTATCTGACTGTGGGTCATGATGTACACAGTGTGTCAGTGAGTGTGTTAATATTAATCTGTGTTCTCTGTCAGTGTGTGAATATTGCTGAGGACAGTGGGGGTGTTTTACACTTCACAGGGTGTATCTGACTGTGGGTCATGATGTACACAGTGTGTCAGTGAGTGTGTTAATATTAATCTGTGTTCTCTGTCAGTGTGTTAATATTGCTGAGGACAGTGGGGGTGTTTTACACTTCACAGGGTGTATCTGACTGTGGGTCATGATATACACAGTGTGTCAGTGAGTGTGTTAATATTAATCTGTGTTCTCTGTCAGTGTGTTAATATTACTGAGGACAGTGGGGGTGTTTTACACTTCACAGGGTGTATCTGACTGTGGGTCATGATATACACAGTGTGTCAGTGAGTGTGTTAATATTAATCTGTGTTCTCTGTCAGTGTGTTAATATTACTGAGGACAGTGGGGGTGTTTTACACTTCACAGGGTGTATCTGACTGTGGGTCATGATATACACAGTGTGTCAGTGAGTGTGTTAATATTAATCTGTGTTCTCTGTCAGTGTGTTAATATTCCTGAGGACAGTGGGGGTGTCTTACACTTCACAGGGTGTATCTGACTGTGGGTCATGATATACACAGTGTGTCAGTGAGTTTGTTAATATTAATCTGTGTTCTCTGTCAGTGTGTTAATATTACTGAGGACAGTGGGGGTGTTTTACACTTCACAGGGTGTATCTGGCTGTGGGTCATGATATACACAGTGTGTCAGTGAGTGTGTTAATATTAATCTGTGTTCTCTGTCAGTGTGTTAATATTCCTGAGGACAGTGGGGGTGTTTTACACTTCACAGGGTGTATCTGACTGTGGGTCATGATGCACACAGTGTGTCAGTGAGTGTGTTAATATTAATCTGTGTTCTCTGTCAGTGTGTTAATATTCCTGTGGACAGTGGGGGTGTCTTACACTTCACAGGGTGTATCTGACTGTGGGTCATGATGTACACAGTGTGTCAGTGAGTGTGTTAATATTAATCTGTGTTCTCTGTCAGTGTGTTAATATTGCTGAGGACAGTGGGGGTGTTTTACACTTCACAGGGTGTATCTGACTGTGGGTCATGATATACACAGTGTGTCAGTGAGAGTGTTAATATTAATCTGTGTTCTCTGTCAGTGTGTTAATATTACTGAGGACAGTGGGTGTGTTTTACACTTCACAGGGTTTATCTGACTGTGGGTCATGATATACACAGTGTGTCAGTGAGTGTGTTAATATTAATCTGTGTTCTCTGTCAGTGTGTTAATATTACTGAGGACAGTGGGGGTGCTTTACACTTCACAGGGTGTATCTGACTGTGGGTCATGATATACACAGTGTGTCAGTGAGTGTGTTAATATTAATCTGTGCACTCTGTCAGTGTGTTAATATTCCTGAGGACAGTGGGGATGTTTTACACTTCACAGGGTGTATCTGACTGTGGGTCATGATATACACAGTGTGTCAGTGAGTGTGTTAATATTAATCTGTGTTCTCTGTAAGTGTGTTAATATACCTGAGGACAGTGGAGGTGTTTTACACTTCACATGGTGTATCTGACTGTGGGTCATGATATACACAGTGTGTCAGTGAGTGTGTTAATATTAATCTGTGTTCTCTGTCAGTGTGTTAATGTTACTGAGGACAGTGGGGGTGTTTTACACTTCACAGGGTGTATCTGACTGTGGGTCATGATATACACAGTGTGTCAGTGAGTGTGTTAATATTAATCTGTGTTCTCTGTCAGTGTGTTAATATTACTGAGGACAGTGGGGGTGTTTTACACTTCACAGGGTGAATCTGACTGTGGGTCATGATATACACAGTGTGTCAGTGAGTGTGTTAATATTAATCTGTGTTCTCTGTCAGTGTGTTAATATTGCTGAGGACAGTGGGGGATGTTTTACACTTCACAGGGTGTATCTGACTGTGAGTCATGATGTACACAGTGTGTCAGTGAGTGTGTTAATATTAATCTGTGTTCTCTGTCAGTGTGTTAATATTACTGAGGACAGTGGGGTGTTTTAAACTTCACAGGGTGTATCTGACTGTGGGTCATGATATACACAATGTGTCAGTGAGTGTGTTAATATTAATCTGTGTTCTCTGTCAGTGTGTTAATATTACTGAGGACAGTGGGGGTGTTTTACACTTCACAGGGGGTATCTGACTGTGGGTCATGATATACACAGTGTGTCAGTGAGTGTGTTAATATTAATCTGTGTTCTCTGTCAGTGTGTTAATATTCCTGAGGACAGTGGGGGTGTTTTACACTTCACAGGGTGTATCTGACTGTGGGTCATGATGTACACAGTGTGTCAGTGAGTGTGTTAATATTAATATGTGTTCTCCGTCAGTGTGTTAATATTACTGAGGACAGTGGGGGTGTTTTACACTTCACAGGGTTTATCTGACTGTGGGTCATGATATACACAGTGTGTCAGTGAGTGTGTTAATATTAATCTGTGTTCTCTGTCAGTGTGTTAATATTCCTGAGGACAGTGGGGGTGTTTTACACTTCACAGGGTGTATCTGACTGTGGGTCATGATATACACAGTGTGTCAGTGAGTGTGTTAATATTAATCTGTGTTCTCTGTCAGTGTGTTAATATTCCTGAGGACAGTGGGGGTGTCTTACACTTCACAGGGTGTATCTGACTGTGGGTCATGATGTACACAGTGTGTCAGTGAGTGTGTTAATATTAATCTGTGTTCTCTGTCAGTGTGTTAATATTACTGAGGACAGTGGGGGTGTTTTACACTTCACAGGGTGTATCTGACTGTTGGTCATGATGTACACAGTGTGTCAGTGAGTGTGTTAATATTAATCTGTGTTCTCTGTCAGTGTGATAATATTCCTGAGGACAGTGGGGGTGTCTTACACTTCACAGGGTGTATCTGACTGTGGGTCATGATGTACACAGTGTGTCAGTGAGTGTGTTAATATTAATCTGTGTTCTCTGTCAGTGTGTTAATATTACTGAGGACAGTGGGGGTGTTTTACACTTCACAGGGTGGATCTGGCTGTGGGTCATGATGTACACAGTGTGTCAGTGAGTGTGTTAATATTAATCTGTGTTCTCTGTCAGTGTGTTAATATTCCTGAGGACAGTGGGGGTGTTTTACACTTCACAGGGTGTATCTGACTGTGGGTCATGATGTACACAGTGTGTCAGTGAGTGTGTTAATATTAATCTGTGTTCTCTGTCAGTGTGTTAATATTCCTGAGGACAGTGGGGGTGTCTTACACTTCACAGGGTGTATCTGACTGTGGGTCATGATGTACACAGTGTGTCAGTGAGTGTGTTAATATTAATCTGTGTTCTCTGTCAGTGTGTGAATATTGCTGAGGACAGTGGGGGTGTTTTACACTTCACAGGGTGTATCTGACTGTGGGTCATGATGTACACAGTGTGTCAGTGAGTGTGTTAATATTAATCTGTGTTCTCTGTCAGTGTGTTAATATTGCTGAGGACAGTGGGGGTGTTTTACACTTCACAGGGTGTATCTGACTGTGGGTCATGATGTACACAGTGTGTCAGTGAGTGTGTTAATATTAATCTGTGTTCTCTGTCAGTGTGTTAATATTACTGAGGACAGTGGGGGTGTTTTACACTTCACAGTGTGTATCTGACTGTGGGTCATGATATACACAGTGTGTCAGTGAGTGTGTTAATATTAATCTGTGTTCTCTGTCAGTGTGTTAATATTACTGAGGACAGTGGGGGTGTTTTACACTTCACAGGGTGTATCTGACTGTGGGTCATGATATACACAGTGTGTCAGTGAGTGTGTTAATATTAATCTGTGTTCTCTGTCAGTGTGTTAATATTCCTGAGGACAGTGGGGGTGTCTTACACTTCACAGGGTGTATCTGACTGTGGGTCATGATATACACAGTGTGTCAGTGAGTGTGTTAATATTAATCTGTGTTCTCTGTCAGTGTGTTAATATTACTGAGGACTTTGGGGGTGTTTTACACTTCACAGGGTGTATCTGGCTGTGGGTCATGATATGCACAGTGTGTCAGTGAGTGTGTTAATATTAATCTGTGTTCTCTGTCAGTGTGTTAATATTCCTGAGGACAGTGGGGGTGTTTTACACTTCACAGGGTGTATCTGACTGTGGGTCATGATGTACACAGTGTGTCAGTGAGTGTGTTAATATTAATCTGTGTTCTCTGTCAGTGTGTTAATATTCCTGAGGACAGTGGGGGTGTCTTACACTTCACAGGGTGTATCTGACTGTGGGTCATGATGTACACAGTGTGTCAGTGAGTGTGTTAATATTAATCTGTGTTCTCTGTCAGTGTGTTAATATTGCTGAGGACAGTGGGGGTGTTTTACACTTCACAGGGTGTATCTGACTGTGGGTCATGATATACACAGTGTGTCAGTGAGTGTGTTAATATTAATCTGTGTTCTCTGTCAGTGTGTTAATATTACTGAGGACAGTGGGGGTGTTTTACACTTCACAGGGTGTATCTGACTGTGGGTCATGATATACACAGTGTGTCAGTGTGTGTGTTAATATTAATCTGTGTTCTCTGTCAGTGTGTTAATATTCCTGATGACAGTGGGGGTGTTTTACACTTCACAGGGTGTATCTGACTGTGGGTCATGATATACACAGTGTGTCAGTGAGTGTGTTAATATTAATCTGTGTTCTCTGTCAGTGTGTTAATATTCCTGAGGACAGTGGGGATGTTTTACACTTCACAGGGTGTATCTGACTGTGGGTCATGATATACACAGTGTGTCAGTGAGTGTGTTAATATTAATCTGTGTTCTCTGTCAGTGTGTTAATATTCCTGAGGACAGTGGGGGTGTTTTACACTTCACAGGGTGTATCTGACTGTGGGTCATGATATACACAGTGTGTCAGTGAGTGTGTTAATATTAATTGTTGTTCTCTGTCAGTGTGTTAATATTACTGAGGACAGTGGGGGTGTTTTGCACTTCACCGGGTGTGTCTGACTGTGGGTCATGATATACACAGTGTGTCAGTGAGTGTGTTAATATTAATCTGTGTTCTCTGTCAGTGTGTTAATATTACTGAGGACAGTGGGGGTGTTTTACACTTCACAGGGTTTATCTGACTGTGGGTCATGATATACACAGTGTGTCAGTGAGTGTGTTAATATTAATCTGTGTTCTCTGTCAGTGTGTTAATATTCCTGAGGACAGTGGGGGTGTTTTACACTTCACAGGGTGTATCTGACTGTGGGTCATGATATACACAGTGTGTCAGTGAGTGTGTTAATATTAATCTGTGTTCTCTGTCAGTGTGTTAATATTCCTGAGGACAGTGGGGGTGTCTTACACTTCACAGGGTGTATCTGACTGTGGGTCATGATGTACACAGTGTGTCAGTGAGTGTGTTAATATTAATCTGTGTTCTCTGTCAGTGTGTTAATATTACTGAGGACAGTGGGGGTGTTTTACACTTCACAGGGTGTATCTGACTGTGGGTCATGATGTACACAGTGTGTCAGTGAGTGTGTTAATATTAATCTGTGTTCTCTGTCAGTGTGTTAATATTCCTGAGGACAGTGGGGGTGTCTTACACTTCACAGGGTGTATCTGACTGTGGGTCATGATGTACACAGTGTGTCAGTGAGTGTGTTAATATTAATCTGTGTTCTCTGTCAGTGTGTTAATATTACTGAGGACAGTGGGGGTGTTTTACACTTCACAGGGTGTATCTGGCTGTGGGTCATGATGTACACAGTGTGTCAGTGAGTGTGTTAATATTAATCTGTGTTCTCTGTCACTGTGTTAATATTCCTGAGGACAGTGGGGGTGTTTTACACTTCACAGGGTGTATCTGACTGTGGGTCATGATGTACACAGTGTGTCAGTGAGTGTGTTAATATTAATCTGTGTTCTCTGTCAGTGTGTTAATATTCCTGAGGACAGTGGGGGTGTCTTACACTTCACAGGGTGTATCTGACTGTGGGTCATGATGTACACAGTGTGTCAGTGAGTGTGTTAATATTAATCTGTGTTCTCTGTCAGTGTGTTAATATTGCTGAGGACAGTGGGGGTGTTTTACACTTCACAGGGTGTATCTGACTGTGGGTCATGATGTACACAGTGTGTCAGTGAGTGTGTTAATATTAATCTGTGTTCTCTGTCAGTGTGTTAATATTGCTGAGGACAGTGGGGGTGTTTTACACTTCACAGGGTGTATCTGACTGTGGGTCATGATATACACAGTGTGTCAGTGAGTGTGTTAATATTAATCTGTGTTCTCTGTCAGTGTGTTAATATTACTGAGGACAGTGGGGGTGTTTTACACTTCACAGGGTGTATCTGACTGTGGGTCATGATATACACAGTGTGTCAGTGAGTGTGTTAATATTAATCTGTGTTCTCTGTCAGTCTGTTAATATTACTGAGGACAGTGGGGGTGTTTTACACTTCACAGGGTGTATCTGACTGTGGGTCATGATATACACAGTGTGTCAGTGAGAGTGTTAATATTAATCTGTGTTCTCTGTCAGTGTGTTAATATTCCTGAGGACAGTGGGGGTGTCTTACACTTCACAGGGTGTATCTGACTGTGGGTCATGATATACACAGTGTGTCAGTGAGTGTGTTAATATTAATCTGTGTTCTCTGTCAGTGTGTTAATATTACTGAGGACTTTGGGGGTGTTTTACACTTCACAGGGTGTATCTGGCTGTGGGTCATGATATACACAGTGTGTCAGTGAGTGTGTTAATATTAATCTGTGTTCTCTGTCAGTGTGTTAATATTCCTGAGGACAGTGGGGGTGTTTTACACTTCACAGGGTGTATCTGACTGTGGGTCATGATGTACACAGTGTGTCAGTGAGTGTGTTAATATTAATCTGTGTTCTCTGTCAGTGTGTTAATATTCCTGAGGACAGTGGGGGTGTCTTACACTTCACAGGGTGTATCTGACTGTGGGTCATGATGTACACAGTGTGTCAGTGAGTGTGTTAATATTAATCTGTGTTCTCTGTCAGTGTGTTAATATTGCTGAGGACAGTGGGGGTGTTTTACACTTCACAGGGTGTATCTGACTGTGGGTCATGATATACACAGTGTGTCAGTGAGTGTGTTAATATTAATCTGTGTTCTCTGTCAGTGTGTTAATATTACTGAGGACAGTGGGGGTGTTTTACACTTCACAGGGTGTATCTGACTGTGGGTCATGATATACACAGTGTGTCAGTGTGTGTGTTAATATTAATCTGTGTTCGCTGTCAGTGTGTTAATATTCCTGAGGACAGTGGGGGTGTTTTACACTTCACAGGGTGTATCTGACTGTGGGTCATGATATACACAGTGTGTCAGTGAGTGTGTTAATATTAATCTGTGTTCTCTGTCAGTGTGTTAATATTCCTGAGGACAGTGGGGATGTTTTACACTTCACAGGGTGTAACTGACTGTGGGTCATGATATACACAGTGTGTCAGTGAGTGTGTTAATATTAATCTGTGTTCTCTGTCAGTGTGTTAATATTCCTGAGGACAGTGGGGGTGTTTTACACTTCACTGGGTGTATCTGACTGTGGGTCATGATATACACAGTGTGTCAGTGAGTGTGTTAATATTAATTGTTGTTCTCTGTCAGTGTGTTAATATTACTGAGGACAGTGGGGGTGTTTTGCACTTCACCGGGTGTGTCTGACTGTGGGTCATGATATACACAGTGTGTCAGTGAGTGTGTTAATATTAATCTGTGTTCTCTGTCAGTGTGTTAATATTACTGAGGACAGTGGGGGTGTTTTACACTTCACAGGGTTTATCTGACTGTGGGTCATGATATACACAGTGTGTCAGTGAGTGTGTTAATATTAATCTGTGTTCTCTGTCAGTGTGTTAATATTCCTGAGGACAGTGGGGGTGTTTTACACTTCACAGGGTGTATCTGACTGTGGGTCATGATATACACAGTGTGTCAGTGAGTGTGTTAATATTAATCTGTGTTCTCTGTCAGTGTGTTAATATTCCTGAGGACAGTGGGGGTGTCTTACACTTCACAGGGTGTATCTGACTGTGGGTCATGATGTACACAGTGTGTCAGTGAGTGTGTTAATATTAATCTGTGTTCTCTGTCAGTGTGTTAATATTACTGAGGACAGTGGGGGTGTTTTACACTTCACAGGGTGTATCTGACTGTGGGTCATGATGTACACAGTGTGTCAGTGAGTGTGTTAATATTAATCTGTGTTCTCTGTCAGTGTGTTAATATTCCTGAGGACAGTGGGGGTGTCTTACACTTCACAGGGTGTATCTGACTGTGGGTCATGATGTACACAGTGTGTCAGTGAGTGTGTTAATATTAATCTGTGTTCTCTGTCAGTGTGTTAATATTACTGAGGACAGTGGGGGTGTTTTACACTTCACAGGGTGTATCTGGCTGTGGGTCATGATGTACACAGTGTGTCAGTGAGTGTGTTAATATTAATCTGTGTTCTCTGTCACTGTGTTAATATTCCTGAGGACAGTGGGGGTGTTTTACACTTCACAGGGTGTATCTGACTGTGGGTCATGATGTACACAGTGTGTCAGTGAGTGTGTTAATATTAATCTGTGTTCTCTGTCAGTGTGTTAATATTCCTGAGGACAGTGGGGGTGTCTTACACTTCACAGGGTGTATCTGACTGTGGGTCATGATGTACACAGTGTGTCAGTGAGTGTGTTAATATTAATCTGTGTTCTCTGTCAGTGTGTGAATATTGCTGAGGACAGTGGGGGTGTTTTACACTTCACAGGGTGTATCTGACTGTGGGTCATGATGTACACAGTGTGTCAGTGAGTGTGTTAATATTAATCTGTGTTCTCTGTCAGTGTGTTAATATTGCTGAGGACAGTGGGGGTGTTTTACACTTCACAGGGTGTATCTGACTGTGGGTCATGATATACACAGTGTGTCAGTGAGTGTGTTAATATTAATCTGTGTTCTCTGTCAGTGTGTTAATATTACTGAGGACAGTGGGGGTGTTTTACACTTCACAGGGTGTATCTGACTGTGGGTCATGATATACACAGTGTGTCAGTGAGTGTGTTAATATTAATCTGTGTTCTCTGTCAGTCTGTTAATATTACTGAGGACAGTGGGGGTGTTTTACACTTCACAGGGTGTATCTGACTGTGGGTCATGATATACACAGTGTGTCAGTGAGTGTGTTAATATTAATCTGTGTTCTCTGTCAGTGTGTTAATATTCCTGAGGACAGTGGGGGTGTCTTACACTTCACAGGGTGTATCTGACTGTGGGTCATGATATACACAGTGTGTCAGTGAGTGTGTTAATATTAATCTGTGTTCTCTGTCAGTGTGTTAATATTACTGAGGACAGTGGGGGTGTTCTACACTTCACAGGGTGTATCTGGCTGTGGGTCATGATATACACAGTGTGTCAGTGAGTGTGTTAATATTAATCTGTGTTCTCTGTCAGTGTGTTAATATTCCTGAGGACAGTGGGGGTGTTTTACACTTCACAGGGTGTATCTGACTGTGGGTCATGATGCACACAGTGTGTCAGTGAGTGTGTTAATATTAATCTGTGTTCTGTTTCAGTGTGTTAATATTCCTGAGGACAGTGGGGGTGTCTTACACTTCACAGGGTGTATCTGACTGTGGGTCATGATGTACACAGTGTGTCAGTGAGTGTGTTAATATTAATCTGTGTTCTCTGTCAGTGTGTTAATATTGCTGAGGACAGTGGGGGTGTTTTACACTTCACAGGGTGTATCTGACTGTGGGTCATGATATACACAGTGTGTCAGTGAGAGTGTTAATATTAATCTGTGTTCTCTGTCAGTGTGTTAATATTACTGAGGACAGTGGGTGTGTTTTACACTTCACAGGGTTTATCTGACTGTGGGTCATGATATACACAGTGTGTCAGTGAGTGTGTTAATATTAATCTGTGTTCTCTGTCAGTGTGTTAATATTACTGAGGACAGTGGGGGTGCTTTACACTTCACAGGGTGAATCTGACTGTGGGTCATGATATACACAGTGTGTCAGTGAGTGTGTTAATATTAATCTGTGCACTCTGTCAGTGTGTTAATATTCCTGAGGACAGTGGGGATGTTTTACATTTCACAGGGTGTATCTGACTGTGGGTCATGATATACACAGTGTGTCAGTGAGTGTGTTAATATTAATCTGTGTTCTCTGTCAGTGTGTTAATATACCTGAGGACAGTGGAGGTGTTTTACACTTCACATGGTGTATCTGACTGTGGGTCATGATATACACAGTGTGTCAGTGAGTGTGTTAATATTAATCTGTGTTCTCTGTCAGTGTGTTAATGTTACTGAGGACAGTGGGGGTGTTTTACACTTCACAGGGTGTATCTGACTGTGGGTCATGATATACACAGTGTGTCAGTGAGTGTGTTAATATTAATCTGTGTTCTCTGTCAGTGTGTTAATATTACTGAGGACAGTGGGGGTGTTTTACACTTCACAGGGTGAATCTGACTGTGGGTCATGATATACACAGTGTGTCAGTGAGTGTGTTAATATTAATCTGTGTTCTCTGTCAGTGTGTTAATATTGCTGAGGACAGTGGGGGATGTTTTACACTTCACAGGGTGTATCTGACTGTGAGTCATGATGTACACAGTGTGTCAGTGAGTGTGTTAATATTAATCTGTGTTCTCTGTCAGTGTGTTAATATTATTGAGGACAGTGGGGTGTTTTAAACTTCACAGGGTGTATCTGACTGTGGGTCATGATATACACAATGTGTCAGTGAGTGTGTTAATATTAATCTGTGTTCTCTGTCAGTGTGTTAATATTACTGAGGACAGTGGGGGTGTTTTACACTTCACAGGGGGTATCTGACTGTGGGTCATGATGTACACAGTGTGTCAGTGAGTGTGTTAATATTAATCTGTGTTCTCTGTCAGTGTGTTAATATTGCTGAGGACAGTGGGGGTGTTTTACACTTCACAGGGTGTATCTGACTGTGGGTCATGATATACACAGTGTGTCAGTGAGTGTGTTAATATTAATCTGTGTTCTCTGTCAGTGTGTTAATATTACTGAGGACAGTGGGGGTGTTTTACACTTCACAGGGTGTATCTGACTGTGGGTCATGATATACACAGTGTGTCAGTGAGTGTGTTAATATTAATCTGTGTTCTCTGTCAGTGTGTTAATATTACTGAGGACTGTGGGGGTGTTTTACACTTCACAGGGTGTATCTGACTGTGGGTCATGATATACACAGTGTGTCAGTGAGTGTGTTAATATTAATCTGTGTTCTCTGTCAGTGTGTTAATATTCCTGAGGACAGTGGGGGTGTCTTACACTTCACAGGGTGTATCTGACTGTGGGTCATGATATACACAGTGTGTCAGTGAGTGTGTTAATATTAATCTGTGTTCTCTGTCAGTGTGTTAATATTACTGAGGACAGTGGGGGTGTTTTACACTTCACAGGGTGTATCTGGCTGTGGGTCATGATATACACAGTGTGTCAGTGAGTGTGTTAATATTAATCTGTGTTCTCTGTCAGTGTGTTAATATTCCTGAGGACAGTGGGGGTGTTTTACACTTCACAGGGTGTATCTGACTGTGGGTCATGATGTACACAGTGTGTCAGTGAGTGTGTTAATATTAATCTGTGTTCTCTGTCAGTGTGTTAATATTCCTGAGGACAGTGGGGGTGTCTTACACTTCACAGGGTGTATCTGACTGTGGGTCATGATGTACACAGTGTGTCAGTGAGTGTGTTAATATTAATCTGTGTTCTCTGTCAGTGTGTTAATATTGCTGAGGACAGTGGGGGTGTTTTACACTTCACAGGGTGTATCTGACTGTGGGTCATGATATACACAGTGTGTCAGTGAGTGTGTTAATATTAATCTGTGTTCTCTGTCAGTGTGTTAATATTACTGAGGACAGTGGGGGTGTTTTACACTTCACAGGGTGTATCTGACTGTGGGTCATGATATACACAGTGTGTCAGTGAGTGTGTTAATATTAATCTGTGTTCTCTGTCAGTGTGTTAATATTCCTGAGGACAGTGGGGGTGTTTTACACTTCACAGGGTGTATCTGACTGTGGGTCATGATATACACAGTGTGTCAGTGAGTGTGTTAATATTAATCTGTGTTCTCTGTCAGTGTGTTAATATTCCTGAGGACAGTGGGGGTGTTTTACACTTCACAGGGTGTATCTGACTGTGGGTCATGATATACACAGTGTGTCAGTGAGTGTGTTAATATTAATCTGTGTTCTCTGTCAGTGTGTTAATATTCCTGAGGACAGTGGGGGTGTTTTACACTTCACAGGGTGTATCTGACTGTGGGTCATGATATACACAGTGTGTCAGTGAGTGTGTTAATATTAATTGTTGTTCTCTGTCAGTGTGTTAATATTACTGAGGACAGTGGGGGTGTTTTGCACTTCACCGGGTGTGTCTGACTGTGGGTCATGATATACACAGTGTGTCAGTGAGTGTGTTAATATTAATCTGTGTTCTCTGTCAGTGTGTTAATATTGCTGAGGTCAGTGGGGGTGTTTTACACTTCACAGGGTTTATCTGACTGTGGGTCATGATATACACAGTGTGTCAGTGAGTGTGTTAATATTAATCTGTGTTCTCTGTCAGTGTGTTAATATTCCTGAGGACAGTGGGGGTGTTTTACACTTTACAGGGTTTATCTGACTGTGGGTCATGATATACACAGTGTGTCAGTGAGTGTGTTAATATTCATCTGTGTTCTCTGTCAGTGTGTTATTATTCCTGAGGACAGTGGGGGTGTTTTACACTTCACAGGGAGTATCTGACTGTGGGTCATGATATACACAGTGTGTCAGTGAGTGTGTTAATATTAATCTGTGTTCTCTGTCAGTGTGTTAATATTCCTGAGGACAGTGGGGGTGTTTTACACTTCACAGGGTTTATCTGACTCTGGGTCATGATATACACAGTGTGTCAGTGAGTGTGTTAATATTAATCTGTGTTCTCTGTCAGTGTGTTAATATTGCTGAGGACAGTGGGGATGTTTTACACTTCACAGGGTGTATCTGACTGTGGGTCATGGTGTACACAGTGTGTCAGTGAGTGTGTTAATATTAATCTGTGTTCTCTGTCAGTGTGTTAATATTCCTGAGGACAGTGGGGGTGTTTTACACTTCACAGGGTGTATCTGACTGTGGGTCATGATATACACAGTGTGTCAGTGAGTGTGTTAATATTAATCTGTGTTGTCTGTCAGTGTGTTAATATTACTGAGGACAGTGGGAATGTTTTACACTTCACAGGATGTATCTGACTGTGGGTCATGATATACACAGTGTGTCAGTGAGAGTGTTAATATTAATCTGTGTCCTCTGTCAGTGTGTTAATATTACTGAGGACAGTGGGGATGTTTTACACTTCACAGGGTGAATCTGACTGTGGGTCATGATATACACAGTGTGTCAGTGAGTGTGTTAATATTAATCTGTGTTCTCTGTCAGTGTGTTAATATTCCTGAGGACAGTGGGGGTGTTTTACACTTCACAGGGTGTATCTGACTGTGGGTCATGATATACACAGTGTGTCAGTGAGTGTGTTAATATTAATCTGTGTTCTCTGTCAGTGTGTTAATATTACTGAGGACAGTGTGAATGTTTTACACTTCACAGGGTTTATCTGACTGTGGGTCATGATATACACAGTGTGTCAGTGAGTGTGTTAATATTAATCTGTGTTCTCTGTCAGTGTGTTAATATTCCTGAGGACAGTGGGGATGTTTTACACTTCACAGGGTGTATCTGACTGTGGGTCATGATATACATAGTGTGTCAGTCAGTGTGTTAATATTAATCTGTGTTCTCTGTCAGTGTGTTAATATTCCTGAGGACAGTGGGGGTGTTTTACACTTCACAGGGTTTATCTGACTCTGGGTCATGATATACACAGTGTGTCAGTGAGTGTGTTAATATTAATCTGTGTTCTCTGTCAGTGTGTTTATATTGCTGAGGACAGTGGGGATGTTTTACACTTCACAGGGTGTATCTGACTGTGGGTCATGGTGTACACAGTGTGTCAGTGAGTGTGTTAATATTAATCTGTGTTCTCTGTCAGTGTGTTAATATTCCTGAGGACAGTGGGGGTGTTTTACACTTCACAGGGTGTATCTGACTGTGGGTCATGATATACACAGTGTGTCAGTGAGTGTGTTAATATTAATCTGTGTTGTCTGTCAGTGTGTTAATATTACTGAGGACAGTGGGAATGTTTTACACTTCACAGGATGTATCTGACTGTGGGTCATGATATACACAGTGTGTCAGTGAGAGTGTTAATATTAATCTGTGTCCTCTGTCAGTGTGTTAATATTACTGAGGACAGTGGGGATGTTTTACACTTCACAGGGTGAATCTGACTGTGGGTCATGATATACACAGTGTTTCAGTGAGTGTGTTAATATTAATCTGTGTTCTCTGTCAGTGTGTTAATATTCCTGAGGACAGTGGGGAAGTTTTACACTTCACAGGGTGTATCTGACTGTGGGTCATGATATACATAGTGTGTCAGTCAGTGTGTTAATATTAATCTGTGTTCTCTGTCAGTGTGTTAATATTCCTGAGGACAGTGGGGGTGTTTTACACTTCACAGGGTTTATCTGACTCTGGGTCATGATATACACAGTGTGTCAGTGAGTGTGTTAATATTAATCTGTGTTCTCTGTCAGTGTGTTGATATTGCTGAGGACAGTGGGGATGTTTTACACTTCACAGGGTGTATCTGACTGTGGGTCATGATGTACACAGTGTGTCAGTGAGTGTGTTAATATTAATCTGTGTTCTCTGTCAGTGTGTTAATATTCCTGAGGACAGTGGGGGTGTTTTACACTTCACAGGTTGTATCTGACTGTGGGTCATGATATACACAGTGTTTCAGTGAGTGTGTTAATATTAATCTGTGTTGTCTGTCAGTGTGTTAATATTACTGAGGACAGTGGGAATGTTTTACACTTCACAGGATGTATCTGACTGTGGGCCATGATATACACAGTGTGTCAGTGAGAGTGTTAATATTAATCTGTGTCCTCTGTCAGTGTGTTAATATTACTGAGGACAGTGGGGATGTTTTACACTTCACAGGGTGAATCTGACTGTGGGTCATGATATACACAGTGTGTCAGTGAGTGTGTTAATATTAATCTGTGTTCTCTGTCAGTGTGTTAATATTACTGAGGACAGTGGGGGTGTTTTACACTTCACAGAGTGTATCTGACTGTGGGTCATGATATACACAGTGTGTCAGTGAGTGTGTTAATATTAATCTGTGTTCTCTGTCAGTGTGTTAATATTAATGAGGACAGTGTGAATGTTTTACACTACACAGGGTTTATCTGACTGTGGGTCATGATATACACAGTGTGTCAGTGAGTGTGTTAATATTAATCTGTGTTCTCTGTCAGTGTGTTAATATTCCTGAGGACAGTGGGGATGTTTTACACTTCACAGGGTGTATCTGACTGTGGGTCATGATATACATAGTGTGTCAGTCAGTGTGTTAATATTAATCTGTGTTCTCTGTCAGGTGTTAATATTCCTGAGGACAGTGGGGGTGTTTTACACTTCACAGGGTTTATCTGACTGTGGGTCATGATGTACACAGTGTGTCAGTGAGTGTGTTAATATTAATCTGTGTTCTCTGTCAGTGTGTTAATATTCATGAGGACAGTGGGGGTGTTTTACACTTCACAGGGTGTATCTGACTGTGGGTCATGATGTACACAGTGTGTCAGTGAGTGTGTTAATATTAATCTGTGTTCTCTGTCAGTGTGTTAATATTCCTGAGGACAGTGGGGGTGTTTTACACTTCACAGGGTTTATCTGACTGTGGGTCATGATGTACACAGTGTGTCAGTGAGTGTGTTAATATTAATCTGTGTTCCCTGTCAGTGTGTTAATATTCCTGAGGACAGTGGGGGTGTTTTACACTTCACAGGGTGTATCTGACTGTGGGTCATGATGTACACAGTGTGTCAGTGAGTGTGTTAATATTAATCTGTGTTCACTGTCAGTGTGTTAATATTACTGAGGACAGTGGGGGTGTTTTACACTTCACAGGCTGTATCTGACTGTGGGTCATGATGTACACAGTGTGTCAGTGAATGTGTTAATATTAATCTGTGTTCTCTGTCAGTGTGTTAATATTCCTGAGGACAGTGGGGGTGTTTTACACTTCACAGGGTGTATCTGACTGTGGGTCATGGTGTACACAGTGTGTCAGTGAGTGTGTTAATATTAATCTGTGTTCTCTGTCAGTGTGTTAATATTACTGAGGACAGTGGGGGTGTTTTACACTTCACCGGGTGTATCTGACTGTGGATCATGATATACACAGTGTGTCAGTGAGTGTGTTAATATTAATCTGTGTTCTCTGTCAGTGTGTTAATATTCCTGAGGACAGTGGGGAAGTTTTACACTTCACAGGGTGTATCTGACTGTGGGTCATGATATACATAGTGTGTCAGTCAGTGTGTTAATATTAATCTGTGTTCTCTGTCAGTGTGTTAATATTCCTGAGGACAGTGGTGGTGTTTTACACTTCACAGGGTTTATCTGACTCTGGGTCATGATATACACAGTGTGTCAGTGAGTGTGTTAATATTAATCTGTGTTCTCTGTCAGTGTGTTAATATTGCTGAGGACAGTGGGGATGTTTTACACTTCACAGGGTGTATCTGACTGTGGGTCATGATGTACACAGTGTGTCAGTGAGTGTGTTAATATTAATCTGTGTTCTCTGTCAGTGTGTTAATATTCCTGAGGACAGTGGGGGTGTTTTACACTTCACAGGGTGTATCTGACTGTGGGTCATGATATACACAGTGTTTCAGTGAGTGTGTTAATATTAATCTGTGTTGTCTGTCAGTGTGTTAATATTACTGAGGACAGTGGGAATGTTTTACACTTCACAGGATGTATCTGACTGTGGGCCATGATATACACAATGTGTCAGTGAGAGTGTTAATATTAATCTGTGTCCTCTGTCAGTGTGTTAATATTACTGAGGACAGTGGGGATGTTTTACACTTCACAGGGTGAATCTGACTGTGGGTAATGATATACACAGTGTGTCAGTGAGTGTGTTAATATTAATCTGTGTTCTCTGTCAGTGTGTTAATATTCCTGAGGACAGTGGGGGTGTTTTACACTTCACAGGGTGTATCTGACTGTGGGTCATGATATACACAGTGTGTCAGTGAGTGTGTTAATATTAATCTGTGTTCTCTGTCAGTGTGTTAATATTAATGAGGACAGTGTGAATGTTTTACACTTCACAGGGTTTATCTGACTGTGGGTCATGATATACACAGTGTGTCAGTGAGTGTGTTAATATTAATCTGTGTTCTCTGTCAGTGTGTTAATATTCCTGAGGACAGTGGGGATGTTTTACACTTCACAGGGTGTATCTGACTGTGGGTCATGATATACATAGTGTGTCAGTCAGTGTGTTAATATTAATCTGTGTTCTCTGTCAGGAGTTAATATTCCTGAGGACAGTGGGGGTGTTTTACACTTCACAGGGTTTATCTGACTGTGGGTCATGATGTACACAGTGTGTCAGTGAGTGTGTTAATATTAATCTGTGTTCTCTGTCAGTGTGTTAATATTCATGAGGACAGTGGGGGTGTTTTACACTTCACAGGGTGTATCTGACTGTGGGTCATGATGTACACAGTGTGTCAGTGAGTGTGTTAATATTAATCTGTGTTCTCTGTCAGTGTGTTAATATTCCCGAGGACAGTGGGGGTGTTTTACACTTCACAGGGTTTATCTGACTGTGGGTCATGATGTACACAGTGTGTCAGTGAGTGTGTTAATATTAATCTGTGTTCCCTGTCAGTGTGTTAATATTCCTGAGGACAGTGGGGGTGTTTTACACTTCACAGGGTGTATCTGACTGTGGGTCATGATGTACACAGTGTGTCAGTGAGTGTGTTAATATTAATCTGTGTTCTCTGTCAGTGTGTTAATATTACTGAGGACAGTGGGGGTGTTTTACACTTCACCGGGTGTATCTGACTGTGGATCATGATATACACAGTGTGTCAGTGACTGTGTTAATATTAATCTGTGTTCTCTGTCAGTGTGTTAATATTACTGAGGACAGTGGGGGTGTTTTACACTTCACAGGGTGTATCTGAAAGTGGGTCATGATGTACACAGTGTGTCAGTGAGTGTGTTAATATTAATCTGTGTTCTCTGTCAGTGTGTTAATATTACTGAGGACAGTGGGGGTGTTTTACTCTTCACAGGGTGTATCTGACTGTGAGTCATGATGTACACAGTGTGTCAGTGATTGTGTTAATATTAATCTGTGTTCTCTGTCAGTGTGTTAATATTCCTGAGGACAGTAGGGGTGTTTTACACTTCACAGGGTTTATCTGACTGTGGGTCATGATATACACAGTGTGTCAGTGAGTGTGTTAATATTAATATGTGTTCTCTGTCAGTGTGTTAATATTCCTGAGGACAGTGGGGGTGTTTTACACTTCACAGGATTTATCTGACTGTGGGTCATGATGTACACAGTGTGTCAGTGAGTGTGTTAATATTAATCTGTGTTCTCTGTCAGTGTGTTAATATTACTGAGGACAGTGGGGGTGTTTTACACTTCACAGGGTGAATCTGACTGTGGGTCATGATATACACAGTGTGTCAGTGAGTGTGTTAATATTAATCTGTGTTCTCTGTCAGTGTGTTAATATTCCTGAGGACAGCGGGGGTGTTTTACACTTCACAGGGTGTATCTGACTGTGGGTCATGATATACACAGTGTGTCAGTGAGTGTGTTAATATTAATCTGTGTTCTCTGTCAGTGTGTTAATATTACTGAGGACAGTGTGTATGTTTTACACTTCACAGGGTTTATCTGACTGTGGGTCATGATATACACAGTGTGTCAGTGAGTGTGTTAATATTAATCTGTGTTCTCTGTCAGTGTGTTAATATTCCTGAGGACAGTGGGGATGTTTTACACTTCACAGGGTGTATCTGACTGTGGGTCATGATGTACACAGTGTGTCAGTCAGTGTGTTAATATTAATCTGTGTTCTCTGTCAGGTGTTAATATTGCTGAGGACAGTGGGGGTGTTTTACACTTCACAGGGTTTATCTGACTGTGGGTCATGATATACACAGTGTGTCAGTGAGAGTGTTAATATTAATCTGTGTTCTCTGTCAGTGTGTTAATATTCCTGAGGACAGTGGGGGTGTTTTACACTTCACAGGGTGTATCTGACTGTGGGTCATGATGTACACAGTGTGTCAGTGAGTGTGTTAATATTAATCTGTGTTCTCTGTCAGTGTGTTAATATTCCTGAGGACAGTGGGGGTGTTTTACACTTCACAGGGTGTATCTGACTGTGGGTCATGATGTACACAGTGTGTCAGTCAGTGTGTTAATATTAATCTGTGTTCTCTGTCAGGTGTTAATATTCCTGAGGACAGTGGGGGTGTTTTACACTTCACAGGGTGTATCTGACTGTGGGTCATGATATACACAGTGTGTCAGTGAGTGTGTTAATATTAATCTGTGTTCTCTGTCAGTGTGTTAATATTACTGAGGACAGTGTGAATGTTTTACACTTCACAGGGTGTATCTGACTGTGGGTCATGATATACACAGTGTGTCAGTGAGTGTGTTAATATTAATCTGTGTTCTCTGTCAGTGTGTTAATATTCCTGAGGACAGTGGGGATGTTTTACACTTCACAGGGTGTATCTGACTGTGGGTCATGATATACATAGTGTGTCAGTCAGTGTGCTAATATTAATCTGTGTTCTCTGTCAGGTGTTAATATTGCTGAGGACAGTGGGGGTGTTTTACACTTCACAGGGTGTATCTGACTGTGGGTCATGATATACACAGTGTGTCAGTGAGAGTGTTAATATTAATCTGTGTTCTCTGTCAGTGTGTTAATATTCCTGAGGACAGTGGGGGTGTTTTACACTTCACAGGGTGTATCTGACTGTGGGTCATGATGTACACAGTGTGTCAGTGAGTGTGTTAATATTAATCTGTGTTCTCTGTCAGTGTGTTAATATTCCTGAGGACAGTGGGGGTGTTTTACACTTCACAGGGTTTATCTGACTGTGGGTCATGATGTACACAGTGTGTCAGTGAGTGTGTTAATATTAATCTGTGTTCTCTGTCAGTGTGTTCATATTCCTGAGGACAGTGGGGGTGTTTTACACTTCACAGGGTGTATCTGACTGTGGGTCATGATGTACACAGTGTGTCAGTCAGTGTGTTAATATTAATCTGTGTTCTCTGTCAGTGTGTTAATATTCCTGAGGACAGTGGGGGTGTTTTACACTTCACAGGGTGTATCTGACTGTGGGTCATGATATACACAGTGTGTCAGTGAGAGTGTTAATATTAATCTGTGTTCTCTGTCAGTGTGTTAATATTCCTGAGGACAGTGGGGGTGTTTTACACTTCACAGGGTGTATCTGACTGTGGGTCATGATGTACACAGTGTGTCAGTGAGTGTGTTAATATTAATCTGTGTTCTCTGTCAGTGTGTTAATATTCCTGAGGACAGTGGGGGTGTTTTACACTTCACAGGGTTTATCTGTCTGTGGGTCATGATGTACACAGTGTGTCAGTGAGTGTGTTAATATTAATCTGTGTTCTCTGTCAGTGTGTTTATATTCCTGAGGACAGTGGGGCTGTTTTACACTTCACAGGGTGTATCTGACTGTGGGTCATAATGTACACAGTGTGTCAGTGAGTGTCTTAATATTAATCTGTGTTCACTGTCATTGTGTTAATATTCCTGAGGACAGTGGGGGTGTTTTACACTTCACAGGGTGTATCTGACTGTGGGTCATGATGTACACAGTGTGTCAGTGAGTGTGTTAATATTAATCTGTGTTCTCTGTCAGTGTGTTAATATTCCTGAGGACAGTGGGGGTGTTTTACACTTCACAGGGTGTATCTGACTGTGGGTCATGGTGTACACAGTGTGTCAGTGAGTATGTTAATATTAATCTGTGTTCTCTGTCAGTGTGTTAATATTACTGAGGACAGTGGGGGTGTTTTACACTTCACAGGGTGTATCTGATTGTGGGTCATGATATACACAGTGTGTCAGTGAGTGTGTTAATATTAATCTGTGTTCTCTGTCATTGTGTTAATATTACTGAGGACAGTGGGGTGTTTTACACTTCACCGGGTTTTATCTGACTGTGGGTCATGATATACACAGTCTGTCAGTGAGTGTGTTAATATTAATCTGTGTTCTCTGTCAGTGTGTTAATATTACTGAGGACAGTGGGGGTGTTTTACACTTCACAGGGTGTATCTGACTGTGGGTCATGATGTACACAGTGTGTCAGTGAGTGTGTTAATATTAATCTGTGTTCTCTGTCAGTGTGTTAATATTACTGAGGACAGTGGGGGTGTTTTACACTTCACAGGGTTTATCTGACTGTGGGTCATGATATACACAGTGTGTCAGTGAGTGTGTTAATATTAATCTGTGTTCTCTGTCAGTGTGTTAATATTCCTGAGGACAGTGGGGGTGTTTTACACTTCACAGGGTTTATCTGACTGTGGGTCATGATGTACACAGTGTGTCAGTGAGTGTGTTAATATTAATCTGTGTTCTCTGTCAGTGTGTTAATATTCCTGAGGACAGTGGGGGTGTTTTACACTTAACAGGGTGTATCTGACTGTGGGTCATGATATACACAGTGTGTCAGTGAGTGTGTTAATATTAATCTGTGTTCTCTGTCAGTGTGTTAATATTACTGAGGGCAGTGGGGGTGTTTTACACTCCACAGGGTGTATCTGACTGTGGGTCATGATATACACAGTGTGTCAGTGAGTGTGTTAATATTAATCTGTGTTCTCTGTCAGTGTGTTAATATTCCTGAGGACAGTGGGGGTGTTTTACACTTCACAGGGTGTATCTGACTGTGGGTCATGATGTACACAGTGTGTCAGTGAGTGTGTTAATATTAATCTGTGTTCTCTGTCAGTGTGTTAATATTCCTGAGGACAGTGGGGGTGTTTTACACTTCACAGGGTGTATCTGACTGTGGGTCATGATATACACAGTGTGTCAGTGAGTGTGTTAATATTAATCTGTGTTCTCTGTCAGTGTGTTAATATTCCTGAGGACAGTGGGGGTGTTTTACACTTCACAGGGTGTATCTGACTGTGGGTCATGATATACACAGTGTGTCAGTGAGTGTGTTAATATTAATCTGTGTTATCTGTCAGTGTGTTAATATTCCTGAGGACAGTGGGGGTGTTTTACACTTCACAGGGTGTATCTGACTGTGGGTCATGATATACACAGTGTGTCAGTGAGTGTGTTAATTTTAATCTGTGTTCTCTGTCAGTGTGTTAATATTACTGAGGACAGTGGGGGTGTTTTACACTTCACAGGGTGTATCTGACTGTGGGTCATGATAGACACAGTGTGTCAGTGAGTGTGTTAATATTAATCTGTGTTCTCTGTCAGTGTGTTAATATTCCTGAGGACAGTGGGGGTGTTTTACACTTCACAGGGTGTATCTGACTGTGGGTCATGATGTACACAGTCTGTCAGTGAGTGTGTTAATATTAATCTGTGTTCTCTGTCAGTGTGTTAATATTCCTGAGGACAGTGGGGGTGTTTTACACTTCACAGGGTGTATCTGACTGTGGGTCATGATATACACAGTGTGTCAGTGAGTGTGTTAATATTAATCTGTGTTCTCTGTCAGTGTGTTAATATTCCTGAGGACAGTGGGGGTGTTTTACACTTCACAGGGTGTATCTGACTGTGGGTCATGATATACACAGTGTGTCAGTGAGTGTGTTAATATTAATCTGTGTTCTCTGTCAGTGTGTTAATATTACTGAGGACAGTGGGGGTGTTTTACACTTCACAGGGTTTATCTGACTGTGGGTCATGATGTACACAGTGTGTCAGTGAGTGTGTTAATATTAATCTGTGTTCTCTGTCAGTGTGTTAATATTCCTGAGGACAGTGGGGATGTTTTACACTTCACAGGGTGTATCTGACTGTGGGTCATGATATACATAGTGTGTCAGTGAGTGTGTTAATATTAATCTGTGTTCTCTGTCAGTGTGTTAATATTACTGAGGACAGTGGGGGTGTTTTACACTTCACAGGGTGTATCTGACTGTGGGTCATGATGTACACAGTGTCTCAGTGAGTGTGTTAATATTAATCTGTGTTCTCTGTCAGTGTGTTAATATTGCTGAGGACAGTGGGTGTGTTTTACACTTCACAGGGTTTATCTGACTGTGGGTCATGATGTACACAGTGTGTCAGTGAGTGTGTTAATATTAATCGGAGTTCTCTGTCAGTGTGTTAATATTCCTGAGGACAGTGGGGGTGTTTTACACTTCACAGGGTGTATCTGACTGTGGGTCATGATGTACACAGTGTGTCAGTCAGTGTGTTAATATTAATCTGTGTTCTCTGTCAGGTGTTAATATTCCTGAGGACAGTGGGGGTGTTTTACACTTCACAGGGTGTATCTGACTGTGGGTCATGATATACACAGTGTGTCAGTGAGAGTGTTAATATTAATCTGTGTTCTCTGTCAGTGTGTTAATATTCCTGAGGACAGTGGGGGTGTTTTACACTTCACAGGGTGTATCTGACTGTGGGTCATGATGTACACAGTGTGTCAGTGAGTGTGTTAATATTAATCTGTGTTCTCTGTCAGTGTGTTAATATTTCTGAGGACAGTGGGGGTGTTTTACACTTCACAGGGTGTATCTGACTGTGGGTCATGATGTACACAGTGTGTCAGTGAGTGTGTTAATATTAATCTGTGTTCTCTGTCAGTGTGTTAATATTCCTGAGGACAGTGGGGGTGTTTTACACTTCACAGGGTGTATCTGACTGTGGGTCATGGTGTACACAGTGTGTCAGTGAGAGTGTTAATATTAATCTGTGTTCTCTGTCAGTGTGTTAATATTACTGAGGACAGTGGGGGTGTTTTACACTTCACAGGGTGTATCTGACTGTGGGTCGTGGTGTACACAGTGTGTCAGTGAGTGTGTTAATATTAATCTGTGTTCTCTGTCAGTGTGTTAATATTACTGAGGACAGTGGGGGTGTTTTACACTTCACCGGGTGTATCTGACTGTGGGTCATGATATACACAGTGTGTCAGTGAGTGTGTTAATATTAATCTGTGTTCTCTGTCAGTGTGTTAATATTACTGAGGACAGTGGGGGTGTTTTACACTTCACAGGGTGTATCTGACTGTGGGTCATGATGGACACAGTGTGTCAGTGAGTGTGTTAATATTAATCTGTGTTCTCTGTCAGTGTGTTAATATTACTGAGGACAGTGGGGGTGTTTTACACTTCACAGGGTTTATCTGACTGTGGGTCATGATGTACACAGTGTGTCAGTGAGTGTGTTAATATTAATCTGTGTTCTCTGTCAGTGTGTTAATATTCCTGAGGACAGTGGGGATGTTTTACACTTCACAGGGTGTATCTGACTGTGGGTCATGATATACATAGTGTGTCAGTGAGTGTGTTAATATTAATCTGTGTTCTCTGTCAGTGTGTTAATATTACTGAGGACAGTGGGGGTGTTTTACACTTCACAGGGTGTATCTGACTGTGGGTCATGATGTACACAGTGTCTCAGTGAGTGTGTTAATATTAATCTGTGTTCTCTGTCAGTGTGTTAATATTGCTGAGGACAGTGGGTGTGTTTTACACTTCACAGGGTTTATCTGACTGTGGGTCATGATGTACACAGTGTGTCAGTGAGTGTGTTAATATTAATCGGAGTTCTCTGTCAGTGTGTTAATATTCCTGAGGACAGTGGGGGTGTTTTACACTTCACAGGGTGTATCTGACTGTGGGTCATGATATACACAGTGTGTCAGTGAGTGTGTTAATATTAATCTGTGTTCTCTGTCAGTGTGTTAATATTCCTGAGGACAGTGGGTGTGTTTTACACTTCACAGGGTTTATCTGACTGTGGGTCATGATGTACACAGTGTGTCAGTGAGTGTGTTAATATTAATCGGAGTTCTCTGTCAGTGTGTTAATATTCCTGAGGACAGTGGGGGTGTTTTACACTTCACAGGGTGTATCTGACTGTGGGTCATGATATACACAGTGTGTCAGTGAGTGTGTTAATATTAATCTGTGTTCTCTGTCAGTGTGTTAATATTCCTGAGGACAGTGGGGGTGTTTTACACTTCACAGGGTGTATCTGACTGTGGGTCATGATATACACAGTGTGTCAGTGAGTGTGTTAATATTAATCTGTGTTCTCTGTCAGTGTGTTAATATTACTGAGGACAGTGGGGGTGTTTTACACTTCACAGGGTTTATCTGACTGTGGGTCATGATGTACACAGTGTGTCAGTGAGTGTGTTAATATTAATCTGTGTTCTCTGTCAGTGTGTTAATATTCCTGAGGACAGTGGGGATGTTTTACACTTCACAGGGTGTATCTGACTGTGGGTCATGATATACATAGTGTGTCAGTGAGTGTGTTAATATTAATCTGTGTTCTCTGTCAGTGTGTTAATATTACTGAGGACAGTGGGGGTGTTTTACACTTCACAGGGTGTATCTGACTGTGGGTCATGATGTACACAGTGTCTCAGTGAGTGTGTTAATATTAATCTGTGTTCTCTGTCAGTGTGTTAATATTGCTGAGGACAGTGGGTGTGTTTTACACTTCACAGGGTTTATCTGACTGTGGGTCATGATGTACACAGTGTGTCAGTGAGTGTGTTAATATTAATCGGAGTTCTCTGTCAGTGTGTTAATATTCCTGAGGACAGTGGGGGTGTTTTACACTTCACAGGGTGTATCTGACTGTGGGTCATGATGTACACAGTGTGTCAGTCAGTGTGTTAATATTAATCTGTGTTCTCTGTCAGGTGTTAATATTCCTGAGGACAGTGGGGGTGTTTTACACTTCACAGGGTGTATCTGACTGTGGGTCATGATATACACAGTGTGTCAGTGAGAGTGTTAATATTAATCTGTGTTCTCTGTCAGTGTGTTAATATTCCTGAGGACAGTGGGGGTGTTTTACACTTCACAGGGTGTATCTGACTGTGGGTCATGATGTACACAGTGTGTCAGTGAGTGTGTTAATATTAATCTGTGTTCTCTGTCAGTGTGTTAATATTTCTGAGGACAGTGGGGGTGTTTTACACTTCACAGGGTGTATCTGACTGTGGGTCATGATGTACACAGTGTGTCAGTGAGTGTGTTAATATTAATCTGTGTTCTCTGTCAGTGTGTTAATATTCCTGAGGACAGTGGGGGTGTTTTACACTTCACAGGGTGTATCTGACTGTGGGTCATGGTGTACACAGTGTGTCAGTGAGAGTGTTAATATTAATCTGTGCTCTCTGTCAGTGTGTTAATATTACTGAGGACAGTGGGGGTGTTTTACACTTCACAGGGTGTATCTGACTGTGGGTCGTGGTGTACACAGTGTGTCAGTGAGTGTGTTAATATTAATCTGTGTTCTCTGTCAGTGTGTTAATATTACTGAGGACAGTGGGGGTGTTTTACACTTCACCGGGTGTATCTGACTGTGGGTCATGATATACACAGTGTGTCAGTGAGTGTGTTAATATTAATCTGTGTTCTCTGTCAGTGTGTTAATATTACTGAGGACAGTGGGGGTGTTTTACACTTCACAGGGTGTATCTGACTGTGGGTCATGATGTACACAGTGTGTCAGTGAGTGTGTTAATATTAATCTGTGTTCTCTGTCAGTGTGTTAATATTACTGAGGACAGTGGGGGTGTTTTACACTTCACAGGGTGTATCTGACTGTGAGTCATGATGTACACAGTGTGTCAGTGAGTGTGTTAATATTAATCTGTGTTCTCTGTCAGTGTGTTAATATTCCTGAGGACAGTGGGGGTGTTTTACACTTCACAGGGTTTATCTGACTGTGGGTCATGATATACACAGTGTGTCAGTGAGTGTGTTAATATTAATCTGTGTTCTCTGTCAGTGTGTTAATATTCCTGAGGACAGTGGGGGTGTTTTACACTTCACAGGGTTTATCTGACTGTGGGTCATGATGTACACAGTGTGTCAGTGAGTGTGTTAATATTAATCTGTGTTCTCTGTCAGTGTGTTAATATTACTGAGGACAGTGGGGGTGTTTTACACTTCACAGGGTGAATCTGACTGTGGGTCATGATATACACAGTGTGTCAGTGAGTGTGTTAATATTAATCTGTGTTCTCTGTCAGTGTGTTAATATTCCTGAGGACAGTGGGGGTGTTTTACACTTCACAGGGTGTATCTGACTGTGGGTCATGATATACACAGTGTGTCAGTGAGTGTGTTAATATTAATCGGTGTTCTCTGTCAGTGTGTTAATATTACTGAGGACAGTGTGAATGTTTTACACTTCACAGGGTTTATCTGACTGTGGGTCATGATATACACAGTGTGTCAGTGAGTGTGTTAATATTAATCTGTGTTCTCTGTCAGTGTGTTAATATTCCTGAGGACAGTGGGGATGTTTTACACTTCACAGGGTGTATCTGACTGTGGGTCATGATATACATAGTGTGTCAGTCAGTGTGTTAATATTAATCTGTGTTCTCTGTCAGGTGTTAATATTCCTGAGGACAGTGGGGGTGTTTTACACTTCACAGGGTGTATCTGACTGTGGGTCATGATATACACAGTGTGTCAGTGAGTGTGTTAATATTAATCTGTGTTCTCTGTCAGTGTGTTAATATTCCTGAGGACAGTGGGGGTGTTTTACACTTCACAGGGTTTATCTGACTGTGGGTCATGATGTACACAGTGTGTCAGTGAGTGTGTTAATATTAATCTGTGTTCTCTGTCAGTGTGTTAATATTCCTGAGGACAGTGGGGGTGTTTTACACTTCACAGGGTGTATCTGACTGTGGGTCATGATGTACACAGTGTGTCAGTCAGTGTGTTCATATTAATCTGTGTTCTCTGTCAGGTGTTAATATTCCTGAGGACAGTGGGGGTGTTTTACACTTCACAGGGTGTATCTGACTGTGGGTCATGATATACACAGTGTGTCAGTGAGAGTGTTAATATTAATCTGTGTTCTCTGTCAGTGTGTTAATATTCCTGAGGACAGTGGGGGTGTTTTACACTTCACACGGTGTATCTGACTGTGGGTCATGATGTACACAGTGTGTCAGTGAGTGTGTTAATATTAATCTGTGTTCTCTGTCAGTGTGTTAATATTCCTGAGGACAGTGGGGGTGTTTTACACTTCACAGGGTTTATCTGACTGTGGGTCATGATGTACACAGTGTGTCAGTGAGTGTGTTAATATTAATCTGTGTTCTCTGTCAGTGTGTTAATATTCCTGAGGACAGTGGGGGTGTTTTACACTTCACAGGGTGTATCTGACTGTGGGTCATGATATTCACAGTGTGTCAGTGAGTGTGTTAATATTAATCTGTGTTCTCTGTCAGTGTGTTAATATTACTGAGGACAGTGGGGGTGTTTTACACTTCACAGGGTTTATCTGACTGTGGGTCATGATGTACACAGTGTGTCAGTGAGTGTGTTAATATTAATCTGTGTTCTATGTCAGTGTGTTAATATTCCTGAGGACAGTGGGGATGTTTTACACTTCACAGGGTGTATCTGACTGTGGGTCATGATATACATAGTGTGTCAGTGAGTGTGTTAATATTAATCTGTTTTCTCTGTCAGTGTGTTAATATTACTGAGGACAGTGGGGGTGTTTTACACTTCACAGGGTGTATCTGACTGTGGGTCATGATGTACACAGTGTGTCAGTGAGTGTGTTAATATTAATCTCTGTTCTCTGTCAGTGTGTTAATATTGCTGAGGACAGTGGGGGTGTTTTACACTTCACAGGGTTTATCTGACTGTGGGTCATGATGTACACAGTGTGTCAGTGAGTGTGTTAATATTAATCTGTGTTCTCTGTCAGTGTGTTAATATTCCTGAGGACACTGGGGGTGTTTTACACTTCACAGGGTGTATCTGACTGTGGGTCATGATGTACACAGTGTGTCAGTCAGTGTGTTAATATTAATCTGTGTTCTCTGTCAGGTGTTAATATTCCTGAGGACAGTGGGGGTGTTTTACACTTCACAGGGTGTATCTGACTGTGGGTCATGATATACACAGTGTGTCAGTGAGAGTGTTAATATTAATCTGTGTTCTCTGTCAGTGTGTTAATATTCCTGAGGACAGTGGGGGTGTTTTACACTTCACAGGGTGTATCTGACTGTGGGTCATGATGTACACAGTGTGTCAGTGAGTGTGTTAATATTAATCTGTGTTCTCTGTCAGTGTGTTAATATTACTGAGGACAGTGGGGGTGTTTTACACTTCACCGGGTGTATCTGACTGTGGGTCATGACATACACAGTGTGTCAGTGAGTGTGTTAATATTAATCTGTGTTCTCTGTCAGTGTGTTAATATTACAGAGGACAGTGGGGGTGTTTTACACTTCACAGGGTGTATCTGACTGTGGGTCATGATGTACACAGTGTGTCAGTGAGTGTGTTAATATTAATCTGTGTTCTCTGTCAGTGTGTTAATATTACTGAGGACAGTGGGGGTGTTTTACACTTCACAGGGTGTATCTGACTGTGAGTCATGATGTACACAGTGTGTCAGTGAGTGTGTTAATATTAATCTGTGTTCTCTGTCAGTGTGTTAATATTCCTGAGGACAGTGGGGGTGTTTTACACTTCACAGGGTTTATCTGACTGTGGGTCATGATATACACAGTGTGTCAGTGAGTGTGTTAATATTAATCTGTGTTCTCTGTCAGAGTGTTAATATTCCTGAGGACAGTGGGGGTGTTTTACACTTCACAGGGTGTATCTGACTGTGGGTCATGATGTACACAGTGTGTCAGTGAGTGTGTTAATATTAATCTGTGTTCTCTGTCAGTGTGTTAATATTACTGAGGACTGTGGGGGTGTTTTACACTTCACAGGGTGAATCTGACTGTGGGTCATGATATACACAGTGTGTCAGTGAGTGTGTTAATATTAATCTGTGTTCTCTGTCAGTGTGTTAATATTCCTGAGGACAGTGGGGGTGTTTTACACTTCACAGGGTGTATCTGACTGTGGGTCATGATATACACAGTGTGTCAGTGAGTGTGTTAATATTAATCTGTGTTCTCTGTCAGTGTGTTAATATTACTGAGGACAGTGTGAATGTTTTACACTTCACACGGTTTATCTGACTGTGGGTCATGATATACACAGTGTGTCAGTGAGTGTGTTAATATTAATCTGTGTTCTCTGTCAGTGTGTTAATATTCCTGAGGACAGTGGGGAAGTTTTACACTTCACAGGGTGTATCTGACTGTGGGTCATGATATACATAGTGTGTCAGTCAGTGTGTTAATATTAATCTGCGTTCTCTGTCAGGTGTTAATATTCCTGAGGACAGTGGGGGTGTTTTACACTTCACAGGGTGTACCTGACTGTGGGTCATGATATACACAGTGTGTCAGTGAGAGTGTTAATATTAATCTGTGTTCTCTGTCAGTGTGTTAATATTCCTGAGGACAGTGGGGGTGTTTTACACTTCACAGGGTGTATCTGACTGTGGGTCATGATGTACACAGTGTGTCAGTGAGTGTGTTAATATTAATCTGTGTTCTCTGTCAGTGTGTTAATATTCCTGAGGACAGTGGGGGTGTTTTACACTTCACAGGGTTTATCTGACTGTGGGTCATGATGTACACTGTGTGTCAATGAGTGTGTTAATATTAATCTGTGTTCTCTGTCAGTGTGTTTATATTCCTGAGGACAGTAGGGGTGTTTTACACTTCACAGGGTGTATCTGACTGTGGGTCATGATATACACAGTGTGTCAGTGAGTGTGTTAATATTAATCTGTGTTCACTGTCATTGTGTTAATATTACTGAGGACAGTGGGGGTGTTTTACACTTCACAGGGTGTATCTGACTGTGGGTCATGATGTACACAGTGTGTCAGTGAGTGTGTTAATATTAATCTGTGTTCTCTGTCAGTGTGTTAATATTCCTGAGGACAGTGGGGGTGTTTTACACTTCACAGGGTGTATCTGACTGTGGGTCATGGTGTACACAGTGTGTCAGTGAGTGTGTTAATATTAATCTGTGTTCTCTGTCAGTGTGTTAATATTACTGAGGACAGTGGGGGTGTTTTACACTTCACAGGGTGTATCTGACTGTGGATCATGATATACACAGTGTGTCAGTGTGAGTGTTAATATTAATCTGTGTTCTCTGTCATTGTGTTAATATTCCTGAGGACAGTGGGGGTGTTTTACACTTCACAGGGTGTATCTGACTGTGGGTCATGATATACACAGTGTGTCAGTGAGTGTGTTAATATTAATCTGTGTTCTCTGTCAATGTGTTAATATTACTGAGGACAGTGGGGGTGTTTTACACTTCACAGGGTGTATCTGACTGTGGGCCATGATATACACAGTGTGTCACTGAGTGTGTTAATATTAATCTGTGTTCTCTGTCAGTGTGTTAATATTACTGAGGACAGTGGGGGTGTTTTACACTTCACAGGGTGTATCTGACTGTGGCTCATGATATACACAGTGTGTCAGTGAGTGTGTTAATATTAATCTGTGTTCTCTGTCAGTGTGTTAATATTACTGAGGACAGTGGGGGTGTTTTACACTTCACAGGGTGTATCTGACTGTGGGTCATGATATACACAGTGTGTCAGTGAGTGTGTTAATATTAATCTGTGTTCTCTGTCAGTGTGTTAATATTACTGAGGACAGTGGGGATGTTTTACACTTCACAGGGTGTATCTGACTGTGGGTCATGATATACACAGTGTGTCAGTGAGTGTGTTAATATTAATCTGTGTTCTCTGTCAGTGCGTTAATATTCCTGAGGACAGTGGGGGTGTTTTACACTTCACAGGGTGTATCTGACTGTGGGTCATGATATACACAGAGTGTCAGTGAGTGTGTTAATATTAATCTGTGTTCTCTGTCAGTGTGTTAATATTCCTGAGGACAGTGGGGGTGTTTTACACTTCACAGGGTGTATCTGACTGTGGGTCATGATATACACAGTGTGTCAGTGAGTGTGTTAATATTAATCTGTGTTCTCTGTCAGTGTGTTAATATTACTGAGGACAGTGGGGATGTTTTACACTTCACAGGGTGTATCTGACTGTGGGTCATGATGTACACAGTGTGTCAGTGAGTGTGTTAATATTAATCTGTGTTCTCTGTCAGTGTGTTAATATTCCTGAGGACAGTGGGGGTGTTTCACACTTCACAGGGTTTATCTGACTGTGGGTCATGATGTACACAGTGTGTCAGTGAGTGTGTTAATATTAATCTGTGTTCTCTGTCAGTGTGTTAATATTACTGAGGACAGTGGGCGTGTTTTACACTTCACAGGGTGTATCTGACTGTGGGTCATGATAAACACAGTGTGTCAGTGAGTGTGTTAATATTAATCTGTGTTCTCTGTCAGTCTGTTAATATTACTGAGGACAGTGGGGATGTTTTACACTTCACAGTGTGTATCTGACTGTGGGTCATGATGTACACAGTGTGTCAGTGAGTGTGTTAATATTAATCTGTGTTCTCTGTCAGTGTGTTAATATTACTGAGGGCAGAGGGGGTGTTTTACACTTCACAGGGTGTATCTGACTGTGGGTCATGATATACACAGTGTGTCAGTGAGTGTGTTAATATTAATCTGTGTTCTCTGTCAGGTGTTAATATTACTGAGGACAGTGGGGGTGTTTTACACTTCACAGGGTGTATCTGACTCTGGGTCATGATATACACAGTGTGTCAGTGAGTGTGTTAATATTAATCTGTGTTCTCTGTCAGTGTGTTAATATTCCTGAGGACAGTGGGGGTGTTTTACACTTCACAGGGTGTATCTGGCTGTGGGTCATGATATACACAGTGTGTCAGTGAGTGTGTTAATATTAATCTGTGTTCTCTGTCAGTGTGTTAATATTACTGAGGACAGTGGGGGTGTTTTACACTTCACAGGGTTTATCTGACTGTGGGTCATGATATACACAGTGTGTCAGTGAGTGTGTTAATATTAATCTGTGTTCTCTGTCAGTGTGTTAATATTCCTGAGGACGGTGGGGGTGTTTTACACTTCACAGGGTTTATCTGACTGTGGGTCATGATGTACACAGTGTGTCAGTGAGTGTGTTAATATTAATCTGTGTTCTCTGTCAGTGTGTTAATATTACTGAGGACAGTGGGGGTGTTTTACACTTCACAGGGTGTATCTGACTGTGGGTCATGATGTACACAGTGTGTCAGTGAGTGTGTTAATATTAATCTGTGTTCTCTGTCAGTGTGTTAATATTCCTGAGGACAGTGGGGGTGTTTTACACTTCACAGGGTGTATCTGACAGTGGGTCATGATATACACAGTGTGTCAGTGAGTGTGTTAATATTAATCTGTGTTCTCTGTCAGTGTGTTAATATTACTGAGGACAGTGGGGATGTTTTACACTTCACAGGGTGTATCTGACTGTGGGTCATGATATACACAGTGTGTCAGTGAGTGTGTTAATATTAATCTGTGTTCTCTGTCAGTGTGTTAATATTCCTGATGACAGTGGGGTTGTTTTACACTTCACAGGGTGTATCTGACTGTGGGTCATGATATACACAGTGTGTCAGTGAGTGTGTTAATATTAATCTGTGTTCTCTGTCAGTGTGTTAATATTCCTGAGGACAGTGGGGGTGTTTTACACTTCACAGGGTGTATCTGACTGTGGGTCATGATATACACAGTGTGTCAGTGAGTGTGTTAATATTAATCTGTGTTCTCTGTCAGTGTGTTAATATTACTGAGGACAGTGTGAATGTTTTACACTTCACACGGTTTATCTGACTGTGGGTCATGATATACACAGTGTGTCAGTGAGTGTGTTAATATTAATCTGTGTTCTCTGTCAGTGTGTTAATATTCCTGAGGACAGTGGGGATGTTTTACACTTCACAGGGTGTATCTGACTGTGGGTCATGATATACATAGTGTGTCAGTCAGTGTGTTAATATTAATCTGTGTTCTCTGTCAGGTGTTAATATTCCTGAGGACAGTGGGGGTGTTTTAAACTTCACAGGGTGTACCTGACTGTGGGTCATGATATACACAGTGTGTCAGTGAGAGTGTTAATATTAATCTGTGTTCTCTGTCAGTGTGTTAATATTCCTGAGGACAGTGGGGGTGTTTTACACTTCACAGGGTTTATCTGACTGTGGGTCATGATGTACACTGTGTGTCAATGAGTGTGTTAATATTAATCTGTGTTCTCTGTCAGTGTGTTTATATTCCTGAGGACAGTGGGGGTGTTTTACACTTCACAGGGTGTATCTGACTGTGGGTCATGATATACACAGTGTGTCAGTGAGTGTGTTAATATTAATCTGTGTTCACTGTCATTGTGTTAATATTACTGAGGACAGTGGGGGTGTTTTACACTTCACAGGGTGTATCTGACTGTGGGTCATGATGTACACAGTGTGTCAGTGAGTGTGTTAATATTAATCTGTGTTCTCTGTCAGTGTGTTAATATTCCTGAGGACAGTGGGGGTGTTTTACACTTCACAGGGTGTATCTGACTGTGGGTCATGGTGTACACAGTGTGTCAGTGAGTGTGTTAATATTAATCTGTGTTCTCTGTCAGTGTGTTAATATTACTGAGGACAGTGGGGGTGTTTTACACTTCACAGGGTGTATCTGACTGTGGATCATGATATACACAGTGTGTCAGTGTGAGTGTTAATATTAATCTGTGTTCTCTGTCATTGTGTTAATATTCCTGAGGACAGTGGGGGTGTTTTACACTTCACAGGGTGTATCTGACTGTGGGTCATGATATACACAGTGTGTCAGTGAGTGTGTTAATATTAATCTGTGTTCTCTGTCAATGTGTTAATATTACTGAGGACAGTGGGGGTGTTTTACACTTCACAGGGTGTATCTGACTGTGGGTCATGATATACACAGTGTGTCAGTGAGTGTGTTAATATTAATCTGTGTTCTCTGTCAGTGTGTTAATATTACTGAGGACAGTGGGGGTGTTTTACACTTCACAGGGTGTATCTGACTGTGGGTCATGATATACACAGTGTGTCAGTGAGTGTGTTAATATTAATCTGTGTTCTCTGTCAGTGTGTTAATATTACTGAGGACAGTGGGGGTGTTTTACACTTCACAGGGTGTATCTGACTGTGGGTCATGATATACACAGTGTGTCAGTGAGTGTGTTAATATTAATCTGTGTTCTCTGTCAGTGTGTTAATATTACTGAGGACAGTGGGGATGTTTTACACTTCACAGGGTGTATCTGACTGTGGGTCATGATATACACAGTGTGTCAGTGAGTGTGTTAATATTAATCTGTGTTCTCTGTCAGTGCGTTAATATTCCTGAGGACAGTGGGGGTGTTTTACACTTCACAGGGTGTATCTGACTGTGGGTCATGATATACACAGAGTGTCAGTGAGTGTGTTAATATTAATCTGTGTTCTCTGTCAGTGTGTTAATATTCCTGAGGACAGTGGGGGTGTTTTACACTTCACAGGGTGTATCTGACTGTGGGTCATGATATACACAGTGTGTCAGTGAGTGTGTTAATATTAATCTGTGTTCTCTGTCAGTGTGTTAATATTACTGAGGACAGTGGGGATGTTTTACACTTCACAGGGTGTATCTGACTGTGGGTCATGATGTACACAGTGTGTCAGTGAGTGTGTTAATATTAATCTGTGTTCTCTGTCAGTGTGTTAATATTCCTGAGGACAGTGGGCGTGTTTTACACTTCACAGGGTGTATCTGACTGTGGGTCATGATAAACACAGTGTGTCAGTGAGTGTGTTAATATTAATCTGTGTTCTCTGTCAGTCTGTTAATATTACTGAGGACAGTGGGGATGTTTTACACTTCACAGTGTGTATCTGACTGTGGGTCATGATGTACACAGTGTGTCAGTGAGTGTGTTAATATTAATCTGTGTTCTCTGTCAGTGTGTTAATATTACTGAGGGCAGTGGGGGTGTTTTACACTTCACAGGGTGTATCTGACTGTGGGTCATGATATACACAGTGTGTCAGTGAGTGTGTTAATATTAATCTGTGTTCTCTGTCAGGTGTTAATATTACTGAGGACAGTGGGGGTGTTTTACACTTCACAGGGTGTATCTGACTCTGGGTCATGATATACACAGTGTGTCAGTGAGTGTGTTAATATTAATCTGTGTTCTCTGTCAGTGTGTTAATATTCCTGAGGACAGTGGGGGTGTTTTACACTTCACAGGGTGTATCTGGCTGTGGGTCATGATATACACAGTGTGTCAGTGAGTGTGTTAATATTAATCTGTGTTCTCTGTCAGTGTGTTAATATTACTGAGGACAGTGGGGGTGTTTTACACTTCACAGGGTTTATCTGACTGTGGGTCATGATATACTCAGTGTGTCAGTGAGTGTGTTAATATTAATCTGTGTTCTCTGTCAGTGTGTTAATATTCCTGAGGACAGTGGGGGTGTTTTACACTTCACAGGGTTTATCTGACTGTGGGTCATGATGTACACAGTGTGTCAGTGAGTGTGTTAATATTAATCTGTGTTCTCTGTCAGTGTGTTAATATTACTGAGGACAGTGGGGGTGTTTTACACTTCACAGGGTGTATCTGACTGTGGGTCATGATGTACACAGTGTGTCAGTGAGTGTGTTAATATTAATCTGTGTTCTCTGTCAGTGTGTTAATATTCCTGAGGACAGTGGGGGTGTTTTACACTTCACAGGGTGTATCTGACAGTGGGTCATGATATACACAGTGTGTCAGTGAGTGTGTTAATATTAATCTGTGTTCTCTGTCAGTGTGTTAATATTACTGAGGGCAGTGGGGGTGTTTTACACTTCACAGGGTGTATCTGACTGTGGGTCATGATATACACAGTGTGTCAGTGAGTGTGTTAATATTAATCTGTGTTCTCTGTCAGGTGTTAATATTACTGAGGACAGTGGGGGTGTTTTACACTTCACAGGGTGTATCTGACTCTGGGTCATGATATACACAGTGTGTCAGTGAGTGTGTTAATATTAATCTGTGTTCTCTGTCAGTGTGTTAATATTCCTGAGGACAGTGGGGGTGTTTTACACTTCACAGGGTGTATCTGGCTGTGGGTCATGATATACACAGTGTGTCAGTGAGTGTGTTAATATTAATCTGTGTTCTCTGTCAGTGTGTTAATATTACTGAGGACAGTGGGGGTGTTTTACACTTCACAGGGTTTATCTGACTGTGGGTCATGATATACTCAGTGTGTCAGTGAGTGTGTTAATATTAATCTGTGTTCTCTGTCAGTGTGTTAATATTCCTGAGGACAGTGGGGGTGTTTTACACTTCACAGGGTTTATCTGACTGTGGGTCATGATGTACACAGTGTGTCAGTGAGTGTGTTAATATTAATCTGTGTTCTCTGTCAGTGTGTTAATATTACTGAGGACAGTGGGGGTGTTTTACACTTCACAGGGTGTATCTGACTGTGGGTCATGATGTACACAGTGTGTCAGTGAGTGTGTTAATATTAATCTGTGTTCTCTGTCAGTGTGTTAATATTCCTGAGGACAGTGGGGGTGTTTTACACTTCACAGGGTGTATCTGACAGTGGGTCATGATATACACAGTGTGTCAGTGAGTGTGTTAATATTAATCTGTGTTCTCTGTCAGTGTGTTAATATTACTGAGGACAGTGGGGATGTTTTACACTTCACAGGGTGTATCTGACTGTGGGTCATGATATACACAGTGTGTCAGTGAGTGTGTTAATATTAATCTGTGTTCTCTGTCAGTGTGTTAATATTCCTGAGGACAGTGGGGTTGTTTTTCACTTCACAGGGTGTATCTGACTGTGGGTCATGATATACACAGTGTGTCAGTGAGTGTGTTAATATTAATCTGTGTTCTCTGTCAGAGTGTTAATATTCCTGAGGACAGTGGGGATGTTTTACAATTCACAGGGTGTATCTGACTGTGGGTCATGATGGACACAGTGTGTCAGTGAGTGTGTTAATATTAATCTGTGTTCTCTGTCAGTGTGTTAATATTACTGAGGACAGTGGGGGTGTTTTACACTTCACAGGGTGTATCTGACTGTGGGTCATGATGGACACAGTGTGTCAGTGAGTGTGTTAATATTAATCTGTGTTCTCTGTCAGTGTGTTAATATTGCTGAGGACAGTGGGGGTGTTTTACACTTCACAGGGTGTATCTGACTGTGGGTCATGATGTACACAGTGTGTCAGTGAGTGTGTTAATATTAATCTGTGTTCTCTGTCAGTGTGTTAATATTCCTGAGGACAGTGGGGATGTTTTACAATTCACAGGGTGTATCTGACTGTGGGTCATGATGGACACAGTGTGTCAGTGAGTGTGTTAATATTAATCTGTGTTCTCTGTCAGTGTGTTAATATTACTGAGGACAGTGGGGGTGTTTTACACTTCACAGGGTGTATCTGACTGTGGGTCATGATGGACACAGTGTGTCAGTGAGTGTGTTAATATTAATCTGTGTTCTCTGTCAGTGTGTTAATATTGCTGAGGACAGTGGGGGTGTTTTACACTTCACAGGGTGTATCTGACTGTGGGTCATGATGTACACAGTGTGTCAGTGAGTGTGTTAATATTAATCTGTGTTCTCTGTCAGTGTGTTAATATTCCTGAGGACAGTGGGGGTGTTTTACACTTCACAGGGTGCATCTGGCTGTGGGTCATGATGTACACAGTGTGTCAATGAGTGTGTTAATATTAATCTGTGTTCTCTGTCAGTGTGTTAATATTCCTGAGGACAGTGGGGATGTTTTACAATTCACAGGGTGTATCTGACTGTGGGTCATGATGGACACAGTGTGTCAGTGAGTGTGTTAATATTAATCTGTGTTCTCTGTCAGTGTGTTAATATTACTGAGGACAGTGGGGGTGTTTTACACTTCACAGGGTGTATCTGACTGTGGGTCATGATGGACACAGTGTGTCAGTGAGTGTGTTAATATTAATCTGTGTTCTCTGTCAGTGTGTTAATATTGCTGAGGACAGTGGGGGTGTTTTACACTTCACAGGGTGTATCTGACTGTGGGTCATGATGTACACAGTGTGTCAGTGAGTGTGTTAATATTAATCTGTGTTCTCTGTCAGTGTGTTAATATTCCTGAGGACAGTGGGGGTGTTTTACACTTCACAGGGTGCATCTGGCTGTGGGTCATGATGTACACAGTGTGTCAATGAGTGTGTTAATATTAATCTGTGTTCTCTGTCAGTGTGTTAATATTACTGAGGACAGTGGGGGTGTTTTACACTTCACAGGGTGTATCTGACTGTGGGTCATGATATACACAGTGTGTCAGTGAGTGTGTTAATATTAATCTGTTTTCTCTGTCAGTGTGTTAATATTACTGAGGACAGTGGGGGTGTTTTACACTTCACAGGGTGTATCTGACTGTGGGTCATGATATACACAGTGTGTCAGTGAGTGTGTTAATATTAATCTGTGTTCTCTGTCAGTGTGTTAATATTACTGAGGACAGTGGGGGTGTTTTACACTTCACAGGGTGTATCTGACTGTGGGTCATGATATACACAGTGTGTCAGTGAGTGTGTTAATATTAATCTGTGTTCTCTGTCAGTGTGTTAATATTACTGAGGACAGTGGGGATGTTTTACACTTCACAGGGTGTATCTGACTGTGGGTCATGATATACACAGTGTGTCAGTGAGTGTGTTAATATTAATCTGTGTTCTCTGTCAGTGTGTTAGTATTCCTGAGGACAGTGGGGGTGTTTTACACTTCACAGGGTGTATCTGACTGTGGGTCATGATATACACAGAGTGTCAGTGAGTGTGTTAATATTAATCTGTGTTCTCTGTCAGTGTGTTAATATTCCTGAGGACAGTGGGGGTGTTTTACACTTCACAGGGTGTATCTGACTGTGGGTCATGATATACACAGTGTGTCAGTGAGTGTGTTAATATTAATCTGTGTTCTCTGTCAGTGTGTTAATATTACTGAGGACAGTGGGGATGTTTTACACTTCACAGGGTGTATCTGACTGTGGGTCATGATGTACACAGTGTGTCAGTGAGTGTGTTAATATTAATCTGTGTTCTCTGTCAGTGTGTTAATATTCCTGAGGACAGTGGGGGTGTTTCACACTTCACAGGGTTTATCTGACTGTGGGTCATGATGTACACAGTGTGTCAGTGAGTGTGTTAATATTAATCTGTGTTCTCTGTCAGTGTGTTAATATTACTGAGGACAGTGGGCGTGTTTTACACTTCACAGGGTGTATCTGACTGTGGGTCATGATAAACACAGTGTGTCAGTGAGTGTGTTAATATTAATCTGTGTTCTCTGTCAGTCTGTTAATATTACTGAGGACAGTGGGGATGTTTTACACTTCACAGGGTGTATCTGACTGTGGGTCATGATGTACACAGTGTGTCAGTGAGTGTGTTAATATTAATCTGTGTTCTCTGTCAGTGTGTTAATATTACTGAGGGCAGTGGGGGTGTTTTACACTTCACAGGGTGTATCTGACTGTGGGTCATGATATACACAGTGTGTCAGTGAGTGTGTTAATATTAATCTGTGTTCTCTGTCAGGTGTTAATATTACTGAGGACAGTGGGGGTGTTTTACACTTCACAGGGTGTATCTGACTCTGGGTCATGATATACACAGTGTGTCAGTGAGTGTGTTAATATTAATCTGTGTTCTCTGTCAGTGTGTTAATATTCCTGAGGACAGTGGAGGTGTTTTACACTTCACAGGGTGTATCTGGCTGTGGGTCATGATATACACAGTGTGTCAGTGAGTGTGTTAATATTAATCTGTGTTCTCTGTCAGTGTGTTAATATTACTGAGGACAGTGGGGGTGTTTTACACTTCACAGGGTTTATCTGACTGTGGGTCATGATATACACAGTGTGTCAGTGAGTGTGTTAATATTAATCTGTGTTCTCTGTCAGTGTGTTAATATTCCTGAGGACAGTGGGGGTGTTTTACACTTCACAGGGTTTATCTGACTGTGGGTCATGATGTACACAGTGTGTCAGTGAGTGTGTTAATATTAATCTGTGTTCTCTGTCAGTGTGTTAATATTACTGAGGACAGTGGGGGTGTTTTACACTTCACAGGGTGTATCTGACTGTGGGTCATGATGTACACAGTGTGTCAGTGAGTGTGTTAATATTAATCTGTGTTCTCTGTCAGTGTGTTAATATTCCTGAGGACAGTGGGGGTGTTTTACACTTCACAGGGTGTATCTGACAGTGGGTCATGATATACACAGTGTGTCAGTGAGTGTGTTAATATTAATCTGTGTTCTCTGTCAGTGTGTTAATATTACTGAGGAAAGTGGGGATGTTTTACACTTCACAGGGTGTATCTGACTGTGGGTCATGATATACACAGTGTGTCAGTGAGTGTGTTAATATTAATCTGTGTTCTCTGTCAGTGTGTTAATATTCCTGAGGACAGTGGGGTTGTTTTACACTTCACAGGGTGTATCTGACTGTGGGTCATGATATACACAGTGTGTCAGTGAGTGTGTTAATATTAATCTGTGTTCTCTGTCAGAGTGTTAATATTCCTGAGGACAGTGGGGATGTTTTACAATTCACAGGGTGTATCTGACTGTGGGTCATGATGGACACAGTGTGTCAGTGAGTGTGTTAATATTAATCTGTGTTCTCTGTCAGTGTGTTAATATTACTGAGGACAGTGGGGGTGTTTTACACTTCACAGGGTGTATCTGACTGTGGGTCATGATGTACACAGTGTGTCAGTGAGTGTGTTAATATTAATCTGTGTTCTCTGTCAGTGTGTTAATATTCCTGAGGACAGTGGGGGTGTTTTACACTTCACAGGGTGTATCTGACAGTGGGTCATGATATACACAGTGTGTCAGTGAGTGTGTTAATATTAATCTGTGTTCTCTGTCAGTGTGTTAATATTACTGAGGACAGTGGGGATGTTTTACACTTCACAGGGTGTATCTGACTGTGGGTCATGATATACACAGTGTGTCAGTGAGTGTGTTAATATTAATCTGTGTTCTCTGTCAGTGTGTTAATATTCCTGAGGACAGTGGGGTTGTTTTACACTTCACAGGGTGTATCTGACTGTGGGTCATGATATACACAGTGTGTCAGTGAGTGTGTTAATATTAATCTGTGTTCTCTGTCAGAGTGTTAATATTCCTGAGGACAGTGGGGATGTTTTACAATTCACAGGGTGTATCTGACTGTGGGTCATGATGGACACAGTGTGTCAGTGAGTGTGTTAATATTAATCTGTGTTCTCTGTCAGTGTGTTAATATTACTGAGGACAGTGGGGGTGTTTTACACTTCACAGGGTGTATCTGACTGTGGGTCATGATGGACACAGTGTGTCAGTGAGTGTGTTAATATTAATCTGTGTTCTCTGTCAGTGTGTTAATATTACTGAGGACAGTGGGGGTGTTTTACACTTCACAGGGTGTATCTGGCTGTGGGTCATGATATACACAGTGTGTCAGTGAGTGTGTTAATATTAATCTGTGTTCTCTGTCAGTGTGTTAATATTGCTGAGGACAGTGGGGGTGTTTTACACTTCACAGGGTGTATCTGACTGTGGGTCATGATGTACACAGTGTGTCAGTGAGTGTGTTAATATTAATCTGTGTTCTCTGTCAGTGTGTTAATATTCCTGAGGACAGTGGGGGTGTTTTACACTTCACAGGGTGCATCTGGCTGTGGGTCATGATGTACACAGTGTGTCAATGAGTGTGTTAATATTAATCTGTGTTCTCTGTCAGTGTGTTAATATTACTGAGGACAGTGGGGGTGTTTTACACTTCACAGGGTGTATCTGACTGTGGGTCATGATATACACAGTGTGTCAGTGAGTGTGTTAATATTAATCTGTTTTCTCTGTCAGTGTGTTAATATTACTGAGGACAGTGGGGGTGTTTTACACTTCACAGGGTGTATCTGACTGTGGGTCATGATATACACAGTCTGTCAGTGAGTGTGTTAATATTAATCTGTGTTCTCTGTCAGTGTGTTAATATTACTGAGGACAGTGGGGGTGTTTTACACTTCACAGGGTGTATCTGACTGTGGGTCATGATATACACAGTGTGTCAGTGAGTGTGTTAATATTAATCTGTGTTCTCTGTCAGTGTGTTAATATTACTGAGGACAGTGGGGATGTTTTACACTTCACAGGGTGTATCTGACTGTGGGTCATGATATACACAGTGTGTCAGTGAGTGTGTTAATATTAATCTGTGTTCTCTGTCAGTGTGTTAGTATTCCTGAGGACAGTGGGGGTGTTTTACACTTCACAGGGTGTATCTGACTGTGGGTCATGATATACACAGAGTGTCAGTGAGTGTGTTAATATTAATCTGTGTTCTCTGTCAGTGTGTTAATATTCCTGAGGACAGTGGGGGTGTTTTACACTTCACAGGGTGTATCTGACTGTGGGTCATGATATACACAGTGTGTCAGTGAGTGTGTTAATATTAATCTGTGTTCTCTGTCAGTGTGTTAATATTACTGAGGACAGTGGGGATGTTTTACACTTCACAGGGTGTATCTGACTGTGGGTCATGATGGACACAGTGTGTCAGTGAGTGTGTTAATATTAATCTGTGTTCTCTGTCATTGTGTTAATATTACTGAGGACAGTGGGGATGTTTTACACTTCACAGGGTGTATCTGACTGTGGGTCATGATGTACACAGTGTGTCAGTGAGTGTGTTAATATTAATCTGTGTTCTCTGTCAGTGTGTTAATATTACTGAGGAGAGTGGGGGTGTTTTACACTTCACAGGGTGTATCTGACTGTGGGTCATGATATACACAGTGTGTCAGTGAGTGTGTTAATATTAATCTGTGTTCTCTGTCAGGTGTTAATATTACTGAGGACAGTGGGGGTGTTTTACACTTCACAGGGTGTATCTGACTCTGGGTCATGATATACACAGTGTGTCAGTGAGTGTGTTAATATTAATCTGTGTTCTCTGTCAGTGTGTTAATATTCCTGCGGACAGTGGGGGTGTTTTACACTTCACAGCGTGTATCTGGCTGTGGGTCATGATGTACACAATGTGTCAGTGAGTGTGTTAATATTAATCTGTGTTCTCTGTCAGTGTGTTAATATTACTGAGGACAGTGGGGGTGTTTTACACTTCACAGGGTGTATCTGACTGTGGGTCATGATGTACACAGTGTGTCAGTGAGTGTGTTAATATTAATCTGTGTTCTCTGTCAGTGTGTTAATATTCCTGAGTACAGTGGGGGTGTTTTACACTTCACAGGGTGTATCTGACTGTGGGTCATGATATACACAGTGTGTCAGTGAGTGTGTTAATATTAATCTGTGTTCTCTGTCAGTGTGTTAATATTACTGAGGACAGTGGGGATGTTTTACACTTCACAGGGTGTATCTGACTGTGGGTCATGATATACACAGTGTGTCAGTGAGTGTGTTAATATTAATCTGTGTTCTCTGTCAGTGTGTTAATATTACTGAGGACAGTGGGGATGTTTTACACTTCACAGGGTGTATCTGACTGTGGGTCATGATATACACAGTGTGTCAGTGAGTGTGTTAATATTAATCTGTGTTCTCTGTCAGTGTGTTAATATTCCTGAGGACAGTGGGGGTGTTTTACACTTCACAGGGTGTATCTGACTGTGGGTCATGATATACACAGTGTGTCAGTGAGTGTGTTAATATTAATCTGTGTTCTCTGTCAGTGTGTTAATATTCCTGAGGACAGTGGGGATGTTTTACACTTCACAGGGTGCATCTGACTGTGGGTCATGATGGACACAGTGTGTCAGTGAGTGTGTTAATATTAATCTGTGTTCTCTGTCAGTGTGCTAATATTACTGAGGACAGTGGGGGTGTTTTACACTTCACAGGGTGTATCTGGCTGTGTGTCATGATATGCACAGTGTGTCAGTGAGTGTGTTAATATTAATATGTGTTCTCTGTCAGTGTGTTAATATTCCTGAGAACAGTGGGGGTGTTTTACACTTCACAGGGTGTATCTGACTGTGGGTCATGATATACACAGTGTGTCAGTGAGTGTGTTAATATTAATCTGTGTTCTCTGTCAGTGTGTTAATATTGCTGAGGACAGTGGGGGTGTTTTACACTTCACAGGGTGTATCTGACTGTGGGTCATGATATACACAGTGTGTCAGTGAGTGTGTTAATATTAATCTGTGTTCTCTGTCAGTGTGTTAATATTCCTGAGGACAGTGGGGGTGTTTTACACTTCACAGCGTGTATCTGGCTGTGGGTCATGATGTACACAGTGTGTCAGTGAGTGTGTTAATATTAATCTGTGTTCTCTGTCAGTGTGTTAATATTACTGAGGACAGTGGGGGTGTTTTACACTTCACAGGGTGTATCTGACTGTGGGTCATGATGTACACAGTGTGTCAGTGAGTGTGTTAATATTAATCTGTGTTCTCTGTCAGTGTGTTAATATTCCTGAGGACAGTGGGGGTGTTTTACACTTCACAGGGTGTATCTGACTGTGGGTCATGATATACACAGTGTGTCAGTGAGTGTGTTAATATTAATCTGTGTTCTCTGTCAGTGTGTTAATATTCCTGAGGACAGTTGGGGTTTTTTACACTTCACAGCGTGTATCTGGCTGTGGGTCATGATGTACACAGTGTGTCAGTGAGTGTGTTAATATTAATCTGTGTTCTCTGTCAGTGTGTTAATATTCCTGAGGACAGTGGGGGTGTTTTACACTTCACAGGGTGTATCTGACTGTGGGTCATGATATACACAGTGTGTCAGTGAGTGTGTTAATATTAATCTGTGTTCTCTGTCAGTGTGTTAATATTCCTGAGGACAGTGGGGATGTTTTACACTTCACAGGGTGTATCTGACTGTGGGTCATGATGGACACAGTGTGTCAGTGAGTGTGTTAATATTAATCTGTGTTCTCTGTCAGTGTGTTAATATTACTGAGGACAGTGGGGGTGTTTTACACTTCACAGGGTGTATCTGGCTGTGTGTCATGATATGCACAGTGTGTCAGTGAGTGTGTTAATATTAATCTGTGTTCTCTGTCAGTGTGTTAATATTACATGAGGACAGTGGGGGTTTTTAACACTTCACAGGGTGTATCTGACTGTGGGTCATGATGTACACAGTGTGTCAGTGAGTGTGTTAATATTAATCTGTGTTCTCTGTCAGTGTGTTAATGTTCCTGAGGACAGTGGGGGTGTTTTGCACTTCACAGGGTTTATCTGACTGTGGGTCATGATGTACACAGTGTGTCAGTGAGTGTGTTAATATTAATCTGTGTTCTCTGTCAGTGTGTTAATATTACTGAGGACAGTGGGGGTGTTTTACACTTCACAGGGTGTATCTGACTGTGGGTCATGATAGACACAGTGTGTCAGTGAGTGTGTTAATATTAATCTGTGTTCTCTGTCAATGTGTTAATATTGCTGAGGACAGTGGGGGTGTTTTACACTTCACAGGGTGTATCTGACTGTGGGTCATGATATACACAGTGTGTCAGTGAATGTGTTAATATTAATCTGTGTTCTCTGTCAGTGTGTTAATATTACTGAGGACTGTGCGGGTGTTTTACACTTCACAGGGTGTATCTGACTGTGGGTCATGATATACACAGTGTGTCAGTGAGTGTGTTAATATTAATCTGTGTTCTCTGTCAGTGTGTTAATATTACTGAGGACAGTGGGGGTGTTTTACACTTCGCAGGGTGTATCTGACTGTGGGTCATGATATACACAGTGTGTCAGTGAGTGTGTTAATATTAATCTGTGTTCTCTGTCAGTGTGTTAATATTACTGAGGACAGTGGGGTGTTTTACACTTCACAGGGTGTATCTGACTGTGGGTCATGATGTACACAGTGTGCCAGTGAGTGTGTTAATATTAATCTGTGTTCTCTGTCAGTGTGTTAATATTCCTGAGGACAGTGGGGGTGTTTTACACTTCACATGCTGTATCTGACTGTGGGTCATGATGTACACAGTGTGTCAGTGAGTGTGTTAATATTAATCTGTGTTCTCTGTCAGTATGTTAATATTCCTGAGGACAGTGGGGGTGTTTTACACTTCACAGGGTGTATCTGACTCTGGGTCGTGATGTACACAGTGTGTCAGTGAGTGTGTTAATATTAATCTGTGTTCTCTGTCAGTGTGTTAATATTACTGAGGACAGTGGGGGTGTTTTACACTTCACAGGGTGTATCTGACTGTGGGTCATGATATACGCAGTGTGTCAGTGAGTGTGTTAATATTAATCTGTGTTCTCTGTCAGTGTGTTAATGTTCCTGAGGACAGTGGGGGTGTTTTGCACTTCACAGGGTTTATCTGACTGTGGGTCATGATGTACACAGTGTGTCAGTGAGTGTGTTAATATTAATCTGTGTTCTCTGTCAGTGTGTTAATATTACTGAGGACAGTGGGGGTGTTTTACACTTCACAGGGTGTATCTGACTGTGGGTCATGATAGACACAGTGTGTCAGTGAGTGTGTTAATATTAATCTGTGTTCTCTGTCAATGTGTTAATATTGCTGAGGACAGTGGGGGTGTTTTACACTTCACAGGGTGTATCTGACTGTGGGTCATGATATACACAGTGTGTCAGTGAGTGTGTTAATATTAATCTGTGTTCTCTGTCAGTGTGTTAATATTACTGAGGACAGTGGGGGTGTTTTACACTTCACAGGGTGTATCTGACTGTGGGTCATGATATACACAGTGTGTCAGTGAGAGTGTTAATATTAATCTGTGTTCTCTGTCAGTGTGTTAATATTCCTGAGGACAGTGGGGGTGTTTTACACTTCACAGGGTGAATCTGACTGTGGGTCATGATATACACAGTGTGTCAGTGAATGTGTTAATATTAATCTGTGTTCTCTGTCAGTGTGTTAATATTACTGAGGACTGTGGGGGTGTTTTACACTTCACAGGGTGTATCTGACTGTGGGTCATGATATACACAGTGTGTCAGTGAGTGTGTTAATATTAATCTGTGTTCTCTGTCAGTGTGTTAATATTACTGAGGACAGTGGGGGTGTTTTACACTTCGCAGGGTGTATCTGACTGTGGGTCATGATATACACAGTGTGTCAGTGAGTGTGTTAATATTAATCTGTGTTCTCTGTCAGTGTGTTAATATTACTGAGGACAGTGGGGTGTTTTACACTTCACAGGGTGTATCTGACTGTGGGTCATGATGTACACAGTGTGCCAGTGAGTGTGTTAATATTAATCTGTGTTCTCTGTCAGTGTGTTAATATTCCTGAGGACAGTGGGGGTGTTTTACACTTCACATGCTGTATCTGACTGTGGGTCATGATGTACACAGTGTGTCAGTGAGTGTGTTAATATTAATCTGTGTTCTCTGTCAGTATGTTAATATTCCTGAGGACAGTGGGGGTGTTTTACACTTCACAGGGTGTATCTGACTCTGGGTCGTGATGTACACAGTGTGTCAGTGAGTGTGTTAATATTAATCTGTGTTCTCTGTCAGTGTGTTAATATTACTGAGGACAGTGGGTGTGTTTTACACTTCACAGGGTGTATCTGACTGTGGGTCATGATATACACAGTGTGTCAGTGAGTGTGTTAATATTAATCTGTGTTCTCTGTCAGTCTGTTAATATTCCTGAGGACAGTGGGGATGTTTTACACTTCACAGGGTGTATCTGACTGTGGGTCATGATATACACAGTGTGTCAGTGAGTGTGTTAATATTAATCTGTGTTCTCTGTCAGTGTGTTAATATTACTGAGGACAGTGGGGGTGTTTTACACTTCACAGGGTGTATCTGACTGTGGGTCATGATGTACACAGTGTGTCAGTGAGTGTGTTAATATTAATCTGTGTTCTCTGTCAGTGTGTTAATATTCCTGAGGACAGTGGGGATGTTTTACACTTCACAGGGTGTATCTGACTGTGGGTCATGATATACACAGTGTGTCAGTGAGTGTGTTAACATTAATCTGTGTTCACTGTCAGTGTGTTAATATTCCTGAGGACAGTGGGGGTATTTGACACTTCACAGGGTGTATCTGACTGTGGGTCATGATATACACAGTGTGTCAGTGAGTGTGTTAATATTAATCTGTGTTCTCTGTCAGTGTGTTAATATTCCTGAGGACAGTGGGGGTGTTTTACACTTCACCGGGTGTATCTGACTGTGGGTCATGATACACACAGTGTGTCAGTGAGTGTGTTAATATTAATCTGTTTTCTCTGTCAGTGTGTTAATATTACTGAGGACAGTGGGGGTGTTTTACACTTCACAGGGTGTATCTGACTGTGGGTCATGATACACGCAGTATGTCAGTGAGTGTGTTAATATTAATCTGTGTTCTCTGTCAGTGTGTTAATATTACTGAGGACAGTGGGGGTGTTTTACACTTCACAGGGTGTATCTGACTGTGGGTCATGATACACGCAGTGTGTCAGTGAGTGTGTTAATATTAATCTGTGTTCTCTGTCAGTGTGTTAATATTACTGAGGACAGTGGGGGTGTTTTACACTTCACAGGGTGTATCTGACTGTGGGTCATGATATACACAGTGTGTCAGTGAGTGTGTTAATATTAATCTGTGTTCTCTGTCAGTGTGTTAATATTACTGAGGACAGTGGGGGTGTTTTACACTTCACAGGGTGTATCTGACTCTGGGTCATGATATACACAGTGTGTCAGTGAGTGTGTTAATATTAATCTGTGTTCTCTGTCAGGTGTTAATATTACTGAGGACAGTGGGGGTGTTTTACACTTCACAGGGTGTATCTGACTCTGGGTCATGATATACACAGTGTGTCAGTGAGTGTGTTAATATGAACCTGTGTTCTCTGTCAGTGTGTTAATATTCCTGAGGACAGTGGGGGTGTTTTACACTTCACAGCGTGTATCTGGCTGTGGGTCATGATGTACACAGTGTGTCAGTGAGTGTGTTAATATTAATCTGTGTTCTCTGTCAGTGTGTTAATATTACTGAGGACAGTGGGGGTGTTTTACACTTCACAGGGTGTATCTGACTGTGGGTCATGATGTACACAGTGTGTCAGTGAGTGTGTTAATATTAATCTGTGTTCTCTGTCTGTGTGTTAATATTCCTGAGGACAGTGGGGGTGTTTTACACTTCACAGGGTGTATCTGACTGTGGGTCATGATATACACAGTGTGTCAGTGAGTGTGTTAATATTAATCTGTGTTCTCTGTCAGTGTGTTAATATTACTGAGGACAGTGGGGATGTTTTACACTTCACAGGGTGTATCTGACTGAGGGTCATGATATACACAGTGTGTCAGTGAGTGTGTTAATATTAATCTGTGTTCTCTGTCAGTGTGTTAATATTCCTGAGGACAGTGGGGATGTTTTACACTTCACAGGGTGTATCTGACTGTGGGTCATGATATACACAGTGTGTCAGTGAGTGTGTTAATATTAATCTGTGTTCTCTGTCAGTGTGTTAATATTCCTGAGGACAGTGGGGGTGTTTTACACTTCACAGCGTGTATCTGGCTGTGGGTCATGATGTACACAGTGTGTCAGTGAGTGTGTTAATATTAATCTGTGTTCTCTGTCAGTGTGTTAATATTACTGAGGACAGTGGGGGTGTTTTACACTTCACAGGGTGTATCTGACTGTGGGTCATGATGTACACAGTGTGTCAGTGAGTGTGTTAATATTAATCTGTGTTCTCTGTCAGTGTGTTAATATTCCTGAGGACAGTGGGGGTGTTTTACACTTCACAGGGTGTATCTGACTGTGGGTCATGATATACACAGTGTGTCAGTGAGTGTGTTAATATTAATCTGTGTTCTCTGTCAGTGTGTTAATATTACTGAGGACAGTGGTGATGTTTTACACTTCACAGGGTGTATCTGACTGAGGGTCATGATATACACAGTGTGTCAGTGAGTGTGTTAATATTAATCTGTGTTCTCTGTCAGTGTGTTAATATTCCTGAGGACAGTGGTGGTGTTTTACACTTCACAGGGTGTATCTGACTGTGGGTCATGATATACACAGTGTGTCAGTGAGTGTGTTAATATTAATCTGTGTTCTCTGTCAGTGTGTTAATATTCCTGAGGACAGTGGGGATGTTTTACACTTCACAGGGTGTATCTGACTGTGGGTCATGATGGACACAGTGTGTCAGTGAGTGTGTTAATATTAATCTGTGTTCTCTGTCAGTGTGTTAATATTACTGAGGACAGTGGGGATGTTTTACACTTCACAGGGTGTATCTGGCTGTGGGTCATGATATACACAGTGTGTCAGTGAGTGTGTTAATATTAATATGTGTTCTCTGTCAGTGTGTTAATATTACTGAGGACAGTGGGGGTGTTTTACACTTCACAGGGTGTATCTGACTGTGGGTCATGATATACACAGTGTGTCAGTGAGTGTGGTAATATTAATCTGTGTTCTCTGTCAGGTGTTAATATTACTGAGGACAGTGGGGGTGTTTTACACTTCACAGGGTGTATCTGACTCTGGGTCATGATATACACAGTGTGTCAGTGAGTGTGTTAATATTAATCTGTGTTCTCTGTCAGTGTGTTAATATTCCTGAGGACAGTGGGGGTGTTTTACACTTCACAGCGTGTATCTGGCTGTGGGTCATGATGTACACAGTGTGTCAGTGAGTGTGTTAATATTAATCTGTGTTCTCTGTCAGTGTGTTAATATTACTGAGGACAGTGGGGGTGTTTTACACTTCACAGGGTGTATCTGACTGTGGGTCATGATGTACACAGTGTGTCAGTGAGTGTGTTAATATTAATCTGTGTTCTCTGTCAGTGTGTTAATATTCCTGAGGACAGTGGGGGTGTTTTACACTTCACAGCGTGTATCTGGCTGTGGGTCATGATGTACACAGTGTGTCAGTGAGTGTGTTAATATTAATCTGTGTTCTCTGTCAGTGTGTTAATATTACTGAGGACAGTGGGGGTGTTTTACACTTCACAGGGTGTATCTGACTGTGGGTCATGATGTACACAGTGTGTCAGTGAGTGTGTTAATATTAATCTGTGTTCTCTGTCAGTGTGTTAATATTCCTGAGGACAGTGGGGGTGTTTTACACTTCACAGGGTGTATCTGACTGTGGGTCATGATATACACAGTGTGTCAGTGAGTGTGTTAATATTAATCTGTGTTCTCTGTCAGTGTGTTAATATTACTGAGGACAGTGGGGATGTTTTACACTTCACAGGGTGCATCTGACTGAGGGTCATGATATACACAGTGTGTCAGTGAGTGTGTTAATATTAATCTGTGTTCTCTGTCAGTGTGTTAATATTCCTGAGGACAGTGGGGGTGTTTTACACTTCACAGGGTGTATCTGACTGTGGGTCATGATATACACAGTGTGTCAGTGAGTGTGTTAATATTAATCTGTGTTCTCTGTCAGTGTGTTAATATTCCTGAGGACAGTGGGGATGTTTTACACTTCACAGGGTGTATATGACTGTGGGTCATGATGGATACAGTGTGTCAGTGAGTGTGTTAATATTAATCTGTGTTCTCTGTCAGTGTGTTAATATTACTGAGGACAGTGGGGATGTTTTACACTTCACAGGGTGTATCTGGCTGTGGGTCATGATATACACAGTGTGTCAGTGAGTGTGTTAATATTAATATGTGTTCTCTGTCAGTGTGTTAATATTACTGAGGACAGTGGGGGTGTTTTACACTTCACAGGGTGTATCTGACTGTGGGTCATGATATACACAGTGTGTCAGTGAGTGTGTTAATATTAATCTGTGTTCTCTGTCAGGTGTTAATATTACTGAGGACAGTGGGGGTGTTTTACACTTCACAGGGTGTATCTGACTCTGGGTCATGATATACACAGTGTGTCAGTGAGTGTGTTAATATTAATCTGTGTTCTCTGTCAGTGTGTTAATATTCCTGAGGACAGTGGGGGTGTTTTACACTTCACAGCGTGTATCTGGCTGTGGGTCATGATGTACACAGTGTGTCAGTGAGTGTGTTAATATTAATCTGTGTTCTCTGTCAGTGTGTTAATATTACTGAGGACAGTGGGGGTGTTTTACACTTCACAGGGTGTATCTGACTGTGGGTCATGATGTACACAGTGTGTCAGTGAGTGTGTTAATATTAATCTGTGTTCTCTGTCAGTGTGTTAATATTCCTGAGGACAGTGGGGGTGTTTTACACTTCACAGGGTGTATCTGACTGTGGGTCATGATATACACAGTGTGTCAGTGAGTGTGTTAATATTAATCTGTGTTCACTGTCAGTGTGTTAATATTACTGAGGACAGTAGGGATGTTTTACACTTCACAGGGTGTATCTGACTCTGGGTCCTGATATACACAGTGTGTCAGTGAGTGTGTTAATATTAATCTGTGTTCTCTGTCAGTGTGTTAATATTCCTGAGGACAGTGGGGATGTTTTACACTTCACAGGGTGTATCTGACTGTGGGTCATGATGGACACAGTGTGTCAGTGAGTGTGTTAATATTAATCTGTGTTCTCTGTCAGTGTGTTAATATTACTGAGGACAGTGGGGGTGTTTTACACTTCACAGGGTGTATCTGGCTGTGGGTCATGATATACACAGTGTGTCAGTGAGTGTGTTAATATTAATATGTGTTCTCTGTCAGTGTGTTAATATTACTGAGGACAGTGGGGGTGTTTTACACTTCACAGGGTGTATCTGACTGTGGGTCATGATGTACACAGTGTGTCAGTGAGTGTGTTAATATTAATCTGTGTTCTCTGTCAGTGTGTTAATATTACTGAGGAGAGTGGGGGTGTTTTACACTTCACAGGGTGTATCTGACTGTGGGTCATGATATACACAGTGTGTCAGTGAGTGTGTTAATATTAATCTGTGTTCTGTGTCAGGTGTTAATATTACTGAGGACAGTGGGGGTGTTTTACACTTCACAGGGTGTATCTGACTCTGGGTCATGATATACACAGTGTGTCAGTGAGTGTGTTAATATTAATCTGTGTTCTCTGTCAGTGTGTTAATATTCCTGAGGACAGTGGGGGTGTTTTACACTTCACAGCGTGTATCTGGCTGTGGGTCATGATGTACACAGTGTGTCAGTGAGTGTGTTAATATTAATCTGTGTTCTCTGTCAGTGTGTTAATATTACTGAGGACAGTGGGGGTGTTTTACACTTCACAGGGTGTATCTGACTGTGGGTCATGATGTACACAGTGTGTCAGTGAGTGTGTTAATATTAATCTGTGTTCTCTGTCAGTGTGTTAATATTACTGAGGACAGTGGGGATGTTTTACACTTCACAGGGTGCATCTGACTGAGGGTCATGATATACACAGTGTGTCAGTGAGTGTGTTAATATTAATCTGTGTTCTCTGTCAGTGTGTTAATATTCCTGAGGACAGTGGGGGTGTTTTACACTTCACAGGGTGTATCTGACTGTGGGTCATGATATACACAGTGTGTCAGTGAGTGTGTTAATATTAATCTGTGTTCTCTGTCAGTGTGTTAATATTCCTGAGGACAGTGGGGATGTTTTACACTTCACAGGGTGTATATGACTGTGGGTCATGATGGATACAGTGTGTCAGTGAGTGTGTTAATATTAATCTGTGTTCTCTGTCAGTGTGTTAATATTACTGAGGACAGTGGGGATGTTTTACACTTCACAGGGTGTATCTGGCTGTGGGTCATGATATACACAGTGTGTCAGTGAGTGTGTTAATATTAATATGTGTTCTCTGTCAGTGTGTTAATATTACTGAGGACAGTGGGGGTGTTTTACACTTCACAGGGTGTATCTGACTGTGGGTCATGATATACACAGTGTGTCAGTGAGTGTGTTAATATTAATCTGTGTTCTCTGTCAGGTGTTAATATTACTGAGGACAGTGGGGGTGTTTTACACTTCACAGGGTGTATCTGACTCTGGGTCATGATATACACAGTGTGTCAGTGAGTGTGTTAATATTAATCTGTGTTCTCTGTCAGTGTGTTAATATTCCTGAGGACAGTGGGGGTGTTTTACACTTCACAGCGTGTATCTGGCTGTGGGTCATGATGTACACAGTGTGTCAGTGAGTGTGTTAATATTAATCTGTGTTCTCTGTCAGTGTGTTAATATTACTGAGGACAGTGGGGGTGTTTTACACTTCACAGGGTGTATCTGACTGTGGGTCATGATGTACACAGTGTGTCAGTGAGTGTGTTAATATTAATCTGTGTTCTCTGTCAGTGTGTTAATATTCCTGAGGACAGTGGGGGTGTTTTACACTTCACAGGGTGTATCTGACTGTGGGTCATGATATACACAGTGTGTCAGTGAGTGTGTTAATATTAATCTGTGTTCACTGTCAGTGTGTTAATATTACTGAGGACAGTAGGGATGTTTTACACTTCACAGGGTGTATCTGACTCTGGGTCCTGATATACACAGTGTGTCAGTGAGTGTGTTAATATTAATCTGTGTTCTCTGTCAGTGTGTTAATATTCCTGAGGACAGTGGGGATGTTTTACACTTCACAGGGTGTATCTGACTGTGGGTCATGATGGACACAGTGTGTCAGTGAGTGTGTTAATATTAATCTGTGTTCTCTGTCAGTGTGTTAATATTACTGAGGACAGTGGGGGTGTTTTACACTTCACAGGGTGTATCTGGCTGTGGGTCATGATATACACAGTGTGTCAGTGAGTGTGTTAATATTAATATGTGTTCTCTGTCAGTGTGTTAATATTACTGAGGACAGTGGGGGTGTTTTACACTTCACAGGGTGTATCTGACTGTGGGTCATGATGTACACAGTGTGTCAGTGAGTGTGTTAATATTAATCTGTGTTCTCTGTCAGTGTGTTAATATTACTGAGGAGAGTGGGGGTGTTTTACACTTCACAGGGTGTATCTGACTGTGGGTCATGATATACACAGTGTGTCAGTGAGTGTGTTAATATTAATCTGTGTTCTGTGTCAGGTGTTAATATTACTGAGGACAGTGGGGGTGTTTTACACTTCACAGGGTGTATCTGACTCTGGGTCATGATATACACAGTGTGTCAGTGAGTGTGTTAATATTAATCTGTGTTCTCTGTCAGTGTGTTAATATTCCTGAGGACAGTGGGGGTGTTTTACACTTCACAGCGTGTATCTGGCTGTGGGTCATGATGTACACAGTGTGTCAGTGAGTGTGTTAATATTAATCTGTGTTCTCTGTCAGTGTGTTAATATTACTGAGGACAGTGGGGGTGTTTTACACTTCACAGGGTGTATCTGACTGTGGGTCATGATGTACACAGTGTGTCAGTGAGTGTGTTAATATTAATCTGTGTTCTCTGTCAGTGTGTTAATATTCCTGAGGACAGTGGGGGTGTTTTACACTTCACAGGGTGTATCTGACTGTGGGTCATGATATACACAGTGTGTCAGTGAGTGTGTTAATATTAATCTGTGTTCTCTGTCAGTGTGTTAATATTCCTGAGGACAGTGGGGGTGTTTTACACTTCACAGCGTGTATCTGGCTGTGGGTCATGATGTACACAGTGTGTCAGTGAGTGTGTTAATATTAATCTGTGTTCTCTGTCAGTGTGTTAATATTACTGAGGACAGTGGGGGTGTTTTACACTTCACAGGGTGTATCTGACTGTGGGTCATGATGTACACAGTGTGTCAGTGAGTGTGTTAATATTAATCTGTGTTCTCTGTCAGTGTGTTAATATTCCTGAGGACAGTGGGGGTGTTTTACACTTCACAGGGTGTATCTGACTGTGGGTCATGATATACACAGTGTGTCAGTGAGTGTGTTAATATTAATCTGTGTTCTCTGTCAGTGTGTTAATATTACTGAGGACAGTGGGGATGTTTTACACTTCACAGGGTGCATCTGACTGAGGGTCATGATATACACAGTGTGTCAGTGAGTGTGTTAATATTAATCTGTGTTCTCTGTCAGTGTGTTAATATTCCTGAGGACAGTGGGGGTGTTTTACACTTCACAGGGTGTATCTGACTGTGGGTCATGATATACACAGTGTGTCAGTGAGTGTGTTAATATTAATCTGTGTTCTCTGTCAGTGTGTTAATATTCCTGAGGACAGTGGGGATGTTTTACACTTCACAGGGTGTATCTGACTGTGGGTCATGATGGACACAGTGTGTCAGTGAGTGTGTTAATATTAATCTGTGTTCTCTGTCAGTGTGTTAATATTACTGAGGACAGTGGGGATGTTTTACACTTCACAGGGTGTATCTGGCTGTGGGTCATGATATACACAGTGTGTCAGTGAGTGTGTTAATATTAATATGTGTTCTCTGTCAGTGTGTTAATATTACTGAGGACAGTGGGGGTGTTTTACACGTCACAGGGTGTATCTGACTGTGGGTCATGATATACACAGTGTGTCAGTGAGTGTGTTATTATTAATCTGTGTTCTCTGTCAGGTGTTAATATTACTGAGGACAGTGGGGGTGTTTTACACTTCACAGGGTGTATCTGACTCTGGGTCATGATATACACAGTGTGTCAGTGAGTGTGTTAATATTAATCTGTGTTCTCTGTCAGTGTGTTAATATTCCTGAGGACAGTGGGGGTGTTTTACACTTCACAGCGTGTATCTGGCTGTGGGTCATGATGTACACAGTGTGTCAGTGAGTGTGTTAATATTAATCTGTGTTCTCTGTCAGTGTGTTAATATTACTGAGGACAGTGGGGGTGTTTTACACTTCACAGGGTGTATCTGACTGTGGGTCATGATGTACACAGTGTGTCAGTGAGTGTGTTAATATTAATCTGTGTTCTCTGTCAGTGTGTTAATATTCCTGAGGTCAGTGGGGGTGTTTTACACTTCACAGGGTGTATCTGACTGTGGGTCATGATATGCACAGTGTGTCAGTGAGTGTGTTAATATTAATCTGTGTTCACTGTCAGTGTGTTAATATTACTGAGGACAGTAGGGATGTTTTACACTTCACAGGGTGTATCTGACTGTGGGTCCTGATATACACAGTGTGTCAGTGAGTGTGTTAATATTAATCTGTGTTCTCTGTCAGTGTGTTAATATTCCTGAGGACAGTGGGGATGTTTTACACTTCACAGGGTGTATCTGACTGTGGGTCATGATGGACACAGTGTGTCAGTGAGTGTGTTAATATTAATCTGTGTTCTCTGTCAGTGTGTTAATATTACTGAGGAGAGTGGGGGTGTTTTACACTTCACAGGGTGTATCTGACTGTGGGTCATGATATACACAGTGTGTCAGTGAGTGTGTTAATATTAATATGTGTTCTCTGTCAGTGTGTTAATATTACTGAGGACAGTGGGGGTGTTTTACACTTCACAGGGTGTATCTGACTGTGGGTCATGATGTACACAGTGTGTCAGTGAGTGTGTTAATATTAATCTGTGTTCTCTGTCAGTGTGTTAATATTACTGAGGAGAGTGGGGGTGTTTTACACTTCACAGGGTGTATCTGACTGTGGGTCATGATATACACAGTGTGTCAGTGAGTGTGTTAATATTAATCTGTGTTCTGTGTCAGGTGTTAATATTACTGAGGACAGTGGGGGTGTTTTACACTTCACAGGGTGTATCTGACTCTGGGTCATGATATACACAGTGTGTCAGTGAGTGTGTTAATATTAATCTGTGTTCTATGTCAGTCTGTTAATATTCCTGAGGACAGTGGGGGTGTTTTACACTTCACAGCGTGTACCTGGCTGTGGGTCATGATGTACACAGTGTGTCAGTGAGTGTGTTAATATTAATCTGTGTTCTCTGTCAGTGTGTTAATATTACTGAGGACAGTGGGGGTGTTTTACACTTCACAGGGTGTATCTGACTGTGGGTCATGATGTACACAGTGTGTCAGTGAGTGTGTTAATATTAATCTGTGTTCTCTGTCAGTGTGTTAATATTCCTGAGGACAGTGGGGGTGTTTTACACTTCACAGGGTGTATCTGACTGTGGGTCATGATATACACAGTGCGTCAGTGAGTGTGTTAATATTAATCTGTGTTCTCTGTCAGTGTGTTAATATTACTGAGGACAGTGGGGATGTTTTACACTTCACAGGGTGTATCTGACTGTGGGTCATGATATACACAGTGTGTCAGTGAGTGTGTTAATATTAATCTGTGTTCTCTGTCAGTGCGTTAATATTCCTGAGGACAGTGGGGGTGTTTTACACTTCACAGGGTGTATCTGGCTGTGGGTCATGATATACACAGTGTGTCAGTGAGTGTGTTAATATTAATCTGTGTACTCTGTCAGTGTGTTAATATTCCTGAGGACAGTGGGGATGTTTTACTCTTCACAGGGTGTATCTGACTGTGGGTCATGATGGGCACAGTGTGTCAGTGAGTGTGTTAATATTAATCTGTGTTCTCTGTCAGTGTGTTAATATTCCTGAGGACAGTGGGGGTGTTTTACACTTCACAGGGTGTATCTGGCTGTGGGTCATGATATACACAGTGTGTCAGTGAGTGTGTTAATATTAATATGTGTTCTCTGTCAGTGTGTTAATATTCCTGAGGACAGTGGGGGTGTTTTACACTTCACAGGGTGTATCTGACTGTGGGTCATGATGTACACAGTGTGTCAGTGATTGTGTTAATATTAATCTGTGTTCTCTGTCAGTGTGCTAATATTGCTGAGGACAGTGGGGGTGTTTTACACTTCACAGGGTGTATCTGACTGTGGGTCATGATGTACACAGTGTGTCAGTGAGTGTGTGAATATTAATCTGTGTTCTCTGTCAGTGTGTTAATATTCCTGAGGACAGTGGGGGTGTTTTACACTTCACAGGGTGTATCTGACTGTGGGTCATGATATACACAGTGTGTCAGTGAGTGTGTTAATATTAATCTGTGTTCTCTGTCAGTGTGCTAATATTCCTGAGGACAGTGGGGGTGTTTTACACTTCACCGGGTGTATCTGACTGTGGGTCATGATATACACAGTGTGTCAGTGAGTGTGTTAACATTAATCTGTGTTCTCTGTCAGTGTGTTAATATTCCTGAGGACAGTGGGGGTGTTTTACACTTCACAGGGTGTATCTAACTGTTGGTCATGATATACACAGTGTGTCAGTGAGTGTGTTAATATTAATCTGTGTTCTCTGTCAGTGTGTTCATATTACTGAGGACAGTGTGGTTGTTTTACACTTCAGCGGGTGTATCTGACTGTAGGTCATGGTGTACACAGTGTGTCAGTGAGTGTGTTAATATTAATCTGTGTTCTCTGTCAGTGTGTTCATATTTTTGAGGACAGTGGGGGTGTTTTACACTTCACAGGGTGTATCTGACTGTGAGTCATGATATACACAGTGTGTCAGTGAGTGTGTTAATATTAATCTGTGTTCTCTGTCAGTGTGTTAATATTCCTGAGGACAGTGGGCGTGTTTTACAATTCACAGGGTGTATCTGACTGTGGGTCATGATGGACACAGTGTGTCAGTGAGTGTGTTAATATTAATCTGTGTTCTCTGTCAGTGTGTTAATATTACTGAGGACAGTGGGGGTGTTTTACACTTCACAGGGTGTATCTGACTGTGGGTCATGATATACACAGTGTGTCAGTGAGTGTGTGAATATTAATCTGTGTTCTCTGTCAGTGTGTTAATATTCCTGAGGACAGTGGGGGTGTTTTACACTTCACAGGGTGTATCTGACTGTGAGTCATGATATACACAGTGTGTCAGTGAGTGTGTTAATATTAATCTGTGTTCTCTGTCAGTGTGTTAATATTCCTGAGGACAGTGGGCGTGTTTTACAATTCACAGGGTGTATCTGACTGTGGGTCATGATGGACACAGTGTGTCAGTGAGTGTGTTAATATTAATCTGTGTTCTCTGTCAGTGTGTTAATATTACTGAGGACAGTGGGGATGTTTTACACTTCACAGGGTGTATCTGACTGTGGGTCATGATGTACACAGTGTGTCAGTGAGTGTGTTAATATTAATCTGTGTTCTCTGTCAGTGTGTTAATATTACTGAGGACAGTGGGGGTGTTTTACACTTCACAGGGTGTATCTGACTGTGGCTCATGATGTACACAGTGTGTCAGTGAGTGTGTTAATATTAATCTGTGTTCTCTGTCAGTGTGTTAATATTACTGAGGACAGTGGGGGTGTTTAACACTTCACAGGGTGTATCTGACTGTTGGTCATGATGTTCACAGTGTGTCAGTGAGTGTGTTAATATTAATCTGTGTTCTCTGTCAGTGTGTTAATATTACTGAGGACAGTGGGGGTGTTTTACACTTCACAGGGTGTACCTGACTGTGGGTCATGATGTACACATTGTGTCAGTGAGTGTGTTAATATTAATCTGTGTTCTCTGTCAGTGTGTTAATGTTCCTGAGGACAGTGGGGATGTTTTGCACTTCACAGGGTTTATCTGACTGTGGGTCATGATGTACACAGTGTGTCAGTGAGTGTGTTAATATTAATCTGTGTTCTCTGTCAGTGTGTTAATATTCCTGAGGACAGTGGAGGTGTTTTACACTTCACAGGGTGTATCTGACTGTGGGTCATGATGTACACAGTGTGTCAGTGAGTGTGTGAATATTAATCTGTGTTCTCTGTCAGTGTGTTAATATTCCTGAGGACAGTGGGGGTGTTTTACACTTCACAGTGTGTATCTGGCTGTGGGTCATGATATACACAGTGTGTCAGTGAGTGTGTTAATATTAATCTGTGTTCTCTGTCAGTGTGTTAATATTCCTGAGGACAGTGGGCGTGTTTTACAATTCACAGGGTGTATCTGACTGTGGGTCATGATGGACACAGTGTGTCAGTGAGTGTGTTAATATTAATCTGTGTTCTCTGTCAGTGTGTTAATATTACTGAGGACAGTGGGGATGTTTTACACTTCACAGAGTGTATCTGACTGTGGGTCATGATGTACACAGTTTGTCAGTGAGTGTGTTAATATTAATCTGTGTTCTCTGTCAGTGTGTTAATATTACTGAGGACAGTGGGGGTGTTTTACACTTCACAGGGTGTATCTGACTGTGGGTCATGATGTACACAGTGTGTCAGTGAGTGTGTTAATATTAATCTGTGTTCTCTGTCAGTGTGTTAATATTACTGAGGACAGTGGGGGTGTTTAACACTTCACAGGGTGTATCTGACTGTTGGTCATGATGTTCACAGTGTGTCAGTGAGTGTGTTAATATTAATCAGTGTTCTCTGTCAGTGTGTTAATATTACTGAGGACAGTGGGGGTGTTTTACACTTCACAGGGTGTATCTGACTGTGGGTCATGATGTACACATTGTGTCAGTGAGTGTGTTAATATTAATCTGTGTTCTCTGTCAGTGTGTTAATATTCCTGAGGACAGTGGGGGTGTTTTGCACTTCACAGGGTTTATCTGACTGTGGGTCATGATGTACACAGTGTGTCAGTGAGTGTGTTAATATTAATCTGTGTTCTCTGTCAGTGTGTTAATATTCCTGAGGAGAGTGGGGGTGTTTTACACTTCACAGGGTGTATCTGACTGTGGGTCATGATGTACACAGTGTGTCAGTGAGTGTGTTTATATTAATCTGTGTTCTCTGTCAGTGTGTTAATATTACTGAGGACAGTGGGGGTGTTTTACACTTCACAGGGTGTATCTGGCTGTGGGTCATGATATACACAGTGTGTCAGTGAGTGTGTTAATATTAATATGTGTTCTCTGTCAGTGTGTTAATATTCCTGAGGACAGTGGGGGTGTTTTACACTTCACAGGGTGTATCTGACTGTGGGTCATGATATACACAGTGTGTCAGTGAGTGTGTTAATATTACTCTGTGTTCTCTGTCAGTGTGTTAATATTGCTGAGGACAGTGGGGGTGTTTTACACTTCACAGGGTGTATCTGACTGTGGGTCATGATGTACACAGTGTGTCAGTGAGTGTGTGAATATTAATCTGTGTTCTCTGTCAGTGTGTTAATATTCCTGAGGACAGTGGGGGTGTTTTACACTTCACAGGGTGTATCTGACTGTGGGTCATGATATACACAGTGTGTCAGTGAGCGTGTTAATATTAATCTGTGTTCTCTGTCAGTGTGTTAATATTCCTGAGGACAGTGGGGGTGTTTTACACTTCACAGGGTTTATCTGACTGTGGGTCATGATATACACAGTGTGTCAGTGAGTGTGTTAATATTAATCTGTGTTCTCTGTCAGTGTGTTAATATTCCTGAGGACAGTGGGGATGTTTTACACTTCACCGGGTGTATCTGACTGTGGGTCATGATATACACAGTGTGTCAGTGAGTGTGTTAATATTAATCTGTGTTCTCTGTCAGTATGTTAATATTCCTGAGGCCAGTGGGGGTGTTTTACTCTTCACAGGGTGTATCTGACTCTGGGTCATGATATACACAGTGTGTCAGTGAGTGTGTTAATATTAATCTGTGTTCTCTGTCAGTGTGTTAATATTACTGAGGACAGTGGGGGTGTTTTACACTTCACCGGGTGTATCTGACTCTGGGTCATGATATACACAGTGTGTCAGTGAGTGTGTTAATATTAATCTGTGTTCTCTGTCAGTGTGTTAATATTACTGAGGTCAATGGGGGTGTTTTACACTTCACAGGGTGTATCTGACTGTGGGTCATGATAGACACAGTGTGTCAGTGAGTGTGTTAATATTAATCTGTGTTCTCTGTCAGTGTGTTAATATTACTGAGGACAGTGGGGGTGTTTTACACTTCACCGGGTGTATCTGACTGTGGGTCATGATGTACACAGTGTGTCAGTGAGTGTGTTAATATTAATCTGTGTTCTCTGTCAGTGTGTTAATATTACTGAGGACAGTTGGGATGTTTTACACTTCACAGGGTGTATCTGACTGTGGGTCATGATGTACACAGTGTGTCAGTGAGTGTGTTAATATTAATCTGTGTTCTCTGTCAGTGTGTTAATATCACTGAGGACAGTGGGGGTGTTTTACACTTCACAGGGTTTATCTGACTGTAGGTCATGATGTACACAGTGTGTCAGTGAGTGTGTTAATATTAATCTGTGTTCTCTGTCAGTGTGTTAATATTACTGAGGACAGTGGGGGTGTTTTACACTTCACAGGGTGTATCTGACTGTGGGTCATGATAGACACAGTGTGTCAGTGAGTGTGTTAATATTAATCTGTGTTCTCTGTCAATGTGTTAATATTGCTGAGGACAGCGGGGGTGTTTTACACTTCACAGGGTGTATCTGACTGTGGGTCATGATAGACACAGTGTGTCAGTGAGTGTGTTAATATTAATCTGTGTTCTCTGTCAGTGTGTTAATATTGCTGAGGACAGCGGGGGTGTTTTACACTTCACAGGGTGTATCTGACTGTGGGTCGTGATGTACACAGTGTGTCAGTGAGTGTGTTAATATTAATCTGTGTTCTCTGTCAGTGTGTTAATATTCCTGAGGACAGTGGGGGTGTTTTACACTTCACAGGGTGTATCTGACTGTGGGCCATGATATACAAAGTGTGTCAGTGAGTGTGTTAATATTAATCTGTGTTCTCTGTCAGTGTGTTAATATTACTGAGGACAGTGGGGGTGTTTTACACTTCACAGGGTGTATCTGACTGTGGGTCATGATATACACAGTGTGTCAGTGAGAGTGTTAATATTAATCTGTGTTCTCTGTCAGTGTGTTAATATTCCTGAGGACAGTGGGGGTGTTTTACACTTCACAGGGTGTATCTGACTGTGGGTCATGATGTACACAGTGTGTCAGTGAGTGTGTTAATATTAATCTGTGTTCTCTGTCAGTGTGTTAATATTCCTGAGGACAGTGGGGGTGTTTTACACTTCACAGGGTTTATCTGACTGTGGGTCATGATGTACACAGTGTGTCAGTGAGTGTGTTAATATTAATCTGTGTTCTCTGTCAGTGTGTTAATATTCCTGAGGACAGTGGGGGTGTTTTACACTTCACAGGGTTTATCTGACTGTGGGTCATGATGTACACAGTGTGTCAGTGAGTGTGTTAATATTAATATGTGTTCTCTGTCAGTGTGTTAATATTCCTGAGGACAGTGGGGGTGTTTTACACTTCACAGGGTGTATCTGACTGTGGGTCATGATATACACAGTGTGTCAGTGAGTGTGTTAATATTAATCTGTGTTCTCTGTCAGTGTGTTAATATTACTGAGGACAGTGGGGGTGTTTTACACTTCACAGGGTGTATCTGGCTGTGGGTCATGATATACACAGTGTGTCAGTGAGTGTGTTAATATTAATATGTGTTCTCTGTCAGTGTGTTAATATTCCTGAGGACAGTGGGGATGTTTTACACTTCACAGGGTGTATCTGACTGTGGGTCATGATATACACAGTGTGTCAGTGAGTGTGTTAATATTAATCTGTGTTCTCTGTCAGTGTGTTAATATTCCTGAGGACAGTGGGGGTGTTTTACACTTCACAGGGTGTATCTGACTGTGGGTCATGATATACACAGTGTGTCAGTGAGAGTGTTAATATTAATCTGTGTTCCCTGTCAGTGTGTTAATATTCCTGAGGACAGTGGGGGTGTTTTACACTTCACAGGGTGTATCTGACTGTGGGTCATGATGTACACAGTGTGTCAGTGAGTGTGTTAATATTAATCTGTGTTCTCTGTCAGTGTGTTAATATTACTGAGGACAGTGGGGTTGTTTTACACTTCACAGGGTGTATCTGACTGTGGGTCATGATGTACACAGTGTGTCAGTGAGTGTGTTAATATTAATCTGTGTTCTCTGTCAGTGTGTTAATGTTCCTGAGGACAGTGGGGGTGTTTTGCACTTCACAGGGTGTATCTGACTGTGGGTCATGATATACACAGTGTGTCAGTGAGTGTGTTAATATTAATCTGTGTTCTCTGTCAGTGTGTTAATCTTGCTGAGGACAGTGGGGGTGTTTTACACTTCACAGAGTGTATCTGACTGTGGGTCATGATGTACACAGTGTGTCAGTGAGTGTGTGAATATTAATCTGTGTTCTCTGTCAGTGTGTTAATATTCCTGAGGACAGTGGGGATGTTTTACACTTCACAGGGTGTATCTGACTGTGGGTCATGATATACACAGTGTGTCAGTGAGTGTGTTAATATTAATCTGTGTTCTCTGTCAGTGTGTTAATATTCCTGAGGACAGTGGGGGTGTTTTACACTTCACAGGGTTTATCTGACTGTGGGTCATGATATACACAGTGTGTCAGTGAGTGTGTTAATATTAATCTGTGTTCTCTGTCAGTGTGTTAATATTCCTGAGGACAGTGGGGATGTTTTACACTTCACCGGGTGTATCTGACTGTGGGTCATGATATACACAGTGTGTCAGTGAGTGTGTTAATATTAATCTGTGTTCTCTGTCAGTGTGTTAATATTCCTGAGGACAGTGGGGGTGTTTTACACTTCACAGGGTGTATCTGACTGTGAGTCATGATATACACAGTGTGTCAGTGAGTGTGTTAATATTAATCTGTGTTCTCTGTCAGTGTGTTAATATTCCTGAGGACAGTGGGGGTGTTTTACACTTCACCGGGTGTATCTGACTGTGGGTCATGATGTACACAGTGTGTCAGTGAGTGTGTTAATATTAATCTGTGTTCTCTGTCAGTGTGTTAATATTACTGAGGACAGTGGGGGTGTTTTACACTTCACCGGGTGTATCTGACTCTGGGTCATGATATACACAGTGTGTCAGTGAGTGTGTTAATATTAATCTGTGTTCTCTGTCAGTGTGTTAATATTACTGAGGACAGTGGGGGTGTTTTACACTTCACAGGGTGTATCTGACTGTGGGTCATGATAGACACAGTGTGTCAGTGAGTGTGTTAATATTAATCTGTGTTTTCTGTCAGTGTGTTAATATTACTGAGGACAGTTGGGATGTTTTACACTTCACAGGGTGTATCTGACTGTGGGTCATGATATACACAGTGTGTCAGTGAGTGTGTTAATATTAATCTGTGTTCTCTGTCAGTGTGTTAATATTACTGAGGACAGTGGGGATGTTTTACACTTCACAGGGTGTATCTGACTGTAGGTCATGATGTACACAGTGTGTCAGTGAGTGTGTTAATATTAATCTGTGTTCTCTGTCAGTGTGTTAATATTACTGAGGACAGTGGGGGTGTTTTACACTTCACAGGGTGTATCTGACTGTGGGTCATGATAGACACAGTGTGTCAGTGAGTGTGTTAATATTAATCTGTGTTCTCTGTCAATGTGTTAATATTGCTGAGGACAGTGGGGGTGTTTTACACTTCACAGGGTGTATCTGACTGTGGGTCGTGATGTACACAGTGTGTCAGTGAGTGTGTTAATATTAATCTGTGTTCTCTGTCAGTGTGTTAATATTCCTGAGGACAGTGGGGGTGTTTTACACATCACAGGGTGTATCTGACTGTGGGTCATGATATACACAGTGTGTCAGTGAGTGTGTTAATATTAATCTGTGTTCTCTGTCTGTGTGTTAATAATACTGAGGACAGTGGGGGTGTTTTACACTTCACAGGGTGTATCTGACTGTGGGTCATGATATACACAGTGTGTCAGTGAGAGTGTTAATATTAATCTGTGTTCTCTGTCAGTGTGTTAATATTACTGAGGTCAATGGGGGTGTTTTACACTTCACAGGGTGTATCTGACTGTGGGTCATGATATACACAGCGTGTCAGTGAGTGTGTTAATATTAATCTGTGTTCTCTGTCAGTGTGTTAATATTCCTGAGGACAGTGGGGATATTTTACACTTCACAGGGTGTATCTGACTGTGGGTCATTATATACACAGTGTGTCAGTGAGTGTGTTAATATTAATCTGTGTTCTCTGTCAGTGTGTTAATATTCCTGAGGACAGTGGGGGTATTTTACACTTCACAGGGTGTATCTGACTGTGGGTCATGAGATACACAGTGTGTCAGTGAGTGTGTTAATATTAATCTGTGTTCTCTGTCAGTGTGTTAATATTCCTGAGGACAGTGGGGGTGTTTTACACTTCACCGGGTGTATCTGACTGTGGGTCATGATACACACAGTGTGTCAGTGAGTGTGTTAATATTAATCTGTGTTCTCTGTCAGTGTGTTAATATTACTGAGGACAGTGGGGTGTTTTACACTTCACAGGCTGTATCTGACTGTGGGTCATGATGTACACAGTGTGTCAGTGAGTGTGTTAATATTAATCTGTGTTCTCTGTCAGTATGTTAATATTCCTGAGGACAGTGGGGGTGTTTTACACTTCACAGGGTGTATCTGACTGTGGGTCATGATGTACACAGTGTGTCAGTGAGTGTGTTAATATTAATCTGTGTTCTCTGTCAGTGTGTTAATATTACTGAGGACAGTGGGGGTGTTTTACACTTCACAGGGTGTATCTGACTGTGGGTCATGATATACACAGTGTGTCAGTGAGTGTGTTAATATTAATCTGTGTTCTCTGTCAGTGTGTTAATATTCCTGAGGACAGTGGGGATGTTTTACACTTCACAGGGTGTATCTGACTGTGGGTCATGATATACACAGTGTGTCAGTGAGTGTGTTAATATTAATCTGTGTTCTCTGTCAGTGTGTTAATATTACTGAGGACAGTGGGGGTGTTTTACACTTCACAGGGTGTATCTGACTGTGGGTCATGATGTACACAGTGTGTCAGTGAGTGTGTTAATATTAATCTGTGTTCTCTGTCAGTGTGTTAATATTCCTGAGGACAGTGGGGATGTTTTACACTTCACAGGGTGTATCTGACTGTGGGTCATGATATACACAGTGTGTCAGTGAGTGTGTTAATATTAATCTGTGTTCTCTGTCAGTGTGTTAATATTCCTGAGGACAGTGGGAGTGTTTTACACTTCACCGGGTGTATCTGACTGTGGGTCATGATACACACAGTGTGTCAGTGAGTGTGTTAATATTAATCTGTTTTCTCTGTCAGTGTGTTAATATTACTGAGGACAGTGGGGGTGTTTTACACTTCACTGGGTGTATCTGACTGTGGGTCATGATGTACACAGTGTGTCAGTGAGTGTGTTAATATTAATCTGTGTTCTCTGTCAGTGTGTTAATATTACTGAGGACAGTGGGGGTGTTTTACACTTCACAGGGTGTATCTGACTGTGGGTCATGATGTACACAGTGTGTCAGTGAGTGTGTTAATATTAATCTGTGTTCTCTGTCAGTGTGTTAATATTCCTGAGGACAGTGGGGGTGTTTTACACTTCACAGGGTTTATCTGACTGTGGGTCATGATGTACACAGTGTGTCAGTGAGTGTGTGAATATTAATCTGTGTTCTCTGTCAGTGTGTTAATATTCCTGAGGACAGTGGGGGTGTTTTACACTTCACAGGGTGTATCTGACTGTGGGTCATGATGTACACAGTGTGTCAGTGAGTGTGTTAATATTAATCTGTGTTCTCTGTCAGTGTGTTAATATTACTGAGGACAGTGGGGATGTTTTACACTTCACAGGGTGTATCTGACTGTGGGTCATGATGTACACAGTGTGTCAGTGAGTGTGTTAATATTAATCTGTGTTCTCTGTCAGTGTGTTAATATTACTGAGGACAGTGGGGGTGTTTTACACTTCACAGGGTGTATCTGACTGTGGGTCATGATGTACACAGTGTGTCAGTGAGTGTGTTAATATTAATCTGTGTTCTCTGTCAGTGTGTTAATGTTCCTGAGGACTGTGGGGGCGTTTTGCACTTCACAGGGTTTATCAGACTGTGGGTCATGATGTACACAGTGTGTCAGTGAGTGTGTTAATATTAATCTGTGTTCTCTGTCAGTGTGTTAATATTCCTGAGGAGAGTGGGGGTGTTTTACACTTCACAGGGTGTATCTGACTGTGGGTCATGATGTACACAGTGTGTCAGTGAGTGTGTTAATATTAATCTGTGTTCTCTGTCAGTGTGTTAATATTACTGAGGACAGTGCGGGTGTTTTACACTTCACAGGGTGTATCTGGCTGTGGGTCATGATATACACAGTGTGTCAGTGAGTGTGTTAATATTAATATGTGTTCTCTGTCAGTGTGTTAATATTCCTGAGGACAGTGGGGGTGTTTTACACTTCACAGGGTGTATCTGACTGTGGGTCATGATATACACAGTGTGTCAGTGAGTGTGTTAATATTAATCTGTGTTCTCTGTCAGTGTGTTAATATTCCTGAGGACAGTGGGGGTGTTTTACACTTCACAGGGTGTATCTGACTGTGGGTCATGATATACACAGTGTGTCGGTGAGAGTGTTAATATTAATCTGTGTTCCCTGTCAGTGTGTTAATATTCCTGAGGACAGTGGGGGTGTTTTACACTTCACAGGGTGTATCTGACTGTGGGTCATGATATACACAGTGTGTCAGTGAGTGTGTTAATATTAATCTGTGTTCTCTGTCAGTGTGTTAATATTCCTGAGGACAGTGGGGGTGTTTTACACTTCACAGGGTGTATCTGACTGTGGGTCATGATATACACAGTGTGTCAGTGAGTGTGTTAATATTAATCTGTGTTCTCTGTCAGGTGTTAATATTCCTGAGGACAGTGGGGGTGTTTTACACTTCACAGGGTGTATCTGACTGTGGGTCATGATATACACAGTGTGTCAGTGAGTGTGTTAATATTAATCTGTGTTCTCTGTCAGTGTGTTAATATTCCTGAGGACAGTGGGGGTGTTTTACACTTCACAGGGTGTATCTGACTGTGGGTCATGATATACACAGTGTGTCAGTGAGTGTGTTAATATTAATCAGTGTTCTCTGTCAGTGTGTTAATATTGCTGAGGACAGTGGGGGTGTTTTACACTTCACAGAGTGTATCTGACTGTGGGTCATGATGTGCACAGTGTGTCAGTGAGTGTGTGAATATTAATCTGTGTTCTCTGTCAGTGTGTTAATATTCCTGAGGACAGTGCATATGTTTTACACTTCACAGGGTGTATCTGACTGTGGGTCATGATATACACAGTGTGTCAGTGAGTATGTTAATATTAATCTGTGTTCTCTGTCAGTGTGTTAATATTCCTGAGGACAGTGGGGGTGTTTTACACTTCACAGGGTTTATCTGACTGTGGGTCATGATATACACAGTGTGTCAGTGAGTGTGTTAATATTAATCTGTGTTCTCTGTCAGTGTGTTAATATTCCTGAGGACAGTGGGGATGTTTTACACTTCACCGGGTGTATCTGATTGTGGGTCATGATATACACAGTGTGTCAGTGAGTGTGTTAATATTAATCTGTGTTCTCTGTCAGTGTGTTAATATTCCTGAGGACAGTGGGGGTGTTTTACACTTCACAGGGTGTATCTAACTGTTGGTCATGATATACATAGTGTGTCAGTGAGTGTGTTAATATTAATCTGTGTTCTCTGTCAGTGTGTTAATATTACTGAGGACAGTGGGGGTGTTTTACACTTCACTGGGTGTATCTGACTGTGGGTCATGGTGTACACAGTGTGTCAGTGAGTGTGTTAATATTAATCTGTGTTCTCTGTCAGTGTGTTAATATTACTGAGGACAGTGGGGGTGTTTTACACTTCACAGGGTGTATCTGACTGTGGGTCATGATAGACACAGTGTGTCAGTGAGTGTGTTAATATTAATCTGTGTTCTCTGTCAGTGTGTTAATATTCCTGAGGACAGTGGGGGTGTTTTACACTTCACAGGGTGTACCTGACTGTGGGTCATGATGTACACAGTGTGTCAGTGAGTGTGTTAATATTAATCTGTGTTCTCTGTCAGTGTGTTAATATTACTGAGGACAGTGGGGGTGTTTTACACTTCACAGGGTGTATCTGACTGTGGGTCATGATATACACAGTGTGTCAGTGAGAGTGTTAATATTAATCTGTGTTCTCTGTCAGTGTGTTAATATTACTGAGGACAGTGGGGGTGTTTTACACTTCACAGGGTGTATCTGACTGTGGGTCATGATGTACACAGTGTGTCAGTGAGTGTGTTAATATTAATCTGTGTTCTCTGTCAGTGTGTTAATATTACTGAGGACAGTGGGGGTGTTTTACACTTCACAGGGTGTATCTGATTGTGGGTCATGATATACACAGTGTGTCAGTGAGTGTGATAATATTAATCTGTGTTCTCTGTCAGTGTGTTAATATTGCTGAGGACAGTGGGGGTGTTTTACACTTCACAGGGTGTATCTGACTGTGGGTCATGATGTACACAGTGTGTCAGTGAGTGTGTTAATATTAATCTGTGTTCTCTGTAAGGTGTTAATATTCCTGAGGACAGTGGGGGTGTTTTACACTTCACAGGGTGTATCTGACTGTGGGTCATGATGTACACAGTGTGTCAGTGAGTGTGTTAATATTAATCTGTGTTCTCTGTCAGTGTGTTAATATTCCTGAGGACAGTGGGGGTGTTTTACACTTCACAGGGTGTATCTGACTGTGGGTCATGATGTACACAGTGTGTCAGTGAGTGTGTTAATATTAATCTGTGTTCTCTGTCAGTGTGTTAATATTACTGAGGACAGTGGGGGTGTTTTACACTTCACAGGGTTTATCTGACTCTGGGTCATGATATACACAGTGTGTCAGTGAGTGTGTTAATATTAATCTGTGTACTCTGTCAGTGTGTTAATGTTCCTGAGGGCAGTGGGGGTGTTTTACACTTCACAGGGTTTATCTGACTGTGGGTCATGATGTACAAAGTGTGTCAGTGAGTGTGTTAATATTAATCTGTGTTCTCTGTCAGTGTGTTAATATTCCTGAGGAAAGTGGGGGTGTTTGACACTTCACAGGCTGTATCTGACTGTGGGTCATGATATACACAGTGTGTCAGTGAGAGTGTTAATATTAATCTGTATTCTCTGTCAGTGTGTTAATATTCCTGAGGACAGTGGGGGTGTTTTACACTTCACAGGGTGTATCTGACTGTGGGTCATGATGTACACAGTGTGTCAGTGAGTGTGTTAATGTTAATCTGTGTGCTCTGTCAGGTGTTAATATTCCTGAGGACAGTGGGGGTGTTTTACACTTCACAGGGTGTATCTGACTGTGAGTCATGATATACACAGTGTGTCAGTGAGTGTGTTAATATTAATCTGTGTTCTCTGTCAGTGTGTTAATATTACTGAGGACAGTGGGGGTGTTTTACACTTCACAGGGTTTATCTGACTGTGGGTCATGATATACACAGTGTGTCAGTGAGTGTGTTAATATTAATCTGTTTGCTCTGTCAGGTGTTAATATTCCTGAGGACAGTGGGGGTGTTTTACACTTCACAGGGTGTATCTGACTGTGGGTCATGATGTACACAGTGTGTCAGTGAGTGTGTTAATATTAATCTGTGTTCTCTGTCAATGTGTTAATATTCCTGAGGACACTGGGGATGTTTTACACTTCACAGGGTGTATCTGACTGTGGGTCATGATATACACAGTGTGTCAGTGAGTGTGTTAATATTAATCTGTGTTCTCTGTCAGTGTGTTAATGTTACTGAGGACAGTGGAGGTGTTTTACACTTCACAGGGTGTATCTGACTGTGGGTCATGATGTACACAGTGTGTCAGTGAGTGTGTTAATATTAATCTGTGTTCTCTGTCAGTGTGTTAATATTCCTGAGGACAGTGGGGATGTTTTACACTTCACAGGGTGTATCTGACTGTGGGTCATGATATACACAGTGTGTCAGTGAGTGTGTCAATATTAATCTGTGTTCTCTGTCAGTGTGTTAATATTCCTGAGGACAGTGGGGGTGTTTTACACTTCACAGGCTGTATCTGACTGTGGGTCATGATGTACACAGTGTGTCAGTGAGTGTGTTAATATTAATCTGTGTTCTCTGTCAGTGTGTTAATATTCCTGAGGACAGTGGGGGTGTTTTACACTTCACAGGGTGTATCTGACTGTGGGTCATGATGTACACAGTGTGTCAGTGAGTGTGTTAATATTAATCTGTGTTCTCTGTCAGTGTGTTAATATTACTGAGGACAGTGGGGGTGTTTTACACTTCACAGGGTGTATCTGACTGTGGGTCATGATATACACAGTGTGTCAGTGAGAGTGTTAATATTAATCTGTATTCTCTGTCAGTGTGTTAATATTCCTGAGGACAGTGGGGGTGTTTTACACTTCACAGGGTTTATCTGACTGTGGGTCATGATGTACAAAGTGTGTCAGTGAGTGTGTTAATATTAATCTGTGTTCTCTGTCAGTGTGTTAATATTCCTGAGGACAGTGGGGGTGTTTGACACATCACAGGGTGTATCTGACTGTGGGTCATGATATACACAGTGTGTCAGTGAGAGTGTTAATATTAATCTGTATTCTCTGTCAGTGTGTTAATATTCCTGAGGACAGTGGGGGTGTTTTACACTTCACAGGGTGTATCTGACTGTGGGTCATGATGTACACAGTGTGTCAGTGAGTGTGTTAATGTTAATCTGTGTGCTCTGTCAGGTGTTAATATTCCTGAGGACAGTGGGGGTGTTTTACACTTCACAGGGTGTATCTGACTGTGAGTCATGATATACACAGTGTGTCAGTGAGTGTGTTAATATTAATCTGTGTTCTCTCTCAGTGTGTTAATATTACTGAGGACAGTGGGGTGTTTTACACTTCACAGGGTTTATCTGACTGTGGGTCATGATATACACAGTGTGTCAGTGAGTGTGTTAATATTAATCTGTGTGCTCTGTCAGGTGTTAATATTCCTGAGGACAGTGGGGGTGTTTTACACTTCACAGGGTGTATCTGACTGTGGGTCATGATGTACACAGTGTGTCAGTGAGTGTGTTAATATTAATCTGTGTTCTCTGTCAGTGTGTTAATATTCCTGAGGACACTGGGGATGTTTTACACTTCACAGGGTGTATCTGACTGTGGGTCATGATATACACCGTGTGTCAGTGAGTGTGTTAATATTAATCTGTGTTCTCTGTCAGTGTGTTAATATTACTGAGGACAGTGGAGGTGTTTTACACTTCACAGGGTGTATCTGACTGTGGGTCATGATATACACAGTGTGTCAGTGAGTGTGTCAATATTAATCTGTGTTCTCTGTCAGTGTGTTAATATTCCTGAGGACAGTGGGGGTGTTTTACACTTCACAGGGTGTATCTGACTGTGGGTCATGATAGACACAGTGTGTCAGTGAGTGTGTTAATATTAATCTGTGTTCTCTGTCAGTGTGTTAATATTCCTGAGGACAGTGGGGGTGTTTTACACTTCACAGGCTGTATCTGACTGTGGGTCATGATGTACACAGTGTGTCAGTGAGTGTGTTAATATTAATCTGTGTTCTCTGTCAGTGTGTTAATATTCCTGAGGACAGTGGGGGTGTTTTACACTTCACAGGGTGTATCTGACTGTGGGTCATGATGTACACAGTGTGTCAGTGAGTGTGTTAATATTAATCTGTGTTCTCTGTCAGTGTGTTAATATTACTGAGGACAGTGGGGGTGTTTTACACTTCGCAGGGTGTATCTGACTGTGGGTCATGATACACACAGTGTGTCAGTGAGAGTGTTAATATTAATCTGTATTCTCTGTCAGTGTGTTAATATTCCTGAGGACAGTGGGGGTGTTTTACACTTCACAGGGTGTATCTGACTGTGGGTCATGATGTACACAGTGTGTCAGTGAGTGTGTTAATATTAATCTGAGTGCTCTGTCAGGTGTTAATATTCCTGAGGACAGTGGGGGTGTTTTACACTTCACAGGGTGTATCTGACTGTGAGTCATGATATACACAGTGTGTCAGTGAGTGTGTTAATATTAATCTGTGTTCTCTGTCAGTGTGTTAATATTACTGAGGACAGTGGGGTATTTTACACTTCACAGGGTTTATCTGACTGTGGGTCATGATATACACAGTGTGTCAGTGAGTGTGTTAATATTAATCTGTGTGCTCTGTCAGGTGTTAATATTCCTGAGGACAGTTGGGGTGTTTTACACTTCACAGGGTGTATCTGACTGTGGGTCATGATGTACACAATGTGTCAGTGAGTGTGTTAATATTAATCTGTGTTCTCTGTCAGTGTGTTAATATTCCTGAGGACAGTGGGGGTGTTTTACACTTCACAGGGTGTATCTGACTGTGGGTCATGATATACACAGTGTGTCAGTGAGTGTGTAAATATTAATCTGTGTTCTCTGTCAGTGTGTTAATATTACTGAGGACAGTGGGGATGTTTTACACTTCACAGGGTGTATCTGACCGTGGGTCATGATATACACAGTGTGTCAGTGAGTGTGTTAATATTAATCTGTGTTCTCTGTCAGTGTGTTAATATTACTGAGGACAGTGGAGGTGTTTTACACTTCACAGGGTGTATCTGACTGTGGGTCTTGATGTACACAGTGTGTCAGTGATTGTGTTAATATTAATCTGTGTTCTCTGTTAGTGTGCTAATATTACTGAGGACAGTGGGGGTGTTTTACACTTCACCGGGTGTATCTGACTGTGGGTCATGGTGTACACAGTGTGTCAGTGAGTGTGTTAATATTTATCTGTGTTCTCTGTCAGTGTGTTAATATTCCTGAGGACAGTGGGGGTGTTTTACACTTCACAGGGTGTTTCTGACTGTGAGTCATGATATACACAGTGTGCCAGTGATTGTGTTAATATTAATCTGTGTTCTCTGTCAGTGTGTTAATATTCCTGAGGACAGTGGGGGTGTTTTACACTTCACAGGGTGTATCTGACTGTGGGTCATGATATACACAGTGTGTCAGTGAGTGTGTTAATATTAATCTGTGTTCTCTGTCAGTGTGTTAATATTACTGAGGACAGTGGGGGTGTTTTACACTTCACAGGGTGTATCTGACTGTGGGTCATGATGTACACAGTGTGTCAGTGAGTGTGTTAATATTAATCTGTGTTCTCTGTCAGTGTGTTAATATTCCTGAGGACAGTGGGGGTGTTTTACACTTCACAGGGTGTATCTGACTGTGGGTCATGATATACACAGTGTGTCAGTGAGTGTGTTAATATTAATCTGTGTTCTCTGTCAGTGTGTTAATATTACTGAGGACAGTGGGGGTGTTTCACACTTCACAGGGTTTATCTGACTGTGGGTCATGATGTACACAGTGTGTCAGTGAGTGTGTTAATATTAATCTGTGTTCTCTGTCAGTGTGTTAATATTCCTGAGGACAGTGGGGGTGTTTTACACTTCACAGGGTGTATCTGACTGTGGGTCATGATATACACAGTGTGGCAGTGAGTGTGTTAATATTAATCTGTGTTCTCTGTCAGTGTGTTAATATTACTGAGGACAGTGGGGGTGTTTTACACTTCACAGGGTTTATCTGACTGTGGGTCATGATATACACAATGTGTCAGTGAGTGTGTTAATATTAATCTGTGTTCTCTGTCAGTGTGTTAATATTACTGAGGACAGTGGGGGTGTTTTACACTTCACAGGGTGTATCTGACTGTGGGTCATGATAGACACAGTGTGTCAGTGAGTGTGTTAATATTAATCTGTGTTCTCTGTCAGTGTGTTAATATTCCTGAGGACAGTGGGGGTGTTTTACACTTCACAGGCTGTATCTGACTGTGGGTCATGATGTACACAGTGTGTCAGTGAGTGTGTTAATATTAATCTGTGTTCTCTGTCAGTGTGTTAATATTCCTGAGGACAGTGGGGGTGTTTTACACTTCACGGGGTGTATCTGACTGTGGGTCATGATGTACACAGTGTGTCAGTGAGTGTGTTAATATTAATCTGTGTTCTCTGTCAGTGTGTTAATATTCCTGAGGACAGTGGGGGTGTTTTACACTTCACTGGGTGTATCTGACTGTGGGTCATGATGTACACAGTGTGTCAGTGAGTGTGTTAATATTAATCTGTGTTCTCTGTCAGTGTGTTAATATTCCTGAGGACAGTGGGGGTGTTTTACACTTCACCGGGTGTATCTGACTGTGGGTCATGATATACACAGTGTGTCAGTGAGTGTGTTAATATTAATCTGTGTTCTCTGTCAGTGTGTTAATATTCCTGAGGACAGTGGGGGTGTTTTACACTTCACCGGGTGTATCTGACTGTGGGTCATGATATACACAGTGTGTCAGTGAGTGTGTTAATATTAATCTGTGTTCTCTGTCAGTGTGTTAATATTACTGAGGACATGGGGGTGTTTTACACTTCACAGGGTGTATCTGACTGTGGGTCATGATGTACACAGTGTGTCAGTGAGTGTGTTAATATTAATCTGTGTTCTCTGTCAGTGTGTTAATATTCCTGAGGACAGTTGGGGTGTTTTACACTTCACAGGGTTTATCTGACTGTTGGTCATGATATACACAGTGTGTCAGTGAGTGTGTTAATATTAATCTGTGTTCTCTGTCAGTGTGTTAATATTCCTGAGGACAGTGGGGGTGTTTTACACTTCACAGGGTGCATCTGACTGTGGGTCATGATATACACAGTGTGTCAGTGAGTGTGTTAATATTAATCTGTGTTCTCTGTCAGTGTGTTAATATTACTGAGGACAGCGGGGGTGTTTTACACTTCACAGGGTGTATCTGACTGTGGGTCATGATAGACACAGTGTGTCAGTGAGTGTGTTCATATTAATCTGTGTTCTCTGTCAATGTGTTAATATTCCTGAGGACAGTGGGGGTGTTTTACACTTCACAGGGTGTATCTGACTGTGGGTCATGATATACACAGTGTGTCAGTGAGTGTGTTAATATTAATCTGTGTTCTCTGTCAGTGTGTTAATATTACTGAGGACAGTGGGGGTGTTTTACACTTCACAGGGTGTATCTGACTGTGGGTCATGATATACACAGTGTGTCAGTGAGTGTGTTAATATTAATCTGTGTACTCTGTCAGTGTGTTAATATTCCTGAGGACAGTGGGGGTGTTTTACACTTCACAGGGTTTATCTGACTGTGGTTCATGATATACACAGTGTGTCAGTGAGTGTGTTAATATTAATCTGTGTACTCTGTCAGTGTTTTAATATTACTGAGGAAAGTGGGTGTGTTTTACACTTCACAGGGTGTATCTGACTGTGGGTCATGATATACACAGTGTGTCAGTGAGTGTGTTAATATTAATCTGTGTTCTCTGTCAGTGTGTTAATATTGCTGAGGACAGTGGGGTGTTTTACACTTCACAGGGTGTATCTGGCTGTGGGTCATGATATACACAGTGTGTCAGTGAGTGTGTTAATATTAATCTGTGTTCTCTGTCAGTGTGTTAATATTCCTGAGGACAGTGGGTGTGTTTTACACTTCACAGGGTGTATCTGACTGTGGGTCATGATGTACAAAGTGTGTCAGTGAGTGTGTTAATATTAATCTGTGTTCTCTGTCAGTGTGTTAATATTCCTGAGGACAGTGGGGGTGTTTTACACTTCACAGGGTGTATCTGACTGAAGGTCATGATATACACAGTGTGTCAGTGAGTGTGTTAATATTAATCTGTATTCTCTGTCAGTGTGTTAATATTACTGAGGACAGTGGGGATGTTTTACACTTCACAGGGTGTATCTGACTGTGGGTCATGATATACACAGTGTGTCAGTGAGTGTGTTAATATTAATCTGTGTTCTTTGTCAGTGTGTTAATATTACTGAGGACAGTGGAGGTGTTTTACACTTCACAGGGTGTATCTGACTGTGGGTCTTGATGTACACAGTGTGTCAGTGATTGTGTTAATATTAATCTGTGTTCTCTGTCAGTGTGCTAATATTACTGAGGACAGTGGGGGTGTTTTACACTTCACCGGGTGTATCTGACTGTGGGTCATGGTGTACACAGTGTGTCAGTGAGTGTGTTAATATTTATCTGTGTTCTCTGTCAGTGTGTTAATATTCCTGAGGACAGTGGGGGTGTTTTACACTTCACAGGGTGTTTCTGACTGTGAGTCATGATATACACAGTGTGCCAGTGATTGTGTTAATATTAATCTGTGTTCTCTGTCAGTGTGTTAATATTCCTGAGGACAGTGGGGGTGTTTTACACTTCACAGGGTGTATCTGACTGTGGGTCATGATATACACAGTGTGTCAGTGAGTGTGTTAATATTATTCTGTCTTCTCTGTCAGTGTGTTAATATTACTGAGGACAGTGGGGGTGTTTTACACTTCACAGGGTGTATCTGACTGTGGGTCATGATATACACAGTGTGTCAGTGAGTGTGTTAATATTAATCTGTGTACTCTGTCACTGTGTTAATATTCCTGAGGACAGTGGGGGTGTTTTACACTTCACAGGGTTTATCTGACTGTGGTTCATGATATACACAGTGTGTCAGTGAGTGTGTTAATATTAATCTGTGTACTCTGTCAGTGTTTTAATATTACTGAGGAAAGTGGGTGTGTTTTACACTTCACAGGGTGTATCTGACTGTGGGTCATGATATACACAGTGTGTCAGTGAGTGTGTTAATATTAATCTGTGTTCTCTGTCAGTGTGTTAATATTGCTGAGGACAGTGGGGTGTTTTACACTTCACAGGGTGTATCTGGCTGTGGGTCATGATATACACAGTGTGTCAGTGAGTGTGTTAATATTAATCTGTGTTCTCTGTCAGTGTGTTAATATTCCTGAGGACAGTGGGTGTGTTTTACACTTCACAGGGTGTATCTGACTGTGGGTCATGATGTACAAAGTGTGTCAGTGAGTGTGTTAATATTAATCTGTGTTCTCTGTCAGTGTGTTAATATTCCTGAGGACAGTGGGGGTGTTTTACACTTCACAGGGTGTATCTGACTGTGGGTCATGATATACACAGTGTGTCAGTGAGTGTGTTAATATTAATCTGTATTCTCTGTCAGTATGTTAATATTACTGAGGACAGTGGGGATGTTTTACACTTCACAGGGTGTATCTGACTGTGGGTCATGATATACACAGTGTGTCAGTGAGTGTGTTAATATTAATCTGTGTTCTTTGTCAGTGTGTTAATATTACTGAGGACAGTGGAGGTGTTTTACACTTCACAGGGTGTATCTGACTGTGGGTCTTGATGTACACAGTGTGTCAGTGATTGTGTTAATATTAATCTGTGTTCTCTGTCAGTGTGCTAATATTACTGAGGACAGTGGGGGTGTTTTACACTTCACCGGGTGTATCTGACTGTGGGTCATGGTGTACACAGTGTGTCAGTGAGTGTGTTAATATTTATCTGTGTTCTCTGTCAGTGTGTTAATATTCCTGAGGACAGTGGGGGTGTTTTACACTTCACAGGGTGTTTCTGACTGTGAGTCATGATATACACAGTGTGCCAGTGATTGTGTTAATATTAATCTGTGTTCTCTGTCAGTGTGTTAATATTCCTGAGGACAGTGGGGGTGTTTTACACTTCACAGGGTGTATCTGACTGTGGGTCATGATATACACAGTGTGTCAGTGAGTCTGTTAATATTAATCTGTCTTCTCTGTCAGTGTGTTAATATTACTGAGGACAGTGGGGGTGTTTTACACTTCACAGGGTGTATCTGACTGTGGGTCATGATGTACACAGTGTGTCAGTGAGTGTGTTAATATTAATCTGTGTTCTCTGTCAGTGTGTTAATATTGCTGAGTACAGTGGGGGTGTTTTACACTTCACAGGGTGTATCTGACTGTGGGTCATGATATACACAGTGTGTCAGTGAGTGTGTTAATATTAATATGTGTTCTCTGTCAGTGTGTTAATATTCCTGAGGACAGTGGGGGTGTTTCACACTTCACAGGGTTTATCTGACTGTGGGTCATGATGTACACAGTGTGTCAGTGAGTGTGTTAATATTAATCTGTGTTCTCTGTCAGTGTGTTAATATTACTGAGGACAGTGGGGGTGTTTTACACTTCACAGGGTGTATCTGACTGTGGGTCATGATATACACAGTGTGTCAGTGAGTGTGTTAATATTAATCTGTGTACTCTGTCAGTGTGTTAATATTCCTGAGGACAGTGGGGGTGTTTTACACTTCACAGGGTTTATCTGACTGTGGTTCATGATATACACAGTGTGTCAGTGAGTGTGTTAATATTAATCTGTGTACTCTGTCAGTGTGTTAATATTACTGAGGAAAGTGGGTGTGTTTTACACTTCACAGGGTGTATCTGACTGTGGGTCATGATATACACAGTGTGTCAGTGAGTGTGTTAATATTAACCTGTGTTCTCTGTCAGTGTGTTAATATTGCTGAGGACAGTGGGGTGTTTTACACTTCACAGGGTGTATCTGGCTGTGGGTCATGATATACACAGTGTGTCAGTGAGTGTGTTAATATTAATCTGTGTTCTCTGTCAGTGTGTTAATATTCCTGAGGACAGTGGGTGTGTTTTACACTTCACAGGGTGTATCTGACTGTGGGTCATGATGTACAAAGTGTGTCAGTGAGTGTGTTAATATTAATCTGTGTTCTCTGTCAGTGTGTTAATATTGCTGAGGACAGTGGGGGTGTTTTACACTTCACAGGGTGTATCTAACTGTGGGTCATGATATACACAGTGTGTCAGTGAGTGTGTTAATATTAATCTGTGTTCTCTGTCAGTGTGTTAATATTACTGAGGACAGTGGGGTGTTTTACACTTCACAGGGTGTATCTGGCTGTGGGTCATGATATACACAGTGTGTCAGTGAGTGTGTTAATATTAATCTGTGTTCTCTGTCAGTGTGTTAATATTACTGAGGACAGTGGGGGTGTTTTACACTTCACAGGGTGTATCTGGCTGTGGGTCATGATGTACACAGTGTGTCAGTGAGTGTGTTAATATTAATCTGTGTTCTCTGTCAGTGTGTTAATATTCCTGAGGAGAGTGGGGGCGTTTTACACTTCACAGGGTGTATCTGACTGTGGGTCATGATGTACAAAGTGTGTCAGTGAGTGTGTTAATATTAATCTGTGTTCTCTGTCAGTGTGTTAATATTACTGAGGACAGTGGGGGTGTTTTACACTTCACAGGGTGTATCTGACTGTGGGTCATGATGTACAAAGTGTATCAGTGAGTGTGTTAATATTAATCTGTGTTCACTGTCGGTGTGTTAATATTCCTGAGGACAGTTGGGGTGTTTTACACTTCACCGGGTGTATCTGACTGTGGGTCATGATGTACACAGTGTGTCAGTGAGTGTGTTAATATTAATCTGTGTTCTCTGTCAGTGTGTTAATATTGCTGAGGACAGCGGGGGTGTTTTACACTTCACAGGGTGCATCTGACTGTGGGTCATGATATACACAGTGTGTCAGTGAGTGTGTTAATATTAATCTGTGTTTTGTGTCAGTGTGTTAATATTACTGAGGACAGTGGGGGTGTTTTACACTTCACAGGGTGTATCTGACTGTGGGTCATGATATACACAGTGTGTCAGTGAGTGTGTTAATATTAATCTGTGTTCTCTGTCAGTGTGTTAATATTACTGAGGACAGTGGGGGTGTTTTACACTTCTCAGGGTGTATCTGACTGTGGGTCATGATATACACAGTGTGCCAGTGAGAGTGTTAATATTAATCTGTGTTCTCTGTCAGTGTGTTAATATTCCTGAGGACAGCGGGGGTGTTTTACACTTGACAGGGTGTATCTGACTGTGGGTCATGATATACACAGTGTGTCAGTGAGTGTGTTAATATTAATCTGTGTTCTCTGTCAGTGTGTTAATATTACTGAGGACAGTGGGGGTGTTTTACACTTCACAGGGTGTATCTGACTGTGGGTCATGATATACACAGTGTGTCAGTGAGTGTGTTAATATTAATCTGTGTTCTCTGTCTGTGTGTTAATATTCCTGAGGACAGTGGGGGTGTTTTACACTTCAAAGGCTGTATCTGACTGTGGGTCATGATATACACAGTGTGTCAGTGAGTGTGTTAATATTAATCTGTGTTCTCTGTCAGTGTGTTAATATTACTGAGGACAGTGGGGGTGTTTTACACTTCACAGGGTGTATCTGACTGTGGGTCATGATATACACAGTGTGTCAGTGAGTGTGTTAATATTAATCTGTGTTCTCTGTCAGTGTGTTAATATTCCTGAGGACAGTGGGGGTGTTTTACACTTCACAGGGTGTATCTGACTGTGGGTCATGATATACACAGTGTGTCAGTGAGTGTGTTAATATTAATCTGTGTTCTCTGTCAATGTGTTAATATTGCTGAGGACAGCGGGGGTGTTTTGCACTTCACAGGGTGTATCTGACTGTGGGTCATGATATACACAGTGTGTCAGTGAGTGTGTTAATATTAATCTGTGTTCTCTGTCAGTGTGTTAATATTGCTGAGACAGCGGGGGTGTTTTACACTTCACAGGGTGTATCTGACTGTGGGTCATGATATACACAGTGTGTCAGTGAGAGTGTTAATATTAATCTTTGTTCTCTGTCAGTGTGTTAATATTCCTGAGGACAGTGGGGGTGTTTTACACTTCACCGGGTGTATCTGACTGTGGGTCATGATATACACAGTGTGTCAGTGAGTGTGTTAATATTAATCTGTGTTCTCTGTCAGTGTGTTAATATTACTGAGGACAGTGGGGGTGTTTTACACTTCACAGGGTGTATCTAACTGTGGGTCATGATATACACAGTGTGTCAGTGAGTGTGTTAATATTAATCTGTGTTCTCTGTCAGTGTGTTAATATTACTGAGGACAGTGGGGATGTTTTACACTTCACAGGGTGTCTCTGACTGTGGGTCATGATATACACAGTGTGTCAGTGAGTGTGTTAATATTAATCTGTGTACTCTGTCAGTCTGTTAATATTCCTGAGGACAGTGGGGGTGTTTTACACTTCACAGGGTTTATCTGACTGTGGGTCATGATAAACACAGTGTGTCAGTGAGTGTGTTAATATTAATCTGTGTTCTCTGTCAGTGTGTTAATATTCCTGAGGACAGTGGGGGTGTTTTACACTTCACAGGTTGTATCTGACTGTGGGTCATGATATACACAGTGTGTCAGTGAGTGTGTTAATATTAATCTGTGTTCTCTGTCAATGTGTTAATATTACTGAGGACAGTGGGGGTGTTTTACACTTCACAGGGTGTATCTGACTGTGGGTCATGATATACACAGTGTGTCAGTGAGTGTGTTAATATTAATCTGTGTTCTCTGTCAGTGTGTTAATATTCCTGAGGACAGTGGGGGTGTTTTACACTTCACAGGGTGTATCTGACTGTGGGTCATGATATACACAGTGTGTCAGTGAGTGTGTTAATATCAATCTGTGTTCTCTGTCAATGTGTTAATATTGCTGAGGACAGCGGGGGTGTTTTGCACTTCACAGGGTGTATCTGACAGTGGGTCATGATATACACAGTGTGTCAGTGAGTGTATTAATATTAATCTGTGTTCTCTGTCAGTGTGTTAATATTGCTGAGGACAGCGGGGGTGTTTTACACTTCACAGGGTGTATCTGACTCTAGGTCATGATATACACAGTGTGTCAGTGAGTGTGTTAATATTAATCTGTGTTCTCTGTCAGTGTGTTAATATTACTGAGGACAGTGGGGGTGTTTTACACTTCACAGGGTGTATCTAACTGTGGGTCATGATATACACAGTGTGTCAGTGAGTGTGTTAATATTAATCTGTGTTCTCTGTCAGTGTGTTAATATTCCTGAGGACAGTGGGGATGTTTTACACTTCACAGGGTGTATCTGACTGTGGGTCATGATATACACAGTGTGTCAGTGAGTGTGTTAATATTAATCTGTGTACTCTGTCAGTCTGTTAATATTCCTGAGGACAGTGGGGGTGTTTTACACTTCACAGGGTTTATCTGACTGTGGGTCATGATATACACAGTGTGTCAGTGAGTGTGTTAATATTAATCTGTGTTCTCTGTCAGTGTGTTAATATTCCTGAGGAAAGTGGGGGTGTTTTACACTTCACAGGCTGTATCTGACTGTGGGTCATGATATACACAGTGTGTCAGTGAGTGTGTTAATATTAATCTGTGTTCTCTGTCAGTGTGTTAATATTACTGAGGACAGTGGGGGTGTTTTACACTTCACAGGGTGTATCTGACTGTGGGTCATGATATACACAGTGTGTCAGTGAGTGTGTTAATATTAATCTGTGTTCTCTGTCAGTGTGTTAATATTCCTGAGGACAGTGGGGGTGTTTTACACTTCACAGGGTGTATCTGACTGTGGGTCATGATATACACATTGTGTCAGTGAGTGTGTTAATATTAATCTGTGTTCTCTGTCAATGTCTTAATATAGCTGAGGACAGCGGGGGTGTTTTGCACTTCACAGGGTGTATCTGACTGTGGGTCATGATATACACAGTGTGTCAGTGAGTGTGTTAATATTAATCTGTGTTCTCTGTCAGTGTGTTAATATTGCTGAGGACAGCGGGGGTGTTTTACACTTCACAGGGTGTATCTGACTGTGGGTCATGATATACACAGTGTGTCAGTGAGTGTGTTAATATTAATCTGTGTTCTCTGTCAGTGTGTTAATATTACTGAGGACAGTGGGGGTGTTTTACACTTCACAGGGTGTATCTAACTGTGGGTCATGATATACACAGTGTGTCAGTGAATGTGTTAATATTAATCTGTGTTCTCTGTCAGTGTGTTAATATTCCTGAGGACAGTGGGGGTGTTTTACACTTCACATGGTGTATCTGACTGTGGGTCATGATATACACAGTGTGTCAGTGAGTGTGTTAATATTAATCTGTGTTCTCTGTCAGTGTGTTAATATTCCTGAGGACAGTGGGGGTGTTTTACACTTCACAGGGTGTATCTGACTGTGGGTCATGATATACACAGTGTGTCAGTGAGTGTGTTAATATTAATCTGTGTTCTCTGTCAGTGTGTTAATATTCCTGAGGACAGTGGGGGTGTTTTACACTTCACAGGGTGTATCTGACTGTGGGTCATGATGTACAAAGTGTGTCAGTGAGTGTGTTAATATTAATCTGTGTTCTCTGTCAGTGTGTTAATATTCCTGAGGACAGTGGGGGTGTCTTACACTTCACAGGGTGTATCTGACTGTGGGTCATGATGTACACAGTGTGTCAGTGAGTGTGTTAATATTAATCTGTGTTCTCTGTCCGTGTGTTAATATTACTGAGGACAGTGGGGGTGTTTTACACTTCACAGGGTGTATCTGACTGTGGGTCATGATGTACACAGTGTGTCAGTCAGTGTGTTAATATTAATCTGTGTTCTCTGTCAGGTGTTAATATTCCTGAGGACAGTGGGGGTGTTTTACACTTCACAGGGTGTATCTGACTGTGGGTCATGATGAGCACAGTGTGTCAGTGAGTGTGTTAATATTAATCTGTGTTCACTGTCAGTGTGTTAATATTACTGAGGACAGTGGGGGTGTTTTACACTACACAGGGTTTATCTGACTGTGGGTCATGATGTACACAGTGTGTCAGTGAGTGTGTTAATATTAATCTGTGTTCTCTGTCAGTGTGTTAATATTGCTGAGGACAGTGGGGGTGTTTTACACTTCACAGGGTGTATCTAACTGTGGGTCATGATATACACAGTGTGTCAGTGAGTGTGTTAATATTAATCTGTGTTCTCTGTCAGTGTGTTAATATTACTGAGGACAGTGGGGTGTTTTACACTTCACAGGGTGTATCTGGCTGTGGGTCATGATATACACAGTGTGTCAGTGAGTGTGTTAATATTAATCTGTGTTCTCTGTCAGTGTGTTAATATTCCTGAGGAGAGTGGGGGTTTTTTACACTTCACAGGGTGTATCTGACTGTGGGTCATGATGTACAAAGTGTGTCAGTGAGTGTGTTAATATTAATCTGTGTTCTCTGTCAGTGTGTTAATATTACTGAGGACAGTGGGGGTGTTTTACACTTCACAGGGTGTATCTGACTGTGGGTCATGATGTACAAAGTGTGTCAGTGAGTGTGTTAATATTAATCTGTGTTCTCTGTCGGTGTGTTAATATTCCTGAGGACAGTTGGGGTGTTTTACACTTCACCGGGTGTATCTGACTGTGGGTCATGATGTACACAGTGTGTCAGTGAGTGTGTTAATATTAATCTGTGTTCTCTCTCAGTGTGTTAATATTCCTGAGGACAGTGGGGGTGTTTTACACTTCACCGGGTGTATCTGACTGTGGGTCATGATATACACAGTGTGTCAGTGAGTGTGTTAATATTAATCTGTGTTCTCTGTCAATGTGTTAATATTACTGAGGACAGTGGGGGTGTTTTACACTTCACAGGGTGTATCTAACTGTGGGTCATGATATACACAGTGTGTCAGTGAGTGTGTTAATATTAATCTGTGTTCTCTGTCAGTGTGTTAATATTACTGAGGACAGTGGGGATGTTTTGCACTTCACAGGGTGTATCTGACTGTGGGTCATGATATACACAGTGTGTCAGTGAGTGTGTTAATATTAATCTGTGTTCTCTGTCAGTGTGTTAATATTGCTGAGGACAGCGGGGGTGTTTTACACTTCACAGGGTGTATCTGACTCTGGGTCATGATATACACAGTGTGTCAGTGAGAGTGTTAATATTAATCTGTGTTCTCTGTCAGTGTGTTAATATTCCTGAGGACAGTGGGGGTGTTTTACACTTCACAGGGTGTATCTGACTGTGGGTCATGATATACACAGTGTGTCAGTGAGTGTGTTAATATTAATCTGTGTTCTCTGTCAGTGTGTTAATATTCCTGAGGACAGTGGGGGTGTTTTACACTTCACAGGGTGTATCTAACTGTGGGTCATGATATACACAGTGTGTCAGTGAGTGTGTTAATATTAATCTGTGTTCTCTGTCAGTGTGTTAATATTACTGAGGACAGTGGGGATGTTTTACACTTCACAGGGTGTATCTGACTGTGGGTCATGATATACACAGTGTGTCAGTGATTGTGTTAATATTAATCTGTGTACTCTGTCAGTCTGTTAATATTCCTGAGGACAGTGGGGGTGTTTTACACTTCACAGGGTTTATCTGACTGTGGGTCATGATATACACAGTGTGTCAGTGAGTGTGCTAATATTAATCTGTGTTCTCTGTCAGTGTGTTAATATTCCTGAGGACAGTGGGGATGTTTTACACTTCACAGGGTGTATCTGACTGTGGGTCATGATATACACAGTGTGTCAGTGAGTGTGTTAATATTAATCTGTGTTCTCTGTCAGTGTGTTAATATTACTGAGGACAGTGGGGGTGTTTTACACTTCACAGGGTGTATCTGACTGTGGGTCATGATATACACAGTGTGTCAGTGAGTGTGTTAATATTAATCTGTGTTCTCTGTCAGTGTGTTAATATCCCTGAGGACAGTGGGGGTGTTTTACACTTCACAGGGTGTATCTGACTGTGGGTCATGATATACACAGTGTGTCAGTGAGTGTGTTAATATTAATCTGTGTTCTCTGTCAATGTGTTAATATTGCTGAGGACAGCGGGGGTGTTTTGCACTTCACAGGGTGTATCTGACTGTGGGTCATGATATACACAGTGTGTCAGTGAGTGTATTAATATTAATCTGTGTTCTCTGTCAGTGTGTTAATATTGCTGAGGACAGCGGGGGTGTTTTACACTTCACAGGGTGTATCTGACTCTAGGTCATGATATACACAGTGTGTCAGTGAGTGTGTTAATATTAATCTGTGTTCTCTGTCAGTGTGTTAATATTACTGAGGACAGTGGGGGTGTTTTACACTTCACAGGGTGTATCTAACTGTGGGTCATGATATACACAGTGTGTCAGTGAGTGTGTTAATATTAATCTGTGTTCTCTGTCAGTGTGTTAATATTCCTGAGGACAGTGGGGATGTTTTACACTTCACAGGGTGTATCTGACTGTGGGTCATGATATACACAGTGTGTCAGTGAGTGTGTTAATATTAATCTGTGTACTCTGTCAGTCTGTTAATATTCCTGAGGACAGTGGGGGTGTTTTACACTTCACAGGGTTTATCTGACTGTGGGTCATGATATACACAGTGTGTCAGTGAGTGTGTTAATATTAATCTGTGTTCTCTGTCAGTGTGTTAATATTCCTGAGGAAAGTGGGGGTGTTTTACACTTCACAGGCTGTATCTGACTGTGGGTCATGATATACACAGTGTGTCAGTGAGTGTGTTAATATTAATCTGTGTTCTCTGTCAGTGTGTTAATATTACTGAGGACAGTGGGGGTGTTTTACACTTCACAGGGTGTATCTGACTGTGGGTCATGATATACACAGTGTGTCAGTGAGTGTGTTAATATTAATCTGTGTTCTCTGTCAGTGTGTTAATATTCCTGAGGACAGTGGGGGTGTTTTACACTTCACAGGGTGTATCTGACTGTGGGTCATGATATACACATTGTGTCAGTGAGTGTGTTAATATTAATCTGTGTTCTCTGTCAATGTGTTAATATAGCTGAGGACAGCGGGGGTGTTTTGCACTTCACAGGGTGTATCTGACTGTGGGTCATGATATACACAGTGTGTCAGTGAGTGTGTTAATATTAATCTGTGTTCTCTGTCAGTGTGTTAATATTGCTGAGGACAGCGGGGGTGTTTTACACTTCACAGGGTGTATCTGACTGTGGGTCATGATATACACAGTGTGTCAGTGAGTGTGTTAATATTAATCTGTGTTCTCTGTCAGTGTGTTAATATTACTGAGGACAGTGGGGGTGTTTTACACTTCACAGGGTGTATCTAACTGTGGGTCATGATATACACAGTGTGTCAGTGAATGTGTTAATATTAATCTGTGTTCTCTGTCAGTGTGTTAATATTCCTGAGGACAGTGGGGGTGTTTTACACTTCACATGGTGTATCTGACTGTGGGTCATGATATACACAGTGTGTCAGTGAGTGTGTTAATATTAATCTGTGTTCTCTGTCAGTGTGTTAATATTCCTGAGGACAGTGGGGGTGTTTTACACTTCACAGGGTGTATCTGACTGTGGGTCATGATATACACAGTGTGTCAGTGAGTGTGTTAATATTAATCTGTGTTCTCTGTCAGTGTGTTAATATTCCTGAGGACAGTGGGGGTGTTTTACACTTCACAGGGTGTATCTGACTGTGGGTCATGATGTACAAAGTGTGTCAGTGAGTGTGTTAATATTAATCTGTGTTCTCTGTCAGTGTGTTAATATTCCTGAGGACAGTGGGGGTGTCTTACACTTCACAGGGTGTATCTGACTGTGGGTCATGATGTACACAGTGTGTCAGTGAGTGTGTTAATATTAATCTGTGTTCTCTGTCCGTGTGTTAATATTACTGAGGACAGTGGGGGTGTTTTACACTTCACAGGGTGTATCTGACTGTGGGTCATGATGTACACAGTGTGTCAGTCAGTGTGTTAATATTAATCTGTGTTCTCTGTCAGGTGTTAATATTCCTGAGGACAGTGGGGGTGTTTTACACTTCACAGGGTGTATCTGACTGTGGGTCATGATGAGCACAGTGTGTCAGTGAGTGTGTTAATATTAATCTGTGTTCACTGTCAGTGTGTTAATATTACTGAGGACAGTGGGGGTGTTTTACACAACACAGGGTTTATCTGACTGTGGGTCATGATGTACACAGTGTGTCAGTGAGTGTGTTAATATTAATCTGTGTTCTCTGTCAGTGTGTTAATATTGCTGAGGACAGTGGGGGTGTTTTACACTTCACAGGGTGTATCTAACTGTGGGTCATGATATACACAGTGTGTCAGTGAGTGTGTTAATATTAATCTGTGTTCTCTGTCAGTGTGTTAATATTACTGAGGACAGTGGGGTGTTTTACACTTCACAGGGTGTATCTGGCTGTGGGTCATGATATACACAGTGTGTCAGTGAGTGTGTTAATATTAATCTGTGTTCTCTGTCAGTGTGTTAATATTCCTGAGGAGAGTGGGGGTTTTTTACACTTCACAGGGTGTATCTGACTGTGGGTCATGATGTACAAAGTGTGTCAGTGAGTGTGTTAATATTAATCTGTGTTCTCTGTCAGTGTGTTAATATTACTGAGGACAGTGGGGGTGTTTTACACTTCACAGGGTGTATCTGACTGTGGGTCATGATGTACAAAGTGTGTCAGTGAGTGTGTTAATATTAATCTGTGTTCTCTGTCGGTGTGTTAATATTCCTGAGGACAGTTGGGGTGTTTTACACTTCACCGGGTGTATCTGACTGTGGGTCATGATGTACACAGTGTGTCAGTGAGTGTGTTAATATTAATCTGTGTTCTCTCTCAGTGTGTTAATATTCCTGAGGACAGTGGGGGTGTTTTACACTTCACCGGGTGTATCTGACTGTGGGTCATGATATACACAGTGTGTCAGTGAGTGTGTTAATATTAATCTGTGTTCTCTGTCAATGTGTTAATATTACTGAGGACAGTGGGGGTGTTTTACACTTCACAGGGTGTATCTAACTGTGGGTCATGATATACACAGTGTGTCAGTGAGTGTGTTAATATTAATCTGTGTTCTCTGTCAGTGTGTTAATATTACTGAGGACAGTGGGGATGTTTTGCACTTCACAGGGTGTATCTGACTGTGGGTCATGATATACACAGTGTGTCAGTGAGTGTGTTAATATTAATCTGTGTTCTCTGTCAGTGTGTTAATATTGCTGAGGACAGCGGGGGTGTTTTACACTTCACAGGGTGTATCTGACTCTGGGTCATGATATACACAGTGTGTCAGTGAGAGTGTTAATATTAATCTGTGTTCTCTGTCAGTGTGTTAATATTCCTGAGGACAGTGGGGGTGTTTTACACTTCACAGGGTGTATCTGACTGTGGGTCATGATATACACAGTGTGTCAGTGAGTGTGTTAATATTAATCTGTGTTCTCTGTCAGTGTGTTAATATTCCTGAGGACAGTGGGGGTGTTTTACACTTCACAGGGTGTATCTAACTGTGGGTCATGATATACACAGTGTGTCAGTGAGTGTGTTAATATTAATCTGTGTTCTCTGTCAGTGTGTTAATATTACTGAGGACAGTGGGGATGTTTTACACTTCACAGGGTGTATCTGACTGTGGGTCATGATATACACAGTGTGTCAGTGATTGTGTTAATATTAATCTGTGTACTCTGTCAGTCTGTTAATATTCCTGAGGACAGTGGGGGTGTTTTACACTTCACAGGGTTTATCTGACTGTGGGTCATGATATACACAGTGTGTCAGTGAGTGTGCTAATATTAATCTGTGTTCTCTGTCAGTGTGTTAATATTCCTGAGGACAGTGGGGATGTTTTACACTTCACAGGGTGTATCTGACTGTGGGTCATGATATACACAGTGTGTCAGTGAGTGTGTTAATATTAATCTGTGTTCTCTGTCAGTGTGTTAATATTACTGAGGACAGTGGGGGTGTTTTACACTTCACAGGGTGTATCTGACTGTGGGTCATGATATACACAGTGTGTCAGTGAGTGTGTTAATATTAATCTGTGTTCTCTGTCAGTGTGTTAATATCCCTGAGGACAGTGGGGGTGTTTTACACTTCACAGGGTGTATCTGACTGTGGGTCATGATATACACAGTGTGTCAGTGAGTGTGTTAATATTAATCTGTGTTCTCTGTCAATGTGTTAATATTGCTGAGGACAGCGGGGGTGTTTTGCACTTCACAGGGTGTATCTGACTGTGGGTCATGATATACACAGTGTGTCAGTGAGTGTATTAATATTAATCTGTGTTCTCTGTCAGTGTGTTAATATTGCTGAGGACAGCGGGGTTGTTTTACACTTCACAGGGTGTATCTGACTCTGGGTCATGATATACACAGTGTGTCAGTGAGTGTGTTAATATTAATCTGTGTTCTCTGTCAGTGTGTTAATATTACTGAGGACAGTGGGGGTGTTTTACACTTCACAGGGTGTATCTAACTGTGGGTCATGATATACACAGTGTGTCAGTGAGTGTGTTAATATTAATCTGTGTTCTCTGTCAGTGTGTTAATATTCCTGAGGACAGTGGGGATGTTTTACACTTCACAGGGTGTATCTGACTGTGGGTCATGATATACACAGTGTGTCAGTGAGTGTGTTAATATTAATCTGTGTACTCTGTCAGTCTGTTAATATTCCTGAGGACAGTGGGGGTGTTTTACACTTCACAGTGTTTATGTGACTGTGGGTCATGATATACACAGTGTGTCAGTGAGTGTGTTAATATTAATCTGTGTTCTCTGTCAGTGTGTTAATATTCCTGAGGAGAGTGGGGGTGTTTAACACTTCACAGGCTGTATCTGACTGTGGGTCATGATATACACAGTGTGTCAGTCAGTGTGTTAATATTAATCTGTGTTCTCTGTCAGTGTGTTAATATTACTGAGGACAGTGGGGGTGTTTTACACTTCACAGGGTGTATCTGACTGTGGGTCATGATATCCACAGTGTGTCAGTGAGTGTGTTAATATTAATCTGTGTTCTCTGTCAGTGTGTTAATATTCCTGAGGACAGTGGGGTGTTTTACACTTCACAGGGTGTATCTGACTGTGGGTCATGATATACACAGTGTGTCAGTGAGTGTGTTAATATTAATCTGTGTTCTCTGTCAGTGTGTTAATATTGCTGAGGACAGCGGGGTTGTTTTACACTTCACAGGGTGTATCTGACTCTGGGTCATGATATACACAGTGTGTCAGTGAGTGTGTTAATATTAATCTGTGTACTCTGTCAGTCTGTTAATATTCCTGAGGACAGTGGGGGTGTTTTACACTTCACAGTGTTTATGTGACTGTGGGTCATGATATACACAGTGTGTCAGTGAGTGTGTTAATATTAATCTGTGTTCTCTGTCAGTGTGTTAATATTCCTGAGGAGAGTGGGGGTGTTTAACACTTCACAGGCTGTATCTGACTGTGGGTCATGATATACACAGTGTGTCAGTCAGTGTGTTAATATTAATCTGTGTTCTCTGTCAGTGTGTTAATATTACTGAGGACAGTGGGGGTGTTTTACACTTCACAGGGTGTATCTGACTGTGGGTCATGATATCCACAGTGTGTCAGTGAGTGTGTTAATATTAATCTGTGTTCTCTGTCAGTGTGTTAATATTCCTGAGGACAGTGGGGTGTTTTACACTTCACAGGGTGTATCTGACTGTGGGTCATGATATACACAGTGTGTCAGTGAGTGTGTTAATATTAATCTGTGTTCTCTGTCAATGTGTTAATATTGCTGAGGACAGCGGGGGTGTTTTGCACTTCACAGGGTGTATCTGACTGTGGGTCATAATATACACAGTGTGTCAGTGAGTGTGTTAATATTAATCTGTGTTCTCTGTCAGAGTGTTAATATTGCTGAGGACAGCGGGGGTGTTTTACACTTCACAGGGTGTATCTGACTCTGGGTCATGATATACACAGTGTGTCAGTGAGTGTGTTAATATTAATCTGTGTTCTCTGTCAGTGTGTTAATATTACTGAAGACAGTGGGGGTGTTTTACACTTCACAGGGTGTATCTAACTGTGGGTCATGATATACACAGTGTGTCAGTGAGTGTGTTAATATTAATCTGTGTTCTCTGTCAGTGTGTTAATATTCCTGAGGACAGTGGGGGTGTTTTACACTTCACATGGTGTATCTGACTGTGGGTCATGATATACACAGTGTGTCAGTGAGTGTGTTAATATTAATCTGTGTTCTCTGTCAGTGTGTTAATATTCCTGAGGACAGTGGGGGTGTTTTACACTTCACAGGGTGTATCTGACTGTGGGTCATGATATACACAGTGTGTCAGTGAGTGTGTTAATATTAATCTGTGTTCTCTGTCAGTGTGTTAATATTCCTGAGGACAGGGGGGGTGTTTTACACTTCACAGGGTGTATCTGACTGTGGGTCATGATGTACAAAGTGTGTCAGTGAGTGTATTAATATTAATCTGTGTTCTCTGTCAGTGTGTTAATATTACTGAGGACAGTGGGGGTGTTTTACACTTCACAGGGTGTATCTGACTGTGAGTCATGATATACACAGTGTGTCAGTGAGTGTGTTAATATTAATCTGTGTTCTCTGTCAGTGTGTTAATATTGCTGAGGACAGTGGGGATGTTTTACACTTCACAGGGTGTATCTGACTGTGGGTCATGATGTACACAGTGTGTCAGTGAGTGTGTTAATATTAATCTGTGTTCTCTGTCAGTGTGTTAATATTCCTGAGGACAGTGGGGGTGTTTTACACTTCACAGGGTGGATCTGACTGTGGGTCATGATGTACACAGTGTGTCAGTCAGTGTGTTAATATTAATCTGTGTTCTCTGTCAGGTGTTAATATTCCTGAGGACAGTGGGGGTGTTTTACACTTCACAGGGTGTATCTGACTGTGGGTCATGATATACACAGTGTGTCAGTGAGTGTGTTAATATTAATCTGTGTTCTCTGTCAGTGTGTTAATATTCCTGAGGACAGTGGGGGTGTTTTACACTTCACAGGGTTTATCTGACTGTGGGTCATGATGTAGACAGTGTGTCAGTGAGTGTGTTAATATTAATCTGTGTTCTCTTTCAGTGTGTTAATATTCCTCAGGACAGTGGGGGTGTTTTACACTTCACAGGGTGTATCTGACTGTGGGTCATGATGAACACAGTGTGTCAGTGAGTGTGTTAATATTAATCTGTGTTCACTGTCAGTGTGTAATTATCACTGAGGACATTGGGGGTGTTTCACACTTCACAGGGTGTATCTGACTGTGGGTCATGATGTACACAGTGTGTCAGTGAGTGTGTTAATATTAATCTGTGTTCTCTGTCAGTGTGTTAATATTCCTGAGGACAGTGGGGGTGTTTTACACTTCACAGGGTTTATCTGACTGTGGGTCATGATAAACACAGTGTGTCAGTGAGTGTGTTAATATTAATCTGTGTTCTCTGTCCGTGTGTTAATATTACTGAGGACAGTGGGGGTGTTTTACACTTCACAGGGTGTATCTGACTGTGAGTCATGATATACACAGTGTGCCAGTGAGTGTGTTAATATTAATCTGTGTTCTCTGTCAGTGTGTTAATATTGCTGAGGACAGTGGGGATGTTTTACACTTCACAGGGTGTATCTGACTGTGGGTCATGATGTACACAGTGTGTCAGTGAGTGTGTTAATATTAATCTGTGTTCTATGTCAGTGTGTTAATATTCCTGAGGACAGTGGGGGTGTTTTACACTTCACAGGGTGTATCTGACTGTGGGTCATGATGTACACAGTGTGTCAGTCAGTGTGTTAATATTAATCTGTGTTCTCTGTCAGGTGTTAATATTCCTGAGGACAGTGGGGGTGTTTTACACTTCACAGGGTGTATCTGACTGTGGGTCATGATATACACAGTGTGTCAGTGAGTGTGTTAATATTAATCTGTGTTCTCTGTCAGTGTGTTAATATTCCTGAGGACAGTGGGGGTGTTTTACACTTCACAGGGTTTATCTGACTGTGGGTCATGATGTAGACAGTGTGTCAGTGAGTGTGTTAATATTAATCTGTGTTCTCTGTCAGTGTGTTAATATTCCTCAGGACAGTGGGGGTGTTTTACACTTCACAGGGTGTATCTGACTGTGGGTCATGATGAACACAGTGTGTCAGTGAGTGTGTTAATATTAATCTGTGTTCACTGTCAGTGCGTTAATATTACTGAGGACAGTGGGGGTGTTTTACACTTCACAGGGTGTATCTGACTGTGGGTCATGATGTACACAGTGTGTCAGTGAGTGTGTTAATATTAATCTGTGTTCTCTGTCAGTGTGTTAATATTCCTGAGGACAGTGGGGGTGTTTTACACTTCACAGGGTGTATCTGACTGTGGGTCATGATATACACAGTGTGTCAGTGAGTGTGTTAATATTAATCTGTGTTCTCTGTCAGTGTGTTAATATTACTGAGGACAGTGGGGGTGTTTTACACTTCACAGGGTGTATCTGACTCTGGGTCATGATATACACAGTGTGTCAGTGAGTGTGTTAATATTAATCTGTGTTCTCTGTCAGTGTGTTAATATTACTGAGGACAGTGGGGGTGTTTTACACTTCACCGGGTGTATCTGACTGTGGGTCATGATATACACAGTGTGTCAGTGAGTGTGTTAATATTAATCTGTGTTCTCTGTCAGTGTGTTAATATTACTGAGGACAGTGGGGGTGTTTTACACTTCACAGGGTGTATCTGACTGTGGGTCATGATGTACACAGTGTGTCAGTGAGTGTGTTAATATTAATCTGTGTTCTCTGTCAGTGTGTTAATATTACTGAGGACAGTGGGGGTGTTTTACACTTCACAGGGTTTATCTGACTGTGGGTCATGATATACACAGTGTGTCAGTGAGTGTGTTAATATTAATCTGTGTTCTCTGTCAGTGTGTTAATATTCCTGAGGACAGTGGGGGTGTTTTACAATTCACAGGGTTTATCTGACTGTGGGTCATGATGTACACAGTGTGTCAGTGAGTGTGTTAATATTAATCTGTGTTCTCTGTCAGTGTGTTAATATTCCTGAGGACAGTGGGGGTGTTTTACACTTCACAGGGTGTATCTGACTGTGGGTCATGATATACACAGTGTGTCAGTGAGTGTGTTAATATTAATCTGTGTTCTCTGTCAGTGTGTTAATATTACTGAGGACTGTGGGGATGTTTTACACTTCACAGGGTGTATCTGACTGTGGGTCATGATGTACACAGTGTGTCAGTGAGTGTGTTAATATTAATCTGTGTTCTCTGTCAGTGTGTTAATTTTCCTGAGGACAGTGGGGGTGTTTTACACTTCACAGGGTGTATCTGACTGTGGGTCATGATGTACAAAGTGTGTCAGTGAGTGTGTTAATATTAATCTGTGTTCTCTGTCAGTGTGTTAATATTCCTGAGGACAGTGGGGATGTTTTACACTTCACAGGGTGTATCTGACTGTGGGTCATGATGTACACAGTGTGTCAGTGAGTGTGTTAATATTAATCTGTGTTCTCTGTCCGTGTGTTAATATTACTGAGGACAGTGGGGGTGTTTTACACTTCACAGGGTGTATCTGACTTTGAGTCATGATATACACAGTGTGTCAGTGAGTGTGTTAATATTAATCTGTGTTCTCTGTCAGTGTGTTAATATTGCTGAGGACAGTGGGGATGTTTTACACTTCACAGGGTGTATCTGACTGTGGGTCATGATGTACACAGTGTGTCAGTGAGTGTGTTAATATTAATCTGTGTTCTCTGTCAGTGTGTTAATATTCCTGAGGACAGTGGGGGTGTTTTACACTTCACAGGGTGTATCTGACTGTGGGTCATGATGTACACAGTGTGTCAGTCAGTGTGTTAATATTAATCTGTGTTCTCTGTCAGGTGTTAATATTCCTGAGGACAGTGGGGGTGTTTTACACTTCACAGGGTGTATCTGACTGTGGGTCATGATATACACAGTGTGTCAGTGAGTGTGTTAATATTAATCTGTGTTCTCTGTCAGTGTGTTAATATTCCTGAGGACAGTGGGGGTGTTTTACACTTCACAGGTTTTATCTGACTGTGGGTCATGATGTACACAGTGTGTCAGTGAGTGTGTTAATATTAATCTGTGTTCTCTGTCAGTGTGTTAATATTCCTGAGGACAGTGGGGGTGTTTTACACTTCACAGGGTGCATCTGACTGTGGGTCATGATGAACACAGTGTGTCAGTGAGTGTGTTAATATTAATCTGTGTTCACTGTCAGTGTGTTAATATTACTGAGGACAGTGGGGGTGTTTTACACTTCACAGGGTGTATCTGACTGTGGGTCATGATGTACACAGTGTGTCAGTGAGTGTGTTAATATTAATCTGTGTTCTCTGTCAGTGTGTTAATATTCCTGAGGACAGTGGGGGTGTTTTACACTTCACAGGGTGTATCTGACTGTGGGTCATGGTGTACACAGTGTGTCAGTGAGTGTGTTATTATTAATCTGTGTTCTCTGTCAGTGTGTTAATATTACTGAGGACAGTGGGGGTGTTTTACACTTCACAGGGTGTATCTGACTCTGGGTCATGATATACACAGTGTGTCAGTGAGTGTGTTAATATTAATCTGTGTTCTCTGTCAGTGTGTTAATATTACTGAGGACAGTGGGGGTGTTTTACACTTCACCGGGTGTATCTGACTGTGGGTCATGATATACACAGTGTGTCAGTGAGTGTGTTAATATTAATCTGTGTTCTCTGTCAGTGTGTTAATATTACTGAGGACAGTGGGGGTGTTTTACACTTCACAGGGTGTATCTGACTGTGGGTCATGATGTACACAGTGTGTCAGTGAGTGTGTTAATATTAATCTGTGTTCTCTGTCAGTGTGTTAATATTACTGAGGACAGTGGGGGTGTTTTACACTTCACAGGGTTTATCTGACTGTGGGTCATGATGTACACAGTGTGTCAGTGAGTGTGTTAATATTAATCTGTGTTCTCTGTCAGTGTGTTAATATTCCTGAGGACAGTGGGGGTGTTTTACAATTCACAGGGTTTATCTGACTGTGGGTCATGATGTACACAGTGTGTCAGTGAGTGTGTTAATATTAATCTGTGTTCTCTGTCAGTGTGTTAATATTCCTGAGGACAGTGGGGGTGTTTTACACTTCACAGGGTGTATCTGACTGTGGGTCATGATATACACAGTGTGTCAGTGAGTGTGTTAATATTAATCTGTGTTCTCTGTCAGTGTGTTAATATTACTGAGGACTGTGGGGATGTTTTACACTTCACAGGGTGTATCTGACTGTGGGTCATGATGTACACAGTGTGTCAGTGAGTGTGTTAATATTAATCTGTGTTCTCTGTCAGTGTGTTAATTTTCCTGAGGACAGTGGGGGTGTTTTACACTTCACAGGGTGTATCTGACTGTGGGTCATGATGTACAAAGTGTGTCAGTGAGTGTGTTAATATTAATCTGTGTTCTCTGTCAGTGTGTTAATATTCCTGAGGACAGTGGGGATGTTTTACACTTCACAGGGTGTATCTGACTGTGGGTCATGATGTACACAGTGTGTCAGTGAGTGTGTTAATATTAATCTGTGTTCTCTGTCCGTGTGTTAATATTACTGAGGACAGTGGGGGTGTTTTACACTTCACAGGGTGTATCTGACTTTGAGTCATGATATACACAGTGTGTCAGTGAGTGTGTTAATATTAATCTGTGTTCTCAGTCAGTGTGTTAATATTGCTGAGGACAGTGGGGATGTTTTACACTTCACAGGGTGTATCTGACTGTGGGTCATGATGTACACAGTGTGTCAGTGAGTGTGTTAATATTAATCTGTGTTCTCTGTCAGTGTGTTAATATTCCTGAGGACAGTGGGGGTGTTTTACACTTCACAGGGTGTATCTGACTGTGGGTCATGATGTACACAGTGTGTCAGTCAGTGTGTTAATATTAATCTGTGTTCTCTGTCAGGTGTTAATATTCCTGAGGACAGTGGGGGTGTTTTACACTTCACAGGGTGTATCTGACTGTGGGTCATGATATACACAGTGTGTCAGTGAGTGTGTTAATATTAATCTGTGTTCTCTGTCAGTGTGTTAATATTCCTGAGGACAGTGGGGGTGTTTTACACTTCACAGGTTTTATCTGACTGTGGGTCATGATGTACACAGTGTGTCAGTGAGTGTGTTAATATTAATCTGTGTTCTCTGTCAGTGTGTTAATATTCCTGAGGACAGTGGGGGTGTTTTACACTTCACAGGGTGCATCTGACTGTGGGTCATGATGAACACAGTGTGTCAGTGAGTGTGTTAATATTAATCTGTGTTCACTGTCAGTGTGTTAATATTACTGAGGACAGTGGGGGTGTTTTACACTTCACAGGGTGTATCTGACTGTGGGTCATGATGTACACAGTGTGTCAGTGAGTGTGTTAATATTAATCTGTGTTCTCTGTCAGTGTGTTAATATTCCTGAGGACAGTGGGGGTGTTTTACACTTCACAGGGTGTATCTGACTGTGGGTCATGGTGTACACAGTGTGTCAGTGAGTGTGTTATTATTAATCTGTGTTCTCTGTCAGTGTGTTAATATTACTGAGGACAGTGGGGGTGTTTTACACTTCACAGGGTGTATCTGACTCTGGGTCATGATATACACAGTGTGTCAGTGAGTGTGTTAATATTAATCTGTGTTCTCTGTCAGTGTGTTAATATTACTGAGGACAGTGGGGGTGTTTTACACTTCACCGGGTGTATCTGACTGTGGGTCATGATATACACAGTGTGTCAGTGAGTGTGTTAATATTAATCTGTGTTCTCTGTCAGTGTGTTAATATTACTGAGGACAGTGGGGGTGTTTTACACTTCACAGGGTGTATCTGACTGTGGGTCATGATGTACACAGTGTGTCAGTGAGTGTGTTAATATTAATCTGTGTTCTCTGTCAGTGTGTTAATATTACTGAGGACAGTGGGGGTGTTTTACACTTCACAGGGTTTATCTGACTGTGGGTCATGATATACACAGTGTGTCAGTGAGTGTGTTAATATTAATCTGTGTTCTCTGTCAGTGTGTTAATATTCCTGAGGACAGTGGGGGTGTTTTACAATTCACAGGGTTTATCTGACTGTGGGTCATGATGTACACAGTGTGTCAGTGAGTGTGTTAATATTAATCTGTGTTCTCTGTCAGTGTGTTAATATTCCTGAGGACAGTGGGGGTGTTTTACACTTCACAGGGTGTATCTGACTGTGGGTCATGATATACACAGTGTGTCACTGAGTGTGTTAATATTAATCTGTGTTCTCTGTCAGTGTGTTAATATTACTGCGGACAGTGGGGATGTTTTACACTTCACAGGGTGTATCTGACTGTGGGTCATGATGTACACAGTGTGTCAGTGAGTGTGTTAATATTAATCTGTGTTCTCTGTCAGTGTGTTAATATTCCTGAGGACAGTGGGGGTGTTTTACACTTCACAGGGTGTATCTGACTGTGGGTCATGATGTATACAGTGTGTCAGTCAGTGTGTTAATATTAATCTGTGTTCTCTGTCAGGTGTTAATATTCCTGAGGACAGTGGGGGTGTTTTACACTTCACAGGGTGTATCTGACTGTGTGTCATGATATACACAGTGTGTCAGTGAGAGTGTTAATATTAATCTGTGTTCTCTGTCAGTGTGTTAATATTCCTGAGGACAGTGGGGGTGTTTTACACTTCACAGGGTGTATCTGACTGTGGGTCATGATGTACACAGTGTGTCAGTGAGTGTGTTAATATTAATCTGTGTTCACTTTCTGTGTGTTAATATTCCTGAGGACAGTGGGGGTGTTTTACACTTCACAGGGTTTATCTGACTGTGGGTCATGATGTACACAGTGTGTCAGTGAGTGTGTTAATATTAATCTGTGTTCTCTGTCAGTGTGTTAATATTCCTGAGGACAGTGGGGGTGTTTTACACTTCACAGGGTGTATCTGACTGTGGGTCATGATGTACACAGTGTGTCAGTGAGTGTGTTAATATTAATCTGTGTTCACTTTCAGTGTGTTAATATTACTGAGGACAGTGGGGGTGTTTTACACTTCACAGGGTGTATCTGACTGTGGGTCATGATGTACACATTGTGTCAGTGAGTGTGTTAATATTAATCTGTGTTCTCTGTCAGTGTGTTAATATTCCTGAGGACAGTGGGGGTGTTTTACACTTCACAGGGTGTATCTGACTGTGGGTCATGGTGTACACAGTGTGTCAGTGAGTGTGTTAATATTAATCTGTGTTCTCTGTCAGTGTGTTAATATTACTGAGGACAGTGGGGGTGTTTTACACTTCACAGGGTGTATCTGACTCTGGGTCATGATATACACAGTGTGTCAGTGAGTGTGTTAATATTAATCTGTGTTCTCTGTCAGTGTGTTAATATTATGAGGACAGTGGGGGTGTTTTACACTTCACCGGGTGTATCTGACTGTGGGTCATGATATACACAGTGTGTCAGTGAGTGTGTTAATATTAATCTGTTTTCTCTGTCAGTGTGTTAATATTACTGAGGACAGTGGGGGTGTTTTACACTTCACAGGGTGTATCTGACTGTGGGTCATGATGTACACAGTGTGTCAGTGAGTGTGTTAATATTAATCTGTGTTCTCTGTCAGTGTGTTAATATTACTGAGGACAGTGGGGGTGTTTTACACTTCACAGGGTTTATCTGACTGTGGGTCATGATATACACAGTGTGTCAGTGAGTGTGTTAATATTAATCTGTGTTCTCTGTCAGTGTGTTAATATTCCTGAGGACAGTGGGGGTGTTTTACACTTCACAGGGTTTATCTGACTGTGGGTCATGATGTACACAGTGTGTCAGTGAGTGTGTTAATATTAATCTGTGTTCTCTGTCAGTGTGTTAATATTCCTCAGGACAGTGGGGGTGTTTTACACTTCACAGGGTGTATCTGACTGTGGGTCATGATATACACAGTGTGTCAGTGAGTGTGTTAATATTAATCTGTGTTCTCTGTCAGTGTGTTAATATTACTGAGGACAGTGGGGGTGTTTTACACTTCACAGGGTTTATCTGACTGTGGGTCATGATGTACACAGTGTGTCAGTGAGTGTGTTAATATTAATCTGTGTTCTCTGTCAGTGTGTTAATATTCCTGAGGACAGTGGGGGTGTTTTACACTTCACAGGGTGTATCTGACTGTGGGTCATGATATACACAGTGTGTCAGTGAGTGTGTTAATATTAATCTGTGTTCACTTTCTGTGTGTTAATATTACTGAGGACAGTGGGGGTGTTTTACACTTCACAGGGTTTATCTGACTGTGGGTCATGATGTACACAGTGTGTCAGTGAGTGTGTTAATATTAATCTGTGTTCTCTGTCAGTGTGTTAATATTCCTGAGGACAGTGGGGGTGTTTTACACATCACAGGGTGTATCTGACTGTGGGTCATGATATACACAGTGTGTCAGTGAGTGTGTTAATATTAATCTGTGTTCTCTGTCAGTGTGTTATTATTACTGAGGACAGTGGGGGTGTTTTACACTTCACACGGTGTATCTGACTGTGGGTCATGATATACTCAGTGTGTCAGTGAGTGTGTTAATATTAATCTGTGTTCTCTGTCAGTGTGTTAATATTACTGAGGACAGTGGGGGTGTTTTACACTTCACAGGGTGTATCTGACTGTGGGTCATGATATACACAGTGTGTCAGTGAGTGTGTTAATATTAATCTGTGTTCTCTGTCAGTGTGTTAATATTACTGAGGACAGTGGGGATGTTTTACACTTCACAGGGTGTATCTGACTGTGGGTCATGATGTACACAGTGTGTCAGTGAGTGTGTTAATATTAATCTGTGTTCTCTGTCAGTGTGTTAATATTCCTGAGGACAGTGGGGGTGTTTTACACTTCACAGGGTGTATCTGACTGTGGGTCATGATATACACAGTGTGTCAGTGAGTGTGTTAATATTAATCTGTGTTCTCTGTCAGTGTGTTAATATTCCTGAGGACAGTGGGGGTGTTTTACACTTCACAGGGTGTATCTGACTGTGGGTCATGATATACACAGTGTGTCAGTGAGTGTGTTAATATTAATCTGTGTTCTCTGTCAGTGTGTTAATATTACTGAGGACAGTGGGGGTGTTTTACACTTCACAGGGTTTATCTGACTGTGGGTCATGATGTACACAGTGTGTCAGTGAGTGTGTTAATATTAATCTGTGTTCTCTGTCAGTGTGTTAATATTCCTGAGGACAGTGGGGGTGTTTTACACTTCACAGGGTGTATCTGACTGTGGGTCATGATATACACAGTGTGTCAGTGAGTGTGTTAATATTAATCTGTGTTCACTTTCTGTGTGTTAATATTACTGAGGACAGTGGGGGTGTTTTACACTTCACAGGGTTTATCTGACTGTGGGTCATGATGTACACAGTGTGTCAGTGAGTGTGTTAATATTAATCTGTGTTCTCTGTCAGTGTGTTAATATTCCTGAGGACAGTGGGGGTGTTTTACACATCACAGGGTGTATCTGACTGTGGGTCATGATATACACAGTGTGTCAGTGAGTGTGTTAATATTAATCTGTGTTCTCTGTCAGTGTGTTATTATTACTGAGGACAGTGGGGGTGTTTTACACTTCACAGGGTGTATCTGACTGTGGGTCATGATATACTCAGTGTGTCAGTGAGTGTGTTAATATTAATCTGTGTTCTCTGTCAGTGTGTTAATATTACTGAGGACAGTGGGGGTGTTTTACACTTCACAGGGTGTATCTGACTGTGGGTCATGATATACACAGTGTGTCAGTGAGTGTGTTAATATTAATCTGTGTTCTCTGTCAGTGTGTTAATATTACTGAGGACAGTGGGGATGTTTTACACTTCACAGGGTGTATCTGACTGTGGGTCATGATGTACACAGTGTGTCAGTGAGTGTGTTAATATTAATCTGTGTTCTCTGTCAGTGTGTTAATATTCCTGAGGACAGTGGGGGTGTTTTACACTTCACAGGGTGTATCTGACTGTGGGTCATGATATACACAGTGTGTCAGTGAGTGTGTTAATATTAATCTGTGTTCTCTGTCAGTGTGTTAATATTCCTGAGGACAGTGGGGGTGTTTTACACTTCACAGGGTGTATCTGACTGTGGGTCATGATATACACAGTGTGTCAGTGAGTGTGTTAATATTAATCTGTGTTCTCTGTCAGTGTGTTAATATTCCTGAGGACAGTGGGGTTGTTTTACACTTCACAGGGTGTATCTGACTGTGGGTCATGATATACACAGTGTGTCAGTGAGTGTGTTAATATTAATCTGTGTTCTCTGTCAGTGTGTTAATATTACTGAGGACAGTGGGGGTGTTTTACACTTCACAGGGTTTATCTGACTGTGGGTCATGATGTACACAGTGTGTCAGTGAGTGTGTTAATATTAATCTGTGTTCTCTGTCAGTGTGTTAATATTCCTGAGGACAGTGGGGGTGTTTTACACTTCACAGGGTGTATCTGACTGTGGGTCATGATATACACAGTGTGTCAGTGAGTGTGTTAATATTAATCTGTGTTCTCTGTCAGTGTGTTAATATTCCTGAGGACAGTGGGGGTGTTTTACACTTCACAGGGTGTATCTGACTGTGGGTCATGATATACACAGTGTGTCAGTGAGTGTGTTAATGTTAATCTGTGTTCTCTGTCAATGTGTTAATATTACTGAGGACAGTGGGGGTGTTTTACACTTCACAGGGTGTATCTGGCTGTGCGTCATGGTGTACACAGTGTATCAGTGAGTGTGTTAATATTAATCTGTGTTCTCTGTCAGTGTGTTAATATTACTGAGGACAGTGGGGGTGTTTTACACTTCACAGGGTGTATCTGACTGTGGGTCATGATATACACAGTGTGTCAGTGAGTGTGTTAATATTAATCTGTGTTCTCTGTCAGTGTGTTAATATTACTGAGGACAGTGGGGGTGTTTTACACTTCACAGGTTGTATCTGACTGTGGGTCATGATTTACACAGTGTGTCAGTGAGTGTGTTAATATTAATCTGTGTTCTCTGTCAGTGTGTTAATATTACTGAGGACAGTGGGGGTGTTTTACACTTCTCAGGGTGTATCTGACTGTGGGTCATGATATACACAGTGTGTCAGTGAGTGTGTTAATATTAATCTGTGTTCTCTGTCAGTGTGTTAATATTGCTGAGGACAGTGGGGGTGTTTTACACTTCACAGGGTGTATCTGACTGTGGGCCATGATATACACAGTGTGTCAGTGAGTGTGTTAATATTAATCTGTGTTCTCCGTCAGTGTGTTAATATTCCTGAGGACAGTGGGGGTGTTTTACACTTCACAGGGTGTATCTGACTGTGGGTCATGATATACACAGTGTGTCAGTGAGTGTGTTAATATTAATCTGTGTTCTCTGTCAGTGTGTTAATATTCCTGAGGACAGTGGGGGTGTTTTACACTTCACAGGTTGTATCTGACTGTGGGTCATGATATACACAGTGTGTCAGTGAGTGTGTTAATATTAATCTGTGTTCTCTGTCAGTGTGTTAATATTCCTGAGGACAGTGGGGATGTTTTACACGTCACAGGGTGTATCTGACTGTGGGTCATGATATACACAGTGTGTCAGTGAGTGTGTTAATATTAATCTGTGTTCTCTGTCAGTGTGTTAATATTACTGAGGACAGTGGGGGTGTTTTACACTTCACAGGGTTTATTTGACTGTGGGTCATGATATACACAGTGTGTCAGTGAGTGTGTTAATATTAATCTGTGTTCTCTGTCAGTGTGTTAATATTACTGAGGACAGTGGGGGTGTTTTACACTTCACAGGGTGTTTCTGACTGTGGGTCATGATATACACAGTGTGTCAGTGAGTGTGTTAATATTAATCTGTGTACTCTGTCAGTGTGTTAATATTCCTGAGGACAGTGGGGGTGTTTTACACTTCACAGGGTGTATCTGACTGTGGGTCATGATATACACAGTGTGTCAGTGAGTGTGTTAATATTAATCTGTGTTCTTGTCAGTGTGTTAATAATACTGAGGACAGTGGGGGTGTTTTACACTTCACTGGCTATATCTGACTGTGGGTCATGATGTACACAGTGTGTCAGTGAGTGTGTTAATATTAATCTGTGTTCTCTGTCAGTGTGTTAATATTACTGAGGACAGTGGGGGTGTTTTACACTTCACAGGGTGTATCTGACTGTGGGTCATGATATACACAGTGTGTCAGTGAGTGTGTTAATATTAATCTGTGTTCTCTGTCCGTGTGTTAATATTACTGAGGACAGTGGGGGTGTTTTACACTTCACAGGGTTTATCTGACTGTGGGTCATGATGTACACAGTGTGTCAGTGAGTGTGTTAATATTAATCTGTGTACTCAGTCAGTCTGTTAATATTCCTGAGGACAGTGGGGGTGTTTTACACTTCACAGGGTTTATCTGACAGTTGGTCATGATATACACAGTGTGTCAGTGAGTGTGTTAATATTAATCTGTGTTCTCTGTCAGTGTGTTAATATTCCTGAGGACAGTGGGGGTGTTTTACACTTCACAGGGTGTATCTGACTGTGGGTCATGATATACACAGTGTGTCAGTGAGTGTGTTAATATTAATCTGTGTTCTCTGTCAGTGTGTTAATATTCCTGAGGACAGTGGGGATGTTTTACACGTCACAGGGTGTATCTGACTGTGGGTCATGATATACACAGTGTGTCAGTGAGTGTGTTAATATTAATCTGTGTTCTCTGTCAGTGTGTTAATATTACTGAGGACAGTGGGGGTGTTTTACACTTCACAGGGTTTATTTGACTGTGGGTCATGATATACACAGTGTGTCAGTGAGTGTGTTAATATTAATCTGTGTTCTCTGTCAGTGTGTTAATATTACTGAGGACAGTGGGGGTGTTTTACACTTCACAGGGTGTTTCTGACTGTGGGTCATGATATACACAGTGTGTCAGTGAGTGTGTTAATATTAATCTGTGTACTCTGTCAGTGTGTTAATATTCCTGAGGACAGTGGGGGTGTTTTACACTTCACAGGGTGTATCTGACTGTGGGTCATGATATACACAGTGTGTCAGTGAGTGTGTTAATATTAATCTGTGTTCTTGTCAGTGTGTTAATAATACTGAGGACAGTGGGGGTGTTTTACACTTCACTGGCTATATCTGACTGTGGGTCATGATGTACACAGTGTGTCAGTGAGTGTGTTAATATTAATCTGTGTTCTCTGTCAGTGTGTTAATATTACTGAGGACAGTGGGGGTGTTTTACACTTCACAGGGTGTATCTGACTGTGGGTCATGATATACACAGTGTGTCAGTGAGTGTGTTAATATTAATCTGTGTTCTCTGTCCGTGTGTTAACATTACTGAGGACAGTGGGGGTGTTTTACACTTCACAGGGTTTATCTGACTGTGGGTCATGATGTACACAGTGTGTCAGTGAGTGTGTTAATATTAATCTGTGTTCTCTGTCAGTGTGTTAATATTCCTGAGGACAGTGGGGATGTTTTACACTTCACAGGGTGTATCTGACTGTGGGTCATGATATACACAGTGTGTCAGTGAGTGTGTTAATATTAATCTGTGTACTCAGTCAGTCTGTTAATATTCCTGAGGACAGTGGGGGTGTTTTACACTTCACAGGGTTTATCTGACAGTTGGTCATGATATACACAGTGTGTCAGTGAGTGTGTTAATATTAATCTGTGTTCTCTGTCAGTGTGTTAATATTCCTGAGGACAGTGGGGGTGTTTTACATTTCACAGGCTTTATCTGACTGTGGGTCATGATATACACAGTGTGTCAGTGAGTGTGTTAATATTAATCTGTGTTCTCTGTCAGTGTGTTAATATTACTGAGGACAGTGGGGGTGTTTTACACTTCACAGGGTGTATCTGACTGTGGGTCATGATATACACAGTGTGTCAGTGAGTGTGTTAATATTAATCTGTGTTCTCTGTCAGTGTGTTAATATTCCTGAGGACAGTGGGGGTGTTTTACACTTCACAGGGTGTATCTGACTGTGGGTCATGATATACACAGTGTGTCAGTGAGTGTGTTAATATTAATCTGTGTTCTCTGTCAATGTGTTAATATTGCTGAGGACAGCGGGGGTGTTTTGCACTTCACAGGGTGTATCTGACTGTGGGTCATGATATACACAGTGTGTCAGTGAGTGTGTTCATATTAATCTGTGTTCTCTGTCAGTGTGTTAATATTGCTGAGGACAGCGGGGGTGTTTTACACTTCACAGGGTGTATCTGACTCTGGGTCATGATATACACAGTGTGTCAGTGAGTGTGTTAATATTAATCTGTGTTCTCTGTCAGTGTGTTAATATTACTGAGGACAGTGGGGGTGTTTTACACTTCACAGGGTGTATCTAACTGTGGGTCATGATATACACAGTGTGTCAGTGAATGTGTTAATATTAATCTGTGTTCTCTGTCAGTGTGTTAATATTCCTGAGGACAGTGGGGATGTTTTACACTTCACAGGGTGTATCTGACTGTGGGTCATGATATACACAGTGTGTCAGTGAGTGTGTTAATATTAATCTGTGTACTCTGTCAGTCTGTTAATATTCCTGAGGACAGTGGGGGTGTTTTACACTTCACAGGGTTTATCTGACTGTGGGTCATGATATACACAGTGTGTCAGTGAGTGTGTTAATATTAATCTGTGTTCTCTGTCAGTGTGTTAATATTCCTGAGGACAGTGGGGATGTTTTACACTTCACATGGTGTATCTGACTGTGGGTCATGATATACACAGTGTGTCAGTGAGTGTGTTAATATTAATCTGTGTTCTCTGTCAGTGTGTTAATATTCCTGAGGACAGTGGGGGTGTTTTACACTTCACAGGGTGTATCTGACTGTGGGTCATGATATACACAGTGTGTCAGTGAGTGTGTTAATATTAATCTGTGTTCTCTGTCAGTGTGTTAATATTCCTGAGGACAGTGGGGTTGTTTTACACTTCACAGGGTGTATCTGACTGTGGGTCTTGATGTACAAAGTGTGTCAGTGAGTGTGTTAATATTAATCTGTGTTCTCTGTCAGTGTGTTAATATTCCTGAGGACAGTGGGGGTATTTTACACTTCACAGGGTGTATCTGACTGTGGGTCATGATGTACACAGTGTGTCATTGAGTGTGTTAATATTAATCTGTGTTCTCTGTCCGTGTGTTAATATTACTGAGGACAGTGGGGGTGTTTTACACTTCACAGGGTGTATCTGACTGTGAGTCATGATATACACAGTGTGTCAGTGAGTGTGTTAATATTAATCTGTGTTCTCTGTCAGTGTGTTAATATTGCTGAGGACAGTGGGGATGTTTTACACTTCACAGGGTGTATCTGACTGTGGGTCATGATGTACACAGTGTGTCAGTGAGTGTGTTAATATTAATCTGTGTTCACTGTCAGTGTGTTAATATTACTGAGGACAGTGGGGGTGTTTTACATTTCACAGGGTGTATCTGACTGTGGGTCATGATGTACACAGTGTGTCAGTGAGTGTGTTAATATTAATCTGTGTTCTCTGTCAGTGTGTTAATATTCCTGAGGACAGTGGGGGTGTTTTACACTTCACAGGGTGTATCTGACTGTGGGTCATGGTGTACACAGTGTGTCAGTGAGTGTGTTAATATTAATCTGTGTTCTCTGTCAGTGTGTTAATATTACTGAGGACAGTGGGGGTGTTTTACACTTCACAGGGTGTATCTGACTCTGGGTCATGATATACACAGTGTGTCAGTGAGTGTGTTAATATTAATCTGTGTTCTCTGTCAGTGTGTTAATATTACTGAGGACAGTGGGGGTGTTTTACACTTCACAGGGTGTATCTGACTGTGGGTCATGATGTACACAGTGTGTCAGTGAGTGTGTTAATATTAATCTTTGTACTCTGTCAGTCTGTTAATATTACTGAGGACAGTGGGGGTGTTTTACACTTCACAGGGTTTATCTGACTGTGGGTCATGATATACACAGTGTGTCAGTGAGTGTGTTAATATTAATCTGTGTTCTCTGTCAGTGTGTTAATATTCCTGAGGACAGTGGGGGTGTTTTACACTTCACAGGGTTTATCTGACTGTGGGTCATGATGTACACAGTGTGTCAGTGAGTGTGTTAATATTAATCTGTGTTCTCTGTCAGTGTGTTAATATTACTGAGGACAGTGGGGGTGTTTTACACTTCACAGGGTGTATCTGACTGTGGGTCATGATGTACACAGTGTGTCAGTGAGTGTGTTAATATTAATCTGTGTTCTCTGTCAGTGTGTTAATATTCCTGAGGACAGTGGGGGTGTTTTACACTTCACAGGGTGTATCTGACTGTGGGTCATGATGTACACAGTGTGTCAGTGAGTGTGTTAATATTAATCTGTGTTCTCTGTCAGTGTGTTAATATTCCTGAGGACAGTGGGGGTGTTTTACACTTCACAGGGTGTATCTGACTGTGGGTCATGATGTACACAGTGTGTCAGTCAGTGTGTTAATATTAATCTGTGTTCTCTGTCAGGTGTTAATATTCCTGAGGACAGTGGGGGTGTTTTACACTTCACAGGGTGTATCTGACTGTGGGTCATGATATACACAGTGTGTCAGTGAGTGTGTTAATATTAATCTGTGTTCTCTGTCAGTGTGTTAATATTCCTGAGGACAGTGGGGCTGTTTTACACTTCACAGGGTTTATCTGACTGTGGGTCATGATGTACACAGTGTGTCAGTGAGTGTGTTAATATTAATCTGTGTTCTCTGTCAGTGTGTTAATATTCCTGAGGACAGTGGGGGTGTTTTACAGTTCACAGGGTGTATCTGACTGTGGGTCATGATGTACACAGTGTGTCAGTGAGTGTGTTAATATTAATCTGTGTTCACTGTCAGTGTGTTAATATTACTGAGGACAGTGGGGGTGTTTTACATTTCACAGGGTGTATCTGACTGTGGGTCATGATGTACACAGTGTGTCAGTGAGTGTGTTAATATTAATCTGTGTTCTCTGTCAGTGTGTTAATATTCCTGAGGACAGTGGGGGTGTTTTACACTTCACAGGGTGTATCTGACTGTGGGTCATGGTGTACACAGTGTGTCAGTGAGTGTGTTAATATTAATCTGTGTTCTCTGTCAGTGTGTTAATATTACTGAGGACAGTGGGGGTGTTTTACACTTCACAGGGTGTATCTGACTCTGGGTCATGATATACACAGTGTGTCAGTGAGTGTGTTAATATTAATCTGTGTTCTCTGTCAGTGTGTTAATATTACTGAGGACAGTGGGGGTGTTTTACACTTCACCGGGTGTATCTGACTGTGGGTCATGATATACACAGTGTGTCAGTGAGTGTGTTAATATTAATCTGTGTTCTCTGTCAGTGTGTTAATATTACTGAGGACAGTGGGGGTGTTTTACACTTCACAGGGTGTATCTGACTGTGGGTCATGATGTACACAGTGTGTCAGTGAGTGTGTTAAAATTAATCTGTGTACTATGTCAGTCTGTTAATATTACTGAGGACAGTGGGGGTGTTTTACACTTCACAGGGTTTATCTGACTGTGGGTCATGATATACACAGTGTGTCAGTGAGTGTGTTAATATTAATCTGTGTTCTCTGTCAGTGTGTTAATATTCCTGATGACAGTGGGGGTGTTTTACACTTCACAGGGTTTATCTGATTGTGGGTCATGATGTACACAGTGTGTCAGTGAGTGTGTTAATATTAATCTGTGTTCTCTGTCAGTGTGTTAATATTACTGAGGACAGTGGGGGTGTTTTACACTTCACAGGGTGTATCTGACTGTGGGTCATGATGTACACAGTGTGTCAGTGAGTGTGTTAATATTAATCTGTGTTCTCTGTCAGTGTGTTAATATTCCTGAGGACAGTGGGGGTGTTTTACACTTCACAGGGTGTATCTGACTGTGGGTCATGATGTACACAGTGTGTCAGTCAGTGTGTTAATATTAATCTGTGTTCTCTGTCAGGTGTTAATATTCCTGAGGACAGTGGGGGTGTTTTACACTTCACAGGGTGTATCTGACTGTGGGTCATGATATACACAGTGTGTCAGTGAGAGTGTTAATATTAATCTGTGTTCTCTGACAGTGTGTTAATATTCCTGAGGACAGTGGGGGTGTTTTACACTTCACAGGGTGTATCTGACTGTGGATCATGATGTACACAGTGTGTCAGTGAGTGTGTTAATATTAATCTGTGTTCTCTGTCAGTGTGTTAATATTCCTGAGGACAGTGGGGGTGTTTTACACTTCACAGGGTTTATCTGACTGTGGGTCATGATGTACACAGTGTGTCAGTGAGTGTGTTAATATTAATCTGTGTTCTCTGTCAGTGTGTTAATATTCCTGAGGACAGTGGGGGTGTTTTACACTTCACAGGGTGTATCTGACTGTGGGTCATGATGTACACAGTGTGTCAGTGAGTGTGTTAATATTAATCTGTGTTCTCTGTCAGTGTGTTAATATTCCTGAGGACAGTGGGGGTGTTTTACACTTCACAGGGTGTATCTGACTGTGGGTCATGGTGTACACAGTGTGTCAGTGAGTGTGTTAATATTAATCTGTGTTCTCTGTCAGTGTGTTAATATTACTGAGGACAGTGGGGGTGTTTTACACTTCACAGGGTGTATCTGACTCTGGGTCATGATATACACAGTGTGTCAGTGAGTGTGTTAATATTAATCTGTGTTCTCTGTCAGTGTGTTAATATTACTGAGGATAGTGGGGGTGTTTTACACTTCACCGGGTGTATCTGACTGTGGGTCATGATATGCACAGTGTGTCAGTGAGTGTGTTAATATTAATCTGTGTTCTCTGTCAGTGTGTTAATATTACTGAGGACAGTGGGGGTGTTTTACACTTCACAGGGTGTATCTGACTGTGGGTCATGATGTACACAGTGTGTCAGTGAGTGTGTTAATATTAATCTGTGTTCTCTGTCAGTGTGTTAATATTACTGAGGACAGTGGGGGTGTTTTACACTTCACAGGGTTTATCTGACTGTGGGTCATGATATACACAGTGTGTCAGTGAGTGTGTTAATATTAATCTGTGTTCTCTGTCAGTGTGTTAATATTCCTGAGGACAGTGGGGGTGTTTTACACTTCACAGGGTTTATCTGACTGTGGGTCATGATGTACACAGTGTGTCAGTGAGTGTGTTAATATCAATCTGTGTTCTCTGTCAGTGTGTTAATATTCCTGAGGACAGTGGGGGTGTTTTACACTTCACAGGGTGTATCTGAATGTGGGTCATGATATACACAGTGTGTCAGTGAGTGTGTTAATATTAATCTGTGTTCTCTGTCAGTGTGTTAATATTCCTGAGGACAGTGGGGGTGTTTTACACTTCACAGGGTGTATCTGACTGTGGGTCATGATGTACACAGTGTGTCAGTGAGTGTGTTAATATTAATCTGTGTTCTCTGTCAGTGTGTTAATATTCCTGAGGACAGTGGGGGTGTTTTACACTTCACAGGGTGTATCTGACTGTGGGTCATGATGTACACAGTGTGTCAGTCAGTGTGTTAATATTAATCTGTGTTCTCTGTCAGGTGTTAATATTCCTGAGGACAGTGGGGGTGTTTTACACTTCACAGGGTGTATCTGACTGTGGGTCATGATATACACAGTGTGTCAGTGAGTGTTTTAATATTAATCTGTGTTCTCTGTCAGTGTGTTAATATTCCTGAGGACAGTGGGGCTGTTTTACACTTCACAGGGTTTATCTGACTGTGGGTCATGATGTACACAGTGTGTCAGTGAGTGTGTTAATATTAATCTGTGTTCTCTGTCAGTGTGTTAATATTCCTGAGGACAGTGGGGGTGTTTTACACTTCACAGGGTGTATCTGACTGTGGGTCATGATGTACACAGTGTGTCAGTGAGTGTGTTAATATTAATCTGTGTTCACTGTCAGTGTGTTAATATTACTGAGGACAGTGGGGGTGTTTTACATTTCACAGGGTGTATCTGACTGTGGGTCATGATGTACACAGTGTGTCAGTGAGTGTGTTAATATTAATTTGTGTTCTCTGTCAGTGTGGTAATATTCCTGAGGACAGTGGGTGTGTTTTACACTTCACAGGGTGTATCTGACTGTGGGTCATGGTGTACACAGTGTGTCAGTGAGTGTGTTAATATTAATCTGTGTTCTCTGTCAGTGTGTTAATATTACTGAGGACAGTGGGGGTGTTTTACACTTCACAGGGTGTATCTGACTCTGGGTCATGATATACACAGTGTGTCAGTGAGTGTGTTAATATTAATCTGTGTTCTCTGTCAGTGTGTTAATATTACTGAGGACAGTGGGGGTGTTTTACACTTCACCGGGTGTATCTGACTGTGGGTCATGATATACACAGTGTGTCAGTGAGTGTGTTAATATTAATCTGTGTTCTCTGTCAGTGTGTTAATGTTACTGAGGACAGTGGGGGTGTTTTACACTTCACAGGGTGTATCTGACTGTGGGTCATGATGTGCACAGTGTGTCAGTGAGTGTGTTAATATTAATCTGTGTACTCTGTCAGTCTGTTAATATTACTGAGGACAGTGGGGGTGTTTTACACTTCACAGGGTTTATCTGACTGTGGGTCATGATATACACAGTGTGTCCGTGAGTGTGTTAATATTAATCTGTGTTCTCTGTCAGTGTGTTAATATTCCTGAGGACAGTGGGGGTGTTTTACACTTCACAGGGTTTATCTGACTGTGGGTCATGATGTACACAGTGTGTCAGTGAGTGTGTTAATATTAATCTGTGTTCTCTGTCAGTGTGTTAATATTACTGAGGACAGTGGGGGTGTTTTACACTTCACAGGGTGTATCTGACTGTGGGTCATGATGTACACAGTGTGTCAGTGAGTGTGTTAATATTAATCTGTGTTCTCTGTCAGTGTGTTAATATTCCTGAGGACAGTGGGGGTGTTTTACACTTCACAGGGTGTATCTGACTGTGGGTCATGATGTACACAGTGTGTCAGTCAGTGTGTTAATATTAATCTGTGTTCTCTGTCAGGTGTTAATATTCCTGAGGACAGTGGGGGTGTTTTACACTTCACAGGGTGTATCTGACTGTGGGTCATGATATACACAGTGTGTCAGTGAGAGTGTTAATATTAATCTGTGTTCTCTGCCAGTGTGTTAATATTCCTGAGGACAGTTGGGGTGTTTTACACTTCACAGGGTGTATCTGACTGTGGGTCATGATGTACACAGTGTGTCAGTGAGTGTGTTAATATTAATCTGTGTTCTCTGTCAGTGTGTTAATATTCCTGAGGACAGTGGGGGTGTTTTACACTTCACAGGGTTTATCTGACTGTGGGTCATGATGTACACAGTGTGTCAGTGAGTGTGTTAATATTAATCTGTGTTCTCTGTCATTGTGTTAATATTCCTGAGGACAGTGGGGGTGTTTTACACTTCACAGGGTGTATCTGACTGTGGGTCATGATGTACACAGTGTGTCAGTGAGTGTGTTAATGTTAATCTGTGTTCTCTGTCAGTGTGTTAATATTCCTGAGGACAGTGGGGGTGTTTTACACTTCACAGGGTGTATCTGACTGTGGGTCATGGTGTACACAGTGTGTCAGTGAGTGTGTTAATATTAATCTGTGTTCTCTGTCAGTGTGTTAATATTACTGAGGACAGTGGGGGTGTTTTACACCTCACAGGGTGTATCTGACTCTGGGTCATGATATACACAGTGTGTCAGTGAGTGTGTTAATATTAATCTGTGTTCTCTGTCAGTGTGTTAATATTACTGAGGACAGTGGGGGTGTTTTACACTTCACCGGGTGTATCTGACTGTGGGTCATGATATACACAGTGTGTCAGTGAGTGTGTTAATATTAATCTGTGTTCTCTGTCAGTGTGTTAATATTACTGAGGACAGTGGGCGTGTTTTACACTTCACAGGGTGTATCTGACTGTGGGTCATGATGTACACAGTGTGTCAGTGAGTGTGTTAATATTAATCTGTGTTCTCTGTCAGAGTGTTAATATTACTGAGGACAGTGGGGGTGTTTTACACTTCACAGGGTGTATCTGACTGTGGGTCATGATATACACAGTGTGTCAGTGAGTGTGTTAATATTAATCTGTGTTCTCTGTCAGTGTGTTAATATTACTGAGGACAGTGGGGGTGTTTTACACTTCACAGGGTGTATCTGACTGTGGGTCATGATGTACACAGTGTGTCAGTGAGTGTGTTAATATTAATCTGTGTTCTCTGTCAGTGTGTTAATATTACTGAGGACAGTGGGGGTGTTTTACACTTCACAGGGTTTATCTGACTGTGGGTCATGATGTACACAGTGTGTCAGTGAGTGTGTTAATATTAATCTGTGTTCTCTGTCAGTGTGTTAATATTCCTGAGGACAGTGGGGGTGTTTTACACTTCACAGGGTGTATCTGACTGTGGGTCATGATATACACAGTGTGTCAGTGAGTGTGTTAATATTAATCTGTGTTCTCTGTCAGTGTGTTAATATTACTGAGGACAGTTGGGGTGTTTTACACTTCACAGGGTGTATCTGACTGTGGGTCATGATATACACAGTGTGTCAGTGAGTGTGTTAATATTAATCTGTGTTCTCTGTCAGTGTGTTAATATTACTGAGGACAGCGGGGGTGTTTTACACTTCACAGGGTGTATCTGACTGTGGGTCATGATATACACAGTGTGTCAGTGAGTGTGTTAATGTTAATCTGTGTTCTCTGTCAGTGTGTTAATATTCCTGAGACCAGTGGGGGTGTTTTACACTTCACAGGGTGTATCTGACTGTGGATCATGATGTACACAGTGTGTCAGTGAGTGTGTTAATATTAATCTGTGTTCTCTGTCAGTGTGTTAATATTACTGAGGACAGTGGGGGTGTTTTACACTTCACAGGGTTTATCTGACTGTGGGTCATGATGTACACAGTGTGTCAGTGAGTGTGTTAATATTAATCTGTGTTCTCTGTCAGTGTGTTAATATTCCTGAGGACAGTGGGGGTGTTTTACACTTCACAGGGTGTATCTGACTGTGGGTCATGATATACACAGTGTGTCAGTGAGTGTGTTAATATTAATCTGTGTTCTCTGTCAGTGTGTTAATATTACTGAGGACAGTGGAGGTGTTTTACACTTCACAGGGTGTATCTGACTGTGGGTCATGATGTACACAGTGTGTCAGTGAGTGTGTTAATATTAATCAGTGTTCTCTGTCAGTTTGTTAATATTACTGAGGACAGTGGGGGTGTTTTACACTTCACAGGGTGTATCTGACTGTGGGTCATGATATACACAGTGTGTCAGTGAGTGTGTTAATATTAATCTGTGTTCTCTGTCAGTGTGTTAATATTACTGAGGACAGTTGGGGTGTTTTACACTTCACAGGGTGTATCTGACTGTGGGTCATGATATACAGAGTGTGTCAGTGAGTGTGTTAATATTAATCTGTGTTCTCTGTCAGTGTGTTAATATTACTGAGGACAGCGGGGGTGTTTTACACTTCACAGGGTGTATCTGACTGTGGGTCATGATATACACAGTGTGTCAGTGAGTGTGTTAATGTTAATCTGTGTTCTCTGTCAGTGTGTTAATATTCCTGAGGACAGTGGGGGTGTTTTACACTTCACAGGGTGTATCTGACTGTGGGTCATGATGTACACAGTGTGTCAGTGAGTGTGTTAATATTAATCTGTGTTCTCTGTCAGTGTGTTAATATTACTGAGGACAGTGGGGGTGTTTTACACTTCACAGGGTTTATCTGCCTGTGGGTCATGATGTACACAGTGTGTCAGTGAGTGTGTTAATATTAATCTGTGTTCTCTGTCAGTGTGTTAATATTCCTGAGGACAGTGGGGGTGTTTTACACGTCACAGGGTGTATCTGACTGTGGGTCATGATATACACAGTGTGTCAGTGAGTGTGTTAATATTAATCTGTGTTCTCTGTCAGTGTGTTAATATTACTGAGGACAGTGGGGATGTTTTACACTTCACAGGGTGTATCTGACTGTGGGTCATGATGCACACAGTGTGTCAGTGAGTGTGTTAATATTAATCTGTGTTCTCTGTCAGTTTGTTAATATTACTGAGGACAGTGGGGGTGTTTTACACTTCACAGGGTGTATCTGACTGTGGGTCATGATGTCCACAGTGTGTCAGTGAGTGTGTTAATATTAATCTGTGTTCTCTGTCAGTGTGTTAATATTACTGAGGACAGTGGGGGTGTTTTACACTTCACAGGGTGTATCTGACTGTGGGTCATGAATGCACAGTGTGTCAGTGAGTGTGTTAATATTAATCTGTGTTCTCGGTCAGTGTGTTAATATTACTGAGGACAGTGGCGGTGTTTTACACTTCACCGGGTGTCTCTGACTGTGGGTCATGATATACACAGTGTGTCAGTGAGTGTGTTAATATTAATCTGTGTTCTCTGTCAGTGTCCTAATATTACTGAGGACAGTGGGCGTGTTTTACACTTCACAGGGTGTATCTGACTGTGGGTCATGATGTACACAGTGTGTCAGTGAGAGTGTTAATATTCATCTGTGTTCTCTGTCAGTGTGTTAATATTCCTGAGGACAGTGGGGGTGTTTTACACTTCACAGGGTTTATCTGACTGTGAGTCATGATATACACAGTGTGTCAGTGAGTGTGTTAATATTAATCTGTGTACTCTGTCAGTGTGTTAATATTACTGAGGACAGTGGGGGTGTTTTACACTTCACAGGGTTTATCTGACTGTGGGTCATGATGTACACAGTGTGTCAGTGATTGTGTTAATATTAATCTGTGTTCTCTGTCAGTGTGTTAATATTACTGAGGGCAGTGGGGATGTTTTACACTTCACAGGGTGTATCTGACTGTGGGTCATGATATACACAGTGTGTCCGTGAGTGTGTTAATATTAATCTGTGTTCTCTGTCAGTGTGTTAATATTCCTGAGGACAGTTTGGGTGTTTTACACTTCACAGGGTGTATCTGACTGTGGGTCATGATGTACACAGTGTGTCAGTGAGTGTGTTAATATTAATCTGTGTTCTCTGTCAGTGTGTTAATATTACTGAGGACAGTGGGGGTGTTTTACACTTCACAGAGTGTATCTGACTGTGGGTCATGTTATACACAGTGTGTCAGTGAGTGTGTGAATATTAATCTGTGTTCTCTGTCAGTGTGTTAATATTCCTGAGGACAGTGGGGATGTTTTACACTTCACAGGGTGTATCTGACTGTGGGTCATGATATACACAGTGTGTCAGTGAGTGTGTTAATATTAATCTGTGTTCTCTGTCAGTGTGTTAATATTCCTGAGGACAGTGGGGTTGTTTTACACTTCACAGGGTTTATCTGGCTGTGGGTCATGATGTACACAGTGTGTCAGTGAGTGTGTTAATATTAATCTGTGTTCTCTGTCAGTGTGTTAATATTACTGAGGACAGTGGGGGTGTTTTACACTTCACAGGGTGTATCTGACTGTGGGTCATGATCTACACAGTGTGTCAGTGAGTGTGTTAATATTAATCTGTGTTCTCTGTCAGTGTGTTAATATTACTGAGGACAGTGGGGGTGTTTTACACTTCACAGGGTGTATCTGACTGTGGGTCATGATATACACAGTGTGTCAGTGAGTGTGTTAATATTAATCTGTGTTCTCTGTCAGTGTGTTAATATTACTGAGGACAGTGGGGGTGTTTTACACTTCACAGGGTGTATCTGACTGTGGGTCATGATATACACAGTGTGTCGGTGAGTGTGTTAATATTAATCTGTGTTTTCTGTCAGTGTGTTAATATTACTGAGGAAAGTGGGGGTGTTTTACACTTCACAGGGTGTATCTGACTGTGGGTCACGATGTACACAGTGTGTCAGTGAGTGTGTTAATATTAATCTGTGTTCTCTGTCAGTGTGTTAATATTGCTGAGGACAGTGGGGGTGTTTTACACTTCACAGGGTGTATCTGACTGTGGGTCATGATGTACACAGTGTGTCAGTGAGTGTGTTAATATTAATCTGTGTACTCTGTCAGTGTGTTAATATTACTGAGGACAGTGGGGGTGTTTTACACTTCACATGGTTTATCTGACTGTGGGTCATGATATACACAGTGTGTCAGTGAGTGTGTTAATATTAATCTGTGTTCTCTGTCAGTGTGTTAATATTACTGAGGACAGTGGGGGTGTTTTACACTTCACAGGGTGTATCTGACTGTGGGTCATGATATACACAGTGTGTCAGTGAGTGTGTTAATATTAATCTGTGTTCTCTGTCAGTGTGTTAATATTACTGAGGACAGTGGGGGTGTTTTACACTTCACAGGGTGTATCTGACTGTGGGTCATGATATACACAGTGTGTCAGTGAGTGTGTTAATATTAATCTGTGTTCTCTGTCAGTGTGTTAATATTCCTGAGGACAGTGGGGGTGTTTTACACTTCACAGGGTGTATCTGACTGTGGGTCATGATATACACAGTGTGTCAGTGAGTGTGTTAATATTAATCTGTGTTCTCTGTCAGGTGTTAATATTCCTGAGGACAGTGGGGGTGTTTTACACTTCACAGGGTGTATCTGACTTTGGGTCATGATATACACAGTGTGTCATTGAGAGTGTTAATATTAATCTGTGTTCTCTGTCAGTGTGTTAATATTCCTGAGGACAGTGGGGGTGTTTTACACTTCACAGGGTGTATCTGACTGTGGGTCATGATGTACACAGTGTGTCAGTGAGTGTGTTAATATTAATCTGTGTTCTCTGTCAGTGTGTTAATATTCCTGAGGACAGTGGGCATGTATTACACTTCACAGGGTGTATCTGACTGTGGGTCATGATATACACAGTGTGTCAGTGAGTGTGTTAATATTAATCTGTGTTCTCTGTCAGTGTGTTAATATTACTGAGGACAGTGGGGGTGTTTTACACTTCACAGGGTGTATCTGACTGTGGGTCATGATATACACAGTGTGTCAGTGAGTGTGTTAATATTAATCTGTGTTCTCTGTCAGTGTGTTAATATTACTGAGGACAGTGGGGGTGTGTTACACTTCACAGGGTGTATCTGACTGTGGGTCATGATATACACAGTGTGTCAGTGAGTGTGTTAATATTAATCTGTGTTCTCTGTCAGTGTGTTAATATTACTGAGGACAGTGGGGGTGTTTTACACTTCACAGGGTGTATCTGACTGTGGGTCATGATATACACAGTGTGTCAGTGAGTGTGTTAATATTAATCTGTGTTCTCTGTCAGTGTGTTAATATTACTGAGGACAGTGGGGGTGTTTTACACTTCACAGGGTGTATCTGACTGTGGGTCATGATATCCTCAGTGTGTCAGTGAGTGTGTTAATATTAATCTGTGTTCTCTGTCAGTGTGTTAATATTCCTGAGGACAGTTGGGGTGTTTTACACTTCACAGGGTGTATCTGACTGTGGGTCATGATATACACAGTGTGTCAGTGAGTGTGTTAATTTTAATCTGTGTTCTCTGTCAGTGTGTTAATATTCCTGAGGACAGTGGGGGTGTTTTACACTTCACAGGGTTTATCTGACTGTGGGTCATGATATACACAGTGTGTCAGTGAGTGTGTTAATATTAATCTGTGTTCTCTGTCAGTGTGTTAATATTACTGAGGACAGTGGGGGTGTTTTACACTTCACAGGGTGTATCTGACTGTGGGTCATGATATACACAGTGTGTCAGTGAGTGTGTTAATATTAATCTGTGTTCTCTGTCAGTGTGTTAATATTCCTGAGGACAGTTGGGGTGTTTTACACTTCACAGGGTGTATCTGACTGTGGGTCATGATATACACAGTGTGTCAGTGAGTGTGTTAATATTAATCTGTGTTCTCTGTCAGTGTATTAATATTACTGAGGACAGTGGGGATGTTTTACACTTCACAGGGTGTATCTGGCTGTGGGTCATGATATACTCAGTGTGTCAGTGAGTGTGTTAATATTAATCTGTGTTCTCTGTCAGTGTGTTAATATTCCTGAGGACAGTTGGGGTGTTTTACACTTCACAGGGTGTATCTGACTGTGGGTCATGATATACACAGTGTGTCAGTGAGTGTGTTAATATTAATCTGTGTTCTCTGTCAGTGTGTTAATATTCCTGAGGACAGTGGGGGTGTTTTACACTTCACAGGGTTTATCTGACTGTGGGTCATGATATACACAGTGTGTCAGTGAGTGTGTTAATATTAATCTGTGTTCTCTGTCAGTGTGTTAATATTACTGAGGACAGTGGGGGTGTTTTACACTTCACAGGGTGTACCTGACTGTGGGTCATGATATACACAGTGTGTCAGTGAGTGTGTTAATATTAATCTGTGTTCTCTGTCAGTGTGTTAATATTCCTGAGGACAGTTGGGGTGTTTTACACTTCACAGGGTGTATCTGACTGTGGGTCATGATATACACAGTGTGTCAGTGAGTGTGTTAATATTAATCTGTGTTCTCTGTCAGTGTATTAATATTACTGAGGACAGTGGGGATGTTTTACACTTCACAGGGTGTATCTGGCTGTGGGTCATGATATACACAGTGTGTCAGTGAGTGTGTTAATATTAATCTGTGTTCTCTGTCAGTGTGTTAATATTCCTGAGGACAGTGGGGGTGTTTTACACTTCACAGGGTGTATCTGACTGTGGGTCATGATATACACAGTGTGTCAGTGAGTGTGTTAATATTAATCTGTGTTCTCTGTCAGTGTGCTAATATTACTGAGGACAGTGGGGGTGTTTTACACTTCACAGGGTGTATCTGACTGTGGGTCATGATATACACAGTGTGTCAGTGAGTGTGTTAATATTAATCTGTGTTCTCTGTCAGTGTGTTAATATTCCTGAGAACAGTGGGGGTGTTTTACACTTCACAGGGTGTATCTGACTGTGGGTCATGTAAGACACAGTGTGTCAGTAAGTGTGTTAATATTAATCTGTGTTCTCTGTCAGTGTGTTAATATTACTGAGGACAGTGGGGGTGTTTTACACTTCACAGGGTGTATCTGACTGTGGGTCATGATATACACAGTGTGTCAGTGAGTGTGTTAATATTAATCTGTATTCTCTGTCAGTGTATTAATATTACTGAGGACAGTGGGGATGTTTTACACTTCACAGGGTGTATCTGGCTGTGGGTCATGATGTACACAGTGTGTCAGTGAGTGTGTTAATATTAATCTGTGTTCTCTGTCAGTGTGTTAATATTACTGAGGACAGTGGGGGTGTTTTACACTTCACAGGGTGTATCTGACTGTGGGTCATGATATACACAGTGTGTCAGTGAGTGTGTTAATATTAATCTGTGTTCTCTGTCAGTGTGCTAATATTACTGAGGACAGTGGGGGTGTTTTACACTTCACAGGGTTTATCTGACTGTGGGTAATGATATACACAGTATGTCAGTGAGTGTGTTAATATTAATCTGTGTTCTCTGTCAATGTGTTAATATTACTGAGGACAGTGGGGATGTTTTACACTTCACAGGGTGTATCTGACTGTGGGCCATGATATACACAGTGTGTCAGTGAGTGTGTTAATATTAATCTGTGTTCTCTGTCAGTGTGTTAATATTCCTGAGGACAGTGGGGGTGTTTTACACTTCACAGGGTGTATCTGACTGTGGGTCATGATGTACACAGTGTGTCAGTGAGTGTGTTAATATTAATCTGTGTTCTCTGTCAGTGTGTTAATATTACTGAGGACAGTGGGGGTGTTTTACACTTCACAGGGTGTATCTGACTGTGGGTCATGATGTACACAGTGTGTCAGTGAGTGTGTTAATATTAATCTGTGTTCTCTGTCAGTGTGTTAATATTACTGAGGACAGTGGGGGTGATTTACACTTCACAGGGTTTATCTGACTGTGGGTCATGATATACACAGTGTGTCAGTGAGTGTGTTAATATTAATCTGTGTTCTCTGTCAGTGTGCTAATATTCCTGAGGACAGTGGGGGTGTTTTACATTTCACAGGGTGTATCTGACTGTGGGTCATGATCTACACAGTGTGTCAGTGAGTGTGTTAATATTAATCTGTGTTCTCTGTCAGTGTGTTAATATTGCTGAGGACAGTGGGGGTGTTTTACACTTCACAGGCTGTATCTGACTGTGGGTCATGATGTACACAGTGTGTCAGTGAGTGTGTTAATATTAATCTGTGTACTCTGTCAGTTTGTTAATATTCCTGAGGACAGTGGGGGTGTTTTACACTTCACAGGGTTTATCTGACGTTGGTCATGATGTACACAGTGTGTCAGTGAGTGTGTTAATATTAATCTTTGTTCTCTGTCAGTGTGTTAACATTGCTGAGGACAGTGGGGGTGTTTTACACTTCACAGGGTGTATCTGACTCTGGGTCATGATGTACACAGTGTGTCAGTGAGTGTGTTAATATTAATCTGTGTTCTCTGTCAGTGTGTTAATGTTACTGAGGACAGTGGGGGTGTTTTACACTTCACAGGGTGTATCTGACTGTGGGTCATGATGTACACAGTGTGTCAGTGAGTGTGTTAATATTAATCTGTGTTCTCTGTCAGTGTGTTAATATTCCTGAGGACAGTGGGGGTGTTTTACACTTCACAGGGTGTATCTGACTGTGGGTCATGATATACACAGTGTGTCAGTGAGTGTGTTAATATTAATCTGTGTTCTCTGTCAGTGTGTTAATATTACTGAGGACAGTGGGGGTGTTTTACACTTCACAGGGTGTATCTGACTGTGGGTCATGTTATACACAGTGTGTCAGTGAATGTGTTAATATTAATCTGTGTTCTCTGTCAGTGTGTTAATATTACTGAGGACAGTGGGGGTGTTTTACACTTCACAGGGTGTATCTGACTCTGGGTCAGGATGTACTCAGTGTGTCAGTGAGTGTGTTAACATTAATCTGTGTTCTCTGTCAGTGTGTTAATATTGCTGAGGACAGTGGGGGTGTTTTACACTTCACAGGGTGTATCTGACTGTGGGTCACGATGTGCACAGTGTGTCAGTGAGTGTGTTAATATTAATCTGTGTTCTCTGTCAGTGTGTTAATATTACTGAGGACAGTGGGGGTGTTTTACACTTCACAGGGTGTATCTGACTGTGAGTCATGATATACACAGTGTGTCAGTGAGTGTGTTAATATTGATCTGTGTTCTCTGTCAGTGTGTTAATATTCCTGAGGACAGTGGGGGTGTTTTACACTTCACAGGGTGTATCTGACTGTGGGTCATGATATACACAGTGTGTCAGTGAGTGTGTTAATATTAATCTGTGTTCTCTGTCAGTGTGTTAATATTCCTGAGAACAGTGGGGGTGTTTTACACTTCACAGGGTGTATCTGACTGTGGGTCATGATATACACAGTGTGTCAGTGAGTGTGTTAATATTAATCTGTGTTCTCTGTCAGTGTGTTAATATTACTGAGGACAGTGGGGGTGTTTTACACTTCACAGGGTGTATCTGACTGTTGGTCATGATATACACAATGTGTCAGTGAGTGTGTTAATATTAATCTGTGTTCTCTGTCAGTGTGTTAATATTCCTGAGGACAGTGGGGGTGTTTTACACTTCACAGGGTGTATCTGACTGTGGGTCATGATATACACAGTGTGTCAGTGGGTGTGTTCATATTAATCTGTGTTCTCTGTCAGGTGTTAATATTCCTGAGGACAGTGGGGGTGTTTTACACTTCACAGGGTGTATCTGACTTTGGGTCATGATATACACAGTGTGTCAGTGAGAGTGTTAATATTAATCTGTGTTCTCTGTCAGTGTGTTAATATTCCTGAGGACAGTGGCGGTGTTTTACACTTCACAGGGTGTATCTGACTGTGGGTCATGATGTACACAGTGTGTCAGTGAGTGTGTTAATATTAATCTGTGTTCTCTGTCAGTGTGTTAATATTACTGAGGACAGTGGGGGTGTTTTACACTTCACAGGGTGTATCTGACTGTGGGTCACGATGTACACAGTGTGTCAGTGAGTGTGTTAATATTAATCTGTGTTCTCTGTCAGTGTGTTAATATTCCTGAGGACAGTGGGGGTGTTTTACACTTCACAGGGTGTATCTGACTGTGGGTCATGATATACACAGTGTGTCAGTGAGTGTGTTAATATTAATCTGTGTTCTCTGTCAGTGTGTTAATATTCCTGAGGACAGTGGGGGTGTTTTACACTTCACAGGGTGTATCTGACTGTGGGTCATGATATACACAGTGTGTCAGTGAGTGTGTTAATATTAATCTGTGTTCTCTGTCAGTGTGTTAATATTCCTGAGAACAGTGGGGGTGTTTTACACTTCACAGGGTGTATCTGACTGTGGGTCATGATATACACAGTGTGTCAGTGAGTGTGTTAATATTAATCTGTGTTCTCTGTCAGTGTGTTAATATTACTGAGGACAGTGGGGGTGTTTTACACTTCACAGGGTGTATCTGACTGTTGGTCATGATATACACAGTGTGTCAGTGAGTGTGTTAATATTAATCTGTGTTCTCTGTCAGTGTGTAATTATTCCTGAGGACAGTGGGGGTGTTTTACACTTCACAGGGTGTATCTGACTGTGGGTCATGATATACACAGTGTGTCAGTGGGTGTGTTAATATTAATCTGTGTTCTCTGTCAGGTGTTAATATTCCTGAGGACAGTGGGGGTGTTTTACACTTCACATGGTGTATCTGACTTTGGGTCATGATATACACAGTGTGTCAGTGAGAGTGTTAATATTAATCTGTGTTCTCTGTCAGTGTGTTAATATTCCTGAGGACAGTGGGGGTGTTTTACACTTCACAGGGTGTATCTGACTGTGGGTCATGATGTACACAGTGTCAGTGAGTGTGTTAATATTAATCTGTGTTCTCTGTCAGTGTGTTAATATTCCTGAGGACAGTGGGCATGTATTACACTTCACAGGGTGTATCTGACTGTGGGTCATGATATACACAGTGTGTCAGTGAGTGTGTTAATATTAATCTGTGTTCTCTGTCAGCGTGTTAATATTCCTGAGGACAGTGGGGGTGTTTTACACTTCACAGGGTTTATCTGACTGTGGGTCATGATATACACAGTGTGTCAGTGAGTGTGTTAATATTAATCTGTGTTCTCTGTCAGTGTGTTAATATTACTGAGGACAGTGGGGGTGTTTTACACTTCACAGGGTGTATCTGACTGTGGGTCATGATATACACAGTGTGTCAGTGAGTGTGTTAATATTAATCTGTGTTCTCTGTCAGTGTGTTAATATTACTGAGGACAGTGGGGGTGTTTTACACTTCACAGGGTGTATCTGACTGTGGGTCATGATATACACAGTGTGTCAGTGAGTGTGTTAATATTAATCTGTGTTCTCTGTCAGTGTGTTAATATTACTGAGGACAGTGGGGGTGTTTTACACTTCACAGGGTGTATCTGACTGTGGGTCATGATATACACAGTGTGTCAGTGAGTGTGTTAATATTAATCTGTGTTCTCTGTCAGTGTGTTAATATTCCTGAGAACAGTGGGGATGTTTTACACTTCACAGGGTGTATCTGACTGTGGGTCATGATATACACAGTGTGTCAGTGAGTGTGTTAATATTAATCTGTGTTCTCTGTCAGTGTGTTAATATTACTGAGGACAGTGGGGGTGTTTTACACTTCACAGGGTGTATCTGACTGTGGGTCATGATATACACAGTGTGTCAGTGAGTGTGTTAATATTAATCTGTGTTCTCTGTCAGTGTGTTAATATTACTGAGGAGAGTGGGGGTGTTTTACACTTCACAGGGTGTATCTGACTGTGGGTCATGATATACACAGTGTGTCAGTGAGTGTGTTAATATTAATCTGTGTTCTCTGTCAGTGTGTTAATATTACTGAGGACAGTGGGGGTGTTTTACACTTCACAGGGTGTATCTGACTGTGGGTCATGATATACACAGTGTGTCAGTGATTGTGTTAATATTAATCTGTGTTCTCTGTCAGTGTGTTAATATTACTGAGGACAGTGGGGGTGTTTTACACTTCACAGGGTGTATCTGACTGTGGGTCATGATATACTCAGTGTGTCAGTGTGTGTGTTAATATTAATCTGTGTTCTCTGTCAGTGTGTTAATATTCCTGAGGACAGTTGGGGTGTTTTACACTTCACAGGGTGTATCTGACTGTGGGACATGATATACACAGTGTGTCAGTGAGTGTGTTAATATTAATCTGTGTTCTCTGTCAGTGTGTTAATATTCCTGAGGACAGTGGGGGTGTTTTACACTTCACAGGGTTTATCTGACTGTGGGTCATGATATACACAGTGTGTCAGTGAGTGTGTTAATATTAATCTGTGTTCTCTGTCAGTGTGTTAATATTACTGAGGACAGTGGGGGTGTTTTACACTTCACAGGGTGTATCTGACTGTGGGTCATGATATACACAGTGTGTCAGTGAGTGTGTTAATATTAATCTGTGTTCTCTGTCAGTGTGTTAATATTACTGAGGACAGTGGGGGTGTTTTACACTTCACCGGGTGTATCTGACTGTGGGTCATGATATACACAGTGTGTCAGTGAGTGTGTTAATATTAATCTGTGTTCTCTGTCAGTGTGTTAATATTACTGAGGACAGTGGGGGTGTTTTACACTTCACAGGGTGTATCTGACTGTGGGTCATGATATACACAGTGTGTCAGTGAGTGTGTTAATATTAATCTGTGTTCTCTGTCAGTGTATTAATATTACTGAGGACAGTGGGGGTGTTTTACACTTCACAGGGTGTATCTGGCTGTGGGTCATGATATACACAGTGTGTCAGTGAGTGTGTTAATATTAATCTGTGTTCTCTGTCAGTGTGTTAATATTACTGAGGACAGTGGGGGTGTTTTACACTTCACAGGGTGTATCTGACTGTGGGTCATGATGTACACAGTGTGTCAGTGAGTGTGTTAATATTAATCTGTGTTCTCTGTCAGTGTGTTAATATTACTGAGGACAGTGGGGGTGTTTTACACTTCACAGGGTGTATCTGACTGTGGGTCATGATATACACAGTGTGTCAGTGAGTGTGTTAATATTAATCTGTGTTCTCTGTCAGTGTGTTAATATTCCTGAGAACAGTGGGGGTGTTTTACACTTCACAGGGTGTATCTGACTGTGGGTCATGATGTACACATTGTGTCAGTGAGTGTGTTAATATTAATCTGTGTTCTCTGTCAGTGTGTTAATATTACTGAGGACAGTGGGGGTGTTTTACACTTCACAGGGTGTATCTGACTGTGGGTCATGATATACACAGTGTGTCAGTGAGTGTGTTAATATTAATCTGTGTTCTCTGTCAGTGTATTAATATTACTGAGGACAGTGGGGGTGTTTTACACTTCACAGGGTGTATCTGGCTGTGGGTCATGATATACACAGTGTGTCAGTGAGTGTGTTAATATTAATCTGTGTTCTCTGTCAGTGCGTTAATATTACTGAGGACAGTGGGGGTGTTTTACACTTCACAGGGTGTATCTGACTGTGGGTCATGATGTACACAATGTGTCAGTGAGTGTGTTAATATTAATCTGTGTTCTCTGTCAGTGTGTTAATATTACTGAGGACAGTGGGGGTGTTTTACACTTCACAGGGTGTATCTGACTGTGGGTCATGATATACACAGTGTGTCAGTGAGTGTGTTAATATTAATCTGTGTTCTCTGTCAGTGTGTTAATATTCCTGAGAACAGTGGGGGTGTTTTACACTTCACAGGGTGTATCTGACTGTGGGTCATGATATACTCAGTGTGTCAGTGAGTGTGTTAATATTAATCTGTGTTCTCTGTCAGTGTGTTAATATTCCTGAGGACAGTGGGGGTGTTGTACACTTCACAGGGTGTATATGACTGTGGGTCATGATATACACAGTGTGTCAGTGAGTGTGTTAATATTAATCTGTGTTCTCTGTCAGTGTATTAATCTTACTGAGGACAGTGGGGATGTTTTACACTTCACAGGGTGTATCTGACTGTGGGTCATGATATACACAGTGTGTCAGTGAGTGTGTTAATATTAATCTGTGTACTCTGTCAGTGTGTTAATATTCCTGAGGACAGTGGGGGTGTTTTACACTTCACAGGGTGTATCTGACTGTGGGTCATGATGTACACAGTGTGTCAGTGAGTGTGTTAATATTAATCTGTGTTCTCTGTCAGTGTGTTAATATTACTGAGGACAGTGGGGGTGTTTTACACTTCACAGGGTGTATCTGACTGTGGGTCATGATATACACAGTTTGTCAGTGAGTGTGTTAATATTAATCTGTGTTCTCTGTCAGTGTGTTAATATTCCTGAGAACAGTGGGGGTGTTTTACACTTCACAGGGTTTATCTGACTGTGGGTCATGATATACACAGTGTGTCAGTGAGTGTGTTAATATTAATCTGTGTTCTCTGTCAGTGTGTTAATATTACTGTGGACAGTGGGGATGTTTTACACTTCACAGGGTGTATCTTACTGTGGGTCATGATATACACAGTGTGTCAGTGAGTGTGTTAATATTAATCTGTGTTCTCTGTCAGTGTGTTAATATTACTGAGGACAGTGGGGATGTTTTACACTTCACAGGGTGTATCTTACTGTGGGTCATGATATACACAGTGTGTCAGTGAGTGTGTTAATATTAATCTGTGTTCTCTGTCAGTGTGTTAATATTACTGAGGACAGTGGGCGTGTTTTACACTTCACAGGGTGTATCTGACTGTGGGTCATGATATACACAGTGTGTCAGTGAGTGTGTTAATATTAATCTGTGTTCTCTGTCAGTGTGCTAATATTACTGAGGACAGTGGGGATGTTTTACACTTCACAGGGTGTATCTGACTGTGGGTCATGATATACACAGTGTGTCAGTGAGTGTGTTAATATTAATCTGTGTACTCTGTCAGTGTGTTAATATTCCTGAGGTCAGTGGGGGTGTTTTACACTTCACAGGGTGTATCTGACTGTGGGTCATGATGTACACAGTGTGTCAGTGAGTGTGTTAATATTAATCTGTGTTCTCTGTCAGTGTGTTAATATTACTGAGGACAGTGGGGGTGTTTTACACTTCACAGGGTGTATCTGACTGTGGGTCATGATATACACAGTGTGTCAGTGAGTGTGTTAATATTAATCTGTGTTCTCTGTCAGTGTGTTAATATTCCTGAGAACAGTGGGGGTGTTTTACACTTCACAGGGTTTATCTGACTGTGGGTCATGATATACACAGTGTGTCAGTGAGTGTGTTAATATTAATCTGTGTTCTCTGTCAGTGTGTTAATATTACTGAGGACAGTGGGGATGTTTTACACTTCACAGGGTGTATCTTACTGTGGGTCATGATATACACAGTGTGTCAGTGAGTGTGTTAATATTAATCTGTGTTCTCTGTCAGTGTGTTAATATTACAGAGGACAGTGGGGATGTTTTACACTTCACAGGGTGTATCTTACTGTGGGTCATGATATACACAGTGTGTCAGTGAGTGTGTTAATATTAATCTGTGTTCTCTGTCAGTGTGTTAATATTACTGAGGACAGTGGGCGTGTTTTACACTTCACAGGGTGTATCTGACTGTGGGTCATGATATACACAGTGTGTCAGTGAGTGTGTTAATATTAATCTGTGTTCTCTGTCAGTGTGTTAATATTACTGTGGACAGTGGGGATGTTTTACACTTCACAGGGTGTATCTTACTGTGGGTCATGATATACACAGTGTTTCAGTGAGTGTGTTAATATTAATCTGTGTTCTCTGTCAGTGTGTTAATATTACTGAGGACAGTGGGGATGTTTTACACTTCACAGGGTGTATCTTACTGTGGGTCATGATATACACAGTGTGTCAGTGAGTGTGTTAATATTAATCTGTGTTCTCTGTCAGTGTGTTAATATTACTGAGGACAGTGGGCGTGTTTTACACTTCACAGGGTGTATCTGACTCTGGGTCATGATATACACAGTGTGTCAGTGAGTGTGTTAATATTAATCTGTGTTCTCTGTCAGTGTGCTAATATTACTGAGGACAGTGGGGATGTTTTACACTTCACAGGGTGTATCTGACTGTGGGTCATGATATACACAGTGTGTCAGTGAGTGTGTTAATATTAATCTGTGTACTCTGTCAGTGTGTTAATATTCCTGAGGACAGTGGGGGTGTTTTACACTTCACAGGGTGTATCTGACCGTGGGTCATGATGTACACAGTGTGTCAGTGAGTGTGTTAATATTAATCTGTGTTCTCTGTCAGTGTGTTAATATTACTGAGGACAGTGGGGGTGTTTTACACTTCACAGGGTGTATCTGACTGTGGGTCATGATATACACAGTGTGTCAGTGAGTGTGTTAATTTTAATCTGTGTTCTATGTCAGTGTGTTAATATTCCTGAGAACAGTGGGGGTGTTTTACACTTCACAGGGTTTATCTGACTGTGGGTCATGATATACACAGTGTGTCAGTGAGTGTGTTAATATTAATTTGTGTTCTCTGTCAGTGTGTTAATATTACTGAGGACAGTGGGGATGTTTTACACTTCACAGGGTGTATCTTACTGTGGGTCATGATATACACAGTGTGTCAGTGAGTGTGTTAATATTAATCTGTGTTCTCTGTCAGTGTGTTAATGTTACTGAGGACAGTGGGGATGTTTTACACTTCACAGGGTGTATCTTACTGTGGGTCATGATATACACAGTGTGTCAGTGAGTGTGTTAATATTAATCTGTGTTCTCTGTCAGTGTGTTAATATTACTGAGGACAGTGGGCGTGTTTTACACTTCACAGGGTGTATCTGACTCTGGGTCATGATATACACAGTGTGTCAGTGAGTGTGTTAATATTAATCTGTGTTCTCTGTCAGTGTGTTAATATTACTGAGGACAGTGGGCGTGTTTTACACTTCACAGGGTGTATCTTACTGTGGGTCATGATATACACAGTGTGTCAGTGAGTGTGTTAATATTAATCTGTGTTCTCTGTCAGTGTGTTAATATTACTGAGGACAGTGGGCGTGTTTTACACTTCACAGGGTGTATCTGACTCTGGGTCATGATATACACAGTGTGTCAGTGAGTGTGTTAATATTAATCTGTGTTCTCTGTCAGTGTGTTAATATTACTGAGGACAGTGGGCGTGTTTTACACTTCACAGGGTGTATCTGACTGTGGGTCATGATATGCACAGTGTGTCAGTGAGTGTGTTAATATTAATCTGTGTTCTCTGTCAGTGTGTTAATATTCCTGAGGACAGTGGGGGTGTTTTACACTTCACAGGGTGTATCTGACTGTGGGTCATGATATACACAGTGTGTCAGTGAGTGTGTTAATATTAATCTGTGTTCTCTGTCAGTGTGTTAATATTCCTGAGGACAGTGGGGGTGTTTTACACTTCACAGGGTGTATCTGACTGTGGGTCATGATATACACAGTGTGTCAGTGAGTGTGTTAATATTAATCTGTGTTCTCTGTCAGGTGTTAATATTCCTGAGGACAGTGGGGGTGTTTTACACTTCACAGGGTGTATCTGACTGTGGGTCATGATATACACAGTGTGTCAGTGAGAGTGTTAATATTAATCTGTGCTCTCTGTCAGTGTGTTAATATTCCTGAGAACAGAGGGGGTGTTTTACACTTCACAGGGTGTATCTGACTGTGGGTCATGATATACACAGTGTGTCAGTGAGTGTGTTAATATTAATCTGTGTTCTCTGTCAGTGTGCTAATATTACTGAGGTCAGTGGGGGTGTTTTACACTTCACAGGGTGTATCTGACTGTGGGTCATGATATACACAGTGTGTCAGTGAGTGTGTTAATATTAATCTGTGTTCTCTGTCAGTGTGTTAATATTCCTGAGGACAGTGGGGGTGTTTTACACTTCACAGGGTGTATCTGACTGTGGGTCATGATGTACATAGTGTGTCAGTGAGTGTGTTAATATTAATCTGTGTTCTCTGTCAGTGTGTTAATATTACTGAGGACAGTGGGGGTGTTTTACACTTCACAGGGTGTATCTGACTGTGGGTCATGATGTACACAGTGTGTCAGTGAGTGTGTTAATATTAATCTGTGTTCTCTGTCAGTGTGTTAATATTCCTGAGGACAATGGGCATGTATTACACTTCACAGGGTGTATCTGACTGTGGGTCATGATATACACAGTGTGTCAGTGAGTGTGTTAATATTAATCTGTGTTCGCTGTCAGTGTGTTAATATTCCTGAGAACAGTGGGGGTGTTTCACACTTCACAGGGTGTATCTGACTGTGGGTCATGATATACACAGTGTGTCAGTGGGTGTGTTAATATTAATCTGTGTTCTCTGTCAATGTGTTAATATTACTGAGGACAGTGGGGGTGTTTTACACTTCACAGGGTGTATCTGACTGTGGGTCATGATATACACAGTGTGTCAGTGAGTGTGTTAATATTAATCTGTGTTCTCTGTCAGTGTGTTAATATTCCTGAGGACAGTGGGGGTGTTTTTCACTTCACAGGGTGTATATGACTGTGGGTCATGATATACACAGTGTGTCAGTGAGTGTGTTAATATTAATCTGTGTTCTCTGTCAGTGTATTAATATTCCTGAGAACTGTGGGGGTGTTTTACACTTCACAGGGTGTATCTGACTGTGGGTCATGATATACACAGTGTGTCAGTGAGTGTGTTAATATTAATCTGTGTTCTCTGTCAGTGTGTTAATATTCCTGAGGACAGTGGGGGTGTTTTACACTTCACAGGGTGTATCTGACTGTGGGTCATGATGGACACAGTCTGTCAGTGAGTGTGTTAATATTAATCTGTGTTCTCTGTCAGTGTGTTAATATTACTGAGGACAGTGGGTGTGTTTTACACTTCACAGGGTGTATCTGACTGTGGGTCATGATATACACAGTGTGTCAGTGAGTGTGTTAATATTAATCTGTGTTCTCTGTCAGTGTGTTAATATTCCTGAGAACAGTGGGGGTGTTTTACACTTCACAGGGTTTATCTGACTGTGGGTCATGATATACACAGTGTGTCAGTGAGTGTGTTAATATTAATCTGTGTTCTCTGTCAGTGTGTTAATATTACTGTGGACAGTGGGGATGTTTTACACTTCACAGGGTGTATCTTACTGTGGGTCATGATATACACAGTGTGTCAGTGAGTGTGTTAATATTAATCTGTGTTCTCTGTCAGTGTGTTAATATTACTGAGGACAGTGGGGATGTTTTACACTTCACAGGGTGTATCTTACTGTGGGTCATGATATACACAGTGTGTCAGTGAGTGTGTTAATATTAATCTGTGTTCTCTGTCAGTGTGTTAATATTACTGAGGACAGTGGGCGTGTTTTACACTTCACAGGGTGTATCTGACTCTGGGTCATGATATACACAGTGTGTCAGTGAGTGTGTTAATATTAATCTGTGTTCTCTGTCAGTGTGCTAATATTACTGAGGACAGTGGGGATGTTTTACACTTCACAGGGTGTATCTGACTGTGGGTCATGATATACACAGTGTGTCAGTGAGTGTGTTAATATTAATCTGTGTACTCTGTCAGTGTGTTAATATTCCTGAGGACAGTGGGGGTGTTTTACACTTCACAGGGTGTATCTGACTGTGGGTCATGATGTACACAGTGTGTCAGTGAGTGTGTTAATATTAATCTGTGTTCTCTGTCAGTGTGTTAATATTACTGAGGACAGTGGGGGTGTTTTACACTTCACAGGGTGTATCTGACTGTGGGTCATGATATACACAGTGTGTCAGTGAGTGTGTTAATTTTAATCTGTGTTCTATGTCAGTGTGTTAATATTCCTGAGAACAGTGGGGGTGTTTTACACTTCACAGGGTTTATCTGACTGTGGGTCATGATATACACAGTGTGTCAGTGAGTGTGTTAATATTAATCTGTGTTCTCTGTCAGTGTGTTAATATTACTGAGGACAGTGGGGATGTTTTACACTTCACAGGGTGTATCTTACTGTGGGTCATGATATACACAGTGTGTCAGTGAGTGTGTTAATATTAATCTGTGTTCTCTGTCAGTGTGTTAATGTTACTGAGGACAGTGGGGATGTTTTACACTTCACAGGGTGTATCTTACTGTGGGTCATGATATACACAGTGTGTCAGTGAGTGTGTTAATATTAATCTGTGTTCTCTGTCAGTGTGTTAATATTACTGAGGACAGTGGGCGTGTTTTACACTTCACAGGGTGTATCTGACTCTGGGTCATGATATACACAGTGTGTCAGTGAGTGTGTTAATATTAATCTGTGTTCTCTGTCAGTGTGTTAATATTACTGAGGACAGTGGGCGTGTTTTACACTTCACAGGGTGTATCTGACTGTGGGTCATGATATGCACAGTGTGTCAGTGAGTGTGTTAATATTAATCTGTGTTCTCTGTCAGTGTGTTAATATTCCTGAGGACAGTGGGGGTGTTTTACACTTCACAGGGTTTATCTGACTGTGGGTCATGATATACACAGTGTGTCAGTGAGTGTGTTAATATTAATCTGTGTTCTCTGTCAGTGTGTTAATATTCCTGAGGACAGTGGGGGTGTTTTACACTTCACAGGGTGTATCTGACTGTGGGTCATGATATACACAGTGTGTCAGTGAGTGTGTTAATATTAATCTGTGTTCTCTGTCAGTGTGTTAATATTCCTGAGGACAGTGGGGGTGTTTTACACTTCACAGGGTGTATCTGACTGTGGGTCATGATATACACAGTGTGTCAGTGAGTGTGTTAATATTAATCTGTGTTCTCTGTCAGGTGTTAATATTCCTGAGGACAGTGGGGGTGTTTTACACTTCACAGGGTGTATCTGACTGTGGGTCATGATATACACAGTGTGTCAGTGAGAGTGTTAATATTAATCTGTGTTCTCTGTCAGTGTGTTAATATTCCTGAGAACAGAGGGGGTGTTTTACACTTCACAGGGTGTATCTGACTGTGGGTCATGATATACACAGTGTGTCAGTGAGTGTGTTAATATTAATCTGTGTTCTCTGTCAGTGTGCTAATATTACTGAGGTCAGTGGGGGTGTTTTACACTTCACAGGGTGTATCTGACTGTGGGTCATGATATACACAGTGTGTCAGTGAGTGTGTTAATATTAATCTGTGTTCTCTGTCAGTGTGTTAATATTCCTGAGGACAGTGGGGGTGTTTTACACTTCACAGGGTGTATCTGACTGTGGGTCATGATGTACATAGTGTGTCAGTGAGTGTGTTAATATTAATCTGTGTTCTCTGTCAGTGTGTTAATATTACTGAGGACAGTGGGGGTGTTTTACACTTCACAGGGTGTATCTGACTGTGGGTCATGATGTACACAGTGTGTCAGTGAGTGTGTTAATATTAATCTGTGTTCTCTGTCAGTGTGTTAATATTCCTGAGGACAATGGGCATGTATTACACTTCACAGGGTGTATCTGACTGTGGGTCATGATATACACAGTGTGTCAGTGAGTGTGTTAATATTAATCTGTGTTCGCTGTCAGTGTGTTAATATTCCTGAGAACAGTGGGGGTGTTTCACACTTCACAGGGTGTATCTGACTGTGGGTCATGATATACACAGTGTGTCAGTGAGTGTGTTAATATTAATCTGTGTTCTCTGTCAATGTGTTAATATTACTGAGGACAGTGGGGGTGTTTTACACTTCACAGGGTGTATCTGACTGTGGGTCATGATATACACAGTGTGTCAGTGAGTTTGTTAATATTAATCTGTGTTCTCTGTCAGTGTATTAATATTACTGAGGACAGTGGGGATGTTTTACACTTCACAGGGTGTATCTGGCTGTGGGTCATGATATACACAGTGTGTCAGTGAGTGTGTTAATATTAATCTGTGTTCTCTGTCAGTGTGTTAATATTCCTGAGGACAGTGGGGGTGTTTTACACTTCACAGGGTGTATCTGACTGTGGGTCATGATATACACAGTGTGTCAGTGAGTGTGTTAATATTAATCTGTGTTCTCTGTCAGTGTGTTAATATTACTGAGGACAGTGGGGGTGTTTTACACTTCACAGGGTGTATCTGACTGTGGGTCATGATGTACACAGTGTGTCAGTGAGTGTGTTAATATTAATCTGTGTTCTCTGTCAGTGTGTTAATATTCCTGAGGACAGTGGGGGTGTTTTACACTTCACAGGGTGTATCTGACTGTGGGTCATGATATACACAGTGTGTCAGTGAGTGTGTTAATATTAATCTGTGTTCACTGTCAGTGTGCTAATATTACTGAGGACAGTGGGGGTGTTTTACACCTCACAGGGTGTATCTGACTCTGGGTGATGATGTACTCAGTGTGTCAGTGAGTGTGTTAATATTAATCTGTGTTCTCTGTCAGTGTGTTAATATTGCTGAGGACAGTGGGGGTGTTTTACACTTCACAGGGTGTATCTGACTGTGGGTCACGATGTACACAGTGTGTCAGTGAGTGTGTTAATATTAATCTGTGTTCTCTGTCAGTGTGTTAATATTACTGAGGACAGTGGGGGTGTTTTACACTTCACAGGGTGTATCTGACTGTGAGTCATGATATACACAGTGTGTCAGTGAGTGTGTTAATATTAATCTGTGTTCTCTGTCAGTGTGTTAATATTCCTGAGGACAGTGGGGGTGTTTTACACTTCACAGGGTGTATCTGACTGTGGGTCATGATATACACAGTGTGTCAGTGAGTGTGTTAATATTAATCTGTGTTCTCTGTCAGTGTGTTAATATTCCTGAGGACAGTGGGGGTGTTTTACACTTCACAGGGTGTATCTGACTGTGGGTCATGATATACACAGTGTGTCAGTGAGTGTGTTAATATTAATCTGTGTTCTCTGTCAGTGTGTTAATATTCCTGAGGACAGTGGGGCTGTTTTACACTTCACAGTGTGTATCTGACTGTGGGTCATGATATACACAGTGTGTCAGTGAGTGTGTTAATATTAATCTGTGATCTCTGTCAGGTGTTAATATTCCTGAGGACAGTGGGCATGTATTACACTTCACAGGGTGTATCTGACTGTGGGTCATGTTATACACAGTGTGTCTGCGAGAGTGTTAATATTAATCTGTGTTCTCTGTCAGTGTGTTAATATTCCTGAGAACTTTGGGGGTGTTTTACACTTCACAGGGTGTATCTGACTGTGGGTCATGATATACACAGTGTGTCAGTGAGTGTGTTAATATTAATCTGTGTTCTCTGTCAGTGTGTTAATATTCCTGAGGACAGTGGGGGTGTTTTACACTTCACAGGGTGTATATGACTGTGGGTCATGATATACACAGTGTGTCAGTGAGTGTGTTAATATTAATCTGTGTTCTCTGTCAGTGTGTTAATATTCCTGAGGACAGTGGGGGTGTTTTACACTTCACAGGGTGTATCTGACTGTGGGTCATGATATACACAGTGTGTCAGTGAGTGTGTTAATATTAATCTGTGTTCTCTGTCAGTGTGTTAATATTCCTGAGGACAGTGGGGGTGTTTTACACTTCACAGGGTGTATCTGACTGTGGGTCATGATATACACAGTGTGTCAGTGAGTGTGTTAATATTAATCTGTGTTCTCTGTCAGTGTGTTAATATTACCGAGGACAGTGGGGGTGTTTTACACTTCACAGGGTGTATCTGACTGTGGGTCATGATATACACAGTGTGTCAGTGATTGTGTTAATATTAATCTGTGTTCTCTGTCAGTGTGTTAATATTACTGAGGACAGTGGGGGTGTTTTACACTTCACAGGGTGTATCTGACTGTGGGTCATGATATACACAGTGTGTCAGTGAGTGTGTTAATATTAATCTGTGTTCTCTGTCAGTGTGTTAATATTACTGAGGACAGTGGGGATGTTTTACACTTCACAGGGTTTATCTGACTGTGGGTCATGATGTACAAAGTGTGTCAGTGAGTGTGTTAATATTAATCTGTGTTCTCTGTCAGTGTGTTAATATTCCTGAGGTCAGTGGGGGTGTTTTACACTTCACAGAGTGTATCTGACTGTGGGTCATGATGTACACAGTGTGTCAGTGAGTGTGTTAATATTAATCTGTGTTCTCTGTCAGTGTGCTAATATTACTTAGGACAGTGGGGGTGTTTTACACTTCACAGGGTGTATCTGACTGTGGGTCATGATATACACAGTGTGTCAGTGAGTGTGTTAATATTAATCTGTGTTCTCTGTCAGTGTGTTAATATTCCTGAGGAAAGTGGGGGTGTTTTACACTTCACGGGGTGTATCTGACTGTGGGTCATGATGTACACAGTGTGTCAGTGAGTGTGTTAATATTAATCTGTGTTCTCTGTCAGTATGTTAATATTACTGAGGACAGTGGGGGTGTTTTACACTTCACAGGGTGTATCTGACTGTGGGTCATGATGTACACAGTGTGTCAGTGAGTGTGTTAATATTAATCTGTGTTCTCTGTCAGTGTGTTAATATTCCTGAGGACAGTGGGCATGTATTACACTTCACAGGGTGTATCTGACTGTGGGTCATGATATACACAGTGTGTCAGTGAGTGTGTTAATATTAATCTGTGTTCTCTGTCAGTGTGTTAATATTCCTGAGAACAGTGGGGGTGTTTTACACTTCACAGGGTGTATCTGACTGTGGGTCATGATATACACAGTGTGTCAGTGAGTGTGTTAATATTAATCTGTGTTCTCTGTCAGTGTATTAATATTACTGAGGACAGTGGGGATGTTTTACACTTCACAGGGTGTATCTGGCTGTTGGTCATGATATACACAGTGTGTCAGTGAGTGTGTTAATATTAATCTGTGTTCTCTGTCAGTGTGTTAATATTCCTGAGGCGGGTGGGGGTGTTTTACACTTCACAGGGTGTATCTGACTGTGGGTCATGATATACACAGTGTGTCAGTGAGTGTGTTAATATTAATCTGTGTTCTCTGTCAGTGTGTTAATATTACTGAGGACAGTGGGGGTGTTTTACACTTCACAGGGTGTATCTGACTGTGGGTCATGATGTACAAAGTGTGTCAGTGAGTGTGTTAATATTAATCTGTGTTCTCTGTCAGTGTGTTAATATTACTGAGGACAGTGGGGGTGTTTTACACTTCACAGGGTGTATCTGACTGTGGGTCATGATATACACAGTGTGTCAGTGAGTGTGTTAATATTAATCTGTGTTCTCTGTCAGTGTGCTAATATTCCTGAGGACAGTGGGCATGTATTACACTTCACAGGGTGTATCTGACTGTGGGTCATGTTATACACAGTGTGTCAGTGAGAGTGTTAATATTAATCTGTGTTCTCTGTCAGTGTGTTAATATTCCTGAAAACAGTGGGGGTGTTTTACACTTCACAGGGTGTATCTGACTGTGGGTCATGATATACACAGTGTGTCAGTGAGTGTGTTAATATTAATCTGTGTTCTCTGTCAGTGTGTTAATATTCCTGAGGACAGTGGGGGTGTTTTACACTTCACAGGGTGTATATGACGGTGGGTCATGATATACACAGTGTGTCAGTGAGTGTGTTAATATTAATCTGTGTTCTCTGTCAGTGTATTAATATTCCTGAGAACTGTGGGGGTGTTTTACACTTCACAGGGTGTATCTGACTGTGGGTCATGATATACACAGTGTGTCAGTGAGTGTGTTAATATTAATCTGTGTTCTCTGTCAGTGTGTTAATATTCCTGAGGACAGTGGGGGTGTTTTACACTTCACAGGGTGTATCTGACTGTGGGTCATGATATACACAGTGTGTCAGTGAGTGTGTTAATATTAATCTGTGTTCTCTGTCAGTGTGTTAATATTACTGAGGACAGTGGGGGTGTTTTACACTTCACAGGGTGTATCTGACCGTGGGTCATGATGTACACAGTGTGTCAGTGAGTGTGTTAATATTAATCTGTGTTCTCTGTCAGTGTGTTAATATTACTGAGGACAGTGGGGGTGTCTTACACTTCACAGGGTGTATCTGACTGTGGGTCATGATGTACACAGGGTGTCAGTGAGTGTGTTAATATTAATCTGTGTTCTCTGTCAGTGTGTTAATATTACTGAGGACAGTGGGGGTGTTTTACACTTCACAGGGTTTATCTGACTGTGGGTCATGATGTACACAGTGTGTCAGTGAGTGTGTTAATATTAATCTGTGTTCTCTGTCAGTGTGTTAATATTACTGAGGCCAGTGGGGGTGTTTTACACTTCACAGGGTTTATCTGACTGTGGGTCATGATATACACAGTGTGTCAGTGAGTGTGTTAATATTAATCTGTGTTCTCTGTCAGTGTGTTAATATTACTGAGGACAGTGGGGGTGTTTTACACTTCACAGGGTGTATCTGACTGTGGGTCATGATATACACAGTGTGTCAGTGAGTGTGTTAATATAAATCTGTGTTCTCTGTCAGTGTGTTAATATTACTGAGAACAGTGTGGGTGTTTTACACTTCACAGGGTGTATCTGACTGTGGGTCATGATATACACAGTGTGTCAGTGAGTGTGTTAATATTAATCTGTGTTCTCTGTCAGTGTGTTAATATTACTGAGAACAGTGGGGGTGTTTAACACTTCACAGGGTGTATCTGACTGTGGGTCATGATATACACAGTGTGTCAGTGAGTGTGTCAATATTAATCTGTGTTTTCTGTCAGTGTGTTAATATTACTGAGAACAGTGGGGGTGTTTTACACTTCACAGGGTGTATCTGACTGTGGGTCATGATATACACAGTGTGTCAGTGAGTGTGTTAATATTAATCTGTGTTCTCTGTCAGTGTGTTAATATTACCGAGGACAGTGGGGGTGTTTTACACTTCACAGGGTGTATCTGACTGTGGGTCATGATAAACACAGTGTGTCAGTGAGTGTGTTAATATTAATCTGTGTTCTCTGTCAGTGTGTTAATATTACTGAGGACAGTGGGGGTGTTTTACACTTCACAGGGTGTATCTGACTGTGGGTCATGATATACACAGTGTGTCAGTGAGTGTGTTAATATTAATCTGTGTTCTCTGTCAGTGTGTTAACATTACTGAGGACAGTGGGGATGTTTTACACTTCACAGGGTTTATCTGACTGTGGGTCATGATGTACAAAGTGTGTCAGTGAGTGTGTTAATATTAATCTGTGTTCTCTGTCAGTGTGTTAATATTCCTGAGGTCAGTGGGGGTGTTTTACACTTCACAGAGTGTATCTGACTGTGGGTCATGATATACACAGTGTGTCAGTGAGTGTGTTAATATTAATCTGTGTTCTCTGTCAGTGTGCTAATATTACTTAGGACAGTGGGGGTGTTTTACACTTCACAGGGTGTATCTGACTGTGGGTCATGATATACACAGTGTGTCAGTGAGTGTGTTAATATTAATCTGTGTTCTCTGTCAGTGTGTTAATATTCCTGAGGAAAGTGGGGGTGTTTTACACTTCACGGGGTGTATCTGACTGTGGGTCATGATGTACACAGTGTGTCAGTGAGTGTGTTAATATTAATCTGTGTTCTCTGTCAGTATGTTAATATTACTGAGGACAGTGGGGGTGTTTTACACTTCACAGGGTGTATCTGACTGTGGGTCATGATGTACACAGTGTGTCAGTGAGTGTGTTAATATTAATCTGTGTTCTCTGTCAGTGTGTTAATATTCCTGAGGACAGTGGGCATGTATTACACTTCACAGGGTGTATCTGACTGTGGGTCATGATATACACAGTGTGTCAGTGAGTGTGTTAATATTAATCTGTGTTCTCTGTCAGTGTATTAATATTACTGAGGACAGTGGGGATGTTTTACACTTCACAGGGTGTATCTGGCTGTTGGTCATGATATACACAGTGTGTCAGTGAGTGTGTTAATATTAATCTGTGTTCTCTGTCAGTGTGTTAATATTACTGAGGACAGTGGGGGTGTTTTACACTTCACAGGGTGTATCTGACTGTGGGTCATGATATACACAGTGCTTCAGTGAGTGTGTTAATATTAATCTGTGTTCTCTGTCAGTGTGCTAATATTACTGAGGACAGTGGGGGTGTTTTACACTTCACAGGGTGTATCTGACTGTGGGTCATGATATACACAGTGTGTCAGTGAGTGTGTTAATATTAATCTGTGTTCTCTGTCAGTGTGTTAATATTACTGAGAACAGTGGGGGTGTTTTACACTTCACAGGGTGTATCTGACTGTGGATCATGATATACACAGTGTGTCAGTGAGTGTGTTAATATTAATCTGTGTTCTCTGTCAGTGTGTTAATATTACCGAGGACAGTGGGGGTGTTTTACACTTCACAGGGTGTATCTGACTGTGGGTCATGATATACACAGTGTGTCAGTGAGTGTGTTAATATTAATCTGTGTTCTCTGTCAGTGTGTTAATATTACTGAGGACAGTGGGGGTGTTTTACACTTCACAGGGTGTATCTGACTGTGGGTCATGATATACACAGTGTGTCAGTGAGTGTGTTAATATTAATCTGTGTTCTCTGTCAGTGTGTTAATATTACTGAGGACAGTGGGGATGTTTTATACTTCACAGGGTTTATCTGACTGTGGGTCATGATGTACAAAGTGTGTCAGTGAGTGTGTTAATATTAATCTGTGTTCTCTGTCTGTGTGTTAATATTCCTGAGGGCAGTGGGGGTGTTTTACACTTCACAGAGTGTATCTGACTGTGGGTCATGATATACACAGTGTGTCAGTGAGTGTGTTAATATTAATCTGTGTTCTCTGTCAGTGTGCTAATATTACTTAGGACAGTGGGGGTGTTTTACACTTCACAGGGTGTATCTGACTGTGGGTCATGATATACACAGTGTGTCAGTGAGTGTGTTAATATTAATCTGTGTTCTCTGTCAGTGTGTTAATATTCCTGAGGAAAGTGGGGGTGTTTTACACTTCACGGGGTGTATCTGACTGTGGGTCATGATGTACACAGTGTGTCAGTGAGTGTGTTAATATTAATCTGTGTTCTCTGTCAGTATGTTAATATTACTGAGGACAGTGGGGGTGTTTTACACTTCACAGGGTGTATCTGACTGTGGGTCATGATGTACACAGTGTGTCAGTGAGTGTGTTAATATTAATCTGTGTTCTCTGTCAGTGTGTTAATATTCCTGAGGACAGTGGGCATGTATTACACTTCACAGGGTGTATCTGACTGTGGGTCATGATATACACAGTGTGTCAGTGAGTGTGTTAATATTAATCTGTGTTCTCTGTCAGTGTGTTAATATTCCTGAGAACAGTGGGGGTGTTTTACACTTCACAGGGTGTATCTGACTGTGGGTCATGATATACACAGTGTGTCAGTGAGTGTGTTAATATTAATCTGTGTTCTCTGTCAGTGTATTAATATTACTGAGGACAGTGGGGATGTTTTACACTTCACAGGGTGTATCTGGCTGTTGGTCATGATATACACAGTGTGTCAGTGAGTGTGTTAATATTAATCTGTGTTCTCTGTCAGTGTGTTAATATTACTGAGGACAGTGGGGGTGTTTTACACTTCACAGGGTGTATCTGACTGTGGGTCATGATATACACAGTGTGTCAGTGAGTGTGTTAATATTAATCTGTGTTCTCTGTCAGTGTGCTAATATTACTGAGGACAGTGGGGGTGTTTTACACTTCACAGGGTGTATCTGACTGTGGGTCATGATATACACAGTGTGTCAGTGACTGTGTTAATATTAATCTGTGTTCTCTGTCAGTGTGTTAATATTCCTGAGGACAGTGGGGGTGTTTTACACTTCACAGGGTGTATCTGACTGTGGGTCATGATATACACAGTGTGTCAGTGAGTGTGTTAATATTAATCTGTGTTCTCTGTCAGTGTGCTAATATTACTGAGGACAGTGGGGGTGTTTTACACCTCACAGGGTGTATCTGACTCTGGGTGATGATGTACTCAGTGTGTCAGTGAGTGTGTTAATATTAATCTGTGTTCTCTGTCAGTGTGTTAATATTGCTGAGGACAGTGGGGGTGTTTTACACTTCACAGGGTGTATCTGACTGTGGGTCACGATGTACACAGTGTGTCAGTGAGTGTGTTAATATTAATCTGTGTTCTCTGTCAGTGTGTTAATATTACTGAGGACAGTGGGGGTGTTTTACACTTTACAGGGTGTATCTGACTGTGAGTCATGATATACACAGTGTGTCAGTGAGTGTGTTAATATTAATCTGTGTTCTCTGTCAGTGTGTTAATATTCCTGAGGACAGTGGGGGTGTTTTACACTTCACAGGGTGTATCTGACTGTGGGTCATGATATACACAGTGTGTCAGTGAGTGTGTTAATATTAATCTGTGTTCTCTGTCAGGTGTTAATATTCCTGAGGACAGTGGGCATGTATTACACTTCACAGGGTGTATCTGACTGTGGGTCATGTTATACACAGTGTGTCAGTGAGAGTGTTAATATTAATCTGTGTTCTCTGTCAGTGTGTTAATATTCCTGAAAACAGTGGGGGTGTTTTACACTTCACAGGGTGTATCTGACTGTGGGTCATGATATACACAGTGTGTCAGTGAGTGTGTTAATATGAATCTGTGTTCTCTGTCAGTGTGTTAATATTCCTGAGGACAGTGGGGGTGTTTTACACTTCACAGGGTGTATATGACTGTGGGTCATGATATACACAGTGTGTCAGTGAGTGTGTTAATATTAATCTGTGTTCTCTGTCATTGTATTAATATTCCTGAGAACTGTGGGGGTGTTTTACACTTCACAGGGTGTATCTGACTGTGGGTCATGATATACACAGTGTGTCAGTGAGTGTGTTAATATTAATCTGTGTTCTCTGTCAGTGTGTTAATATTCCTGAGGACAGTGGGCATGTATTACACTTCACAGGGTGTATCTGACTGTGGGTCATGATATACACAGTGTGTCAGTGAGTGTGTTAATATTAATCTGTGTTCTCTGTCAGTGTGTTAATATTCCTGAGAACAGTGGGGGTGTTTTACACTTCACAGGGTGTATCTGACTGTGGGTCATGATATACACAGTGTGTCAGTGAGTGTGTTAATATTAATCTGTGTTCTCTGTCAGTGTATTAATATTACTGAGGACAGTGGGGATGTTTTACACTTCACAGGGTGTATCTGGCTGTTGGTCATGATATACACAGTGTGTCAGTGAGTGTGTTAATATTAATCTGTGTTCTCTGTCAGTGTGTTAATATTACTGAGGACAGTGGGGGTGTTTTACACTTCACAGGGTGTATCTGACTGTGGGTCATGATATACACAGTGTGTCAGTGAGTGTGTTAATATTAATCTGTGTTCTCTGTCAGTGTGCTAATATTACTGAGGACAGTGGGGGTGTTTTACACTTCACAGGGTGTATCTGACTGTGGGTCATGATATACACAGTGTGTCAGTGACTGTGTTAATATTAATCTGTGTTCTCTGTCAGTGTGTTAATATTCCTGAGGACAGTGGGGGTGTTTTACACTTCACAGGGTGTATCTGACTGTGGGTCATGATATACACAGTGTGTCAGTGAGTGTGTTAATATTAATCTGTGTTCTCTGTCAGTGTGCTAATATTACTGAGGACAGTGGGGGTGTTTTACACCTCACAGGGTGTATCTGACTCTGGGTGATGATGTACTCAGTGTGTCAGTGAGTGTGTTAATATTAATCTGTGTTCTCTGTCAGTGTGTTAATATTGCTGAGGACAGTGGGGGTGTTTTACACTTCACAGGGTGTATCTGACTGTGGGTCACGATGTACACAGTGTGTCAGTGAGTGTGTTAATATTAATCTGTGTTCTCTGTCAGTGTGTTAATATTACTGAGGACAGTGGGGGTGTTTTACACTTTACAGGGTGTATCTGACTGTGAGTCATGATATACACAGTGTGTCAGTGAGTGTGTTAATATTAATCTGTGTTCTCTGTCAGTGTGTTAATATTCCTGAGGACAGTGGGGGTGTTTTACACTTCACAGGGTGTATCTGACTGTGGGTCATGATATACACAGTGTGTCAGTGAGTGTGTTAATATTAATCTGTGTTCTCTGTCAGGTGTTAATATTCCTGAGGACAGTGGGCATGTATTACACTTCACAGGGTGTATCTGACTGTGGGTCATGTTATACACAGTGTGTCAGTGAGAGTGTTAATATTAATCTGTGTTCTCTGTCAGTGTGTTAATATTCCTGAAAACAGTGGGGGTGTTTTACACTTCACAGGGTGTATCTGACTGTGGGTCATGATATACACAGTGTGTCAGTGAGTGTGTTAATATGAATCTGTGTTCTCTGTCAGTGTGTTAATATTCCTGAGGACAGTGGGGGTGTTTTACACTTCACAGGGTGTATATGACTGTGGGTCATGATATACACAGTGTGTCAGTGAGTGTGTTAATATTAATCTGTGTTCTCTGTCATTGTATTAATATTCCTGAGAACTGTGGGGGTGTTTTACACTTCACAGGGTGTATCTGACTGTGGGTCATGATATACACAGTGTGTCAGTGAGTGTGTTAATATTAATCTGTGTTCTCTGTCAGTGTGTTAATATTCCTGAGGGCAGTGGGGGTGTTTTACACTTCACTGGGTGTATCTGACTGTGGGTCATGATATACACAGTGTGTCAGTGAGTGTGTTAATATTAATCTGTGTTCTCTGTCAGTGTGTTAATATTACTGAGGACAGTGGGGGTGTTTTACACTTCACAGGGTGTATCTGACTGTGGGTCATGATGTACACAGTGTGTCAGTGAGTGTGTTAATATTAATCTGTGTTCTCTGTCAGTGTGTTAATATTACTGAGGACAGTGGGGGTGTTTTACACTTCACAGGGTGTATCTGACTGTGGGTCATGATGTACACAGTGTGTCAGTGAGTGTGTTAATATTAATCTGTGTTCTCTGTCAGTGTGTTAATATTACTGAGGACAGTGGGGGTGTTTTACACTTCACAGGGTGTATCTGACTGTGGGCCATGATGTACACAGTGTGTCAGTGAGTGTGTTAATATTAATCTGTGTTCTCTGTCAGTGTGTTAATATTACTGAGGACAGTGGGTGTGTTTTTTACTTCACAGGGTTTATCTGACTGTGGGTCATGATATACACAGTGTGTCAGTGAGTGTGTTAATATCAATCTGTGTTCTCTGTCAGTGTGTTAATATTCCTGAGGACAGTGGGGGTGTTTTACACTTCACAGGGTGTATCTGACTGTGGGTCATGATGTACACGGTGTGTCAGTGAGTGTGTTAATATTAATCTGTGTTCTCTGTCAGTGTGTTAATATTACTGAGGACAGTGGGGATGTTTTACACTTCACAGGGTGTATCTGACTGTGGGTCATGATATGCACAGTGTGTCAGTGAGTGTGTTAATATTAATCTGTGTTCTCTGTCAGTGTGTTAATATTACTGAGGACAGTGGGGGTGTTTTACACTTCACAGGGTTTATCTGACTGTGGGTCATGATGTACACAGTGTGTCAGTGAGTGTGTTAATATTAATCTGTGTTCTCTGTCAGTGTGTTAATATTACTGAGGCCAGTGGGGGTGTTTTACACTTCACAGTGTTTATCTGACTGTGGGTCATGATATACACAGTGTGTCAGTGAGTGTGTTAATATTAATCTGTGTTCTCTGTCAGTGTGTTAATATTACTGAGGACAGTGGAGGTGTTTTACACTTCACAGGGTGTATCTGACTGTGGGTCATGATATACACAGTGTGTCAGTGAGTGTGTTAATATAAATCTGTGTTCTCTGTCAGTGTGTTAATATTACTGAGAACAGTGGGGGTGTTTTACACTTCACAGGGTGTATCTGACTGTGGGTCATGATATACACAGTGTGTCAGTGAGTGTGTTAATATTAATCTGTGTTCTCTGTCAGTGTGTTAATATTACTGAGAACAGTGGGGGTGTTTAACACTTCACAGGGTGTATCTGACTGTGGGTCATGATATACACAGTGTGTCAGTGAGTGTGTTAATATTAATCTGTGTTCTCTGTCAGTGTGTTAATATTACTGAGAACAGTGGGGGTGTTTTACACTTCACAGGGTGTATCTGACTGTGGGTCATGATATACACAGTGTGTCAGTGAGTGTGTTAATATTAATCTGTGTTCTCTGTCAGTGTGTTAATATTACTGAGGACAGTGGGGGTGTTTTACACTTCACAGGGTGTATCTGACTGTGGGTCATGATATACACAGTGTTTCAGTGAGTGTGTTAATATTAATCTGTGTACTCTGTCAGTGTGGTAATATTGCTGAGGACAGTGGGGGTGTTTTACACTTCACAGGGTGTATCTGACTGTGAGTCATGATGTACACAGTGTGTCAGTGAGAGTGTTAATATTAATCTGTGTTCTCTGTCAGTGTGTTAATATTACTGAGGACAGTGGGGGTGTTTTACACTTCACAGGGTGTATCTGACTCTGGGTCATGATGTGCACAGTGTGTCAGTGTGTGTGTTAATATTAATCTGTGTTCTCTGTCAGTGTGTTAATAATACTGAGGACAGTGGGGTGTTTTACACTTCACAGGGTGTATCTGACTGTGGGTCATGATATACACAGTGTGTCAGTGAGTGTGTTAATATTAATCTGTGTTCTCTGTCAGCGTGTTAATATTCCACACTAGCCAAATCGCCCCTTTCACATTTTGCTCTCTCTCTCCCCCCACAACTCCTTTTGCACCTTCTCCTCCTTTGAGCTCATCACTTTGTTCCCCAAATCCCATCCCCCACTGCCATACACCATTCCCCGATACCACTACACCCTAACACCCCTCCCTCACTCCCATACCCCACATCCCACCCAGCCACCCCTTGCCCACTCCCCTTCCCCACTCCCCTCCCAACTTTCCTCCTTCATTCCCCTCCCCCACTCCCCAACCCCACCCCCGACCACACTCCCCTATCCCACTGCTTCCCCCACTGCCCTCCCTCACTCTCCTACCCCACACCCCTCCCCCACTCCCCTCCCCATCTCCCCTCAACCGCTCCACTCCCCAACTCCATCACTATCGCCCCTCCCCAACTCCCCTCCCCCACTCCCCTCCCCCAATCCCCTCCGCCAATCCGATCCCCCACTCCCCTCCACACACCCCTCCCCAACTCCGCTCCCCTACTCCCCTCTTCCCTCCCCTCGCACACTACCCTCCCACACTCCCCAGCCCACTTCCCTCCCCCACTCCCCTACCCCATTCCTGCTGCCACTCCCCTACCCTACTCCCCTTCCCCACTCCACTCCCCTCTCAATGCCTCCACTCCCCTACCGCATTCCCCTCCCCAGTCCCCTTACCACTCCACTCTCACACTCCCCTACATCATTCCCCTACCCCACTCCCCTACTCCACTCCCATCCCCCACTCCCCTATCACACTCCCCTTCCCTACTCCCTTCCCACTCTCCCCCTACCGAACTCCCCTCCCACACTCCCCGACCACACTCCCCTACCACTCTCCCCTCCCCCACTCCCCTCTCCCAGCCCTGACTCACCTACAGCACTCCCCTACCCCACTTCCTGTCCCCCACTCCCCACTCCCACTCCCTTCACCCACTCCCCTACCCCACTCCCATCCCCCACTCCCTTACAACACTCCCCTTCCCTACTCACTTCCCACACTCCCCCTACCGAACACCCCTCCCACACTCCCCGACTACACTCCCCTACCACACTCCCATCCCCCACTCCCCTCCCCCCACCCCAACTCACCTACCGCACTCCCCTACACCACTTCCTGTCCCCCACTCCCCTCTCCCACTCCCTTCATCCACTCCCCTCCCCCACTCCCCTCCCCCACTCCCCTATATCACTCCCCTACCCCACTACCTATCCCCCACTCCCTGTCCCCCCCTCCCCTCCCCCACTCCCCTACCCCACTCCCCTGCCCCACTCCCCTCGACCACTCCCCTAACCCACTCCCCTATATCACTCCACTACCCCACTCCCGCTGTCCCCATTCCCTGTCCCCCACTCCCCTCCACAACTCACCTCCCCCACTCCCCTACTCCACTCCCGCTCCCCACTCCTGACCCCCACTCCTCTACCCAACTCCCCTCCCCAGCTCCCCTCCCCAACTCCCCTCCCCCCTCCCCTCCCCCACTCCCCACCCAACTCATTACCCCACTCCCCTACCCCACTCCCCTCACCAACTCCCTTACCACCCGCCCCTACTCCACTCCCCTCCCAATCTCACCTCCCCCACTCCCCTCCACAACTCCCCTCCCTCACTTCCCTCCAGAACACCCCTCCCCAACTCCCCCCAACAGCCCTCCCCCACTCCCTCCCCCACCTCCCGCCCGCACACCCCTCCCCCACTCCCCTCCCCAACTCCTCTCCCCACTCCCCTCACCCTCTCCCCGCCCCAGCTCCCCTCGTCCACTCCCCTCCCACATTAACTTCCCCCACTCTCCTCCCCACTCCCCTCCCCAACTAGCCTCCCCAACTCCGCTACCACTCTCCACTACCACATTCGCTGAACCCACTCCCTTACCACACCCCACCACCAATCCCCTCCCCTACTCCGATCCACCACTCCGCTTCTCTCCACCTCTTCACTGCCCTCACCGAAGACAATCCCATCCACCACTACCCTCCCCCACTCCCCTGCCCCACTCCCCGACCCCACACCGCGACCGCAGTGCCCTCCACAACTCCCCTACCCCACTCCCCTACCCCACTCCCCTACCACACTCCCCTATGCCACTCCTCGACCCTACTCCCCTACCGCACTCCCCTACCGCACTCCCCTCCACAACTCCCCTACCCCACTCCCCTACCCCATTCCCCTCCTCCACACCCCTCCCCACTCCCCTACCTCACTCCCCTCCCCCACACCCCTACCCACCTCTCCTACCCCACCCCATCCCCCACTCACCTTCTCTCCACCTCCTCACTGCCCTCCAATACCCAACGCCCCTACCCCACTCCACTATCCCATTCCCACTCCCCTACCACACTCCCATCCCCCACTCGCCTCCCCCACTCCCCTACATCACTCCCCTACCCCACGCCCTGTCCCCCACTCCCCTCCCCAACTCCCATCCCCCACTCCCCTATCCCACTCCCCACCCCACTTCCATCGCACACTCCTCTACCCCACTCCCCTCCCCAAGTCCCCTCCCCAACTCCCCTATCCCACTCCCCTCCACAGCGCCCCCGCAACTCCCCTCACAAACTCCCATACCCCACTCCCCTCCACCACTCACATCCCCCACTCCCCTCCCCAACTCCCCTGCCTCACTTCCTTTCCCCACTCCCCTCCCCAAATCCTCCCAACTTCCCTCCCCCACTCCCCGGCCTATCTCTCCTCCCCACTCCCCTCCCAAACTCCCTGACCCCATCCCCTACCCCATTCTCCTACTCCACTCCCCTAACTCACTCCCTTACCACATCCCCTCCACCACTCAGCTTCCCTCCACCTCTTCACTGCCCTGCCCAACCACACTCCCATCCCCCAGTACACTCCCCCAATCCCCAACCCCACTCCCCTCCCCCACTCCCCTACTGCACTCCCTCTACAACTCCCCTACCCCACTCCCCTACCACACTGCCCTACCCCACTCCCCTACCCCAATCCCCTACCACACTCCCCTACCCCACTCCCCTCCACCACTCCCATACCTCACTACCCTCCCCTACTCCCGTACCCACATCTCCTACCACACCCCTTCCCCACTCCCCTTCCCTCCACCTCCTCACTGCCCTCCACTACCCAACACCTCGACCCTACACACATCCTCACTCCCCTCCCCACTCCCCTTCCCTCCACCTCCTCACTGCGCTCACCTATCCCACGCCCCTTTCCCACTCCCTACATCACTCCCCTCCCCCACTCCCCTCCCCCACTCCCCTCCCAACTTTCCTCCTTCATTCCCCTCCCCCACTCCCCAAGCCCACCCCCGACCACACTCCCCTATCCCACTGCTTCCCCCACTGCCCTCCCTCACTCTCCTACCCCACACCCCTCCCCCACTCCCCTCCCCATCTCCCCTCAACCGCTCCACTCCCCAACTCCATCACTATCGCCCCTTCCCAACTCCCCTCCCCCACTCCCCTCCGCCAATCCCCTCCGCCAATCCGATCCCCCACTCCCCTCCACACTCCCCTCCCCAACTCCGCTCCCCTACTCCCCTCTTCCCTCCCCTCGCACACTACGCTCCCACACTCCCCAGCCCACTTCCCTCCCCCACTCCACTACCCCATTCCTGCTGCCACTCCCCTACCCTACTCCCCTTCCCCACTCCACTCCCCTCTCAATGCCTCCACTCCCCTACCGCATTCCCCTCCCCAGTCCCCTTACCACTCCACTCTCACACTCCCCTACATCATTCCCCTACCCCACTCCCCTACTCCACTCCCATCCCCCACTCCCCTATCACACTCCCCTTCCCTATTCCCTTCCCACTCTCCCCCTACCGAACTCCCCTCCCACACTCCCCGACCACACTCCCCTACCACTCTCCCCTCCCCCACTCCCCTCTCCCAGCCCTGACTCACCGACAGCACTCCCCTACCCCACTTCCTGTCCCCCACTCCCCACTCCCACTCCCTTCACCCACTCCCCTACCCCACTCTCATCCCCCACTCCCTTACAACACTCCCCTTCCCTACTCACTTCCCACACTCCCCCTACCGAACACCCCTCCCACACTCCCCGACTACACTCCCCTACCACACTCCCATCCCCCACTCCCCTCCCCCCACCCCAACTCACCTACCGCACTCCCCTACACCACTTCCTGTCCCCCACTCCCCTCTCCCACTCCCTTCATCCACTCCCCTCCCCCACTCCCCTCCCCCACTCCCCTATATCACTCCCCTATCCCACTACCTATCCCCCACTCCCTGTCCCCCCCTCCCCTCCCCCACTCCCCTACCCCACTCCCCTACCCCACTCCCCTCGACCACTCCCCTAACCCACTCCCCTATATCACTCCACTACCCCACTCCCGCTGTCCCCCATTCCCTGTCCCCCACTCCCCTCCACAACTCACCTCCCCCACTCCCCTACTCCACTCCCGCTCCCCACTCCTGACCCCCACTCCTCTACCCAACTCCCCTCCCCAACTCCCCTCCCCAACTCCCCTCCCCCCTCCCCTCCCCCACTCCCCACCCAACTCATTACCCCACTCCCCTACCCCACTCCCCTCACCAACTCCCTTACCACCCGCCCCTACTCCACTCCCCTCCCAATCTCACCTCCCCCACTCCCCTCCACAACTCCCCTCCCTCACTTCCCTCCAGAACACCCCTCCCCAACTCCCCCCAACAGCCCTCCCCCACTCCCTCCCCCACCTCCCGCCCGCACACCCCTCCCCCACTCCCCTCCCCAACTCCTCTCCCCACTCCCCTCACCCTCTCCCCGCCCCAGCTCCCCTCGTCCACTCCCCTCCCACATTAACTTCCCCCACTCTCCTCCCCACTCCCCTCCCCAACTAGCCTCCCCAACTCCGCTACCACTCTCCCCTACCACATTCGCTGAACCCACTCCCTTACCACACCCCACCACCAATCCCCTCCCCTACTCCGATCCACCACTCCGCTTCCCTCCACCTCTTCACTGCCCTCACCGAAGACAATCCCATCCACCACTACCCTCCCCCACTCCCCTGCCCCACTCCCCGACCCCACACCCCGACCGCAGTGCCCTCCACAACTCCCCTACCCCACTCCCCTACCCCACTCCCCTACCACACTCCCCTATGCCACTCCCCGACCCTACTCCCCTACCGCACTCCCCTACCGTACTCCCCTCCACAACTCCCCTACCCCACTCCCCTACCCCATTCCCCTCCTCCACACCCCTCCCCACTCCCCTACCTCACTCCCCTCCCCCACACCCCTACCCACCTCTCCTACCCCACCCCATCCCCCACTCACCTTCTCTCCACCTCCTCACTGCCCTCCAATACCCAACGCCCCTACCCCACTCCACTATCCCATTCCCACTCCCCTACCACACTCCCATCCCCCACTCGCCTCCCCCACTCCCCTGCATCACTCCCCTACCCCACGCCCTGTCCCCCACTCCCCTCCCCAACTCCCATCCCCCACTACCCTATCCCACTCCCCACCCCACTTCCATCGCACACTCCTCTACCCCACTCCCCTCCCCAAGTCCCCTCCCCAACTCCCCTATCCCACTCCCCTCCACAGCGCCCCCGCAACTCCCCTCACAAACTCCCATACCCCACTCCCCTCCACCACTCACATCCCCCACTCCCCTCCCCAACTCCCCTGCCTCACTTCCTTTCCCCACTCCCCTCCCCAAATCCTCCCAACTTCCCTCCCCCACTCCCCGGCCTATCTCTCCTCCCCACTCCCCTCCCAAACTCCCTGACCCCATCCCCTACCCCATTCTCCTACCCCACTCCCCTAACTCACTCCCTTACCACATCCCCTCCACCACTCAGCTTCCCTCCACCTCTTCACTGCCCTGCCCAACCACACTCCCATCCCCCAGTACACTCCCCCAATCCCCAACCCCACTCCCCTCCCCCACTCCCCTACTGCACTCCCTCTACAACTCCCCTACCCCACTCCCCTACCACACTGCCCTACCCCACTCCCCTACCCCAATCCCCTAACACACTCCCCTACCCCACTCCCCTCCACCACTCCCATACCTCACTACCCTCCCCTACTCCCGTACCCACATCTCCTACCACACCCCTTCCCCACTCCCCTTCCCTCCACCTCCTCACTGCCCTCCACTACCCAACACCTCGACCCTACACACATCCTCACTCCCCTCCCCACTCCCCTTCCCTCCACCTCCTCACTGCGCTCACCTATCCCACGCCCCTTTCCCACTCCCTACATCACTCCCCTCCCCCACTCCCCTCCCCCACTCCCCTCCCAAACTCCCTGACCACATCCCCTACCCAATTCTCCTACCTCACTCCCCTACCTCACACCCTTACCACACCCCCTCCTCCAATCACCTCACCCACTCCCCTCCACCACTCAGTTCCCTCCACTTCTTCACTGCCCTGCCCAACCACACTCCCATCCCCCAGTACACTCCCCCAATCCCCAACCCCACTCCCCTCCCCCATACCCCTACTGCACTCCCTCGACAACTCCCCTACCCCAATCCCCTAACACACTCCCCTACCCCACTCCCCTCCACCACTCCCATACCTCACTATCCTCCCCTACTCCCGTACCCACATCTCCTAGCACATCCCTTCCCCACTCCCCTTCCCTCCACCTCCTCACTGCCCTCCACTACCCAACACCTCGACCCTACACACATCCTCACTCCCCTCCCCACTCCCCTTCCCTCCACCTCCTCACTGCGCTTCCCTATCCCACGCCCCTTTCCCACTCCCGACATCACTCCCCTCCCCCACTCCCCTCCCCCACTCCCCTCACTACTCCCATACCTCACTACCCTCCCCTACACCTGTACCCACCTCTCCTACCACACCCCTTCCCCACTCCCCTTCCCTCCACCTCATCACTGCCCTCCACTACCCAACACCTCGACCCTACACACATCCTCACTCCCCTCCCCACTCCCCTTCCCTCCACCTCCTCACTGCGCTCACCTATCCCACGCCCCTTTCCCACTCCCTACATCACTCCCTTCCCGCACTCCACTCCCCCATTCCCCTCCCCCACTCCCCACCCAAACTCCCTGACCACATCCCCTACCCAATTCTCCTACCTCACTCCCCTACCTCACACCCTTGCCACACCCCCTCCTCCAATTACCTCACCCACTCCCCTCCACCACTCAGTTCCCTCCATCTCTTCACTGCCCTGCCCAACCACACTCCCATCCCCAGTACACTCCCCCAATCCCCAACCCCACAGCCCTCCCCCATTCCCCTACTGCACTCCCTCTACAACTCCCCTACCCCACTCCCCTACCACACTGCCCTACCCCACTCCCCTACCCCAATCCCCTACCACGCTCCCCTCCCCCACTCCCCTCACAAACTCCCATACATCACTACCCTCCCCTACTCCCGTACCCACCTCTCCTACCACACCCCTTCCCCACTCCCCTTCCCTCCACCTCCTCACTGCCCTCCACTACCCAACTCCTCGATCCTACACACATCCTCACTCCCCTCCCCACTCCCCCTCCCTCCACCTCCTCACTGCGCTCCCCAATCCCACGCCCCTTTCCCACTCCCTACATCACTCCCCTCCCCCACTCCCCTCCCCCACTCCTCTCACCAACTCCCCTCACCCACTCCCCTACATCACTCCCCTACCCCATTCCTTGTCTCCCACTCCCCTCTCCCACTCCCCTCTGCCACTCCCCTAACGCAGTCGCCTTTCCCATTCCCCTACCTCACTACCCTCCCCCACTCCCCTCTCCCACTCCCCTCCCCCACTCCCCTCCCCCACTCCTCACACCAACTCCCCTCACCCACTCCCCTACATCACTCCCCTACCCCACCCCTTGTCCCCCACTCCCCTCTCCCACTCCCCGCTCCCACTCCCCTAACGTACTCCCCTACCCCACACCCCTGCCTTACTCCCCTCCCCCACTCCCCGCCCCAACTCCCCTCCCCATTCCCATCCACCACTATTCTACCCCACTCCCCTCCCCTACTCCACTCCCCGCTCCCCACCCCCACGGACCTATGCCACTCTCCTACCCCACTCCCTCTACCCCACTCCCCTCCCTCCCCTCCCACACTCCATACCCCACTCCCCTACCCCACACCCCTACCCCACTCTCCACCCCCACTCCCATCCCCAACTCCCTTCCCCACTCCCCTACCCCACAGCCACACCCCACTACACTCCCCCACTCCTCCAACACACTCCCCTCCCCCTCTCCTCTCCGCAACTCCCCGCAACCACGTCTCCCCACGCCCCTCCCCCACTCACTTCCCCCACTCCCCTACCGCAGTCCCCTATCCAACCCTCCCCAACTCCCCTTCCCAACTACCATCCCCAACTCTCCTCCCCCACTCCCCCACCAATTCCCATACCCAACTCCCCTGCACCACTTACCACCCCACTCCCTTCCCCCACACCCCTTCTCAACTCCCCTCCCTCACACCCCTCCCCAACTCCACTCCCCAACGCCCCTCCCGTACTACACTCCCCCACTGTCCTCCTCAACTCCCCGCACTAACTTCTATACCCGACTCCCCTACTCCACTCCCCTCCTTCACTCCCCTTCTCACATCCTCCCCATCTCCCCTCCCTCACTCCCCTCCCTCAATCCCCTCCCTCTTTCCCCTCCCCCACTCCCCTACCCCACTCCCCTACCCCATCCCGTACCCCACTCCCCTACCCCACACCCCTACCCCACTCCGGACCCCCACTCCCATCCCAAATTCCCCACGCCCACTCCCCCCACTCACTCCCCTGCCCCACTCCGCTCACCCACTCCTCTCCCGAACTCTCCATCCCCACCCCCCTCACCAACTCCCATACCCAACTCCCATGCTCCACATCCCACCCCACTCCCCACCCCACTCCCCTCCCCACGCCCCTTCCCCATTCCACTCCCCTCTCCCCTCCCCCACGGACCTTTGCCACTCCCCTACCCCACTCCCAGTCCCCCACTCCCCTCCCTCATTCCCCTCCCCCAGTCCCCTTCCCCACTCCCCTACCGCACACCCATACCCCACTCCTCACACCCACTCCCATACCCAACAAGCCTCCCCCACTCCCCTACCCCACACCTGCAGACCACTACACTCCCCTCCCCCTCTCCTCTCCGCAACTCCCCGCAACCACTCCTCTCCCCACTCCCCTCCCCCACACCCTTCCCCTACTCCCCTACGGCTCTCCCCTCCCCAACTCCCCTTCCCAACTCCCACCCGCAAATCTCCTCCCCCACTCCCCTCACCAACTCCCATACCCAACTCCCCTGCCCGACTTACCACAACACTTCCCTCCCCCACACCCCTTCTCAACTCCCCTCCCTCACTCACTCCCCTCCCCCACTCCCCACCCCAACGCTGCTCCCCCACTGCCCGCACCAACTCCCATACCCTGCTCCCCTCCCCCACTCCCCTCCCCCACTCCCCTACCCCACTTTCCTCACCAACACCCCTCCCTCACTCCCCTCCCCCACTCCCCTCCCCAGCTCCCCTCCCCAACTCCCGTACCGGACTCCCATCCCCCACTCCACTCCCACACTCCCCTCCCCCACTCCAGTCCCTAACTCCCCTCCCCCACACCCCTCCTCAACTCCCCTCCCTCACTCCCCTACCCCACTCCCCTCACCCACTTCCCTCCCCCACTCCCCACCTCCACTCCCCTCCCCAACTCCCCTCCCCAACTCCCCACCCCAAATCCCCTGCCGCACTCCACTCCCCAACTCCCCTCCCCAACTCCCCTCCCCAACTCGCCTCCCTCACGCCCCTACACTACTCCCCTCCCCAACTCCCCACCCCAACTCCCCTACCGCACTCCACTCCCCAACTCCCCTCCCCCAATCAACTCCCCCGCTCCCCTCCTGCACTTACCTCTAACAACTCCCCTGCCCCAATCCCCTGCCCCCTCCCCTACCTCGCTCTCCTCCCCACTCCCATCCCGCACTCCCGTACTTCACAACAAATCCCCACTCCCCTACCCCACTCCCCACATCCAATCCCCTCCACTACTACCCTCCCCAACTCCCCTCCCCAACGCCCCTCCCCCACTCCCCCACTCCCCAACCCACTCCCCTCCCCCTCCTCTCTGTAACTCCCCTCCCCCACTCCCCTACCGCACTCCCCTCCCTCACTCCCATCCCTCACTCCCCTCCCTCACTCTCTTCCCTCACTCCCCTCCCCCACTACCCTCACTCACTCCCCTACCCCACTATCCTCACTCACTCCCCTCCCCCACTGCCCGACAGCACTCCCCTCCCCCTCCCCCACTCCCCTACATCACTCCCCTCCCCCACACACCACCTCAACTCCCCTCCCTCACTCCCCTCCCCCGCTCACCTCCACAACAACCCTCACTCACTCCCCTACCCCACTGCCCACCCCCACTCCAGTCCCAAACTCCCCTCCCCCACTCACCTCCCCAACTCCACAACCCCAATTACCTCCCCCACTCCCCTCCCCACTCCAGTAGCCAAATCCCCTCCACCACTCCCCTCCCCCACCCCATCCCCCACGCCCCTCCCCAAGTCCCCTCCCCAACTCCGCTCCCACATTCCCACCCACTGCCCTCCCCCACTCCTGTACGCCACTCCCCTCCCCATATCCTCTCCGCAACTCCCCTCAACCACTCCGCTCCCCAACCCTTGCCGCAACTCCCCTCCCCCACTGTACTACCCAACTCCTCTACCCCAGTCCCCTCCCCAACTCCCCTCCCCCAACACTCCTCCCGCACTTCCCTCACAATCTCCCATACCCCACTCCCCTACTCCACTCCCCGACAACACACCCCTACCCCACACCCCTACCCCACTCTCCACGCCCACTCCCATCCCCAACTCCCCTCCCCCACTCCTCTCACACACTCCCCTCCCCCTCTCCTCTCCGCAACTCCCCGCAACCACCTCTCCCCACGCCCCTCCCCCACTCACTTCCCCCACTCCCCTACCGCAGTCCCCTATCCAACCCTCCCCAACTCCCCTTCCCAACTACCATCCCCAACTCTCCACCCCCACTCCCCCACCAATTCCCATACCCAACTCCCCTGCACCACTTACAACCCCACTCCCTTCCCCCACACCCCTTCTCAACTCCCCTCCCTCACTCCCCTCCCCAACTCCACTTCCCAACTCCCCTCCAGTACTACACTCCCCCACTGTCCTCCTCAACTCCCCGCACTAACTTCCATACCCGACTCCCCTACTCCACTCCCCTCCCTCACTTCCCTCCCTCAATCCCCTCCGTCTTTCCCCTCCCCCACTCCCCTACCCCACTCCCCTACCCCATCCCGTACCCCACTCCCCTACCCCACACCCCTACCCCACTCCCCACCCCCACTCCCATCCCCAATTCCCCACCCCCACTCCCCTCACTCACTCCCCTGCCCCACTCCGCTCACCCACTCCTCTCCCAAACTCTCCATCCCCACCCCCCTCACCAACTCCCATACCCAACTCCCATGCTCCACATCCCACCCCACTCCCCACCCCACTCCCCTCCCCACGCCCCTCCACCATTCCACTCCCCTCTCCCCTCCCCCACTGACCTTTGCCACTCCCCTACCCCACTCCCAGTCCCCCACTCCCCTCCCTCATTCCCCTCCCCCAGTCCCCTTCCCCACTCCCCTACTGCACACCCATACCCCACTCCTCACACCCACTCCCATACCCAACAAGCCTCCCCCACTCCCCTACCCCACACCTGCACCCCACTACACTCCCCTCCCCCTCTCCTCTGCGCAACTCCCCGCAACCACTCCTCTCCCCACTCCCCTCCCCCACACCCTTCCCCTACTCCCCTACGGCTCTCCCCTCCCCAACTCCCCTTCCCAACTCCCACCCCCAAATCTCCTCCCCCACTCCCCTCACCAACTCCCATACCCAACTCCCCTGCCCGACTTACCACAACACTTCCCTCCCCCACACCCCTTCTCAACTCCCCTCCCTCACTCACTCCCCTCCCCCACTCCCCACCCCAACGCTGCTCCCCCACTGCCCGCACCAACTCCCATACCCTGCTCCCCTCCCCCACTCCCCTCCCCCACTCCCCTACCCCACTTTCCTCACCAACACCCCTCCCTCACTCCCCTCCCCCACTCCCCTCCCCAGCTCCCCTCCCCAACTCCCGTACCGGACTCCCATCCCCCACTCCACTCCCACACTCCCCTCCCCCACTCCAGTCCCTAACTCCCCTCCCCCACACCCCTCCTCAACTCCCCTCCCTCACTCCCCTACCCCACTCCCCTCACCCACTCCCCTCCCCCACTCCCCACCTCCACTCCCCTCCCCAACTCCCCTCCCCAGCTCCCCTCACTACTCCCATACCTCACTACCCTCCCCTACACCTGTACCCACCTCTCCTACCACACCCCTTCCCCACTCCCCTTCCCTCCACCTCCTCACTGCCCTCCACTACCCAACACCTCGACCCTACACACATCCTCACTCCCCTCCCCACTCCCCTTCCCTCCACCTCCTCACTGCGCTCACCTATCCCACGCCCCTTTCCCACTCCCTACATCACTCCCCTTCCCCACTCCCCTCCCCCACTCCCCTCACAAACTCCCATACATCACTACCCTCCCCTACTCCCGTACCCACCTCTCCTACCACACCCCTTCCCCACTCCCCTTCCCTCCACCTCCTCACTGCCCTCCACTACCCAACTCCTCGATCCTACACACATCCTCACTCCCCTCCCCACTCCCCTTCCCTCCACCTCCTCACTGCGCTCCCCAATCCCACGCCCCTTTCCCACTCCCTACATCACTCCCCTCCCCCACTCCCCTCCCCCACTCCTCTCACCAACTCCCCTCACCCACTCCCCTACATCACTCCCCTACCCCATTCCTTGTCTCCCACTCCCCTCTCCCACTCCCCTCTGCCACTCCCCTAACGCAGTCGCCTTTCCCATTCCCCTACCTCACTACCCTCCCCCCTCCCCTCTCCCACTCCCCTCCCCCACTCCTCACACCAACTCCCCTCACCCACTCCCCTACATCACTCCCCTACCCCACCCCTTGTCCCCCACTCCCCTCTCCCACTCCCCGCTCCCACTCCCCTAACGTACTCCCCTACCCCACACCCCTGCCTTACTCCCCTCCCCCACTCCCCGCCCCAACTCCCCTCCCCATTCCCATCCACCACTATTCTACCCCACTCCCCTCCCCTACTCCACTCCCCGCTCCCCACCCCCACGGACCTATGCCACTCTCCTACCCCACTCCCTCTACCCCACTCCCCTCCCTCCCCTCCCACACTCCATACCCCACTCCCCTACCCCACACCCCTACCCCACTCTCCACCCCCACTCCCATCCCCAACTCCCTTCCCCACTCCCCTACCCCACAGCCACACCCCACTACACTCCCCCACTCCTCCAACACACTCCCCTCCCCCTCTCCTCTCCGCAACACCCCGCAACCACGTCTCCCCACGCCCCTCCCCCACTCACTTCCCCCACTCCCCTACCGCAGTCCCCTATCCAACCCTCCCCAACTCCCCTTCCCAACTACCATCCCCAACTCTCCTCCCCCACTCCCCCACCAATTCCCATACCCAACTCCCCTGCACCACTTACCACCCCACTCCCTTCCCCCACACCCCTTCTCAACTCCCCTCCCTCACTCCCCTCCCCAACTGCACTCCCCAACGCCCCTCCCGTACTACACTCCCCCACTGTCCTCCTCAACTCCTCGCACTAACTTCCATACCCGACTCCCCTACTCCACTCCCCTCATTCACTCCCCTTCTCACATCCTCCCCATCTCCCCTCCCTCACTCCCCTCCCTCAATCCCCTCCCTCTTTCCCCTCCCCCACTCCCCTACCCCACTCCCCTACCCCATCCCGTACCCCACTCCCCTACCCCACACCCCTACCCCACTCCCCACCCCCACTCCCATCCCCAATTCCCCACCCCCACTCCCCCCACTCACTCCCCTGCCCCACTCCGCTCACCCACTCCTCTCCCGAACTCTCCATCCCCACCCCCCTCACCAACTCCCATACCCAACTCCCATGCTCCACATCCCACCCCACTCCCCACCCCACTCCCCTCCCCACGCCCCTCCCCCATTCCACTCCCCTCTCCCCTCCCCCACGGACCTTTGCCACTCCCCTACCCCACTCCCAGTCCCCCACTCCCCTCCCTCATTCCCCTCCCCCAGTCCCCTTCCCCACTCCCCTACCGCACACCCATACCCCACTCCTCACACCCACTCCCATACCCAACAAGCCTCCCCCACTCCCCTACCCCACACCTGCAGACCACTACACTCCCCTCCCCCTCTCCTCTCCGCAACTCCCCGCAACCACTCCTCTCCCCACTCCCCTCCCCCACACCCTTCCCCTACTCCCCTACGGCTCTCCCCTCCCCAACTCCCCTTCCCAACTCCCACCCCCAAATCTCCTCCCCCACACCCCTCACCAACTCCCATACCCAACTCCCCTGCCCGACTTACCACCACACTTCCCTCCCCCACACCCCTTCTCAACTCCCCTCCCTCCCTCACTCCCCTACCCCACTCCCCTCACCCACTTCCCTCCCCCACTCCCCACCTCCACTCCCCTCCCCAACTCCCCTCCCCAACTCCCCACCCCAAATCCCCTGCCGCACTCCACTCCCCAACTCCCCTCCCCAACTCCCCTCCCCAACTCGCCTCCCTCACGCCCCTACACTACTCCCCTCCCCAACTCCCCACCCCAACTCCCCTACCGCACTCCACTCCCCAACTCCCCTCTCCCAATCAACTCCCCCGCTCCCCTCCCGCACTTACCTCTAACAACTCCCCTGCCCCAATCCCCTGCCCCCTCCCCTACCTCGCTCTCCTCCCCACTCCCATCCCCCACTCCCGTACTTCACAACAAATCCCCACTCCCCTACCCCACTCCCCACATCCAATCCCCTCCACTACTACCCTCCCCAACTCCCCTCCCCAACGCCCCTCCCCCACTCCCCCACTCCCCAACCCACTCCCCTCCCCCTCCTCTCTGTAACTCCCCTCCCCCACTCCCCTACCGCACTCCCCTCCCTCACTCCCCTCCCTCACTCCCCTCCCTCACTCTCTTCCCTCACTCCCCTCCCCCACTACCCTCACTCACTCCCCTACCCCACTATCCTCACTCACTCCCCTCCCCCACTGCCCGACAGCACTCCCCTCCCCCTCCCCCACTCCCCTACATCACTCCCCTCCCCCACACACCACCTCAACTCCCCTCCCTCACTCCCCTCCCCCGCTCACCTCCACAACAACCCTCACTCACTCCCCTACCCCACTGCCCACCCCCACTCCAGTCCCAAACTCCCCTCCCCCACTCACCTCCCCAATTCCACAACCCCAATTACCTCCCCCCTCCCCTCCCCACTCCAATAGCCAAATCCCCTCCACCACTCCCCTCCCCCACCCCATCCCCCACGCCCCTCCCCAAGTCCCCTCCCCAACTCCGCTCCCACATTCCCACCCACTGCCCTCCCCCACTCCTGTACGCCACTCCCCTCCCCATATCCTCTCCGCAACTCCCCTCAACCACTCCGCTCCCCAACCCTTGCCGCAACTCCCCTCCCCCACTGTACTACCCAACTCCTCTACCCCAGTCCCCTCCCCAACTCCCCTCCCCCAACACTCCTCCCGCACTTCCCTCACAATCTCCCATACCCCACTCCCCTACTCCACTCCCCGACAACACACCCCTACCCCACACCCCTACCCCACTCTCCACCCCCACTCCCATCCCCAACTCCCCTCCTCACACCCCTACCCCACTCCCACACCCCACTACACTCCCCCACTCCTCTCACACACTCCCCTCCCCCTCTCCTCTCCGCAACTCCCCGCAACCACCTCTCCCCACGCCCCTCCCCCACTCACTTCCCCCACTCCCCTACCGCAGTCCCCTATCCAACCCTCCCCAAATCCCCTTCCCAACTACCATCCCCAACTCTCCACCCCCACTCCCCCACCAATTCCCATACCCAACTCCCCTGCACCACTTACAACCCCACTCCCTTCCCCCACACCCCTTCTCAACTCCCCTCCCTCACTCCCCTCCCCAACTCCACTTCCCAACTCCCCTCCAGTACTACACTCCCCCACTGTCCTCCTCAACTCCCCGCACTAACTTCCATACCCGACTCCCCTACTCCACTCCCCTCCTTCACTCCCCTTCTCACATCCTCCCCATCTCCCCTCCCTCACTTCCCTCCCTCAATCCCCTCCGTCTTTCCCCTCCCCCACTCCCCTACCCCACTCCCCTACCCCATCCCGTACCCCACTCCCCTACCCCACACCCCTACCCCACTCCCCACCCCCACTCCCATCCCCAATTCCCCACCCCCACTCCCCCCACTCACTCCCCTGCCCCACTCCGCTCACCCACTCCTCTCCCAAACTCTCCATCCCCACCCCCCTCACCAACTCCCATACCCAACTCCCATGCTCCACATCCCACCCCACTCCCCACCCCACTCCCCTCCCCACGCCCCTCCCCCATTCCACTCCCCTCTCCCCTCCCCCACTGACCTTTGCCACTCCCCTACCCCACTCCCAGTCCCCCACTCCCCTCCCTCATTCCCCTCCCCCAGTCCCCTTCCCCACTCCCCTACTGCACACCCATACCCCACTCCTCACACCCACTCCCATACCCAACAAGCCTCCCCCACTCCCCTACCCCACACCTGCACCCCACTACACTCCCCTCCCCCTCTCCTCTGCGCAACTCCCCGCAACCACTCCTCTCCCCACTCCCCTCCCCCACACCCTTCCCCTACTCCCCTACGGCTCTCCCCTCCCCAACTCCCCTTCCCAACTCCCACCCCCAAATCTCCTCCCCCACTCCCCTCACCAACTCCCATACCCAACTCCCCTGCCCGACTTACCACAACACTTCCCTCCCCCACACCCCTTCTCAACTCCCCTCCCTCACTCACTCCCCTCCCCCACTCCCCACCCCAACGCTGCTCCCCCACTGCCCGCACCAACTCCCATACCCTGCTCCCCTCCCCCACTCCCCTCCCCCACTCCCCTACCCCACTTTCCTCACCAACACCCCTCCCTCACTCCCCTCCCCCACTCCCCTCCCCAGCTCCCCTCCCCAACTCCCGTACCGGACTCCCATCCCCCACTCCACTCCCACACTCCCCTCCCCCACTCCAGTCCCTAACTCCCCTCCCCCACACCCCTCCTCAACTCCCCTCCCTCACTCCCCTACCCCACTCCCCTCACCCACTCCCCTCCCCCACTCCCCACCTCCACTCCCCTCCCCAACTCCCCTCCCCAGCTCCCCACCCCAAATCCCCTGCCGCACTCCACTCCCCAACTCCCCTCCCCAACTCCCCTCCCCAACTCCCCTCCCCAACTCCCCGCCCCAACTCGCCTCCCTCGCGCCCCCACACTACTCCCCTCCCCAACTCCCCACCCCAACTCCCCTACCGCACTCCACTCCCCAACTCCCCTCCCCCAATCCACTCCCACGCTCCCCTCCCGCACTTACCTCTAACAACTCCCCTGCCCCCCTCCCCTGCCCCCTCCCCTACCACGCTCTCCTCCCCACTCCCATCCCCCACTCCCCTACTTCACAACAAATCCCCACTCCCCTACCCCACTCCCCACATCCAATCCCCTCCACTACTACCCTCCCCAACTCCCCTCCCCAACGCCCCTCCCCCACTCCAGCACCCACTCCCCTCCCCCTCCTCTCTGTAACTCCCCTCCCCCACTCCCCTACCGCACTCCCCTCCCTCACTCCCCTCCCTCACTCTCTTCCCTCACTCCCCTACCCCACTACCCTCACTCACTCCCCTACCCCACTACCCTCACTCACTCCCCTCCCCCACTGCCCGACAGCACTCCCCTCCCCCTCCCCCACTCCCCTACCGCACTCCCCTCCCCCACACACCACCTCAACTCCCCTCCCTCACTCCCCTCCCCCGCTCACCTCCACAACAACCCTCACTCACTCCCCTAACCCACTCCCCACCCCCACTCCAGTCCCAAACTCCCCTCCCCCACTCACCTCCCCAACTCCACAACCCCAATCACCACCCCCACTCCCCTTTCCCACTCCCCTTTCCCACTCCCCTCCCTCACTTCCCGACCCCAATTCCCGACCCCACAGCCCTACCACACTTCCCGACCCCACACCCCTACCACACTTCCTTCCCAAACTCCCCTCGCCACTCTCATTCCCTCCACCTCCTCACTGCCCTGCCCTGTCCCACTCCCCTGTCCCACTCCCCTCCCCCACTCCCCTAACCCACTCCCCTAACCCACTCCCCTAACTCACTCCCCTACCCCACACTCCCCTACCCCACACGACCCTCCCCCACACGACCATCCACAACACTCCCCTCCCCCACTCCACTCCCCTCCCCCACTCCCCTTCCCCACTCCCCTCCCCCACTCTCCTCCCCCAGTCCCCTCCCCGATTCCCCTACCTCACTCCCCTCCCCATCTCCCCAACCCCACTCACATAACACACACCCCTCCCCCACTCCCCTACCCCATTCCACTCCCCTTCCCTCCAAATCCTCACTGCCCTCCCCTACACCACGCCCCTACCCCACTCTACACCCCCACTCCCCCACCGCACTCCCCTCCACAACTCCCCTACTCCACACCCCTACCCCACTCCCCGTCACCACACACTTACCCCACTCCGCTACCCCACTCCGCTACCCCACTCCCTGACACCACATCCCTACCGCAGTCCGCTCCCCAACTTTCCTACCCCACTCCCCTCCCCTCCACCTCCTCACTGCCCTCCACTACCCAACTCTCCTAACCCACACACCTCCCCCACTCCACTCCGCAACTCCCCTTCCCTCCACTCCCCTCCCCTCTCCCTGCCCCCACTCACTTACGCCACTCCCCTACCACATTCACTGACCCCCACTCCCCTCCCACACTCCCCTACCGCACTCACAAACCCCACTCCCCTCTCCCACTCCTCCACCCGACTCCCCTCCCCCTCTCCTCTCCTCTCCGCATCTCCCCTTCCCCACTCCTCTCCCACGCTCCCTGCCTCAACTCCCGTCTCTCACTCCCCTAAACAACTCCCCTTCCCCCTCCCCTCCCCCACTCCCCTCCTCCACTCCCATCCCCCACTCCTCTATCCCACTCCCCTATCCCACTCCCCTCCCCCACTCCCCTCCCTCACTTCCCTCGTCAACTCCCCTCCCTCAATCCCCTCCCCCACTCCCCTCTCCTCTACTCCCCAAATCTCCTCCCCCAACTCCTGTCCGCCACTCACCTTCACAAACCCCCTCCCCCGCTCCCCTCACCCGCCCCCTCCCCACCCCCTTCCCCGCTCCCCTCCCCTCCCCCACTCCCGTCCACCATTCCGCATCCCTGCACCTCCTCACTGCCCACCATACCCCACTCCCCTCCCCCACTCCCCTCCCCCACAACCCTACCCCACACCCCTACTCCACACCACTAGCCCACTCCGCTCCCCACTCCCCCACTCCCCCACTCCCCCACTCCCCCACTCCCCTCCCCCACTCCCCACCCCCACTCCCCTCCCCCACTCCCCTCCCCCACTCCCCTATCCCACTCCACTTTCCCACTCCCCGACACAACTCCCCTTCCCCACATCCCTTCCCCCGCATCCCTTGCCTCCAAATCCTCACTGCCCTCCCCTACACCACTCCCCTCCCCCACTCCCTTTTCCTCCACCTCCTCACTGCCCTCCCCTCCCCCACTACCCTCCTCCAATCCCCTCCCCTACTCCCCTTCCTTCTCCTCCACAATGCCCTCCCCTACCCAACTCCCCTACGCCACTGCCCTGCCCACTCCCTACACAACTCCCCTTCACTCCACCTTCTCACTGCCCTCCCCTCCCCCACTCCCCCACTCCCCTACCCAACTCCCCCACTCCCCTACCGCACACAACCCTACCGCACTCCCCTACCGCACTCCACGACCGCACTCCCCTTCATCACTCCCCTTCCACACTCCCCTTCCACACTCCCCTCCCTCACTACCCTCCCCCACTAACCTCCCCAACTACCCTCCCCAACTACCCTCCCCAACTCCCCACCCCAACTCCCCACCCCAACTCCCCACCCCAACTCCCCTTCCACACTCCCCTTCCACACTCCCCTCCTACACTCCCCTCCCACATTTCCCTCCCAACCTCAACTCCCCCACTCAACTCCCCCACTCAACTCCCCAACTCCCCTACCCGACTACCCTCCCCAACTCCCCCCCCAACTCCCCTCCCCTACTCCCCTCCCCCACTCCCATCCCCCACTCCCCTCTCCCACTCCCCTCCCCCCACTCCTCCACCCCACTCCCCTCTGTCTCTCCTCACCGCATCTCCCCTTCCCCACTCCTCTCCCACACTCCCTGCCTCAACTCCCCTCCCCCACTCCCCTAAACCACTCCCCTTCCCCCTCCCCTCCCCAACACCCTCCCCCACTCCCCTCCCTCAATCCCCTCATCAACTCCCCTCCCTCACTCCCATCCCTCACTCCCCTCCCCTACTTCCCTACCCCACTCCCCTCAACAACTTCCATACCCCACTCCCCTCCCCAACTCCCCTCCCCAACTCCCCTCCCCACTCCCCTCCCCCACTCCCCTACCCCACTCCCCTATCCCACTCGACTCCCCAAATTTACTCCCCCAACTCCTCTCCGCCCACTCACTTCCCCCGCTCCCCTCCCCCACACCCCTCCCCCGCTCCCGTCCACCACTCCGTATCCCTGCACCTCCTCACTGCCCTCCCGTAACCCACTCCCCTCCCCCAATCCCCTCCACACTCCCCTCCCCATTCCCCTCCCCCACTCCCCTCCCCCACACCCCTACCCCTACCCCACTCCGCTCCCCAACTCCCCTACCTCTCTCCCCTCCCCCTCCCCCACTCCCCTCCCCCACTCCCCTTCCCCACTCCCCTTCCCCACTCCACTTTCCCACTCCCCGACATCACTCCCCTTACCCACATCCCTTCCCTCCAAATCCTCACTGCCCTCCCCTACACCACTCCCCTCACCCACTCCCTTTTCCTCCACCTCCTCACTGTCCTCCAATCCCCTCCCCTACTCCCCTTCCTTCTCCTCCACCCTGCCCTCCCCTACCCAACTCCCCTACGCCACTGCCCTGCCCACTCCCCACGCCACTCCCCTTCACTCCACCTCCTCACTGCCCTCCCCCACTTCCACCAGTCCCCAACCCCACTCCCCTCCCCAACTCCCCTCCCCCTCACACCACCCCCAGATCCCTCCCCAACTCCCCTCCCCAACTCCCCTCCCCCACTCCCCTCACCCACTCCCCTCCCCCACTCCCCTGCACCTCTCCCCTACCCCACTCTCCTCCCAATTCCCCTATCACACTCCCCTCCAAAACTCCCCTCCCCCAATCCCCAACTCCCCTCCCCACTCCCATCCCCCGCTACCCTCCGCCACTCCCCTCCCCCACACCCCTACCCCACACCCCTGCCCCACACCCCTGCCCCACTCCACTACCCCACTCCACTACCCCACTCCACTACCCCACTCCAGTCCCCAATTACCTACCTCACTCCCCTCCCATACTCCCCTAGTCACCTCTCCTACCCCACTCCCCTTCCCCACTCCCCTTCCCTCCACCTCCTCACTGCACCCCGTTCCCCAACTCACCTACCCCAAACACCTCCCCCAGGCCCCTCCCTCACTCCACTTCTCTCCACATCCTCACTGTGCTCCAGTCCCCAACTCCCCTACACCACACATCCCCCACTCCCCTACATCACTCCCCTACATCACTCCCCTACATCACTCCCCTCCCCCACTCCACTCCCCTCCCCCACTCCACTCCCCTCCCCCACTCCCCTCCCCCTCTCCCCTCCCCCTCTCCCCTCCCCCTCTCTCCTCCCCCTCTCTCCTCCCCCTCTCATCTCTGCAAAACTCCTTCCCCACTCCTCTACCCCACTCCTCTACCCCACTCCTCTAGCCCACTCCTCTACCCCAAGTCCCCTCCCCCAGTCCCCTCCTCAAGTCCCTTCCCCAAGTCCCCTCCCCAAGACCCCTCCCCATGTCCCCTCCCCATGTCCCCTCCTCATGTCCCCTCCCCAGGTCCCCTCCCCAGCTCCCCTCCCCAACACCCCGCACTATCTACCCTCACCATCTCCCCTCACTATCTCCCCTCACCATCTTGCCTCACCAACTCCCCTTCCCCCACTCCCCTCCTCCCACTCCCCTCCTCCCACTCCCCTCCCGCACTCCCCTCCCGCTCACCCCTTTGGCTCTGCCCTCCCCCGCTCCCCTCCCCCACTCCCCTTCCCCACTAACCACCCTCACATCCCTCCCCACTCCACGGCCACACTCCACGCCCCCACTCCGCTCCCCCACTCCACTCCCAGACCGACTCCCCTCCCCAACTCTCCTCCCCCAATCCCCTCCCCGACTCCCCTCCCCCTCTCCCCTGCCCCTCTCCACTACCCGACTCCCCTCCCGTCCACCACTCCGCTTCCCTGTACCTCCTCATAGCCCTCCCCTACAACACTCCCATCTCCCACTACGCTCCCCAACTCTCCTACCTCACACCCCTCCCCCAATCCCCTTTACTCCACCTCCTCACTGCCCTCCACAACCCAACTGCCCTACCCCACACACCTCCCCCACTCCCCTATCCCACTCCCCTATCCCACTCCACTTTCCCACTTCCCTACCCCACTCCCCTAACTCACTCCGCCCCCCAACTCCACTACCCCAGTCCCCGACCCCACACCCCGACCCCACACCCCGACCCCACACCCCGACCCCACTCCCCCACCCAGCACCCCTACCCAGCACCCCGACCCCACTCTCCTCCTACACTCTCCTCCCCCACTCTCCTCCCCCACTCTCCTCCCCCACTCCCCGTCCCCACTCCCCTAACCATCTCCCCTACCCCACACCCCTACTCCACTCCCCTCTCCCACACCCCTCCCCCACACCCCACCCACTCTCCCCTCCCTCACTCCCCTCCCTCATTCCCCTCCCCACTCCCATCCCCACTCCCCTCCCTCACTCCCCTACCCCACTACCGTACCCAACTACCCTCCCCAACTACCCTCCCCAACTCCCCACCCCAACTCCCCTTCCACACTCCCCTACCCCACACCCCTACACCACTCCCCTCTCCCACACCCCTCCCCCACACCCCACCCACTCTCCCCTCCCTCACTCCCCTCCCTCATTCCCCTCCCCACTCCCATCCCCACTCCCCTCCCTCACTCCCCTACCCCACTACCGTACCCAACTACCCTCCCCAACTACCATCCCCAACTACCCTCCCCAACTACCATCCCCAACTACCCTCCCCAACTCCACACCCCAACTCCCCACCCCAATTCCCCTTCCACACTCCTTTCCACACTCCCCATCCACACTCCCCTCCCACACTCCCTTCCCACACTCAACTCCCCCACTCAACTCCCCCACTCAACTCCCCAACTCCCCTTCCTCACCCCCTACCTCACTCCCCTCCCCAACTCCCCTCCCCCTACTCCCCTCCCCCCACTCCCCTCCCCCCACTGCCCTCCCCCCACTCCTCCACCCCACTCCCCTCTGCCTATCCTCTCCGCATCTCCCCTTCCCCACTCCTCTCCCACACTCCTTGCCTCAACTCCCCTCCCCCACCCCCTAAACCACTCCCCTTCCCCCTCCCCTCCCCCACACCCCTCCCCCACTCCCCTCCCCCACTCCCCTCCCTCAATCCCCTCGTCAACTCCCCTCCCTCACTCCCCTCCCCCACTTCCCTACCCCACTCCTCTCCCCAACTCCCCTCCACAACTCCCCTCCCCCACTCCCCTCCCCCACACCCCACACCCGCTCCCCACCCCCGCCCCCCTCCCACGCTCCTGTCCACCACTCCGTATCCCTGCACCTCCTCACTGTGCTCCCGTACCCCACTCCCCTCCCCCACTCCCATCCCCCACTCCCCTCCCCCACACCCCTACCCCACACCCCTACCCCACTACGCTCCCCCACTCCCCTCCCGCACTCCCCTACCCCACTACCGTCCCCAACTACCCTCCCCAACTACCCTCCCCAACTCCCCACCCCAACTCCCCTTCCACACTCCCCTTCCACACTCCCCTTCCTCACTCCCCTACCCCACTACCCTCACCAACTACCCTCCCCAACTACCATCCCCAACTACCCTCCCCAACTCCACACCCCAACTCCCCACCCCAATTCCCCTTCCACACTCCTTTCCACACTCCCCATCCACACTCCCCTCCCACACTCCCTTCCCACACTCAACTCCCCCACTCAACTCCCCCACTCAACTCCCCAACTCCCCTTCCTCACCCCCTACCTCACTCCCCTCCCCAACTCCCCTCCCCCTACTCCCCTCCCACCACTGCCCTCCCCCCCTCCTCCACCCCACTCCCCTCTGCCTCTCCTCTCCGCATCTCCCCTTCCCCACTCCTCTCCCACACTCCCTGCCTCAACTCCCCTCCCCCACCCCCTAAACCACTCCCCTTCCCCCTCCCCTCCCCCACACCCCTCCCCCACTCCCCTCCCCCACTCCCCTCCCTCAATCCCCTCGTCAACTCCCCTCCCTCACTCCCCTCCCCCACTTCCCTACCCCACTCCTCTCCCCAACTCCCCTCCACAACTCCCCTCCCCCACTCCCCTCCCCCACACCCCACACCCGCTCCCCTCCCCCGCCCCCCTCCCCCGCTCCTGTCCACCACTCCGTATCCCTGCACCTCCTCACTGTGCTCCCGTACCCCACTCCCCTCCCCCACTCCCATCCCCCACTCCCCTCCCCCACACCCCTACCCCACACCCCGACCCCACTCCGCTCCCCCACTCCCCTCCCGCACTCCCCTTACCCGCATCCCTTCCCTCCAAATCCTCACTGCCCTCCCCTGCACCACTCCCCTCACCCAATCCCTTTTCCTCCACCTCTTCACTGTCCTCCAATCCTCTCCCCTACTCCCCTTCCTTCTCCTCCACACTGCCCTCCCCACCACACTCCCATCCCCCACTCCCGATCCCCAACTCTCCTACCTCACACCCCACCCCCACTCCCCTTCCCTCCACCTCCTCACTGCCCTCCTCAACACAACTCCCCTACCCCACACACCTCACCCACTCCACTCACCCACTCCCCTTCCCTCCACCTCCTCACTGCGCTCCCCTATCCCACCCCCCTATCCCACTCCACTATCCCACTGCCCTATCCGACTCCACTTTCCCACTCCCTACCCCACTCCCCTACTTCACTCCCCTCCCCAACACTATTACCCCTCTCCACTCCACCATTCCCCTAACCCCCTCCCCTAGCCCACTCCGTCCCACACTCCCCTTCCCCACTCCAGTCCACCTCTGCGCTTCCCTGCACCTCTTCACTGCCCTCCCCGACCACACTCCCATCCCTCACTACCCTCACGCACACGCCTACCCCACTCCCCTACACCACTCCCCTACCCCACTCCCCTACCGTACTCCACTAGCGCACTTCCACTAGCGCACTCCACTACCGCACCCCCCTCCACCACTCCCCTACCCCACTCCCAATCACCACACACCAACCCCACTCCCCGACCCACTCACCTCCCCCACTCCGCTAACCCACTCCCCTCCCCCACTCCCCTCCCCCGCTCCCCTCCCCCGCTCCCTGACATCACTCCGGCTCCCCCACTCTCCTCACCCACTCCCCTCCCCCACTCCGCCCCACAACCCTCCCCCTTTCCCCTCCCCCTTTCCCCTCCCCCACTCCCCTCGCCCACTCCCCTCGCCCACTCCCCTCCCCCACTCCACTCCCCCACACCCCTCGCCCACTCCACTCCTGACACTCCTCCCCCACTCCACTACCCTCCCCCACTCCCCTCCCCCTCACCCCTCCCCCACTCCCCTCCCCCACTCTCCTCCCGTCCAACACTCCACTTCCCTGCACCTCCTCACTGCCCTCCCCTACCACACTCCCATCCCCCACTCCGCTCCCCAACTCTCCTGCCTTACACCCCTTCCCCACTGCCCTTCCCTCCATCTCCTCACTGCCCTCCTCAACCCAACTCCGCTACCCCACACACCTCTCCAACTCGACTCCATCACTCCCCTTCCCTCCACCTCCTCACTGCGCTCCCCTATCCCACTCCCCTATCCCAAACCCCATCCCACTCCACTATCCCACTGCCCTATCCCACTCCACTATCCCACTCCCCTATCCCACTCCACTATCCCACTGCCCTATCCGACTCCACTTTCCCACTTCCCTACCCCACTCCCCTAACTCACTCCCCTCCCCAACTCCACTACCCCTCTCCACTCCACCATTCCCCTAACCCCCTCCCCTAGTCAAACCCCCCCACACTCACCTCCCCCCACTCCAGTCCACCTCTGCGCTCCCCTGCATCTCTTCACTGCCCTCCCCTACACACTCCCATCCCCCACTACGCTCTTGCATTCCCCTACCCCACTCCCCTACCGCACTCCACCCCCCCCACTCCCCTACCGCACTCCAAATCACTACACCACTCCTCTCCCCCACTCCCTACCTCAACTCCCCTCCCCCACTCCCCTAAACCACTCCCCTTCCCACTCCCCTCCCCCACTTCCCTCCCCCACTCCCTTCCCCCACTCCCCTCCCCCAAACCCATCACAAACTCCCCTACCCCACTCCCCTACTCCGCTCCACTCCCACACTCCCCTCCCCCACTCCGCTCCCCCACTCCCCCTCCCTCACGCCCTCCGCCACACTCATACCACACTCTACTCCCTCACTCACCTCCCCAACTCCCCTCCCCCCGCTCCCCTCCCACACTAACCTCCCACACACCCCTTCCCACTCCCCTCCCCTCCGACACTCCCCTCGCCCTCTCTCCACCGCCACTCTCCTCCCGAACACCCCTCCCAAACTTCCCTCCCCCACCTCCTCCCCCACTCCACTCTCCTCCCCCACTCCCGTCCACCACTCCGCTTCCCTGTACCTCCTCACTGCCCTCCCGTACCACACTCCCCTCCCCCACCCCCCTACTCCAATCTCGTACCCCACTCCACTCCCCCACTCTCATACCCCACTCCACTCACCCACTCTCGTACCCCACTCCACTCCCCCACTCCCATACCTCACTCCTCTCCACAACTCCCGTACCCCGCTCCCCTACCCACTCCCCCACTCCCCCACTCCGCACCCCCACTCCGCTCCCCGACTCCACACTCCCCTCATCCACTACCCTACCCAACTCCACTACCCCACTCCCATCCCCCATTCCCCTCCCCCACTCCCCTACCCCACTCCCCTACCCCACTCCCCTACCGCACTCCACTACCGCTCTCCACTCCCCCACTCCCCTATCGCACTCCCCTTCCGCACTTCCCTTCACATCTCCCCGATCCTACTCCCCGACCCCACTCCCTGACCCCACTCCCCGGCCCCTCTCCCCGGCCCCACTCCCCAGCACTACTCCCCAGCCCCACTCCCCCAACCCCACTCCCCCAACCCCACTCCCCAACCCCACTCCCCTCCCCCACTCCCTGACACCACACCCGCTGCCCCACTCCCCTTCCCCACTCCCCTCCCCACTCCCCTCCCCTGCCCCAGTCCCCTGCTCCACTCCCCTGAGCCACTCACCTGCCCCACTCCCCTGCCCCACTCCCCTGCCCCACTCTGCTACCCCACTCTGCTACCCCACTCCGCTCCCCAACTCCGCTCACCCACTCACCTCCCCTATCGCAGTCCGCTCCCCAACTTTCCTAGCCCACTCCCCTCCCCTCCACCTCCTCACTGCCTTCCACTACCCAACTCTCCTACCTCACACACCTCCCCCACTCCACTCCACAACTCCCATTCCCTCCACACCCCTCCCCCACTCTACTCCCCTCTCCAAGCCCCCACTCACTGTCGCCACTCCCCTACCCATTCCCTGTCCCTCACCCCCCACCCTCACTCCCCTACCGCACTCACAAACCCCACTCCCCTCTCTCACTCCTCCACCCCACCTCCCCTCCCCAACGCCTCTCCCTCGCTCCCCATCGCCACTCCCCTCCCCCGCTCCCCTCCCCCACTCCCCTCCACCACACCCCTCGTCAACTCCCCTCCCCCACTCCCCTCCCCCACTACCCTCCCCCACTCCCCTACTCCGCTCCCGTAACCCACTCCCCTCCCCCACACCCCTCGTCAACCCCCCTCCCCCACTCCCCTCCCCCACTCCCCTCCCCAATTCCCTTCCGCCACTCTCCTCCCACACTCTACTCCCTCTCTCACCTCCCCAGATCCCCTCCCCCGCTCCACTCCCCCGCTCCCCTCCCCGCTCCCCTCCCCCGCTCCCCTCCCACACTAACCTCCCCCACACCCCTCCGCACTCCGCTCCCCTCAGACACTCCCCTCCCCCTCCCTCCTCCGCCACTCTCCTCCCCAACACCCCTCCCCAACTCCCCTCCCCCACTCTCCTCCCCCACCCCCTCCCCTGCTCCACTCCCCTACACAACTCTCCTCCCCCACTCTACTCCCCCACTCTCCTCCCCCACTCCCCTCCCCCACTCCCCTACACAACTCTCCTCCCCCACTCCGCATCCCTGCACCTCCTCACTGCCCTCCCGTACCACACTCCTCACCCCCACTCCACTCCCCCACTCTACTCCCCCACTCCACTCCGCCACTCCACTCCCCCTCTCCTCACACCCCATCCCCCTCCACCACTCCTCTACCCCACCCCACTCCCCTCCCCCACTCCCCTCCCCCACTCCCCTCCCCACTTCCCCTACCCCACTCCCCTACCCCACTCCCCTCCCCCACTCCACACCCCCACTCCCATTCCTAACTCCCATCCACAACTCCCCTACCCCACTCCCCTACCCCACTCCGCTCCCCAAATCCGCACCCTCACTCCACTCCCGACACCCCTCCCCAACTCTCCTACCTCACATCCCTCCCCCACTCCCCTTCCCTCCACCTCCTCACTGCCCTCCACAACCCAACTCCCCTACCCCACACAAGTCCCCAACTCCAGTCACCCACTCCCCTTCCTCCACCTCATCACTGCGCTCCCCAATCCCATTCCCCTATCCCACTCCCCTAGCCCACCCCGACCCACACTCACCTCCCCCCACTCCAGTCCACCTCTGCGCTTCCCTGCACCTCTTCACTGCCCTCCCCTACCACACTCCCATCCCTCACTACCCTCACGCACACCCCTACCCCACTCCCCTACACCACTCCCCTACCCCACTCCCCTACCGTACTCCAGTAGCGCACTCCACTCCCGCACTCCCCTCCACCAATCCCCTACCCCACTCCCCATCACCACACACCAACCCCCTTCCCCTCCCCCACTCCCCTCGCCCACTCCCCTCGCCCACTCCCCTCCCCCACTCCACTCCCCCACACCCCTCGCCCACTCCACTCCCGACACTTCTCCCCACTCCCCTCCCCTCCCCCTCACCCCTCCCCCACTCCCGTCCCCCACTCCCCTCCCTTCCAACACTCCGCTTCCTGCACCTCCTCACTGCCCTCCCCTACCACACTCCCATCCCCCACTCCGCTCCCCAACTCTCCTACCTCACACCCCTCCCCCACTCCCCTTCCTTCCACCTCCTCACTGCCCTCCTCAACCTAACTCTCCTACCCCACACACTTCCCCAACTCGACTCACCCACTCCCCTTCCCTCCACCTCCTCACTGCGCTCCCCGATCCCACTCCCCTATCCCACTCCCCTATCCCACTCCCCTATCCCACTCCATTATCCCACTGCCATATCCGACTCCACTTTCCCACTTCCCTACCCCACTCCCCTAACTCACTCCCCTCCCCAACTCCACTACCCCTCTCCACTCCACCATTCCCCTAACCCCCTCCCCTAGCCAACCCCTCCCACACTCCCCTCCCCCCACTCCAGTCCACCTCTGCGCTCCCCTGCATCTCTTCACTGCACTCCCCCAACACACTCCCATCCCCCACTACGCTCCCGCATTCCCCTACCCCACTCCCCTACCGCACTCCACGCCCCCACTCCCCTACGCACTCCCCTCCACAACTCCCCTACACAACTCCAAATCACCACACCACTCCTCTCCCCAACTCCCTAACTCAACTCCCCTCCCCACTCCCCTACACCACTCCCCTTCCCACTCCCCTCCCCCACTCCCCTCCCCCACTCCCCTCCCCCACTTCCATCACAAACTCCCCTACCCCACTCCCCTACTCCGCTCCTCTCCTCCACACCCCTCCCTCACATCCCTCCCCCACACCCCTCCCCCACACCCCTCGTCAACTCCCCTCCCACACTCCCCTCCCCCACTCCCCTCCCCCACTCCCCTCCCTCACGCCCTCCGCCACTCTCCTACCACACTCTACTACCTCACTCACCTCCCCAACTCCACATCCCCGCTCCCCTCCCACACTCTCCTCACGAACACCCCTCCCCCACTCCCCTCCCCCAGCCCCTCCCCCACTCCACTCTCCTCACCCACTCCCATCCCCCTCTCCCCTCCCCCACTCCCGTCCACCACTCCGCATCCCTGCACCTCCTCACTGCCCTCCCGTACCCCACTCCACTCCCCCATTCTCGTACCCCACTCCACTCCCCCACTCCCATACCTCACTCCCCTCCACAACTCCCCTACCCCGCTCCCCTACCCCACTCCCCCACTCCGCTCCCCCACTCCGCACCCCCACTCCCCCACTCCACACCCCCACTCCCCACCCCACTCCCCTCACCTACTACCCTACCCAACTCCACTACCCCACTCCCAACCTCCATTCCCCTCCCCCACTGCCCTACCCCACTCCCCTACCGCACACCACTACCGCTCTCCACTCCCCCACTCCCCTATCGCACTCCCCTCCACATCTCCCCGATCCCACTCCCCGACCCCACTCCCCGACCCCACTCCCCAAACCCCACTCCCCAAACCCCACTCCACCAACCCCACTCCCCCAACCCCACTCTCCCAACCCCGCTCCCCAACCCCACTCCCCTCACCCACTCCCTGACATCACACCCGCTGCCCCACTCCCCTTCCCCACTCCCCTCCCCCACTCCCCTTTCCCACTCCCTGACACCTCACCCGCTGCCCCACTCCCCTGCCCCACTCCCCTGCCCCAGTCCCCTTCCCCAGTCCCCTGCTCCACTTCCCTGCTCCACTCCCCTGCTCCACTCCCCTGACCCACTCCCCTGCCCCACTCCGCTACCCCACTCTGCTACCCCACTCCGCTACCCCACTCCGCTCCCCAACTTTCCTAGCCTACTCCCCTCCCCTCCACCTCCTCACTGCCTTCCACTACCCAACTCTCCTACCTGACACACCTCCCCCACTCCACTCCCCAACTCCCATTCCCTCCACTCCCCTCCCCCACTCCACTCACCTCACCAAGCCCCCACTCACTGACGCCACTCCCCTACCCAGTCCTTGTCCCCCACCCCCCCCTCACTCCCCTACCGCACTCACAAACCCCACTCCCCTCTCCCACTCCTCCACCCCACTCCCTGCCCCCTCTCCTCTCCGCAAATCCCCTTCCCCCTCCCCCTCCCCAACTCCCCTCCCCAACGCCCCTCCCTCGCTCCCCTCCCCGCTCCCCTCCACCACTACCCTGCCCCGTTCCCCTCCCCTCGTCAACTCCCCTCCCCCACTCCCCTCCCCCACTCCCCTCCCCCACTCCCTTAAACCACTCCCCTCCCCCACACCCCTCGTCAACCCCCACCCCCACTCCACTCCCCCACTCCCCTCCCCCTCTCCCCTCCCCCACTCCCCTCCCCAACTCCCTTCCGCCACTCTCCTCCCACACTCTACTCCCTCTCTCACCTCCCCAGATCCCCTCCCCTCCCACACTAACCTCCCCCACACCCCTCCGAACTCCACTCCCCTCCGACACTCCCCTCCCCCTCTCTCCTCCGCCACTCTCCTCCCCAACACCCCTCCCCCACTCCCCTCCCCCACCCCCTCCCCTGCTCCACTCCCCTACACAACTCTC